>NC_091472.1:125533474-126197224 GCF_036971445.1 Narcine bancroftii
TGTGTTAATTTTTGCCAACCAACATAATATTATCTGTAACAAGGAAATGGAAAGCATCAAGGTCAACAGTTACATGTTCATTTATTTAAAATAAACGCAGATCACATTGGAAATGTCATTCTATTCCCAGTAAACTGCCATGATATTTTCATGAATCACTGAGCTAAACTGCTCAGGTTTCTTCTCTCCCCTTCAGAGAGACTGTGAACAGCTTTCATTACGAGCATCAACTGCATGTGGTGTAATTTCAGACATTGCTACTGTCTGACAGCTATTGTAAAATGGTTATTGAATTTCTTCCTCTGCTGAGTTTCAGGCCACTGAACAGATTATATTTGTGTCAGATCACAATTAATAATTAATCACACACTGAATTATCGCTTCTGAAATTTCACTTTCTGATCAGCCTTCTTGAAGTTATTTGTTGCTGTAATACCATAATCCCAAACATTGTCTAGTAATACCAAAAGAAATGAGCTTATTAATTTGCTCAATGCTAAATATTCATGGAAAATTACAGCCTAGAAAACAGGCCCTTCGGCCCTTCTAGTCTGTGCCATCAGAGCATTCATACGAGTAGCCTGATTGTTTAGAATCAAGTATATTCCTACACTTCACTCAGGAATATAACAACATGTCCTTGTAAATTAAACTGAATATTTGTATCTTTTGCATTTCTCCAAGAGGTTTCTCTCATCTTTAAGGCAAACAGAGAGAGAACATCCTTAAGCAGTTTTATTTTCCTTCAACTGAACATACAGAACAAAAACTACATCTTGCTTATTTAGGTCAATCAATATTTGAATTTGCATTATAGAAATGCTTCATCTTTCCATAATGGAGAACCATCGTACTTAACCTGAATAAAACTCACACATGGGCTACCTGTAGTGGTTGGTACATTCTTTGTGACCACTGTTTAAGAAATTTGACCACGCTATTGCTTTTAAAAAATTAGGATAATTTGATCTGGCATTTCATCCTTCTCCTTGTCAATTTCTTATTTTGGTCATTTCTAAATCCCTCCCAATATTCAGACCTATGCTGAGGGATTAAATATTAGGCACTTTTATGCGATGAGCAAATTCTGTAATCTAATTTCCTAATTTAACTTGGTCACTTGGCATCCTTGACCTCAGCAATATGCTTGAAGCAAATTAAGGAGTAAGCTTCTGTTGTGTGCCAGATCCAGTGTAGAATTTCACTCTTATCATCAATTTTTCTAGATGATCGCTCAATGCGAATTTTCGAATTGATTTTATTTTACTCATGACTTAAAACAGTCGGTTTCTTTTGGTGGTATTAAATATTGCTCCAGCATAACTGCTCTGATTGTCTCAAGTCATTAGATGCTCAGAGAACACATTTTTTTCCAATCCAGAAGACAATGGAAGTCACACATTAATAAATTAACTTTGGTACAAGCTCATTTCTTGACTGATATAGTGCTTTTACCAGTTCATTTTTGTGCCTTGTCTCTTTTGTTCCAAGATTATTCTTTATCTTTTCGGATACCTCCACCTCTTTCTAGTGCTTTTCCATTTTATTTGTCTTTTCTAAATGAGAGAAATTCTGAAATATTTGGCTCCCAACCTAGGTTACCATCCTACCATGTCTCATTAATAGATATTTAATCAAACCCATTTATCTCTATTTGAGCTATTAAGTCATCTAGCTATGAATGCTTTCTGCATCATGGCAAGCTTCTACATTTTTTCCTTGATGTGACCTTCCTTCCCACACTGTGAAACTCACTTTCTGTCTGCTAGACCCTGCTTATTCTCCAAATTGGTCTTTTGCTTTGGGAATTCTCTTTAAAGTAACATTCCCTTCACTTGAGCCATATTCACCCCAATTAGTTTACAGCTCTCTGTACAGCCTGATTTCCTATTCATCTGGTCCTAGCCTCGTTTAAATGGAGCCCATACCAAAGAATAGCTCTCATACCCCAGATCTCATGCCAGTGTTCCAAAATTGTCTGAACTCTTGCCCCCTCCCCTCATTTTCCCCATTTAATCTTGAAAACAGAATTCAAGGTTGATCGGCTTGATCCTTGATTAATTATTTGGCAGCACAAAGAATGGAGTGCAGAAATGAAGCAGCATTTTTATTGCTACAAACAAATAGCATTTTACCAATATCAGCCTAACAAAAAACAGCAGAAACAAACAGCGAGAAATGTGAAGGGCAATGGAGTACTAAAGAAAGATTTCATATTTGTTCAGGTAAAAGCAAAGTTCTATTGCCATCCTCTCTACTTCCCAAAATTGTTAGATAAAGAAAAAGGTACAAACATTTAAATAATCCACATAGCAACATGATCTCAAAGTTATTCCTGATTTCTAGCTAGGATCAGCAAGGAGTGGCTAGAAAGGTTTCTTACTTTTTTGTGCATCAAACGCAGCTTGTCACTCAGGTTGCTGTTCACCTTCTTCAGCTGCTGTACAATTGCCTCAGAAGCATTGAGTGCATTCTTCATCTCCATGTATTCCTGCAATGTAATTGGGCCGTCTGATAGATCAGAGTCCATGCTCTACAACAAGAAGTATATATGAACAAAATTCTTTTCCTCTGCTATGGTTATAAAGTTCACATTTTAGAGGCCAATGCTGGAGTTCCTTTCTTTCCAAAGTTTTCTGTAATCACAATACTTCAACAGTGATCTTCACTGCCACATCAAAATCAAAAAAAAAAATGGTATAATTCTATTCATGTTACAGTAGAATCTCAAAATTTGTTTCTTTTTAAAAAATGCTGCCTGAATTAGTTTTTATTTCTGTTATGGCTAGGCAGGCGGTGTTGCTCAGATGGAGGGATGTTACTCCAACTAATCACGCTCACCTGGCCATGTGACATCATGTCATGTTTAAATTTAGAGATTAGATGTTCAGTTTCAAATTTGAATTCAAATTTTCAAACCCTTTTTGAGTTACTTTTACTTAATTCTTTGTTAATTAATGAGGGAACTTTATCACTCTGATCAGAATTCGGTCCTTGGCCAAACAGCTTCTTTCTTGGTGGTGGGTTTAGATATTTTTAAAAATAAAATGGCAATACAATGTGTGTTTGATTAAAATGTGGAATACTGTGGATGAAATTATATGATTTAAGTAATATCTTGACATTTTTTTTGGATGTGAAATTTCAATATCAATAAAAATATGAAAAAAATGCCCGAATAACCGACATTGGATTAAACTTGCAAACTGTGACAAGAAACCTATGACAAAATTTTACCACATTAAGGTGATTTCCCCTCCCCCCAGAATTTACTGGGAGATTAGTCTTTCCATTCATCAGTCTTTATCTGTCTCTCCACAGCACCACACATATTCAAAGTTGTTACATGTGCTGTATCTAAAAGTGAAGGTTCCATTATTGTCATGTAATACTACATTTAGAATGTAACTTGTATGAAATCCTTTAATTTTGTCTACCATAACAAAGTCACCACTTTGTTCTGAATTTAGTTCTAGTGCATTCTGTGATTCACTGTTAAAGGAGCCCGGATGGACAGACGGCCAGGGTGAGGATCCACAATCGGGAGCTCAGGTGTGTCGGCGGCAGAGGTGTCAGGAGCTCCAATAGGCGGGTGGCTGGGGCAAGGATCCACTGGGAGCTTGGAAGGGCGGGCAGTGGATGTCAAAAATAAGGGGGGGGGGGCATGAGGTGGTCAGCTTTTACATGATAACACTGTATCGATGATTATACAAGTCTACGGTACTTATGGCAAAATATTTCTGCAGCTGTGGAGTACCCGACACCAGCTAAACTTTAAAGTTACTAAACTGATATACCTTTGCTCTGTTTGCTTTAGTTGTTGGTTCCTGGTCCGTATCTTCATCTGAAGCAACACTATCATAATCGGGCTGATCATTGTCATGGCTCACACTGCCACGACGATCATTAACGCTCTTTGGCATAAGCTCCACATTATCTGTGCCAACAAAAAAAGTGTCATTTAGCCAGAATATGCAAGTTTAGAATTATCTAAAAATTATGAAATCAAAATGAATAAAGTCGTGGAAACATACTCATTGGAACAGCTATTACAGATCTACAAAGTTAACTTTGAGTATTAACATAACAAATCAGAATGATGTGTTAAAGTGCATTTCATTTTCTTAAGCATCAACAAACAATGAGCTAACTCTATCCAAATCAGTGATGATGCATATATACTCTACTTCCTCATGAGTTTGTAGAGGTTTGGTGTGACATCAGAAACCCGAGAAAATTTCTAAAGATGCTGACTGGGTGCAACGTGTCTGTTATGGGGACACCGATACCCTGGAGGAGAAAATCCTGAGAAAAGTAACGAACACAGCCCAGGACATTACACCATGCGAGAACGTCTACAGGGAACACTGCCGTCGAAGAGCAGCATCAATCATCTAGGATCCACACCACCCAGCATATGCTCTGTTCTCACTGCCACAAGACTCACATCAGTAGGTTCAGGAACAGCTGTTATCCCTCCACCATCAGACTCTTCAACAAAAAATTCAATCAGAAATTCTTTTAAGGACTCTTACTTCTGCACTTTATTGATTTTATTTTCTCTCTGTATTGCAGTTTGTTCACATTTATTTATGTGTTTACATGTATGCAAGGAGTAGTTTTTTTTTTGCACAACCAATAAGTGGTAATTCTGCCTCACCCACAGGAAAAATCTCAGGGTTATGTGTGCTGTCATGTTTGTACTCTGACAATAAATCTGAACTGAACTTTATTACATGATTATTTCCAATAAATCTGAAATGGATTCAAAACTGAAATCTAATATTTAGCAACACCAGCTCACGTTTAATTGCTCCCAGGAAAAAAAAAATTAAAAAACCCAATAGGTGAAATTCATTCTTGTATCTCGACTCATTCTCTTCTCACCAAACCCATTCACATGCTGTAGAAGTTCACCATAATGCTTTTAAACCATTCGATATGTCAATCATAAAATTTTGATAAAAACAATCTTGCATCAGACTAGACTTGGAGCAGTATAATTTACAACATTATCTGATGAGGATAATGTGGCAAGTAGAAAATGATACAAGAAAATTAGAAAACATATCAGTAAATAAAGCTGAAATTATCTAAATGCTTTAAAATATCTTATTTGTTTAATCTTTAACTTACATTGTTCATAATTTTAAACTCTGCTAAAAACTAAGGTAACAGTGCAACTGCAATATAGAGATATCATTCATGCAGATGTTTCAATAGAAAGAGACTTGACTGGAGATGCTGGAATTTGGAGGAAAAAACCAAATTGTTGGAGGAACTCCATAGGTGAAGCAGCATCTGTATAGGTAAAGAGAAGATGGGCATTCTTCAAACAATCCTCTGCCTCTACAGATGCTGCTTGGCCTGTTGAGATCTTCCAGCAATTTGATTCAAACAATTTTAAATTCTAAGAGTAGATAACAACTTCCTAAAGCTGCAGATAGTTTGTTCTCTGAAGGACATGTTACCCAGCTTGTGGGACATTTTATACACCTTTTCTTTCAGAACAATTGTTGATAAATGGCATGTCAATACAGTTAATGTCAGTATTTGAATATCTACTCCAAATTCAAGATTATTGATAATGTAAATATTTGTAATTTGGCTAAATTAAGTTGTCATTCAAATAAAGATAATATCCACAGCATTTTCCAGTGTCCTTTCACTTTAATTCTTTTTCATTTTAGAGGTACAGTACAGTAACAGGTCTTTCTGGTCCATAAGCCCATGGCACTCAAATACATTAATGACAAATTCCATATGTTTTTGGAGGACACTGTTTAGTGATTCAGTTGAGCCCTGATGAACAAAATCAACTTGGCAAAAATTATATACAATCATTGTCAATTGTGTTGAAATGTTGTTTGTGCAAGTTATTTTAGAATTCTGCAGCTTAATTCAGGCCACACTGTAATAAATAATGCATTTTAAAAGAATATATTATTAATGAATAAAAGTACACACACCTTTGGGACTAGTGACAGGATTCCCAAGTTGTCTCCGTTTAGCATCACTTAAAATATCAATAACGAGCGTGGCAAACTCATGAGCATTAAACCGTGCGAGCTTCTGCCTCCCCTGTAATTAGAGTTGAAACACAATCTCTGTGACAAAAACATTATTCAAGGCAGAACAATAATCAAATCATCAGACACAAACTTCATGACTTTAAAATCTCAAATACTGGCTAAGTAATTTTTCATTAACAAGTATAAAATTTAGGAACAGAAAACAACCAAGTCAAAAATTGAGATAAAAGAAACAATTTTGAAAATCCAATATGGTCTTAGATGTGGATTTATTTAATGTAAGAACATTGTTAATTACTAAAATCAGTAAAAACACAGCAATTTAAAAATATGACAATTTATTTGACTTGTCTCTCCCTTTTAACAGGGTAACAGTTACCTGATTTCGAGTTGCTGAATATTCTGGATTCACAGGAAGGAAGGGAATGACTGTTGTTTCTGTGACCAGCGTGCTGTGATTTTGAGTAGTTAGCCAAACTGTTTGTACAAAAATCATTTAACTTTATTACAGCAACAAACAAATATTGGAAGTTCAAAGCAACCATTCTGGCCTACTTTAACAGTGAATCACAGAATGTACTAGAACTAAATTCAGAGACATGTCCAAGTAGATTTGGTCATTGTAAAATTAGTCTACAAATTCATGCTTGCCTTTTTTGTTCTCCTGCAATTGTAGGAAGTAGCATAAATTGTTTTGAGAATGATCAATGTATTTCTAAATAATTTGTATTTTTACTTTGAATAGTAAATGTTCCTAGGACCATGAGCAAAACAGAGTCCAAGGGCCGTTAGAGGCTTTAACGAAGTTAACCAAATTTTGCTCAAGAGCAAGTTTTTAAGAAGCACACTTGAAGAGGAAGTAGAAAGATAGGTAGAGGGGAATAATTTTTGATATTGGCAGCTGAAAACATGATTAATAAATGTGAAGCCATTAAATTTGGAGATAATCAATGAAAGAAAGTGTAATTAGCAACATCAATTCAAAGAGCATTAACCCTGGTAACGTTGGTTACCCATTACTTCCTATGGATGCTATGTGACCTGCTGAGTTTCGAGTATATTTGTGTATTACACTCAGCCCCAGTAGCTGCAAACTTTCTTGCTGAACCTTAGTGATATTCTGTGTTGTCCTTTGCATCAATTCTCCATCCACAGTCCATTCTCAGTTCATCCTGAAAATGCCATCTACACACCAGAACTCCCAACCTCATTGATTTCTCCATCCATTTGCTTGCCCAACCCCCCTGACAAGGAGACAAGTTCTTCCTGACGCTGCTGCCCATCTCCAATGCTTCAGGCACCTTCTGTCATTGCAACTCTACTTCCCAAATTAAAAACTTCTGATTTGTCCTCAAGTTACCCATTTTCAATTTAGTGCTGGAATAGAGTTTATTTGCTGTTCCATCATCTACCTTTGAATTAAATCTCTTACAGAATTCACAAATCACTACCCAAAAATTTGAGATTGCGTAGGCATAACATTTGCTGACAGAATTTGTGGGAGAAATGAAAAATAAACAATTTTTTTTATTCACCTCTCATTTCTTGACAATTGGATGTGCATGTTACAGAAAATCACATGGCAACATTAGGTCAACTGTCTATGTGGTGAGGAAAGTGTAGAGTTTTGTGAATGCAGTTGGACTTGTGCATAAAAAGCTAGCACACAGCAAGAGGAGATGTACATTACTAGATACACAATCTATTGTGCTCAGACGGTTATCTCACTCCATATAAATGGCTCACTATGTCCATCCCTATTACCCTGATGTAGAGAAGTGGCACAATCTGAAATTTTATTACAGAAGCATCTCATACAAGGTGATATTTAATTTTTACCCAACCAAATAATAGGGTTGGTTTTGTGAAGTAGCACGAGATACAGGAGATAATAAGCCAGATAGTCATAAAATCACCAGGAAGGATGGGTCAGTTATCATCGGGGTCAGCTCACACTTTGACAGTGCCAGTGACCAGGGTTCGAATCCAGTGTTGCCTGTAAGGAGTTTGTCTGTTCTCCCTGTGACCGTGTACGTTTCTGCCAGGTGCTCCAGTTTCCTCCCACCCTCCAAAAATTTATGGGGTTTGTAGGATGGTTGCTGTATTTGGGCAGCATGGGCTTGTTACCATGCTATATTAGAGATCCGAACTGAACAATAGGTTTCTTTGAATGAGAGAGGACTTGACCCTGACCAAAAGCGTGCAATTCATAAGCACCACATGATAAGGGAGGAACTGTTGTGCCAAAAACCACCAAATATACCTGAAGCACTGAATGACCACTTCTACCCACTGAGTTTCTCCTTCAGGTCATTGTTTCGCTTCTACAGACACATATACACACACATCTTCTTCCCTTGGTCAAGAAGTTATAGCTGAAATACCAAGTTGATGGGCATGTTTTATGTCATCTCTAAATGTGTACAAAAATACTATGCTTTGTACAGTTGGGAAAAAAAATGTGTCAACCAGAATAGTATGATGAATCTCCTTTCCAATGAGAGAGAGAGCGCACGCGAGAAAGGGCACGAGAGGGCGAGTGAGGGCAAAAGGGCGGGCAGGGCAGGCATGGGTGGGCACAGACCAGAGAGAGTGAGGGATGTGGTGGGCACATGGGCCAAAGGGGAGCACTGTGACAGTGGGGAGTGGGAACGAAAGAG
Organism: Narcine bancroftii; assembly: GCF_036971445.1. Classification (NCBI taxonomy): domain Eukaryota; kingdom Metazoa; phylum Chordata; class Chondrichthyes; order Torpediniformes; family Narcinidae; genus Narcine; species Narcine bancroftii. The sequence continues at coordinate 125,542,167 of NC_091472.1, forward strand.
ATGTCAAATAAACATCCGAGTTGAAAATGGACTATGTGGATGATTCTCCTGCTCCACAGCACAGAGGAAATAATTAGCTGAAAAGGGAACTTAGTTAGGAGAAATAAAATGAACAAAGTAAGGCCGCGTTTATAATTGCTCATCATTAGCATTTAAATTAGAGGGTTTCTCCCTCATCCCCTACTATTAGAGGGTAGCATTTCTCAATGAAAACAGTTAAACATTTACTGCATAAACTTGTTGCTAAATTTTCATGGTCAGCCATATACATATTACTTAGCCTGTTCCACCATTCAATAAGATCATGGCTGATTTGGCTGTGGACTTAGCACCACCTACCTACCTTTGCCCCATAATTTTCCAACTGTAGGAAGGATGTGGAAGCTATGGAGAGGGTGCAGAGAAGATTAAACAGGATGTTGCCTAGATTGGAAAATGTCTTATGGGGAAAAGTTAGCAGAGCTAGAAGGACGAGAGGAGACTTAATAAAGGACTACAAAATTCTGAGAGGAATAGATAGGGAGGACAGCCGGTGCCTTTTTTCCCCCAGGGCAGGAGTAGCAAGCACATGTACAAAGTGAAGGGAGGGAAGTTTAGGAGAGACATCAGGGATAAGTCTATTTATTTGTTTTACGCAGAGTTGTGGGTGCCTGGAATGTCTTGGTGGTGGAGGCTGAAATATTAGAGGTATTTAAGAGACTCAGTCAGGCACAAGGATGGAAGAAAAATAATGTTATGAGGTAGGAAAGGTTTAGTACTTTTTTAGGGAATATCGAGGACCGAAGGGCTTGTACTGTGCTGTAGTCTATGTTCTATGTCTAACTGTAGCTTTTGCGTAAAATAGACTAACATATTTGTGAGAATAAGGTCTATGCACAAATAGTATATTACAGTAAAACCCCATCGTCTGGCACCTAAGGGGATCGCCAATGTCGGAAATGCAAATTTTCTGGTTGACTGAGACTCAAACTTCCATGCCTAATACATCTGCATTAGCAATACACCATTTAAAAGACAAAAGAGAGTGCAAAATGTAAAGAAATTTTAAAACAAAAATCAGTATTGTAGTCTTTAATTACATAAAGTTCACTTTCATCAAGTAAGGCCGATAACTTTCAAAATTTAAATTCGAACCCTGATTGCTGGTGCTGTAACAGCATTGCGCTAACTATGCCACCCTCATAATTAACCCCTCCCCCAAGTTTACAGATAAGGTCTTACTAACATATTTAACACTAATAAAAATAAAGACTTATTAGGCAGGGATAGGGAAACATTGGGAGCATTACCCCAGTGATGAGCAGCATCAGCTGGCCCTTCATCCTGGGCACTGCCATTTGATTCCAACACAACTTTATTGAAACTTTATTCAAACAGCTGCTGCATCTGGGTGTCGACATGGGGAACTCGAGTGGCTGAATGTTTGCTCCCAACTTCACCGAGGCAACCCAACTCACTTCCACTAATTGTTCCGGTCAGGCCCTCAGCACACCACCTTTGCGGTGACAACCTGAATCACCTCCATACAAGTGTCCCAGTCAGGCCCCTCGGTTCATCTTCCTCACGCAACAACCTGGCTCACCTCCACGCAAGTGTCATGGTCGGGCCTTTGACGCACCTTCCTCACGCTGACAACCCACCTCATCTCCACACAAGTGATGAGAGCAAAAAGATTGTACATGGATTGAGGGGCATTGCTAGTTCAGTAGGGCAAACCTGCCCGTGTCCAATCAAGTCTCAGTGCTCCTCAGAGGGGTCCATCCGCTCAGTCTTATTCACCAGAATTACTTATTTACTTATTTCCTTGATTTTTTTTGGCCAGTTGTTTGAGTTTCCAGTTGAATTAATTCCAAATAATGGGGATTTTACTGTACTAGGTTGTTCTACTAGACCACATGATGCATTCTTAATTGAAGGACCCTCAGCCTAAATATTCTAATGGACCAAACTAAATTTTTGACTGGACTGAAGGTTACTTAAAAACGTTGGTCAATGGTGAAAAGCCAATACATTGATATCCCTGCTTTTTAGATATTTCCTCAAAATTTTAAAAATACTGTACGTTGGAAAAAAACAAGCAGACTATTATGTGAGAATATGTCCGGTAAAGCAAAAATTATCTGTTTGGAGTTCATGACAGACTTAACTAAAATTAACATTTTATTTCAGAAAAGATTGTAAAATTGTTTTACAGCAGAAACCTCACCTGCATCCGTTTCTCTTCTATCTACTTCATCATACACATCCATAGCAAGCTCTTCAAATAAGTGATTACTTAACTAGAAAGAGAAAGAATATTTTACTGCTGAGTTAAAGGTAATTAAAATGCAACTGCACAAATTATCCATTGTATTAAAGAATCCTTTAAGATACTACGCAAGCATATTTAATACAAATGAAATTAGGACAGTTTGAAAAATAATCGCAGGTCAAAAATAAAATTTGAAACAAAAATAACCCTTATGATTTAAGAGATTTAAAAAAAGGTTTTAAAAAAAGAAATGAAGTCGAAGCAATCAGAGTTCCAATATGGATCCCTGAAATAGCTCCAATTCTTTCCTTTTGTTTTCTTGTCTACAATATTAGGATAAGGAGTTTGTATATCACCCAAGTGGAAACTGGGGGAAAATTGGTCACAAGTCACAAAATAACTGACTAATTAGAACATCCTACAGTAGGTATAGGGATGGAAGAAATCAGCTGGTCTGGTGTAGGGCAGAGAAGGTTATTAAAGGTCACCAAGAGAGTGACCACAAAGTGGAAGAGGATGGGAAGAGATAATGCAATATTCTGCAGAGAGAAACTTTTGAGAGTGCAAGGACAAGCAAAAATTGCATAGCTTTTGGGGTGATATCATGCCGGTACTTGATATTATGCCATATACATTTTTTTTTAAAGCTTAACGTGAGAGGCTACAAGTTTAGTTTTCTCCAAAGTCCTGGTTACTGAAGTTCTTTTAATTTTTTCATAAAAAGCAATTCTACATAATGATCTTAATACGAACTGCATAAAATTGCCAAATGATCAAGCCAAATAGTCACTGCAGCACTAAAGCTGCAATAATTATTAAACGCTAACCCTACTGTGCAACGTGTGAAGTAATTAAACATTTTCTTTGATCCATTTGCTTTTCCTGGTGATGAGGTCAGCAGAAATGAGGATATGGAGCTTTTGATGAGTGGCAGAAGAAACCATTTGTCCTAGACTTGTGAACAATGGAGTTCTTGTAAAGGAGAGGATTGAAATTCAAGCTCACTGCAGTGGGACAGCCATTTTCTGCCACAAACTACATCAGTTAAGGTTCAAAAATCAAAGAAGAAAAATTACCGACTGAAGCTTTTTCTTTGCTGTCTTTGCTAATTCTGACAGATCCAAACTGCTGAAGATAAATGATAAAGAATACCATTGTTAATTAAATAATGTATTTTGATCAATTTCCAAACAGAATGCCACTGCTCTGAGGAGCAACATTGCTCAGAATGGGGATTGCACTGTGAATTGTACCAAATGATTAATAGATAACCTAATTCAAAAAGGAAACAAGCTTATATTTACAGAAATGCCTTGTCTTTTAATGTGACATTATAATCCCAGTGATTAAGGACTGCATTGTAACATTATAACAATATTGAATAGTTCATAATTTTAAGTGAACATTTAGTGCATTGCATGAATAATTGATTCGTAATTAAATACCTCATATTTCAAACTTCAAAATAGAGGCAGATGTTGACAGCATGACACAGAAAGAGAAAGCTCCTGAAAAATCACATTTTCAATATTGCGATGAACTTTCTGGAGATGGAGCTTGATCAATCACCACATAAGACAAACTCGTGTTGCATTAAACATTAGAATCACAACATACATTGTTTTAATGAAGTATCTTTGTTAACATTAAACTGATCCTGAGCAATTGGACCTGGTAATTATTTTAAGTATTACTTACAGATTCCTTTATTCCAGGTTTGCAATCAGGAAGTAAGTGAAAAGATATTTATTGAGCTCATTCAATAACATTACAAACATTTATATGATCGAGATCTTGAAGGGCTCAAGGCCAAAACGTTGGATATGTTTCTTTATCTTTGCTATATATAATACACTGACCTGCTGAGTTTCTCCAGCATTGTGTTTTTACTTACACAAATCTATAAAATAGCAAAAGCAAAAACTGCATGAAATAAATTTAAACCCTGACAATGTTAGCTGCTGCAACATGGAACTGGAAAATAACCGATTAAAGAGGTAAATCTTTAATCATGAACCTATGCAAGAAAATTGGATCCTAAACAGGACAGTATGCTTCATTTTCTCTCATCACCTGTGGAGCACACACTAGAGAAAAAATAACGCAAGATTCCACTGCCAGCTTTTTGCCAGCGATGGCCTGGTAGGTTTTCTGTGAATGCAAGGTCAAGATTATCTAAGGTGTAATCAGCAGTCACATGGTCTGTCAAGATTATTGATGAAGGACAAAGCAAAATATTTCAGATGCTGGAAGTCTGAAATAAAAACTGAATAAACAGGAAATACAATACTGTCCATGGAGAAACAAACATTTCAGATTAATAACCTTTCATTAGAACTGATCAGTTAGAAATGGTAGGTTTTGCATTGGAGAGAAGTTACAAGAGTCCACCCTCTTGCAGACCTATTTTGTACTCTCGACTCCTGCCCCTTTCTTTGCAGTCAATGGAAGTGCACAAGCATACTAAAATCTCTGATGGAAAAATGAACATATGGTTCAGATGCCAGGTTAATTAAAAATAATGAACCATTATTGCTCTGGAAGAACAGTGAAAACAATGTTTCCTTGATTTTCTTGTGTATATTTCTTCCTGATAAAATGATTAATTCTATCAAGGTATTCGATGTCACCAAGTCAGACAGTAAGAAATAGAAATACAAGTCGGCAAGTTTCTCTGGAGCCTATGGTGAAATCCATTATAATCATGACTCATCTAACCTAGCCCTCTGCTCCATTTTTCCAACCCTTTCCCATCATCCTGGAGTCTGTTACACCAAAAATATTTCATCTCTGCCTTGATTCAGCCTCCACTGCTTTCTGTGGTGAGAAATATTCATGATCTTCTGTGAGAGGAAATTCTTTTCCCATCTCCACTTTTAATGGGAGACACTTTGTGCAACTATTTTGCTTTTAATATTTAATTTAAAATTTTTATCTGTACATGTAATAATAGTAAAACACAAAATGCAATAATCAAATATTAGTGTCGGTTCTATAATTCATAATGGTATAAATCCCCTCAACCCCCTTGCAAAAAATCCCCAAGAAATAATAAGAAAGAGGAAAAAATTATATGAAAAATAAAGCGAAGAAGACTGATTGCCAAGAAGACATTACCCACCACAAGGTTCTAACCATTTATATTTTTTGATTCTTCCAAGGTGGTTGACTAGATTCTCAAAGTTTAGGGAAAATATCTATAAATTAATTCCCGCAATTTGTAAATATGGATACCAAAATTTCAAAAATACGTCATATTTATTTCTTAAATTATAAGTAATCTTTTCAAGGGGAACACAACTGTGCACTTCTATACTTCAACTTTGTGTAACTATTGACCACAATTCAAAATTCCTCTCATGAAAGGAAAAATCTTAACATCTACTGTGTGGAGTTCCCCCCAAATCCTGCATGTTTCTAAGGCAGAGTGCCACATAAAGTTAAAAGAGAATACCTGCAGATGCTGGGGTCCAGTGTAATACATAAGAGTGCTGAAGAAACTCAGCAGATCATGCACCAACCACCGGAAGTAAAACATAATTGGTGTTTTGGGCCTGAACCCTTTGTTGGTTATGTACTGCAGAAAGAACTTTTCCAAGAATTTGGGAAAAATAAGAATACCATTAACCTCCTCATCATCCACTCAAGTACCCCTTGACATCACCTTTTCACTATCCCTTTGGCAGTTAAAAAAAAATGTAGCAACTTCCCTTCAGAATTAATTTAATGAATTAACCATTTTTGTGCAGTACAGAATTCTACCTCTGGGTGGAGAAGTTTCTCTTAATTGTGCTTCTCAATAGCATTCCTCTTTCCCTTGGCAGTGACCCAGGACCGGATTAAGCTAGTGTGGGGCCTGCAGCATATGTTATAAAGGGGCCCTAAATTAAAAAAATACACAAATATATTAAAAAACATAAACCTGTCCCTGTGGGTGTAATACTTAACCATGTGAAAATACATTTTTAAAAATTGCTTTGCGTCAGAATAGCCTATCTGTGGTTATACAAAGGCTTTTTCTATATAACAGGTCGTCTATACTTGCAGAAAGCAATTTTTAAAAATGTATTTTCATGTGGTTAAGTATCGCATGGACAGGCACAGGTCATCTTGAGAGTGACCAGGTTATTAAAATGCATTCCTAACCAAAGTGTGTACATTGGAGAAAAGAACATAAAACTGAAAAGACAAAAATAGGTTTTATTTTAGAATTCGAAGAATTCTGTCTGCGATTTGAATTGAAATATTCACATACCCTTGACACGGGTAAATCAAATGGTGAAGATTCACTGCTTAAAGTATCGAAGATCCCGTAGTTATGCCCGTTACAACAAACAAATAATCGTATTCTGTAGCAAATTCAATAAAGGTGAAGTCGCTGATGGGGATGGGGGGGGGGAGGGCGATAGTTCGTTGACTCACAGGGACCAGGTGGAATTTTGTTTGGGAATGCCATCCTATGACTTTAGTGATGTTATGAAAAGAACCTTAATTAATAATGACAGGACTCACATTCATCACGATCTTCTATCTTTATCATACCCTGGCAGTCCATAACCATAAAGATGCCAGGAGTTTATTCTCCTCCTCATTTCCTTTCTGCTACAACATTGATATAGCGATGGAATTAATTGACAAATTTCTTCATCTAATTTATACACATTCACAGGTTGGTGGCACTCTCTCTAAACACCACCCAGTACAGCCTCCATGAAAGGAAGGCTTCATTAAGAATTACCCGAAAATCTCCGTCATCTTCAGCAGAGAGGTGCAAAAAGGGACTCAGCGGGGCAGACATTTACTCAAAGAGCATTGTACTATTTGCTCTTGTCGCGATAAATAAATTGCCAATGACACGTGCAGCTTATGCACTCGAGTACTCAATTTAAATCGTGCTGACAAAGTGCAGAATTGCTTCAAGGTAATAGTAAAACACCTTCAATTTCAAATTCTGTACCTTCATATTTGTGCATCATTATAGATATCACATTCCCAATAATTACTGTTAAAATAATAACCCCAATTAAAGGCTAAAAATCACTAACCTTAAACATCTAGTTGTTCATAAAAGTTGAAGGCAGGGGGGCATGGCAAGATGGAGTAGAGTCTAGACGTGCAATCTCGACCTCTCTGGCCAGACTTTTAAATACCTGTTTTTAACCCTTTGTTTTCAAGTTTAAACTATTTAAATTTTAGTTTAAAGTATTAAGGAATTATTATGGCCACTAATGGTAAAAAGACTAAACCTCAAGTGCAGAAGAAGTTACATTTTCGAAGTGCTGAAGATTTGGGGCCTAGATGACTTGATACAGCCCCAGGCTCAATCTCTTCATTGTCTAAACCCCAAAGATCGCCTGTGGGGGCTGAAAAAAAAAACCTATTACTCACCAAATGAAGGATAGCGCTGGAATTACCAGTTCTCTGGAAGAAGGTGCCTGTTCCCAAGAAGTGGACCCTGATTTGGAAAGCCTTTCGATTTCAATGGAGGGAGTACACAGGAAGACGACTCCATTGTTGGAAATGCATCAGGTAGCATTTCAATCTGAAGGAATCGTTTTTCTTCGTGAATTGATGAAAAAACAACGAGATAAGGGTGAGACCAGCGGTGACTCCTTGAGGAAGTCAGAGTGCCATCACTGGGAGTCCAGACCCGCAGTAAAACTTTTAAAATGCTTTCTGTTGAGTTGCAGCAGGAGCTGCAGTTACCTTATTCTGCCACCATGTCAGAAAGAGCAGAGCTGAGCTTTACTGAGTCACAGAGTATGCAATTAAATGAAGTTATTCAAGCTGTTATAAAACCTTTGTTGACATCTCAAATGAATGAAATGGCTCAAATGAATGCTGGTATAAGTTCAGAATTAAATATGGTTAAGACACGTGTGGATGCATCTTATGAAGAATTTTTAAAAATTCAGACTGCTTTTTTGGACTGTAAACAACAAGTGACTTTAACACAGAAAAAGTGTTGAAGGTGAAAAAATCAATCATAGAATTAGGAGAATGTGAGAAGGAGCTAGAAAGAAAAATAGATTATTTGGAGAATCAAAGCAGAAGGAATAATGTGAAAATTGTTGGTTTGCCAGAAGGTATAGAAGGACAAGATTCTTCGTTTCTTTAAAGACTGGATTCTCCAAATATTAGGGCAAGAATATTTCTCTGGGGAATTGGTACTGGAAAGAACCCATAGAGCTTTAAGAAGAACACCCTCAGCTGGTCAACCACCGAGACTGGTAATAATTCGATGTTTGAGTTATTTGGACAGAGAAGCAATACTTTGACTTGCAGTACAAAATGTGAGACAACGACAAACCCCATTATTGATTCAGAATAACAGAGTCTGTTTTTATCCTGATTTGAGTCAAAAGGTCGTTCGTCAACGTCGATTCAATCCAGTTAAAGAAGTTTTGTGGCGTAAAGGTTATAAGTCTACTTTTCGTTAACCTGCAGTATTGAAGGTGTTTTATGGAGACTATCAATTTCGTTTTTTGAAACTTATTGTGAAGCAATGATTTTTGTTGATTTATTGCCAGATATAAGAGGACAAAGATGTAGTTCACCATTATCTCCTAAAGAAAAATCTGGTTGCTCTGGAAATGGAAGAAATGGCAGAAATGAGAAAAATGGGAATGGAAAGAGTCTACCTCCTTCTGAAATGGGATCTTCGAGATTGGAATCTTCTGGATGAAAAGAAGAATTTTCTTATTCTATTTTTTCTTCTGTTATGACATTTTGATGTTACTGACTGTTTGACTGGGGAGGGAGAGATGTGCACTAAGTTCTTTACTAGTCATCAGCCACTGGTGGGTGACCCACACCCAATTTTTGTTTAAGGGATTACTACCTTTTGGTAGTTTCTTTTTTTTTGGGGGGGGGGATTTTCTTTTTTTTTCTTTATTTTTTTTAGTTTTTAATTTGTGATTTTTTTTAAATTGGAGGGCCTATATACGCTGATTTGAGTTTTTATATAAAGATATTTATTGGTATTTAGTAATAATAGTAGATATGTCAAAGTTGAGGTTTGCTACTTTTAATGTTCGAGGATTAAATAGTCCGATTAAATGTAAGAGAGTCTTGGCGTGTATTAAGAAAATGAAAATTGATATTGCCTTTTTACAAGAAACACATATGAATGTGAAGGAAAGTGTGAAATTAAAAAGGGACTGGGTTGGGCATGTATATTCTTCATTTAATTCTAGAGCTAAAGTTGTAGCAATTTTGATACATAAAAATTTATCTTTTGAATTACAGTCAATGGAAGAAAAGGCAGGATGCATTCTTAATTTGAATTGTAAGATTTTTAGTGAATTTTGGACTTTACTTAATATTTATGCCCCAAATGCAGATTATGAAATATTTATTTCAGATGCATTTTTGTGTTTGGGTCAGGCTAATGATAATATTTTAGTTGGTGGTGATTTTAATTGTGTTTTGGAACCTTTATTAGATAAATCTCTGAATAAAGTTAAAAAATCCAAGATGGCAATTCAGGTCCAAGCGTTGATGAAAGATCTTAATTTAGTAGATATTTGGAGATGTCTTAATCCGACAGAGAAAGATTTTTCCTTTTATTCATCTAGACATGAATAGTTTTCAAGGATTGACTTCTTTTTAGTATCGGCACATTTACAAGGGAAAATACAACAAGCGGAATATAAAAGTAGGGTGATTTCAGATCATTCTCTGTTATATTTTACATATGAAACTTCTGAGAAAACTCAAATAGCTTATCGTTGGAGATTTAATACAATGTTGTTAAAAATATGGAATTTATCGATTTTTTGAAAAAACAAATAAATTTTTTTGAAAGAAAATTCTAATTCTGTTCAAAGTAAGTTTGTATTATGGGATGCGATGAAAGCCTATTTGAGAGGACAAATAGTTATACTTCTAAAATGAAAAAGAATCGATTAAATCAGAGTCTTGAATTAGAGAAACAGATCGATGAGTTAGAAAAGGAATTTCAGAAAGATGCTACAGAAGATCAGAAAATAGAATTATCTAGGCTGAAATTGAAATATAATACTTTGCAATCTTATCAATTTGAATGTGTGATTAATAGGACTAAACAACGGTATTATGAATGGAGAGAGAAAGCACACAAGGTATTGGCATGGCAATTAAAGAAAAAACAGATATCGAGGACTATTAATGCTGTTAGACGGAATTCTCTTATTACTTATAAACCTCGTGAGATTAATGATGAATTTTATTCATTTTATAAAAAGTTATATACATCTGAAGGAAAACAGGAAACTGGATCGATTGATCTTTTTTTAAAATCACAGTTGAATTTACCGATATTAGAGGATGGAGATATACAGGAGTTAGAAGAACCATTTACTGATTCAGAAATTAAAATGGCTAAGCTGGAAATGCTGAACGGTAAATCGCCTGGTGATGATGGATTTTTGGTTGAATTTTATAAAACTTTTTATGACGATTTATCTACAGTGTTTGGAGATGTATTACGTCAAGTTGGAGAACATTATGAATTACCTGAGTCTTGTTCTAGTGCTTTAATTACAGTAATTCCTAAAAAAGAGATCCTTTGAAAGTATCTTCATATAGACCAATTTCGTTGTTAAATGTAGATTATAAAATAGCTAAAATATTAGCAAATAGATTGCTAAATTTTTACCAAAGTTGATTCATATTGATCAAACAGGTATTATAAAGAATAGATATGGTTCAGATAATATTTTGCGCGTGATTAGTTTGATTAATAGATTTCGACAATCTTTATATCACCCGATGGTGAGATCCTTAGATGCAGAAAAAGCATTAAAGTTTGGTCCTTCTTTTGTTGGTTGGATTAGGGCTCTATATAGTAAACTGGTAGCTAGAGTATTGACAAACGGTTTGATTTCAGAATCTTTTAAGTTAACTCGATCAACTCGTCAAGGTTGTCCTTTATCACCAGCTTTGTTTGCATTAGTGATTGAACCTTTAGCGCAGTTGATAAGACAAAATACACAGATATAAGGTATAAAAGTTTTAGATGAGGAGTATAAAATTAATTTATTTGCTGATGATGTATTGGTGTATTTAATAAACCCAGCTCAGTCACTTTTACATTTGAAGGAGTGTTTAATACAATATGGATGTCTTTCTGGATATAAAGTTGTATTGGGAAAAAAGTGAAATATTACCAATAAGTGAAGGAGATTATTCAGTTTATAAGAATATTATTAATTTGAAGTGGACTGATCGAATTAAATATCTGGGAATAATTTTGAATGTTAATTATCAAACTTTATATAAATTAAATTATGCTCCGTTAATTAAAAAAATTAAAACTGATTTGATTAAATGGAAAGATTTACCTATCAATTTAATGGGAAGGATAAATACAATTAAGATGAATATCTTTCCGCGTATACAATATTTGTTTCAATCTATTCCGTATTAACTTGATAAATTTTTTTTTGAGATTTGAATAAAATGGTTAGGGAGTTTTTATGGAGGGGTAAATTTTTGAGAGTAGCTTTGAATAAATTAACTTGGAAATTTGAGTTAGGGGGACTACGTTTACCACATTTTCAAAATTATTATGAGGCAGCCCAACTTAAATTTATTAGCTCATTGATGGATTTGGTACGGCCTCCTAGTTGGGCTAAAATTGAGATGGCAAGTATTTCTGAATTTGAAATACATCAATTTTTGTTTAGGTGGAATATAAAATTGTTACAACAATATAATGTGCCTATACTAAAAGATTTAATGAAGTTATGGATAAAGAAAAATAAAATGATAGGCTCTAGGGGTAAATTATTGGCTTTGACTCCATTGTATAATAATCAACTTATTTCTTTTTCAATACATAATCAAAGTTTATTGCATTAGAGATTTAAAGGTGTGAAAAATTTGGGAGATTGTTTTAAAAAACTTATTTCTTTTTCAATACATAATCAAAGTTTATTGCATTAGAGATTTAAAGGTGTGAAAAATTTGGGAGATTGTTTTAAAGAGGGTAAGTTTTTTGTCTTTTAATCAGATGAGGGAAAATTTTGGTATTGATAAGAATTCTTTATTTCTTTAATATCAAATTCGATCTTTGGTAAAATGCATGTTTGGTAGAGATATGATTTTACCTAAAATTACTAAATTTGAGACTTTTCTTATGAAGGTACCAGAGAAGGGATATATTTCATTTATGTATCAAATATTACAGGATGGTATGGATAAAAAGGGTTGGGATAGATCTAAAATTAAATGGGAAGCGGATATTGGTTTTATTTTTTCTGAAGATGATTGGTTTGATATCTGTTATGATAGTGTAACTAGATTGATAAATGCACGTTATGCAATGATTAATTACAATTTTTTTTACATCAATTATATTTGACACCTGAAAAATTAAAAAAATATGGTTTTAATGAATCAGATTTGTGTTTTAGATGTGGTGATACAGTTGGAACATTTCTTCATGCTGTTTGGTTATGTATACATATACAATCTTTTTGGAAGAAAATTCAATCGTTTTTAGAATATCTGTATAAGATTAAAATAGTTTTAGATTCAACAGTATTTTTATTGGGTCGTTTGCAACCTCTGAAAAGTTTGGGATTAGATAAATTCCAGTTTGCTTTTGTATATTTAGCTCTATCCGTAGCGAAAAAATGTATTGCTAGTACATGGAAAGATACAAATATGATTGATATTAATAAATGGCATAATGAGATGAAATATTGTTCAATAATGGAAAAAATTACGTATGTTTTGCATGATAATTATAATTTTTTTTATTAATAAGTGGCTGTTATACTCGGAATATTTACATTTCAATTTATATTGATTAGATTTTAATATGTATATTTAACTTTTTTAAAAATATTCTTTCTTTTTTTATGGCTCTCCTTAGGAGAGTTGGCTGGGGGGGGTTCTTTTTTTCCCTTCTTTTTTTATATATATATATTAAAAAAAGGTTTATGTTCATGTTTAATTGCTGTATATGTCATTTATTATAATAAATAAAGTTTAAAAAAAAAAGTTGAAGGCAGTATAGTACTACAGTAATAGAGCAAGCATTTAGCCACAGGGCCCTTGAAAACGCAGGTCCCATAGGATATTCTACTTTTGCTACGATGTTAATTCAGCACTACAGAGACCCATATGGCTCTTCAGTAATCCGGAACATCCTTCCAGTATTGTCTATTTAGTGCAGTTAGAATTTTATAAGTTTTCTTGCGATACAATGTCATTCTGTACACACTTGAATACATGTTTAACCGAACACAATTGGCATTTCCACTCCTGCATTCTCATTCTGTGAATTAGTCCAGTAAATTTTCACTACATTTCCTCCTCATTAGGAGATCAAAACTATATTCAAAATAGGAGAGATATTCTTGATCCTGTACTCAAGTCATGTAATCCAAGATACCTATGATCTCCAAGTAGAAATATCAAATTATTTCAATTTTCCATTACAATTTACACACTTAAACTGTAGCCGTGGCACTTAATCCACAGCCCAGCCCGCTTGGCACTGGAAGACCCGTTGTCCACCACCACCAGCACCTGGCCTGCACTCACCTTCCTCACCTCGAACATAGAGTCTGCTACCACCTTTGTGCCCGAGACATGAACATATTCGGCAGCAGCAGAGTCCTCTCGCCCTCCCGGCCTGGTCCATTAAAATAACCATCCCAGGACCTGACGTGTAATTTTTAGATTTATTTTTAAAAGTTTGCAGAGTATTTTTTTTTGATTCTATGTATGGATGGTCACAAGTCACATCGGTCGTAAGAAGGGGATCACCTGTATATACCGGTAATAATTATACAGTACAGTATTGGCAGATTCTTTCCCAGTTTTGCAATTATGCTGTATGAACTCATTGATCCAGCAGATGGCAGCAACTGGTTTATTTAATTCCATGAAATAACCAAATCAATGATACTTCTAGGGAGTAAAAGCAACTATTTACTGTATTCTACTGTAGCCCACACCTTTGTTTAAAACGAATATACTGCGGAAATACATATTGATTTTACACGTTAAGATATTAATGGTGCTAATATTTATATTTCCACTGTTTCAATATTGTGCAAATGCAGCATAACCATAGATATTTTTTAAAAATTATCCCGTTCAATGCATGTACCATATTTGGCGGCATACAAGACCACACTATTTCAGTTGGAAATATTAAGAATTTTTTTTGTGTATTTACGAGTCAGTTGGCAAACAGGTTTCTTCTGCGAAGCCCCTTGGAGATAGCATGTTGTGCGCCTTCCCTCACCTCGATGAAAACCTCCAGCCTTGCATAGCCAAGACACCGAAACCAAATTTGTTGGTGCATCGCTCACTGGAGATTTCATCGTGTTGGCTGAGACAGATTGGCATCCATGCTTGCTTGTGGCCCGCCGCTGGCCTCCTCACACACAAGCAACAGCAGCAACACGTCCTCCTGCCTGCCACACACCAAGGCTTAAGCCACTTCCCCTCCCCCCACCAACAAAGCAAACAGCAATTAGACAGTGCATTAGGACCCATGGGCGTGCGAGGGTGGTAAGGAGAGAAGCCAGTCACCAGGGCAACGGGCAGGGCCCACCATCGCAGGACACAATCAAACATGCTTTGAAAGGAGCACTGGGCCTCAATCATCAGGCTTGACAGGCCGCTTGCTCACTGCCCCCACGCCTCATTCAATTTGCTTGGGGGGGGGAAGGGGGCCACACTCATTGAAAAAGGAGCCTGATAACAGAGGTCCAGTGCTCCCCTCAGTGCAAGTGATCAATTGCACCATCAGTGTACCCTACAAACATGGCCATTGTGCTGCCGGCGGGGGTCGCTGTGTTTGGCCCTCTCACTGAAGAAAGTGAGTGTCAACGGCGGCTCCAGAAAGCATGGACTACCCAAGGGAAGGTAGCCTGTGAAGCTGTGGGTCCACTTCCTGGACGGCCGCAGAACCTCAGTGGGCTTCTTGAAGCTGGACGAGTAGCCGGTGACCAGCTCAACTTCAACTTCGCATACAAGGCCTGGGGGATATTTTTGAGCAAATTTTTTGGAATAAAAAGTGGGTCTTTTATGCCGTTAAGTACAGTACTTGGGGATACAAATGAGAAACTGTAATGTTGCACTCCATTTTTAATTGTCGTACACAGCCATGACTTACAGATGGTTGGAGCAATTTTGAGAGGAGATATGCAATGAAGAGTTGAGTTTACTGGAGGAAATGTAAAAAGCACATGGGATTTAACTATTGCCTATCAGGCCTAAATGTAGACAAACATGACTTCCATTTAAAAATAGATATTTTGTTCATGTTACTTTACTGCTTGTTGCAAGGCATTTCTCCAAAGTACCCCCAGTTGCATAACTTGTAATATAATTATCAAAGCTTCAAATGGGGATGCAAGTCTTAACAAGACTAACAGTGGATGGCTCATTTGATCTTTCGGAACTTCAACATTCTTGCAAACCAATAGTTCAATATAGAGATTGATGGAAGTACAATCAAGATAACAGTCAAGCATCAATTCTTACTTTGCCACAATAAACACCTCTGGCTCACCTATCAGCCATCTGTGGAATTATGAAGTGCTGCCCATTCTTGTGATCTGCAATGAAACAAGATATTTGAATTGAGGAACGATTTAAATGAAAGCATAGCAGGCATGACAAGATAGTGTAGAAGTAACCCAATTAGAAGATGTCAGCACAAATCAATCAGTCACACATTTTAAAGGAAGTTTGGATGAGAAAATTGCCTCACAGGACCCGAAGTGCATATTCTTTATTACAATCCGTGATATGTTGCAGATACTCTATTCTCACTGAAAAAGGGAAGTTGTCCTGCAGTATATGATATGCATTTCAAAGATTGAACTATGTGAAATGCAAGTTTTCAAAGTTACTGCTGCATGATAGAGCACTAAGGATTACATGATGCTTTGCAGTGAATGACAAACAGCAAAATGTGAAATAACAGAACGGTGCATTCAATGTATTTGCAAAGGTTTTAATTTGGAGGCTCTTGTAAATGCAAGTTTCATGAGACAACCTGCAATATTGAATTGGCCTTTGAAAATGTGCAGTTTCAAGGGAACTTGGAATCAACATAATATGCTTAACAGACACTAATATCCAACAAGTATAATTGGACACAATATGCAACCAATTTACAAAAAGGACCCTTAACTATTTAAATCTGCTACACTTGCAAGCACCAGATAAACTATTCTCAAAAAGCAATGAAAATTCCAAATTCATTATCACAAGGTCACACTAGTTAAAATTTGTTACATGTGGCATGCAAGCACATACATCTTACATAGGGCAAACAAGTTAAAAAAATCAATAGCATCTGAAGACAGACAAAACACTAAAATGAGTGGGAGGAAACAACATTCTCATAGGTTGATGTCCATACACTGACTAATTTGCTTAAATGGCAAATTCAGGGAATGTTATTCAGAAATTTAATTTCTGATCAACCATCTTCTTCCTCTCGCTCAGCTTATAATTGCAACACCCCATTCCTTCCCTTCATCAAAAGTCTTTCCAAGTACTCGGCATGTTTGTTTGGTTCCCCAAATAATCTTTAGTCTTTTCCTTCCACATTTTCGTGTGGCATTGAACCACTGCCCCTAATTGCACCCTTTGCTCTTGTGCCATAGAAAAGGAATGGAATTTTTTAATAGAACAAGTTCTTTAATCTGTGTACATCTTTCTGTGGGGAATATACTTGGCCTACATTTGGAAACTCAACAGCATTATAATGGGAAGTTGTATGGACTGCTGGAAATGCAGGTGCAGGCTTGTATCCACATCCATGGAACAAGCTGCCCTTGGGCAAGATTTTGGCTACCACTGCACTTTTCGAAACAGCACTAGTAAACAATTCTATCTGGATTCTCCAGAGCACTTTCATACCTACCTGGTTTCCTACCACAGAGAAAGAAGGCTAGTCTATCAGTGAGTTCATACTGGATTTCTACCAAACGATCTGCGAGCTCATGATGGCCTGCTTGCCTGTAAGACAATGACAACATTTTGTCGGTCTCTGAATAGAGGAATTTTTTAAAATGGCCATTTTAAACTCAAGGCAAAAGCTAATAAAGTACATAGTTCAAAATTCACAAGGATGAATGAGTAAAATGACAGACATTATATACTGTTTGCAAGTGCTTAAACAAATCACTCCATTGTCATTCTTACAGGAACACATTTTTACAAAAAAAAACTTACTTTCAAATATAGATTTTCAGGTGCTCAAAAATTTGAGAGGCTTTAAGATAGTAATCAAGGAGAAATAGCTTCCCCAGAAGTTCAATGATGACACAAGAATTTTTTTTTTTTTTTAAATGGAGCCCACAAATGAGAATGTTATTCTAAACTGTACATCTCCTTCAAAAAACCTCATGTGAACCATTTGCCATGTGCTTCTATGGTGTCTCAGGAATGCAAATACAGAATGAATTTGTAAATAGATGATCAGAAATTAATCCTTTTTATACTCCACAGAATAATAAATGTCATCAAAAGAAATATTTTAAAGGTTTTTTTTTTATTAATGCACAAGAGGCTGCCATCTGGCCCACTGGATCTGTCTCAGAATCCACCAGAGCAAATCTCTTCACTTTAATTCCCAATTTCCTATTTTTTTTATTCCCATAGCCACTTTTGCTTACTCACCACCTCCACTTTGGCTCTTTTTACCAGTTACTTGCACCAAAAAGTATTTCAGAGCAATTAACTTCCCAGCTCACTTTCAAGATTTGAGACGAAACCGTCAAACTTCAAATACACAAGAAAAATAACTGCACAGCAGAGGAACTTCAGCCCACAATGTCTGTGCTAACCACAATGCTAATTTAAACTTACCACATCTGCCTGGACATGATCTCTCTTCCATAATTCCCACCTGTTCATTAAATGTCCACCACCCTGGGTGGTAAATTCCAAGCACCCACCACTGTCTATGCTAAAAAATGCATTGCAAATCTTTCTTGAAAACATTCCCCTGTCACTTTAAAGCTATGCCATTTGGTATTTGTTATTTATCGAATCTACTTATGCTTCTCATAATTTCAGACTTCCTTCAGCTCCTGATGTGCCAGTGGAAAAAAAGTTTGTCCCTTTACAACAAATACTCTCTATTTCAGGCAATATCCTGATGACCTTCTTTTGCACTCTCTCAAAAGTCTCCACATCCTTCTTGTAATGAGGAAAGCAGAAATGCACAAAATACTCCAAATCTAACCTAACCAATACAGCTACAATGCAACTTGCCAAATTTTATTTTCAGTGCCTCAACACATGAAGGCAACATGTCATGGCTCCAGCAATCTATTCTCCTGCCTCTCTCAGTAACCCAAGGATGGATCCCATCATGCCCTGGAATAATCAACATGCACCAATCTCTCTATTCTTCATCATCTTCTCCTCAGAGAATTTACAGAAATGGGACAGAAAATACTCAAATTGCTCCCAATTAACTGTTCTAATCCTCTTCACAGTGTATCTTGCTAAAATCCAGATTGTTCATGAAACATGGATACATTTATTTTGAATGTAAAAAAAAGTTTGAAAAATTCAAGATTCCTTTATTGTCACGTACAGAATATGTAATACTACTCAAACTGCCTCCTACCTGCTCTAAGACAAAGAATTGCCATTAGTGTTGCATGGCAACCCTGATAGTATGAGAAAGAGAAGAAAGACAAGAGTCCTCTTAGAGTAACAGAGTATCCTCGGATTCACCTCCATTGCGCCCACAGCCTCTACAGCTGCATGGATTCCTGTTCAATTCATCTGCAGCCTGAGCTCCAGATCCAAAGCTCCGACACGATCGTGAAGCCTTCAGTGCAAGAGGCCCTTCAGGAGCCCTTCTTGAATCCCAGTTATGATACTTGGCTCCCATGAGCCAGTCTCCAGCAGCCTGCAGTCCATGCAGGTCCCCGACTGCAAGTCACCCGCAGCCTGTGTGGGCCCTCAGCTGCTGAGCTCCTTGCTGGTCCATTGCTATGATCGTTGACCTGTAGGGTCCTTCAGCCACTGAGCCCCTTGCTAGTCCATTTCCGTGTTAATCGTAGGGTAGTCTTCTCTGCTTCTCCTTCTCAAGACGGGGTATTCTCTCAGTTTCTGGTGTCTGTGCTGGTCTGCTGCTCAGAGTCTGCAACCCCACGTGGCTATTGCCAAGCACAGCACCGCCATCTTGGGCACAGACCTGTAGTTGCAGGATTTTAGTTTAAAAACACTATTAGCTCCTCCAGCAGGCTGTTTATTGCCTAAAAGGAATTGCTGGCATGAGGACCAGGGGGACTGAACCCTTCAGAGTACTGCTATTTCTCCACACCAGGAGCACCGTAGCCATTGCAGCAGTGTCACTTTCTTTGAAAGAATGTAGCAATGTGGTATTCTTGGTGGAGGTCAAAGATTGCAAAGGAATTAGAAATATTCATAATAATTTGAACTTGCTCAAAACTGACATAATTTCTCCACATCTTCCACAGAAAACTAAGCAAACAATCTACAGGATGAATTCAGCAAGTGAGATAGCAACCATGGGTAGAAATGGTCAGTCAAGGTTGTAAGGTAAAACATCATGAGATGGGAATGTGTAAGGAGTTACCCTGTACAGGGCTGTAACAAGATGTGAATGCATCCTTGTACTTACAAGATAAGAGAGACATTGATGGATTGAGAGGCAGGAAGCTAGCAGGGAAAGGATAGCAACAGTTTTAGTCATTGGACAAGTAATGATATGATGATGTTCTAAGCACGTATCCAAGGGTATAAAAAATCACCATTTTGCTGATAACGGCAGAATGCATTCTCCGACTAACATGGTTAGTTGCAAGTGTTACAATCCGGTAATAAAGAACAAAGAACCCTGATTTCGACTCAGTCTGGTGTTTGTCTCACTCATTCATGAACAAAGCAGACCTAACAAGGTTTCAGGTCAGAACCCTTTATCAAGACCATCTCAATAAAGGGTCCTGACCCAAAACATTGAATGACCATTTCTACTCATGGATATTGCCTAATCTGCTGAGTCCCTCCAGCTCCTCACTGTTTGCTCAAGATTCTGGCATCAGCAATTTGTGTTTCTCCAAAGAAAACTAGACTCATTAAACTTTAATTTAAAAGTTGTATTGGTTTCAAAACTGATCCACAGTCAAACTTTTACCATGCAACATTGCACTTCAGAATGAATATTATAGGAATCCTGGAGTAAATTTGCTCCTACTTCTGAGATACCACTGGGTCTTTTGCTAGGAATATATCGCATCAAAGAATGAGAAAAGACTTTGAAAAGTATGAAGCAAGCTCCTTTTGTACATCATGAATAACCAACACCACAAATGACATTAACTTACTTTTGGAGGCAAACTGGGTGCACTAGTTTACTTAATGAGTAAAGATTGCTGTACTTTGACCATTTAGTTTTATTTTTGAGCTTAATGTCACAAATCAGTCCCATGGATAAATTTTGAAGATAATATTTGTAAAAAGACCAACTTGGTCAGTGATCAGGGAGACAAATCTCTCATTTAGTTTCCCATCTTCATCAAGTGCTCTCTTGAGACCCTTCTTTGAATGTGGCAGAAAAAAATGATGGATCTCAACTGCCACACATACTGATGGTTAGTGAAAGATTAGGTTCAGATGACAGGGAAAACACAGTCTGTTTGTTGTTAAAATTTAAATTCTTAAATTGAAAGCATTGTATGGATATTGTACTAGATGTATCGCCTCCTTTCTCCCCCGCCAATCAATGCCTACTCTCTCATCTATTTTTTTTCAATTAGGACTTCAAATAACACTAGATTTTCCAGAAAATAATCAGGCTACAGAATAATGAAATATAAACTATTAAGTTCAAAAGAAAAACTACAATCAAAAATTTATTTAAAAACATTTGTATTTCAACTCAAAAGAATAACTTCACCATTAAATATATGGCTAAGAGACAAATAAGTCTGTAACAGTTGTATTAAAGAACATTTCAAAGCCAACAAAGCAGATTACGAATCAAATATTTCATTAAAGGTCACATTGATAATGATGTACAAAATATCCTTCAACATTTCCATAATGATACAGCCTGGAAACCAATTAATTGCACCTTAAAATTGAGATTTGTAGTTTTCATACAGAAAGAGGTACTTCAAAAGCCTCCTTAGTTAACTCACCTTGCATTGTCACTAGGAGTCTTGCCATTAGCATCGGGGGCACCAGGATCAGCACCATACACTGCCAGCAACTCAGCCTGTAGAATCTGTCCTCCTTTGCTTGCTACATGAAGAGGAGTATTTCCTTTCTCCTAAAATGTAAAAAGCATTTTTAAAAGCATTGAAGGAGTTTCTGTTTAAAATAACTCTTTATATTCAACAAAATAGGTATAGTATCCCACAAAAAGAACCTTCTAGCAATACCAAGAGTGATATTAGCAAAACTATGTTTATTGCACACCCTGAGTTGACATCCCACAAGGTGAAGCTGAACACCACAAATGGCTGAGATGCTTCACTACCTGATAAGCTGAACACCTTTTATACTCATTTTGAGAATGAGAATCCTTGCAGAAGCTGACAATCCTGTGATATCTGTCATAGAGGCCAATATAAAAACATCCTTCAGAGGGTGAACCCTCACAAGGCATCAGGACCCAGATTGTGTACCTGGCAGAGTTCTAAAAATCTGTACCAACTAGCCAGTGTGTTCACAGACATTTTCAATTTCCAGTCAGAGGTTCCTACCTGCTTCAAAAGGGCATCGGTCATCCAAGAGGAATATGGTGAGTTACCTCAATGACTTTTTCCCAGTAGCACTCACATCTTCTGTGACAAAATGCTTTGAGAGGTTCGTCATACTCAGAATTAACTTGCATCCAAGTAAAGCTCTGGACCACTGCAATTTGCCTACTGTCACAATCACTCCACAGCAAATGCAATATCACTGGCTTTCCACTCAACTCTGGATCACCTAGTGTACATCAGGCTACTCTTCATTGACTGCAGCTCAGCTTTCGACACCATCATGCCCTCAGTGCTGGTCAACAAGTTCCAAACCTGGGCCTCTGGCCTCCTTCTACAACTGGATCCTTGACTTCCTTATTGGAAGGCCACAGTCAGTACAAATTGGAAACAATATCTCCTCCTTACTGACGATCAACACAGGCACACCTCAAGGATGCGTGCTGAGTCTACTGCTCTACTTGCTATGTGGCTAGGCACAATTCAAATGCCTTCTACAAATTTGACTATAACATCACAGAATCACAAATGGCAATGAGGAAGCATACAGGGAGGAGATAGATCAGCTAGTTGAGTGGTGACACAACAACAACCTTGCACTCAATGTTAGTAAAACCAAGGAGCTGATTGTTGACACCAGGAAGGGGAAGTTAGGAGACATGAACCAGTCCTCATTGAGGAGTCAGCAGTAGAAAGGGTGGCACTTCAAATTCCTGGGTATCAACATTAGAAAGGATCTGTCTTGGGGCCTCAATGCAATTGATGCAATTACATTGCATAATTCATGCAATCATGGGAAAAAAAAAGGCTCTCCAGTGGCAATATTTTGTGAGGAGTTTGAGGATATTTGGTATGTCACCAAAGACTCCTGCAAATTCCTACATGTGTACCGTGCAGAGCATTCTGACTAGTCGCATCACTGTCTGGTCTGGAGGTGCCAATGCACAGGACAGGAAAACACAGTTGTGAACTCAGCCAGTGCCATCGTGGGTATCAGTCTCTACTTTATCAAGGATATCTACAAGTGACGGTGTCTTAAGAAAGCAGCCTCTATCCTCAAGGACCCTCACACCCAGGCCATGTCCTCTTCACCATTCTAGATCAGGAAAGCGGAACAGGAACCTAAAGACAAGCATCCAGCAGCACAGACAGCTTTTCCTCTGGCAACAAACTTCTTAATGGACAATTAACCACAGACACTACCTCAGGTTCTCTTATTTTGCACCAATCTATTTATTTATTTATTTATTTTTAAATGTAATTTTACAGGAATATTTGCACTGTAATGCTGGAGCAAAACAATGAATTTCATGACACATTCATGACAAATTTCTGATTTTGAGTAAGCACAAGAAGATTGAGTGCATAATGGGATAACATATTCACACATTTTAGTGGATAAATCAGGAGCCAGGTACACCATTTTAATCGTATTTGTTAAGGGAGGAACAGTCTATTTGTTAAGCGGTGGTTTGGCAGCTTCCAATTCCCTTCCTGACACCAGATTACAAATTAGGACCTCAATTAAATTTGATAATGTTACTTTTGGGAATTGAATTCATGACCTCTGGATTGCTCCAAGAGTACCATGCAGTTATCATACCTCCAAAGCATCTGGCAATAAAAAGTTCTTTACTTTTTAGAAATAAGGTAATCTTCCTCTCTTTTTACTTCTTAGACCAATAATATCTTATTCTAGCATCTTTGATCATTCAAAAGAGAAAATATCACAGAAACTCTTGAGATAAAGGCTTTAAAATATCACTCAAGAATAGTACTTTTAGAAATGGGCATTTGAGATTGCAAGACAACAGTATGATGAAAAAATGCCTTTTAATTCTTGGCAATTTGCTTTATTTTTCCCAGTATGATGGATGCCATTTGGAAAACCTTCACGGTTTGAAAATGACATGAAGATTGGTGGAGTTGTTGATTATGTGGGAGGTAATATTCGATGGCAGAGATAGTGATGTTTTGGTGAAATGGGCTGAAAAAGTTTAATACAGACAAATGTGAGGTGATGGAATTTGGAAATATTATTGAGGGTGAGATATACATACGGTATGCAAGGATCTTTGGGAGTATTGAACCTGTATGAGAATACAAGTCCAAGTATCTATGAAGGTGGTAACCAGTTAGTAAGGCTTCATTAGTTAAAGCTTTGAACGGACGTCAACAGGTTATACTTCAACTTTACAAAATCTTGGTCAGGCCGCAGCTGGAACATTGCATGTATTTCCAATCACCAAGGTACAGGAAATAATTATAATGGTACTGGAGAGGGTGCAGAGGAGAGTCACAGGATATTGCCTGGGATGGAGCAGTTCAGTTGATAAGCTGAAACCTTCCTTAGGGTGACATGGTTGGCGTAGCGGTTAGCACAGCATCAGCTATCGGGACTGACTTGGATTTGAATCCCGCGCTGTAAGGAGTTTGTACATTCTCCCCATGTCTACATGGGTTTTCTCCAGTGGCTCCGGTTTCCTCCCACCATCTCCTCATCGGGGATGTAGGTTAATGGGGTGTAAATTGGGCGGCACAGACTTGTAGACTAAAATGGCCTGTTCCCGTGATGTATGTCTAAATTTTAAAACAAAATTATTGAAGCAGTGATGTTTGAGGGGACATGATTCAGGTATCTAAAATTATGAGGAGTATACAGGTAGATGTGTTAGATTGCTGGAAACTTTCTCCCATATCACTCTCAGAGTTGCCTGTTACCGTACTGCTCAAGAGTGGTTAAAGCTGTGTTATTGACATTGTTTAACAAGTTTAACAATTGAACACTGAAATTGCTTTTAGGCATAGCGGGCTATGGACCAAATACAGGAGGATGGGGTTAAGCTGGATGAATTGTAACAAATAACATGTTTCCATGATACTAACATCAAATACTAAATGAATTATTGAATATGAAATTCAGCAATGCTATAATAAAACAAACAAGATGGGAATTCTCAGCAGGTCAGGCTACATCTGAGTTTGAAGGGCTAGCCTGGAGTAAATTGTAAGCAATAATGGTTATACCAAACACTTACAGGGTGAAAGAAATTTGCTTGGGCTCCTAAAGAGAGCAGTCGAAGGCAGGTCTCCAAATTCCCTGTCCGTACACTAGAGTGCAATTGCTGAAATAAAAAGAACACCAAAAAGAGGACAGTTTGAAGCCATATTAACTGGTGAAACAGAGAGAAAATAAAAATTACAGACATTAAAAAGTAGGCCTGAGGAAAAGATTTTTTTTTTTGTTAGTTAGTTGTGTAATTCAATCCCTGGTATCAAATGAGCAACAGTCAGATTGATGATGTGCTACTTCTTTAATGCAATTGAAGAATCTGTATTATGAGATTTGGCAGACCACCTCAACAAACCTAATTGTGCAAATACTTTAACCCTCTCTAACCAAAGTTTTAAAAACTCTTCATTACGGGATAACTTAAGAACAGGTATTCTTTATAAACCTTTAATATAATTGCTTACACACGTTTTAGCAGCAAATGGAAGCAAAACTGACCAAAAGATCAAGGTTTTCCCATTACCAAATTAAAACTTGTATATGAAACTCATTGACTGCTTTCTTTCATGAATTGCTTTAATCTCTTAAGGTAGCAAGAGAGAGAAAATAAATTATTCATCTGCAGTCTATTTGACAGATATTATGAATACATCACTGATGTTATGTTTCTTTAGCGATGTGCTAGAAGCGCTTTATATCACAGTACCACTCGATCCCATTATAACTGACTACACTCCAACAGTATTTCTTTGAAAGTAATACATTTACAAAGTGATGAGATTGTGAAGGGTATCACACACTTCAAAAATCTTTCTTCCATCCTTTTTGTGTGTAATACACGAATTAGATTTATTTTAATTTACAAAGAACATTTTTTTGAAGTTAATTTATTACACAGGAAATATTTTACCAAATAGCACCAAAAAAAATGAAAGAAATGCAACTCTTCCAATATGACACCTGGCAAGGGAAATGAATAATTAATCCACACATAGCAGAAATGTTTTTTGCTGTGATTCTACAAGTAGTAAGCCAAGGCAGTGAAGAGGGTGCAGAGGAGATTTAGGAGGATGATGCCTGGATTGGAGAACACATCTTAAAAGGCAAGGTTAACAGAGATAGGGGTTTTATCTTTGGAGTGAAGAAAGATGAGAGGTGACTTAGAGGACTACAATTTTATTGCTAGGCATAGATAGGGTGGACATCAAGCTCTTTTTTCCCCTGGGGTGAGAGTAGCAAAAACCAGAAGACATCTGTACTAGGCGAGGGGAGGAAAGTTTATGTGAGAGGTCAGAGGTACATTTTCTTCTTGAAACCAGAGAGTAACGGTGCTTGGAATGCATTGCCAGGGGTGATTGTGGAGGCTGGTACACTAGGGACATTTAAAAGACTCTTAGACAGGCACATGGATGAATGAAAAATAGAAGGTGATGGTTATAAGGTAGGGAAAGTTTAGTTTGTTGAGTAGGCTTCTATCAGTCAGGAGAACATCGCGGGATGAAGGGCTTGTACTGTACTGAAATGCTCTACGTAATATGCAGTAATTAAAAGGTGTTTCAAATAACACAAGTGGGCAAATGGAACAGACATATTAAAACAAATGCTCGAGACACACAAAAGACTGCAGATGCTGGAACCTGAAACAATAAACAATCTGTTGGAAGAACCAGATGAATGGTTTTATCTCAAAATGCTGACCAGTATTTATCTCCCACTGATGTTGCGCCACTTGCAGAGTTCTCCAGCAGTTTTTATTTGGCAACAATTGCCAGTGTTTATTAATAATTTCCCTCTGTTGGGAAATGTATGCATGAAAAAAACTAAAGTCAAGAAAGAACCAGGCACAGCTGCAAATTTCTTGAGCAATATTTTATGTCTAGACATGAAAATTTTAGAAGCTTTCTTTGCATCAGTATTTTCTGGAGCAAAGCACACAAAATTACACAGGACGAACATTTTTCTGGAAGCTCCAATATATATGCACTTTTTGTGCACTATTTTAATTTTTTTTATATATATAGTGATATTATAAGATAGTTATCACCTACGGCTCCTAGAACGCTTCCACCAGCGTTGTCTCCGCTCCATCCTCAACATCCATTGGAGCGCTTTCATCCCTAACGTCGAAGTACTCGAGATGGCAGAGGTCGACAGCATCGAGTCCACGCTGCTGAAGATCCAGCTGCGCTGGATGGGTCACGTCTCCAGAATGGAGGACCATCGCCTTCCCAAGATCGTGTTATATGGCGAGCTCTCCACTGGCCACCGTGACAGAGGTGCACCAAAGAAAAGGTACAAGGACTGCCTAAAGAAATCTCTTGGTGCCTGCCACATTGACCACCGCCAGTGGGCTGATAACGCCTCAAACCGTGCATCTTGGCGCCTCACAGTTTGGCGGGCAGCAACCTCCTTTGAAGAAGACCGCAGCGCCCACCTCACTGACAAAAGGCAAAGGAGGAAAAACCCAACACCCAACCCCAACCAACCAATTTTCCCCTGCAACCGCTGCAACCGTGTCTGCCTGTCCCGCATCGGAATTGTCAGCCACAAACGAGCCTGCAGCTGACGTGGACTTTTTACCCCCTCCATAAATCTTCGTCCGCGAAGCCAAGCCAAAGAAAAAGATAGTTATAATGAATGTTTGCTCCATGATGCTGCCACAAAGCACTGAATTTAATGACCTGTTCATGACAATAAATTCTGATACCTCTTCAGATATGGGTTAATCAATTTTGAGCATCAGACTGTGGAATTAAAAAAAAAAAGCAGAAAAATCTTCCAGATGAAAGCATGTGGGGCAGGAACCCAATAATCTCCTTTGCTCTCTTTTCTGCTCTTGTCCACCATTGCAGGAGACCCAAAAGCCCAAGATTGATGCCGCAGAAGTAAGTTTGCAGCCTTGGGTGTTACATTTTCCTACTCCTTGCCTCACACACATTACCTCGATCAAAATTAGCAAGCAATTCCATTTCCACTGAAATCCAATACAAGTAAATATGACAATTATGTTGCATTTTCCCTCTCACCGCACCCGCAAATATTATTCAAGAATTTAAATCACAAATATCTTTCGTTCCCCAATTCAACTGATAAGGGATGCAAGACATCGATAAATGACAATATTGAGTAGTTGACTTGATAAATTTTATGCCAT
This sequence comes from Narcine bancroftii, assembly GCF_036971445.1. Lineage (NCBI taxonomy): Eukaryota > Metazoa > Chordata > Chondrichthyes > Torpediniformes > Narcinidae > Narcine > Narcine bancroftii. Next base: position 125,570,294 of record NC_091472.1, read on the forward strand.
GTAGAAAAAGACATTCATTTGTAATAAATTAAACTCCAATACCATGTCCTTTATAAATTAGAAAGAGCAATCTAATTTTTTTCCTATCAGGAAGTGAGTGATGCAGTGTAGATCAAAATATATTATAACAGAAGGAATTCCATTTTCATGCAACATCTGTCAGCTGGTTTGTCAGGGCAGGTACACATATTGATGCATTTTCTGATATAATAAATTCCCAACATGATTAACTCAACTCAGCAAAATAAAGCCAATACATCAAAATTTCAATGTTGTCCCTTCCTCCATAGGTCTAATACAAGAGGCAGCAAAACAAAAATATTGTAAATGGAGTGGTGAATGAGAACTTGTGCAAAGTAGCTCTCTCATCCCATCTTAAAAATGAAGATGTCCATTAACCTCCCCCCACCATTACACCCAAAGATGAAAATCCAAAAGCAATCCTGGTTGATATTCTCCCCCAATTTCAGTCAAAATGTTATGTTTTTCTTTCAAACATTCTATCACATTTCATGCCACACTGAAGTCAACATCCAAATTATTTGTAAAGGGTCATTTTTTTTCAATATTGTATTCAATTATGGGATTTGAGTATCACTGATAAGGTTAATATTCATCTCTATTACTCTCAAGAAGACAGTGATGTGCAGTTCCCATGGTCAACCATTGTCTCATTGAAGAGAGTCCCAGAATTACTCTGTGATGGAAGAATGGTACATTTCCAAATCTGGAAACAGAACAATTTTATTTTTAAGACAAGTGGGTTGCAATAACTGCATTTTAGCTGTAACATCAAAACATTTTAAAATTTAGCCACATGCTCCCAGAGCAGTACAGACATATTTACACAGTTCTCCCAAGGAAATTCTCCAGTCTTTTAGGCAATGCCTTCTGCAACGATGCTTACTTTGCTCAGATCTTTGGCTGCAACACTGTCATCCTCACGACATGGCAAACGATGGACAAACGCCAGCATCGAGTATTTGGCTCTGATAAATTCTGCTTTATTTGGGCTGAATAATGAAAAGGTTAAAATATTTTTTTCAAAGCAAGCATCCTTTTAAAATTCCACTATATTTGAAATTATTGGGAATGTTAAATAGTTAGCTGATTGGCAGACTATAGTTAATGATTGCTTAGGTGAGTATGAGTGTGGGGGGCAGAATAGTACATGTTCCGATATCAGGCACTAAAAGAAAGAGGCTGGTGCAATAGTAAGAGATGAGAGTCAAACTGCATACATGCTCCTTTCAGACCAGAATCCATACCATCATGCACCAAGTTATATAATCTTTAACTAATCCCATTTTATTCTCCCCACATTCCCATCAATTTCCTCTGCCATGCACCTACCTATACATGAAGGATAATTGACAGTAGCCAGTCAACCTTCTAAATTGTAATTCAAGGAGTGCTGGAGAAAAACTGAACAATTGAGGAAAATAACCCAGTCACAGGGAGAACATGTAAAGTCTTGGAGGTCAGGATTGATTTTGGGTGGCTGAAGCTATGAAGTTCAGTCTTTATATTCAAGATAAACCTTGTGCAATTTCAAAACAGAAATCATCTGCAACGATGCGATATTCTTTTCATTGTTAAACAGGAACAGAGGCATCTTTCGTGGAATAGTGGCCAAATGGGTTACTAGAGGATGATCAGCTTTTCTGGCCGGCAAAGAGCGTTGAGGGGTACTGCATGTGAGGAGGGATGTGGGGGGGGGGGGTGGAAAAACAAAAAAAAAAGAATCAGGAAAGAAAAAGACCAATCAGCTGAGGAGAATTAAGAACATGTTCTAGGAAGGATAAAATGTGGTTCTCCTGCTTGCAGCCATATTTCAAACGATGCAAGTGTGACATGATAAGGCCACAATGTCGAGATTGAGACAAAGGGAAAAAGTGTGGGAGCAGTGAAAGAAATATTAAAATTATAGGCTAGTAACGAGGAAATGTTAGGATGGATGTATTTAACTGGTATCAGATATATGCAAATTGTTAAATAACAATCAATTTTTAAAATATTTCAGTTGAGTAAACAAGGTTTGAATGCTTGCCCACAGCAAATAAGAATTTTGGGCATATGAACATTGTACTTCTGTAGAAAAAAAAATACACTCATTAGCAAAATTAAGAATGAAACAGATCCAGCAGCAGGAAAAATATTTCCTGTCCTATGGAAGTTTGTGAAAGACAGTTTGTAAAAGCATGCACAACAGTGTACATATCTTCAGATTTACGGAACAAATCACTGCTAAATCTGTCCTGTTGATGCATGAACTATATGCAATAAACAAAATCCGGTGTACTCACTGTGTTTTATCCTGAGGGCTGGCCTTGCGTTTTCCACTCGCTGCAGATGTAGGGTCTAGCAAGGAGTGTTCCCAGATTGAATTTGCACCATTACCAACTAAGGCTTGTACCATCTAAATTAAAAATATTTTTCAAAAGTTTGGGCTAGTGTACAACATTAGTATTTTTATATCAATACATAGACAAATGATGCGGTTCCTGCTCTGATCATTTGTGTCCATCTGGGCACTTAAAATTTCAGTCAGATTGCTTTTGCAAATTCAGCTAAGAAGCATCTAAACGAACTGAAAAATAGAGATGTCACAAAACAAACTATGCTAAATCCACAATGGGAAAATTTACAAGTAAGCACAGAAGTCATCAGCTTCCAGTTATCAACTTTGGAACCTCCCCTTGTTACATTAATCAGGGACTGCGCTGACATCACAAAAAGGAAAGTCTGCACTTTTGCTGTCATTTTTTTTTGCACTGGGATAACTGAATATTTATGATATTTTTTAATTCAATTAACTATTTAGTACATAGTTATCTTTGTCTGGCAGTTTTTAAACAAAAAGAATACTGTTCCTGTTCAGCTGCAACAAGAATTTCAGTGCATGTGTACACAATTAACACAAAATTCTATAAATGTAGATTAAGATTTTTAATTAAAAAAACATTAATTATGCCATTTAAGCCCCATGAATGTTTATAAAGCAGGACAAAATAGTTCCAGATCTAGGGATCTTCAGACAATTGGCAAAAGGTGCTGATACACACAAGGAAAACATTCGCCATCCTCAGATGAAATGAAGCCCAGGCATCAAAAAGCATTTCCATTTGTATAACCCTCAAGTGTCAAATGATCTTAACACACTAAATGGCAAAAAAGCAAATAGAAGTTGACTGCAGTTCAAAACTATCTTTATTTTTCATAAAGATTCCTTTTTTATGGCCTGTGTCTATCAACTTCTGTAACTAATTTTTCTATTTAGTCTACAGACACATAGGAATCATACAAACTTTTCATGATACTTCCATTAATTTTCATACAACTTAAATTAATTGTTGGGGGTTTATCCACCAGGGAATTTTTTTTTCTCTAAAACTGTTATAAATCAAAACATTAGTAATAGGATGAAAACCTCTGGGATTCCAAGACCTTGAAGCCATGTGAACCCACTGCAATAGTTCAGATCTCACCCTTATGGCATATTTCTAATTAAATGATTGCCATCTCCTGCTTGCAGCTATATTTCAAACGACGCAAGTGTGATGTTATCTCAAACAAAATGCTGACTAACCTTTCCACTCTGACTAGAAGTGATCATCTTTCACATAAAAGAGTGAAATTGGATAAATTAGCCAACAGCAAATGATTGAAGACACACATTTATCATGAAGTGAAAAGATTTTTAAAATACTAAAGGAGTACATCCCAGAATATATTTTTCTTTTTTATTATCTATTTAATTTGATTAACAACAAACTTCTGAAAGGAGTATTGCATTTGTAACACAGTACACAAGATTCAATTAGTTTCAGGATGAAACCACAATGTATTACTGAAGATTAAGGAATATAGATATTTCCAGTAAAATGAACGTACAAAACTATTGTCTAGATAAAACAAGTGGTTAATAAACCCAATCCTACATAATCAAATTGTAACTCTCAAAGTGCTGTCCTTTACCAGTCCATTTGAAGTGCAATTTCAAATAACATTACCAATTTTGGAAAATTCCTCATTTATCATAATGAATTGTGAGATCAGAATGACCAAATATTGCACCCTCTACACTTTAATACCAGCTCTTAGCCAACAACTTCTTTTGAATCCTTAGGACTAATCTCCACTTGTTAAGAGTCTCTGATTACAAAGTACTTCTTACCTGTAACAGAGAAGGAGGCCAGGTTGTGTGCGTCAGGTGCCGTACCTGAGAGATATGTCGGCCCAAACTGCGGTGTATACTGCAGCAGTCATCACAGATCAGAACACCCCTATTTATTGATGCCCAGCGAGGATCTACAACAGATATAAACACACATATTAAAATGATGTAATTTCAATTATCTGCTTCAAAACAGATAAGAAAAACCACGATGTCAGCCAGAAAGTCCAGATCACAGAATTAGAATTTATTCAGAATCAGAATTTATGTCATGATCTGACAGACATTTAACTTGAAAATATCATAAAAAGAAACTTCAATTGTGAATAGATATGGTTCACATCCAAAGTTAATTAGTAATCACCACAAGAACAGGTCTTTCAGCCAACAATCAGTTCTGACCATGTTGCCAATTTAAACTGTAAATTTGCCTGCATGTGGTTTACATGCCTCAATTCCCTGTCTAAACACCTCATACATTTTTATCGTATGAGGTTTCAACACTTCCCTGGCAGCACATTCCAAGTACTACAATAAAATTTTAACATATTTGTAAATAAGATTTTTTTTCAAATTCAAAAGCAGATATAATTTTTGTTGGTCACATTATACATGGTACAGTGAGAAGGGTCTTCCACAAACAATCAAGCAAATCAACTCGACCATATATACAACCATACAAAGTAGAAGAGCAAGAGGTCAATTAATTAATTAATAAGAGGACAGTAAAATGATCAATTAGTACATAGCAAGGGCAGCATGAGAGCACTGTTGAGAGGTTCATTCAGAAGTCTGCCAGCTGCATGGAAGAAACTGTCTTTAAGCCTGTCGGTGCACAATTTCCTACTCTTGAACCTCCTCTCTGATGAGAGGGGGAAGAAATATGCCTAGGGCGAGATGGGTCCTGCATTATGTCAATGTTTATGAGCACTAAAGTTTTGAGCAAATTATGCTCTAGACTGGTTTGTTGAAGGGACACACAACAGGTCAATTCAGTACCCAGCATCAATGCCAATTACATACCTTTAGATCACATAAAATTCAGGCCAGATTTAGTTTCATTCTTTCTGCTATACCCAATTAATGGGGAGCTATTTTAGGGGAAATTTTTTAGTGGTATCTGGAATATTATGATCGTTCTACAAAAAAAACTTAAGAGTTTCGTACTTTCAGTTTGAAACGGAGGACCAAGAAGGTGATTATATTCCTGCCTCCTGTCACCATATTAAAAAAATAGCTAAAGCTTCAAAAATTTGGAATTTTCACCAACACTAAATGTTCTTACATTTTGGTTCTAATTAACCTATTTTGGCCTCAAGCAATAATATCGCCGTTCCAAATTGAGTTAAAGATTAATTTACGTTTACCACATTTTCAAAATTATTATAAAGCAGCCCAACTTAAATTTATTAGTTCATTGATGGATTTGGTACGGCCTCCTAGTTGGGCCAAAATTGAGATGGCAAATATTTCTGAATTTGAAATACATCAATTTTTGTTTAGATGGAATATAAATTTGTTACAACAATATAATGTGCCTATACAAAAATATTTAATGAAGTTATGGATAAAGAAAAATGTCAGGTGTGGCTCTAGGGGTAAATTATTGGCTTTGACTCCATTGTATAATAATCAACTTATTCCTTTTTCAATACATAATCGAAGTTTATTGCATTGGAGATTTAAAGGTGTGAAAAATTTGGGAGATTGTTTTAAAGAGGGTAAATTTTTATCTTTTAATCAGATGAGGGAAGGTTTTGGTATTGATAAGAATTCTTTGTTTCTATATTATCAAATTCGATCTATGGTAAGATGCATGTTTGGTAGAGATATGATTTTACCTGAAATGAGTAAATTTGAGACTTTTCTTATGAAGGTACCAGAGAAGGGATATATTTCATCTATGTATCAAATATTACAAGATGGTATGGATAAAAAGGATTGGGATAGATCCAAAAGTTAATGGGAAGCGGATACAGGTTTTATTTTTTCCGAAGATGATTGGTTAGATATTTGTTATGATAGTGTAACTAGATTGATAAATGCTCGTTATGCAATGATTAACTATAATTTTTTACATCAATTATATTTAACACCTGAAAAATTTAAAAAGTATGGTTTTCATGAATCAGACTTGTGTTTTAGATGTGGTGATACGGTTGGAACTTTTTTTCATGCCGTTTGGTCATGTATACATATACAATCTTTTTGGAAGAAAATTCAGTAGTTTTTAGAATATCTGTATAAGATTAAAATAGTTTTAGATCCAACAGTATTTTTATTGAGTAGTTTGCAACCTTTGAAAGGCTTGGTATTAGATAAGTTTCAACTTGCTTTTGTATATTTAGCTTTATCTGTAGCAAAAAATTGTATTGGTAGTACGTGGAAAGATACAAATGTGATTGATATTAATAGATGGCATGAGATGAAATATTGTTTAATAATGGAAAAAATTACGTATGTTTCATGTGATAATTATAATTTTCTTATTAATAAGTGGTCATTATATTCAGAATATTTACATTTCAATTTACATTGATTAGATCTTAATATGTATATTTAATTTTTCTTTAATATTTTTTCTTTATGGCTCTCCTTAGGAGAGTTGGCTGAAGCGGGGGGGGGGGCTTCTTTTCTCTTTTTATATATTAAAAATAACATTCATGTTTATGGTTAATTGTTGTATATGTCATATTATTTGTTTTTTTGAACGAATAAATAAAGTTTAAAAAAAATTAATTAAAAAAAATTCATGAAGCTTATCAGCATTCGAACTTTGCGTTATATCAGAATTTCTGGCCAACACTACGCAAGTAAGAGTGAAATCATACAAGAGATAATGAGAGTTTAAATTTCCAACCATTCCTACTTGGCATTTTCTTCCACTCCTATTAAAAATGTTGTCACAATAGCCTGAGCAAAAATATGAAAACAGGAAGCTGAACAGGAAATAAATGCATGCACAACTTCAAATTTAAAAAAATGCACATTTCAATTCCTGGTACAAACTATCATCTTAAGTTACCTTAAACAGCCAGCTCACACAACATTCACCATTCTACTTAATATATTATATAGAAAGAGGGGAAACAAATAACTTGGTCACAAAATTGAACTATAACAACAGAAAAAAAATTGGTAAATGGAAATTAATGAAAATATTTACATCTGTCATCTTAAATTATATTTGTTTCCACAATTTATCCAATGTTAATGCGCTTTGGAGAGTGGGTGGGGAAGGAGGTAGTTAAGGGTGGAGGTGGTGATTTTTTTTCTGAGGGAAAATATTATCAGAAAATGTGGTGTGGATTTCTCCTCTAACTTGTACCACTATTTTAGTCTTCTATAATGACAGGCAAATTATCAACTAGTTTAACAAACTACCTGAGTGGCAGAACAAGTACAAACTTTGATCATATAAAAGTGTTAGGATTGCACAAGTGATAATTGTGTCAAGGACCTGTTTCGCTTCCAGTGGTTTTCTAATTCTAGTCTCTTGCACACAAAGTTTTTTCTATTTGCTTCACTGGTAGTTTGCATGCCTGGTTTTCAGCTCTCTTTTAATCCAAATTCTTTGATATATATTTGATAAAGCTTCTTTTACAAACACTGTTGTCAGGGCTTCACAAATGAAAGTTAATGCTATCATAGAACCTGAAAAGGCTCTTCAGACCATTTGTCTGTGCCAAAACATAGATGTCCAAAATCAATCTAAAACTCTGCTACTTACACTTTATAGATATCCTTCTATCTCCTTTACATTACATGCCACAACTTCAGGCACCCCAATCCAGGCATTTAGCGCTCTGTGTAAAGAATTTGCACCATACATCTCCCTTAAACTTGCTCCCCATCACCTTAAACACATGTCCTCTCGTGTGTGATGCTCTCATCCTGGGGAGAAAGTTCTGACAGTCCACCCTATCAATGCCTCTCATTATTTTAGAAATTTCTATCCCCGCCTCCCTCACTCCAGAGAAAATCTGCGTTTGTTCAACATTTCACCATAATGAAAAGAAATTTCAGAAAGATGCTACAGAAGATCAGAAAATAGAATTATCTAGGCTGAAATTGAAATATAATACTTTGCAATCTTATCAATTTGAATGTGTGATTAATAGGATTAAACAACGGTATTACGAATGGGAAGAGAAAGCACATAAGGTATTGGAATGGGAATTAAAGAAAGAACAGATAGAGGACTATTAATGCTGTTAGACGGAATTCTCTTATTACATAAACCTCGTGAGATTAATGATGAATTTTATTCATTTTATAAAAAGTTATAAACATCTGAAGGAAAACAGGAAACTGGATCGATTGATTTTTTTAAAAAATCACAGTTGAATTTACCAATATTAGAGGATGGAGATATACAGGAGTTAGAAGAACCATTTACTGATTCGGAAATTAAAATGGCTATGCTGGAAATGCCTGGTGATGATGGATTTTCGGTTGAATTTTATAAAACTTTTTATGATGATTTATCTACAGTGTTTGGGGATGTATTACTTCAAGTTGGTTTTTCAGTTGGTTGTTTTTCCAGACTCTTTTGTGTAGTCTTCCAAAGGCGCTATTTGCCTTGGCGAGTCTGTTGTCTATCTCATTGTCGATCCTTGCATCTGATGAAATGGTGCAGCCGAGATAGGTAAACTGGTTGACCGTTTTGAGTTTTGTGTGCCCGATGGAGATGTGGGGGGGCTGGTAGTCATGGTGGGGAGCTGGCTGATGGAGGACCTCAGTTTTCTTCAGGCTGACTTCCAGGCCAAACATTTTGGCAGTTTCCGCAAAGCAGGACGTCAAGCGCTGAAGAGCTGGCTCTGAATGGGCAACTAAAGCGGCATCATCTGCAAAGAGTAGTTCACGGACAAGTTTCTCTTGTGTCTTGGTGTGAGCTTGCAGGCGCCTCAGATTGAAGAGACTGCCATCCGTGCGGTACCGGATGTAAACAGCGTCTTCATTGTTGGGGTCTTTCATGGCTTGGTTCAGCATCATGCTGAAGAAGATTGAAAAGAGGGTTGGTGCGAGAACACAGCCTTGCTTCACGCCATTGTTAATGGAGAAGGGTTCAGAGAGCTCATTGCTGTATCTGACCCGACCTTGTTGGTTTTCGTGCAGTTGGATAATCATGTTGAGGAACTTTGGGGGACATCCGATGCGCTCTAGTATTTGCCAAAGCCCTTTCCTGCTCACGGTGTCGAAGGCTTTGGTGAGGTCAACAAAGGTGATGTAGAGTCCTTTGTTTTGTTCTCTACACTTTTCTTGGAGCTGTCTGAGGGCAAAGACCATGTCAGTGGTTCCTCTGTTAGCGCGAAAGCCGCACTGTGATTCTGGGAGAATATTCTCAGCGACACTAGGTATTATTCTATTTAGTAGAATCCTAGCGAAGATTTTGCCTGCAATGGAGAGCAACGTGATTCCCCTGTAGTTTGAGCAGTCTGATTTCTCGCCTTTGTTTTTGTACAGGGTGATGATGGTGGCATCACGAAGATCCTGAGGCAGTTTACCTTGGTCCCAACAAAGCTTGAAAAACTCATGCAGTTTGGCATGCAGAGTTTTGCCACCAGCCTTCCAGACTTCTGGGGGGATTCCATCCATACCTGCTGCTTTGCCACTTTTCAGTTGTTCGATTGCCTTATATGTCTCATCCAAGGTGGGAACCTCATCCAGCTCTAGCCTTAGGGGCTAGAGCTCACAAAGATAAGCGTATACAGAGCCGTTGTCATACCCACACTCCTGTTCGGCTCCGAATCATGGGTCCTCTACCGGCACCACCTACGGCTCCTAGAACGCTTCCACCAGCGTTGTCTCCGCTCCATCCTCAACATCCATTGGAGCGCTCACACCCCTAACGTCGAGGTACTCGAGATGGCAGAGGTCGACAGCATCGAGTCCATGCTGCTGAAGATCCAGCTGCGCTGGATGGGTCACGTCTCCAGAATGGAGGACCATCGCCTTCCCAAGATCGTATTATATGGCGAGCTCTCCACTGGCCACCGTGACAGAGGTGCACCAAAGAAAAGGTACAAGGACTGCCTAAAGAAATCTCTTGGTGCCTGCCACATTGACTACCGCCAGTGGGCTGATAACGCCTCAAACCGTGCATCTTGGCGCCTCACAGTTTGGCGGGCAGCAGCCTCCTTTGAAGAAGACCGCAGAGCCCACCTCACTGACAAAAGGCAAAGGAGGAAAAACCCAACACCCAACCCCAACCAACCAATTTTCCCTTGCAACCGCTGCAATCGTGTCTGCCTGTCCCGCATCGGACTGGTCAGCCACAAACGAGCCTGCAGCTGACGTGGACTTTTTACCCCCTCCATAAATCTTCGTCTGCGAAGCCAAGCCAAAGAAGAAAGAAAAAAGAAGACTTCAAGTTGGAGAACATTATGAATTACCGGAGTCTTGTTCTAGTGCTTTAATCATAGTAATTCCACAAAAAGATAGAGATCCTTTGAAAGTATCTTCATATAGACCAATTTTGTTGTTAAATATAGATTATAAAATAATAGCTAAAATATTAGCGAATAGATTGGCTAAATTTTTACCAAAGTTGATTCATATTGATCAAACAGGTTTTATAAAGAATAGATATGCTTCAGATAACATTTTGCATGTGATTAGTTTGATTAATAGATTTTTGACAATCTTTAGATCACCCGACGGTGATATCTTTAGATGCAGAAAAAGCATTTGATAGAGTTGAATGGAATTTTTTGTTTAAAGTTTTGGAGAAATTTAAGTTTGGTCCTTCTTTTATTGGTTGGATTAGGACTCTATATAGTAAACCGGTAGCTAGAGTATTGACAAATGATTTGATTTCGGAATCTTTTATGTTAACTCAATCAACTTGTCAAAGTTGTCCTTTATCACCAGCTTTGTTTGCGTTAGTGATTGAACCTTTAGCACAGTTGATAAGACAAAATACACAGATATAAGGTATGAAAGTTTTAGATGAGGAGTATAAAATTAATTTATTTGCTGATTATGTATTGATGTAATAAATCCAGCTCAGTCACTTTTGCATTTGAAGGAATGTTTAGTACAATATGGATGTCCTTCTGGATATAAAGTTAATTGGGAAAAAAGTGAAATATTACCGGTAAGTGAAGGAGATTATTCAGTTTATAAGAATATTATTAATTTGAAGTGGACTGATCGAATTAAATATCTGGGTATAATTTTGAATGTTAATTATCAATCTTTATATAAATTATGCTCTGTTAATAAAAAAAATTAAAACTGATTTGATTAAATGAAAAGATTTGCCTATTAATTTAATGGGAAGGATAAATACAATTAAGATGAATATTTTTCCACGTATACAATATTTGTTTCAATCTATTCCGTATTTACTTGATAAAATTTTTTTTCAAGATTTGAATAAAATGGTTAGGGAGTTTTTATGGAGGGGTAAATTTTAGAGAGTAGCTTTGAATAAATTAACTTGGAAATATGAGTTAGGGGGACTACGTTTACCACATTTTCAAAATTATTATGAGGCAGCCCAACTTAAATTTATTAGCTCATTGATGTATTTGGTACGGCCTCCTAGTTGGGCTAAAATTGAGATGGCAAGTATTTCTGAATTTGAAATACATCAATTTTTGTTTTGGTGGAATATAAATTTGTTACAACAATATAATGTGCCTATATTAAAACATTGAATGAAGTTATGGATAAAGAAAAATAAAATGATAGGTTCTTGGGGGTAAATTATTGGCTTTGACTCCGTTGTATAATAATCAACTTATTTCTTTTTCAATACATAGTCAAAGTTTATTTCATTGGAGATTTAAAGGTGTGAAAAATTTGGGAGATTGTTTTAAAGAGGGTAAGTTTTTTATCTTTTAACCAGATGAGGGAAGATTTTGGTATTGATAAGAATTCTTTATTTCTTTAATATCAAATTCGATCTTTGGTAAAATGTATGTTTGGTAGAGATATGATTTTACCTAAAATAACTAAATTTGAGACTTTTCTTATGAAGGTACCATGAGAAGGGTTATATTTCATTTATGTATCAAATATTACAGGATGATATAGAAAAAAATGGTTGGGATAGATCCAAAATTAAATGGGAAGCGGATTTTGGTTTTATTTTTTCTGAAGATGATTGGTTAGATATCTGTTATGATAGTGTAACTAGATTGATAAATGCACATTATGCAATGATTAATTACAATTTTTTAATATCAATTATATTTGACACCTGAAAAATTAAAAAAAATATGGTTTTAATGAATCAGATTTGTGTTTTAGATGTGGTGATATAGTTGGAACTGTTTTTCATGCTGTTTGGTTATGTATACATATACAATCTTTTTGGAAGAAAATTCAATTGTTTTTAAGAATACCTGTATAAAGATTAAAATAGTTTTAGATCCAACAGTATGTTTATTGGGTAGTTTGCAACCTCTGAAAGATTTGGGATTAGATAAATTCCAGCATGCTTTTGTATATTTAGCTTTATCTGTAGCGAAAAAATGTATTTCTAGTACATGGAAAGATACAAATATGATTGATATTTATAGATGGCATAATGAGATGAAATATTGTTTAATAATGGAAAAAATTATGTATGTTTCACATGATAATTATAATTTTTTTATTAATAAGTGGCTGTTATATTAGGAATATTTACATTTCAATTTATATTGATTAGATTTTAATATGTATATTTAACTTTTTCTTTAGTATTCTTTCTTTTTTTTAATGGCTCTTCTTAGGAGAGTTGGCTGAAGGGGGGGTGGGGCACTTTTCATGTTCATGTTTAATTGTTGTATATGTTGTCTTGGGTAAACTTATACCTCTCATTTTGTTCATTTTAGATTGGTCACAGTGTTTGAGCTACCGAAAGAAAATAGACACACACACCGAGAGCAGTTCAGTTTATACAAATGTTTATTACTAATTCAAAAGCTGATTTCACACTACAATATGCAAGCCCTTCCCAACTATACTTATCAACGCTTGGACTGGTCCCAACTGCCGAAGCGAGGCAACGACTGCACACTTGTAGTAGGTTGTCAGGGCGCTGGTAGCAGCTTCTCCACCTCCCCCGACCGGGACGTTGCTCGGACTCTGGCTGTTCTTCCTTCTTGACAAGGGGTGTTCCCACCCCTCGGAGAGTCTAAACTTCAGCAGCAGGACCACAGGCTTATATACCCCAAAAACAATTAATCATGCGCCTACTCCTTCTAATATTTGTCAGTCAAAATCAAAACTGAACATTACATTCTACAATTTAGAAGATTAATTATTATGGAACCAGGATGTTATGATTTCCTGGTTTATCTCGTAGATACAAAGACTTATTAAAACTTCTCGAGCAAGACAGGTTGTGACCAATTCGTCAATTTCAGAGTGTTGCATTTGACAACTGCTTTCCCTGGGCCTCACAGTGGAATTCCATTTCAAAGTGTATCTTCAGATAAGTCCCCATGGCTGAGTTTAATTACATCTGCTAGTTCTGAAAGTAAGGTGACCTGCGTGTGGACCCAGTGTCGTCAGTTCCACATAAGCAAAAAAGCATCTGGGTACATGGTTTTAATCCTCCATTACATTCCACCCCTTGGTCACAATCTGTCATTTGCGAGGCCTAACCAGTATTTGAGTACAGAGGGAGCGAAAAAAGAGAAATCAAAACAACAATTACAAAGATAAGCAATGACGCGAGCAACCAACGGAGGATAGTGTAGCCCACTCCCCCAAATGTAGCAGTTAGCCATGAGAAAGGATTCCAACCAAGGCTCAAATTATCCTTGTTGGCCACAATACCCAGATACTGGAGCTCACGAACAGATTTTGAAACATGCTGAACAATAACATATTTATATAAGCTGCACTTGAGGCTGGTGACCGAGGACTTCCTTGGTGTAATGCATCCGACCGTGTTTCCCACGGGGAACTCCCTTGGAACGTCCTCGACATTACAAATCCAATTGCTGGCATCAAAGCAGCTGTTAAGCCAGATCACCAGGAGTGTAAAATGGAGAACCTGGAACAAAGAAGCCTGACACATGTCACTCACGATACCATAAGCGTTCAGTGTTTAAACAGACTAAATCATCCTGTCCTTCAATAGCTACCCACCGAGTGTTAACCTGGGCAGGTGTCACTATTTCTCCTTTTACAGGAGGGCCACTACCTGGTGGTGCCACCCATACCTTTTGTCCAACATTCTCTAGTTCGGGAATGGGGGGCAATGACTGTTTTTCCTCTGGAATAGGCTGTAATTCAGGAGCATGAAGAAGTCGGTGGAAAGGTGTACCTCCTTTTAAAGGGCGATGATTCAAATTGTCGACTGCCTGCTGCAGCACATGGCACCATCCCTTCTGGGTCCCCAGTGATGTTAACAAACGAATTTGTTCCTTCAGTAAGCCGTTCATTTGTTCAACTAACCCGGCAGCCTGCGGGTAATAAGGAATATGGTGAACCCATAAAATACCGTTGTAATTTGCCCAATCACAGATTGCTTTCCCGGAGAAGTGCGAGCCATTATCAGAGTGAATCTCCTCTGGAACATCATAACGATAAATCAAATGGTTTAGTCCTTGGATAGTGCTAGCTTGGTCAGCCATCTTGGTGGGAAAAGTAAAAACCAGGCCTGAAAAGGTGTCAACCATTACTAGGATGTAATGTTTACCCATACAGTCTAGCATGGGGCCTATGTAATCAATTTGCCAGACCGCAGCTGAGTGAGCACCCCTTTTTATTCGGTCATGTGGACCAGGTGGAACGGTATGGAACTTCACAAGCTGACATTCTGGGCATGTACGTACGACCATGCGGACATCATCCTGATGGACGGATAAAGCATGTGTACGGGACCACATAGCTGATCCCTTCTCCCCCAAATGACCACTCTGTTCATGTGCCCATCGAGCCAGGGGGACGGTATCAGCACAGCTGATAGTGGCAAGCTGATCTGCTACTGCATTATGTTGAGCCATGTTAGTCGCCATATTGGTATGGGCATCAACGTGATAAACGGTTATCTCACGATGGTGGGAAGCATCCCACAACAGCTGCCACAACTCTTTGCCCCATACTGGGCGGTCATGTATCATCCAGTTGTTCTTTTGCAAATCAGGCATCCATACCACAAGTCCATTAGCCACAGCCCAGGAATCAGTAAACAGGCGAAGAGGGTGATCATGGGGATCTAGTGGTAAAGTGAATACCTTCAACTCAGCATACTGACTGGAGCCACCATCCCCCTCCTCCGATAAGTGAGTTCCTGACCTGGGATGGTAAGCCACCTGTTCGTGTACGCGGCCCACCCCTTCAGGCCCTCTGGTCGCACGACTCTGAATATACCATTTCCATTTAACAATAGAAGACTGCTGAGCCCGCCCGATCTTTAGACTAGCATCATTAGCCAGGACACAGTTCATTATTGGAAGTGCAGGTCGCAACTGAACATCTGCATCACCTGTCATTCTTTCAGTCTCTAGCAGGGCCCAGTAACAGGCTAGTAACTGTTCTTCAAAAGCAGAATAACGAGTGGCAGCCTCAGGCATGGTACGTGACCAGAATCCCAGTGGGACTCGGCGACCCTCTTGTTTCTGCCAGAGGCTCCAGGAGGCCACATCATCAATATAATGGTGAATTGAGAGGGAAGGCAATACTGGAAGGTGGGTGAAGGTATACTGGCGCCCCTTCCAGGTAAAGGCGAACTGATCCTGTGAGTCCTCAGCTATAAGAATACTGAAGAAGGCGTTAGCGAGATCAATGACAGCACACCATGTTCCTGAGTTCCCAGTAGCAATGTTTTCAATAAGGGTGACGATGTCCGGAACTGCTGAAGCAAGTGGTGGGGCATGTTTGTTCAAAAAACAATAATCAACTGTCATTCTCCAGGAGCCGTCCGGCTTCTGGATCGGCCAAACAGGGCTATTAAAGGGCGACGTTGCGGGCCTCACTACCCCTTCTTCTTGCAGAGCATCGATGGTGGCAGTAATCTCTTCCTGCCCCCCCAGGGAGACGATATTGTGGAATGCACACTGGTTTCATGGGGGCTGGCACCATCACAGGATCCCACTTAGCCTGACACACTACTAGTTTTTTTGTAATAGTTCGAATTCCAAATTCAAATCCCCCTTGGCTAGTATTAAGGGCCATACCGGCCAACATATTAATACCCAGGATAGACTCATCAGTAGCAGCCACCAGGGCATGTAACCAGACAGGGGAAGGGCTATCACCCACCATGGCACAGACTTTTATTTCCTTTGCCAGGGTGACCGCTCCTCCCAACCCCTCTATTCGAAAGGCCGGTCCAGTCCAGAGGTCGGGATTACCAGGAATCACCGAGTGCTCTGCACCAGTGTCGACCAAAGCCAAGTATTGGCGATCATTACCCCCACCCCAGTGGATTGTTAACGGTATGTAGGGCCGCGGATCCCCGTGTGTGCACCGTGTCTCGATGGAGTAGACACGGGAATCCTGCCCACACCTTCAGGCTTCAGAAGGGTTCGGGGGCTTCCAGGACCACATGCTATTGTTATCTTTAAGAGCCTGTTTAACCCATTGTTTTACTTCATGACGAGTAACTGGAGCAGGAGAAGCCAGCTCGATAGAAGCAGCAGTGGGAGCAGAAGGCACAGCTGGTCCAGGAGGACTCAGCAGCTGGGGATGATGTTCCCCTGATTTTCTCTTATAAAGGGCATAAAGGACCGCAGTAGGTTTCCCATCAATATCACTTTTAGGTACGCCTAACTTTAACAAGGTTAGAAAAAGGTCCTTCCTTGTCGGTCCATTATTACCAGCAGCCCTTCTCTTTTCATCCTGCTTGTCTGATTTAACCTGGGTTGTACGTGAATGGATTTTACCTCCCAGTTCTAATTCTCGAAGCCCAGATAAGGCGTGCACCGCCTCAGACACAGGGTGCCCAATTAGCGGACTAGTTATGGACAGAACCAATCCCCGTGTGGTGGGTTGGGCAGAACGAACCAATCTGGTATGCATTCCGGCAGTGAATATCTCTTCATCAGGACTCCCCCCATGTACCCACAGCCTCAAACGCCCTCCATACAAGGCAGAGGACAGGGCCTGTTGACGAATTAATGCTATACCCTCCTCTGGGGTTCTCCAATTGTTTTGCAAATGTAAATTCCAATCTATTGGTGATGGGTATACTCGTAGCAGGGCATCCCCTAGAGTAGTAAGTAAGTAATCCATCTCTCTCCCTCTACCCCGCAGCTCAGCAGTGACCCTGATATCAGTAGATAATGTTCCTAATCCCAACAATTCCTCAGGGGTTAAAAATACATTACCCCCTCCTTGTTCCCAGACACGCAGGAGCCGGGCCGTCAGAGTTTCTCCTGCCTTTTGCCTAAATCGATCTCCAATGGTAGCCAGCTCTTTTACAGAGAAGTCACGTATCATTGACTGTTTCCGACCCCTGTTCCCACTTTGGCCCACAGGGCCCTCCACCCAGTCTAGGGGAGGAGGTCGAGGCCATCCAACAAAGGGAGTAGGCCATAGAGCATAAGCAGGGGTTTGGGTATTTTCCCCTGGGTCCACATGGGAAACTGGGGTATCTATCCCTTCCATCTCTACCCTTACATCATCCCCCCTTCTGTCTGTTTGGGAAATCTGCTGCCTTATAGGGCGAGCGTGAACAGCAGATGGAGAGGGTAGTATGTTAGACACATGCTGAGGAGAATCTGCATTATTACCATTCTCATTCCAAATATTCCCATCCCAATCCTCAATTACATCAGGATCGTCACCATTCCTTATCATGGCATGAATACAATATGGATCGGGTTCTACTCCATGCCTTTCCTTATCTGCACAGAGCTGCTGCCGGAGTTTAATATTACGGCAAATCATTTGGACATGCTTATCTTCCCATTCTTTGGCTCTGTCCTGACTGGTGCGAACAATCTCGCTCATCATGGAACAGCATTGTCGCAGGACTTCTAGCTCCTCCTCTAATTGCTTTCTTTTGCACTGAGATTCTACTTCTCTTTGAATTAATTCAGCTTCACGCTGAACGGAGTGGCGTAATGCTGTGGCCAGCAACCAAAAACCATTCGTCAGCGTTCCCTTTTTATCAGGAAATTTACTTTCTCGAAGGAGAGTGGCAACCCGCTCTCCCAGAGGTGCACTTGATGAGTCTAACTTCTCATCCCAACTAATGGGTGGTCCCAACAAAGACAGGGTATTGGCCAACATGCCAAACCCATCGTCTTTGGAAGTCCATCCAGGAATCAAGAACTGCTCAGGGCTCACCTCTTTCTTTCGGCGAAACATCTTGAGACCAACCCTGCTCGCAGCGCCAATTGTCTTGGGTAAACTTATACCTCTCATTTTGTTCATTTTAGATTGGTCACAGTGTTTGAGCTACCGAAAGAAAATAGACACACACACTGAGAGCAGTTCAGTTTATACAAATGTTTATTACTAATTCAAAAGCTGATTTCACACTACAATATGCAAGCCCTTCCCAACTATACTTATCAACGCTTGGACTGGTCCCAACTGCCGAAGCGAGGCAACGACTGCACACTTGTAGTAGGTTGTCAGGGCGCTGGTAGCAGCTTCTCCACCTCCCCCGACCGGGACGTTGCTCGGACTCTGGCTGTTCTTCCTTCTTGACAAGGGGTGTTCCCACCCCTCGGAGAGTCTAAACTTCAGCAGCAGGACCACAGGCTTATATACCCCAAAAACAATTAATCATGCGCCTACTCCTTCTAATATTTGTCAGTCAAAATCAAAACTGAACATTACATTCTACAATTTAGAAGATTAATTATTATGGAACCAGGATGTTATGATTTCCTGGTTTATCTCGTAGATACAAAGACTTATTAAAACTTCTCGAGCAAGACAGGTTGTGACCAATTCGTCAATTTCAGAGTGTTGCATTTGACAACTGCTTTCCCTGGGCCTCACAGTGGAATTCCATTTCAAAGTGTATCTTCAGATAAGTCCCCATGGCTGAGTTTAATTACATCTGCTAGTTCTGAAAGTAAGGTGACCTGCGTGTGGACCCAGTGTCGTCAGTTCCACATAAGCAAAAAAGCATCTGGGTACATGGTTTTAATCCTCCATTACATATGTCATATATTATTTGTTTTTTGAACGAATAAATAAAGTTTAAAAAACATTTCCCCATAATTCAAATCCTCTAAACCAGAGAGCAACCTGGTAAATCTCTTGTGCCTCCACATTCTTCTTGGAATTGCACACAGTATTCATCGTGTAGCATAACCAAAGTTTTTCAAGCTGGAGGATGAGTCCCTTACTTTTGTACTCAATGCTTGCCCAATGAAGGCAAGCATTTTTTTTAAAAAACTACCCTATCTACTTGCCTCGCCATTTTTGAATGAGCTATGGACCTGGACCCCCAGATCCATCTGCAAATAAATCCTTCACTGCCATTAACTGTACACATTTCTCTTAAATTTACCTCCCAAAGCACAAAGCCTCACCCTTGTTGTCTGGATTAAATTCTGTCTGCTATTTCTCTACCCATATCTGAAACTGATCTGCATTCTAATGAGATAATGTATAAAATACCCTTAGATATCCTTAAAATATTAGAGACCTTAGAAATTTTTTTAGGTGCAGTGGTTCTCAACCTTTCCCTTTCCACTCACATACCATTTTAAGTATTCCCTATGCCATCGGTGCTCTGTTATTAGTAAGGGATTGTTTAAGGTGGTATGCAAGTGGCAAGGGAAGGTTGAGAACCAGTGTCTAGACCCAATTGTTACTGAAATATTTTGCTTGAGAAAAATTGTCATTCATCATTTCCTTTGGAGTTATGAAACTGTGCACATAACGAGTCAATTAGGTATGATTAAAACAGTGGTTTTCAAACTTATTCTTTCCATCCACATTAGTAATCCCATACTAATCACAGAGCACTGATGGCATAGGGAATACTTAAAGTGGTATGTGAGTAGAAAGAAAAAGGTTGAGAACCACTGTTAGTGTCTATGTTCAGTGTTTAAGAAGAGGTGAAATGTTAGAAGCAGTATGGTGCTTTGGGGGCTGGTACTAATTGAAACATCCTTATGGTGCCTAAGGAGGGAGTCAAAGCTGAAAGTGCAGGAATGCAAGAAGAGATATAGGAGGATGAGGATTACTGATGTTTTCTCGGAGTCTGAACTCTTCCAAACAGCATGTTTCTCAACCTTGATGAGACTACAAAGGGAGGGGAGAAGAGGAGAAAGGGAAAGGGAGTTGCTACTGTCCTATACAACATTTTCCTTTAGATCATGTGAGTTTGTGACTGATGTAACCTTTGTCTAACTTGCTTGAATGTATAAACACTTGATCCATCCTTTGTTGGACGGAGACCCAATGAGACTGCTTCAAGTGTGACAGCAATACAGGCTCTTTCAGGCAGCAATCTAATAAAGAGCTAATCCATAGATTTCAGTGTGCCTTGCCTGTTTGCATCAGGAGCAACGAAAACCAGAACCACACTGTTGCATTCTTTGATAGTTCTCTGCCCTGTCAACACTCCACCAATCTTCGTTTCATCTGCCAACTTACTAAACTATTCATCTACATTTTTATCCAAGCAGTTTATTCAAATCACAGACAACAGTGTCCTAACACTGTGGAACACCCTGGTCACAGGCCTCCAGCCAGAACAACCTTCCACCACCCTTCTCTGGATTAGCCAATTTTACGTCCAAACTATCAATCCACTATGAAACCCACAAATCTATTCCTTCTGAATCAGCCTACCACAAGCGACCTTGTCAAAT
This sequence comes from Narcine bancroftii, assembly GCF_036971445.1. NCBI lineage: Eukaryota > Metazoa > Chordata > Chondrichthyes > Torpediniformes > Narcinidae > Narcine > Narcine bancroftii. The sequence continues at coordinate 125,591,204 of NC_091472.1, forward strand.
GCATTACAAAAGCCTATGCAAACAAATCCTCTGCCCTACTCTCATCAACCACCTTTGTTACTTCTTTAAAAAGCTCCTAAGACATGACCCGTCGTTCATAAAGCCACGTCAACTGTCCCTAATCTCAATGTGCACAATTCCTACCCCCAAGAATTATTTCCAATAATCTCCCTATCATTGCATTGTTACGCAAGTATAGCATTATATGCCACTGAAAGCATGAACACTGCAAAAATAACTTGAGTGCAAGCAGTTTCCTTGGAACTTGAGAAAGTTGCAAACAAAAGTCATGGAGACGTACTAATCCATTTTCCATAAATTTCAGGATTTCTGAGTCAACTCATGTTATATAGTGCATACTTCTACATTTGGACTGTACAGTAGAAAGCATACTAACTGGTTGCATCACTGCTTGATTTGAAAACAACCATTGAGGAATGTAGAAGTCTGTAGAATGTAGGAGAATCTAGAATGTAGAAAATGGCAAACCTAGCCAAGTCTATACAGAAGCCTCAAGTCCAGTACCTTAAGACACAAGAACAGTATTTTCCCCCCTCCATCTGGTTTCTGAAAGTTCCCATACTACTCTAACCATAAACTATAATGAGACCACCAAAAGATCTATCTGTACTATTGAAACTTTTTTTAAGCAGTAACTGCAACCTTGAATATTTATTTAACTATCTTTTTTATATTTACTGTCTTTTTTTTGTGTCATGACATATTGTGGTATTTTATACTTTGATATCTTGTACCTGCATGGCTACAACAAGTTATAAGTTCAATGCATCTGTACATTGTACTTGTTCTTTCTTTGGCTTGGCTTCATAGACGAAGATTTATGGAGGGGTATGTCCACTTCTGCTGCAGGCTCATTGGTGACTGACAAGTCCGATGCGGGACAGGCAGGCACGGTTGCAGCGGTTGCAGGGGAAAATTGGTTGGTTGGGGTTGGGTGTTGGGTTTTTCCTCCTTTGTCTTTTGTTAGTGAGGTGGGCTCTGCAGTCTTCTTCAAAGGAGGTTGCTGCCCGCCGAGCAGTGAGGCGCCAAGATGCACGGTTGGAGGTGATATCAGCCCACTGGCAGTGGGCCATGTGGCAGGCACCAAGAGATTTCTTCAGGCAGTCCTTGTACCTCTTCTTTGGTGCACCTCTTTCTCGGTGGCCAGGGGAGAGCTCGCCATATAACACGATCTTGGGAAGGCGATGGTTCTCCATTCTGGAGACGTGACCCACCCAGGGCAGTTGGGTCTTCAGCAGCATGGATTCGATGCTTGCGGACTCTGCCAGCTCGAGTACTTCGATGTTGGTGATGAAGTCATTCCAATGAATGTTGAGGATGGAGTGGAGACAGCGCTGATGGAAGCGTTCTAGGTGATGCCGGTAGAGGACCCGTGATTCGGAGCCGAACAGGAGCGTGGGTATGACAACGGCTCTGTACATGCTGATCTTTGTGTGTTTCTTCAGGTGGTTGTTTTTCCAGACTCTTTTATGTAGTCTTCCAAAGGCGCTATTTGCCTTGGCGAGTCTGTTGTCTATCTCATTGTCGATCCTTGCATCCGATGAAATGGTGCAGCCGAGGTAGGTAAACTGGTTGACCGTTTTGAGTTCTGTGTGCCTGATAGAGATGTGGGGGGTCTGGTAGTCATGGTGGGGCCCTGGCTGATGGAGGACCTCAGTTTTCTTCAGGCTGACTTCCAGGCCAAACATTTTGGCAGTATCCGCAAAACAGGATGTCATGCGCTGGAGAGCTGGCTCTGAATGGGCAACTAAAGCGGCATCATCTGCAAAGAGTAGTTCACGGACAAGTTGCTCTTGTGTCTTGGTGTGAGCTTGCAGGCGCCTCAGATTGAAGAGACTGCCATCCGTGCGGTACCGGATGTAAACAGCGTCTTCATTGTTGAGGTCTTTCATGGCTTGTTTCAGCATCATGCTGAAGAAGATAGTAAAGAGGGTTGGTGCGAGGATGCAGCCTTGCTTCACGCCATTGTCAATGGAGATGCAGCAATGAGAGATATAGCCAACATTTTGGGCCTAAGCCCTTCCTCATGGTATATGAATTTCCAGTGGAACAACTGAATAGAGTGAAGCAAAATTCTGTAGACACTGTCATTGTTTTAAAAACACAGCAATGGTGAGGGAACTCAGCAAGTCTCGCAGTATCCATAAGAGGAAAAGATGTATAACCAAAGTTTCAAGCTTGAGCCCTATAAGGTAAATGTCTGTTATATATCTTTACCATCCATGACCTGCATTCTTCTGAAATTCAAAGCTCCATTTCCTAATTTACCAGTTTTCATTGGAAAATACTATCATGCAACAAAAATTTTAATGTTATGTGTGTTGAAGTTAAAATAATAAAAATATGCCAGTCAGGCATCAAAGTCCCAAATGTGACAGATTACCAGAGCTTTATACTAGCTATTTTTGTTGTCACTGTACAACAGACAAGTACTGACACAACTAAAATACAGAGGCCATTATTCATACTGATGATTTACAGTTGGCAGTGTTTTCCTTTGCTGTATTAAAGTATGGCCTCAAGTAAACAATTACATGCAAGGAACTGCAAAGTAATCATACAAATCCATCATATAGTTCCCTCCAGGAAATAATTCTGCACATCTTATCCATGGGATCGTCTCAAATATATTGTGCTCACATTTCTAATTTCAGCTGCGTAACTTATTTTCTATTCCTTCTCTGCTGGTTTTCCTTTTTTGCCCAGCCATAGTACTCCAGGCCTAATGGGTAGGTGCTCGATCTGACTTACTGCTCTGCCCATCATTCTCTATTCCATCACACACAGTTAATTTTATTGTCAACACAGTCTGAAATACTAAGTCTTCATTATTAATTTATAGGACTACCAGTACATGGTGCCACTCTGATTGTCCTCCAGGTGGTAAGAGAGAGACAAACTCTTGAATCACTGTTGTCCTGCCAGTGAAGTCTTACCCATTGCACTGCTGTGATACTCTAGAATTTTGGAACAGCAATAATGAACAAACAGTGATATATGGCAAATGCTTTGCAGAAGAATTTATGGGTTTGGGAGATCTCAACCTGTTTGAATCGGAGGATAACGTGCATGCTGCCTTCAGGAGAATGAATCATAGGTAAGCATCTGGCCCAGGCAGAGTACCTGGCTGAGTATTACAAATCTGTACAGACCAACTTACTAATGTATTCACAGATATCTTCAACATCTCACTCCAGCAGGGAGTGCTACCCACTAATTTCAAATACGTGTCAATTTACATGATTTTTTTTTTCAAAAGTGTGGAGCACTTATTTGGATTATATGGGTCTAAAATGTTGCATTCTCTGGAGTTCATCTTGGTGGTGCTGCTTTGATCAATGGTAGTCTATCATGTTTTTGATGGTTTAAATCTCCTGCTTCTTTCCTTTTTTTTGGGTTTGTTTTGGGACAGGAGAAGAAAAAATTATAGGAGATAGGGGAGTGTTGGGAGAAGGGAAGAGGGGTTTTCTTTTGTATTGTATATTCAAAAATTTTAAATAAAGTATTAAAAAAAAATCCCAGTGCCCAAGAAGCGTGTAGTAACCTGCCTTAATGACTTTCAACCAGTAGCACTTACATCAACAGTGATGAAGTGTTTTAAAGGCTGTGTTGAAGCATATCAGCTCCTGTCTGAGCGGTGACATGGATACATTCCAGTTCACCTCTTGTAGCAACAGGTCTATCACGAATGCCATTGCATTGGACCTGCGCGAGGGACGGCTCAAGGGGGTATGCGCGAGGGACGGCTCAAGGGGGTATGCGCGAGGGACGGCTCAAGGGGGTATGCGCGAGGGACGGCTCAAGGGGGTATGCGCGAGGGACGGCTCAAGGGGGTATGCGCGAGGGACGGCTCAAGGGGGTATGCGCGAGGGACGGCTCAAGGGGGTATGCGCGAGGGACGGCTCAAGGGGGTATGCGCGAGGGACGGCTCAAGGGGGTATGCGCGAGGGACGGCTCAAGGGGGTATGCGCGAGGGACGGCTCAAGGGGGTATGCGCGAGGGACGGCTCAAGGGGGTATGCGCGAGGGACGGCTCAAGGGGGTATGCGCGAGGGACGGCTCAAGGGGGTATGCGCGAGGGACGGCTCAAGGGGGTATGCGCGAGGGACGGCTCAAGGGGGTATGCGCGAGGGACGGCTCAAGGGGGTATGCGCGAGGGACGGCTCAAGGGGGTATGCGCGAGGGACGGCTCAAGGGGGTATGCGCGAGGGACGGCTCAAGGGGGTATGCGCGAGGGACGGCTCAAGGGGGTATGCGCGAGGGACGGCTCAAGGGGGTATGCGCGAGGGACGGCTCAAGGGGGTATGCGCGAGGGACGGCTCAAGGGGGTATGCGCGAGGGACGGCTCAAGGGGGTATGCGCGAGGGACGGCTCAAGGGGGTATGCGCGAGGGACGGCTCAAGGGGGTATGCGCGAGGGACGGCTCAAGGGGGTATGCGCGAGGGACGGCTCAAGGGGGTATGCGCGAGGGACGGCTCAAGGGGGTATGCGCGAGGGACGGCTCAAGGGGGTATGCGCGAGGGACGGCTCAAGGGGGTATGCGCGAGGGACGGCTCAAGGGGGTATGCGCGAGGGACGGCTCAAGGGGGTATGCGCGAGGGACGGCTCAAGGGGGTATGCGCGAGGGACGGCTCAAGGGGGTATGCGCGAGGGACGGCTCAAGGGGGTATGCGCGAGGGACGGCTCAAGGGGGTATGCGCGAGGGACGGCTCAAGGGGGTATGCGCGAGGGACGGCTCAAGGGGGTATGCGCGAGGGACGGCTCAAGGGGGTATGCGCGAGGGACGGCTCAAGGGGGTATGCGCGAGGGACGGCTCAAGGGGGTATGCGCGAGGGACGGCTCAAGGGGGTATGCGCGAGGGACGGCTCAAGGGGGTATGCGCGAGGGACGGCTCAAGGGGGTATGCGCGAGGGACGGCTCAAGGGGGTATGCGCGAGGGACGGCTCAAGGGGGTATGCGCGAGGGACGGCTCAAGGGGGTATGCGCGAGGGACGGCTCAAGGGGGTATGCGCGAGGGACGGCTCAAGGGGGTATGCGCGAGGGACGGCTCAAGGGGGTATGCGCGAGGGACGGCTCAAGGGGGTATGCGCGAGGGACGGCTCAAGGGGGTATGCGCGAGGGACGGCTCAAGGGGGTATGCGCGAGGGACGGCTCAAGGGGGTATGCGCGAGGGACGGCTCAAGGGGGTATGCGCGAGGGACGGCTCAAGGGGGTATGCGCGAGGGACGGCTCAAGGGGGTATGCGCGAGGGACGGCTCAAGGGGGTATGCGCGAGGGACGGCTCAAGGGGGTATGCGCGAGGGACGGCTCAAGGGGGTATGCGCGAGGGACGGCTCAAGGGGGTATGCGCGAGGGACGGCTCAAGGGGGTATGCGCGAGGGACGGCTCAAGGGGGTATGCGCGAGGGACGGCTCAAGGGGGTATGCGCGAGGGACGGCTCAAGGGGGTATGCGCGAGGGACGGCTCAAGGGGGTATGCGCGAGGGACGGCTCAAGGGGGTATGCGCGAGGGACGGCTCAAGGGGGTATGCGCGAGGGACGGCTCAAGGGGGTATGCGCGAGGGACGGCTCAAGGGGGTATGCGCGAGGGACGGCTCAAGGGGGTATGCGCGAGGGACGGCTCAAGGGGGTATGCGCGAGGGACGGCTCAAGGGGGTATGCGCGAGGGACGGCTCAAGGGGGTATGCGCGAGGGACTGTTTAAAGGTGGTATGTGAGTGGGAAGGGAAGGTTGAGAACCACTGTTCTATACCCAATTGTTACTGAAGTATTTTGTTTATGAAAAATTGTCATTGACCCATTTCCTTTGGAGTTATGAAACCATTCACATAACAAGTGAATTAGGTACAATTAAAACAGTGGTTTTGAAACCTTTTTCTTTCCAGTCACATACCATTTTAGGTAATCCCTAACTAATCAGTGAGTACTTATAGCATAGGGATTGCCTAAGGTGGAATGTGAGTTTAGAAGGGCAGTTTGAAAACCACTGATTTAATACCATCATCCTCTCAAAACTGATCAGCATACTTCAAGACCTGGACTCAACACTCCATTGGGTAATTGGATCATGGATTTTCTCACCTCTTGACCACAATTAGTGAGGATTGGTAAGAGCATTTCCTCCACAATCTTGATCAGTACCGGAGCACCATTCACTTTACACTTATGTCTGTTTAGCTCAGTTCAATAATAACACCTTCTACAAATTTGCTGACGATACCACAGTCGTGGGTTGTATAAAAAATAAGCGATGAGTCAGCATACAGGAGGGAGATTGAAAACTTGACTGAATAGCGGACCAACAACAACCTTTCACTCAATGTCACCAAAACTAAAGAGCTGATTGTGGACTTCAGGAAGGGAAAACTGGAGGTATACAATCTAGTGATCATAGGAGAATCAGAGGTGGAGAGGTTGTGCAAATTCAAGTTCTTGAGAGACACTATCTCAGAAGATCTTTCCTGGACATAACACACTAAAGCCATTATGAAGAAAGCACATTAGGCCTCTACTGGCAAATTTCTACAGATGTGTGGTGGAAAGTGTGCTTACTGGCTGCAACATTGCCTGGCATGAGGACACCAACACCCAAGCATAAAGACTTCCAACAGCCCAGGACATCACAGGCAAGCCCCTCCCCACCAATAAATAACATCTACAGGGAACACTGCCATCAGAGAGCAGCAACAATCAAGGATTCACATCACCCAGCACATGCTCTGTTCTCACTGCTGCCATCGGGAAAGAAGTGTAGGTGCCACAAGACTCTTACTACCAGGTTCAGGAACACCTGCTACCCCTCCACCATCAGACTCCTCAACAACAAACTCAATCAGTGACTCATTTAAGGACTCTTGAGCACTTTATTGATTTTTTAAAAAATCCTCTGTATTGCAATTTGTTTACATTCATTATCCATTTATAGTTCTTTATTTGTTTACATGTATACTCTGAGTACAGTTTTTTTTGCACTATCAATAAGTGGTTATTCTGCCTCACCTGGAGAAATTCAGGGTTGAATATGATGTCATGCATGTACTCTGACAATAAATCTGAGATCTGCTGAAATTCAAATCAGTGAGCTGCATTTTGTAGATCAAACATACTTGGAGCCATGGAGAGAATATTAAAGTTGGTAGCACTGCATTAGAAGTGACTGCATGAGTAACTAATTACTACCAGATTTTAAGGTGCGCCAACCAAATCTGTCAATGCAGGTGGCTCACAAACAGACCTCTTGATTTCTTTCTGCACTTGCCCAAAGTAGGTCCATTAAAATACCACCCTTGAACTAATTCAGCAAACAATTTTTAAAATGAAATTTATGGCTCACAAATGATCTCAACTTACATCCTAAATGGAAGCTACATCAGAGTATGGGTTGGAATGAAACTAGCTCATCTTTGATAGTCGGGTTTCAAGGATATGACAACAAGCATATGGGAGATTAAGGAGTTAAAACAGAAAAGTCTGCAGATTCTGTGATTGTACTGCAATACACAATCTCAGCAGGTCACGTAATATCTACAGGAAATAAAGCGATAGAACCAAAGATTTAGGCCCAAGCCCTTTGTCACTTAAATGAGCAAAAAGCAGCCAGAAACTGAATAAAAAGTTGGGGGGGGGGGGGGAATGAGAAGGGAGAAAGAGGCAGAGGGGAGGAACACAGTTCCTACACAAGTCGTAGGTGGATATGGGTGAGAGGGCAGAAGAGCAAAATGCTGACAAATGATAGGGGGTAGCTCTCTGCAATAGAGAGGGAAGGGATTGGCGAACAGGAGAAAAGGAGACAGTCCCTCGCTGTGTGTAAGGACTTTGTAGTTCTCCCCATTTCTGGGTGGGTTTTCCCTGGGGGCTCCAGTTTCCTCCCACCATTCAAAACATACTGGGGGGGGGGGGGGGGTTCTAGGTTAATTGGGTGTAAATTCGGCAGTATGACTCCTGTTACCATGCTGTATATCTAAATTTAAAAGGATAGAAAAACCAAAAAGACATGGGAGAGGCCCAACGGAAACTGGAGAATTCTATGTTCATGCCACCTAGTTGAAGAGTGCCAACATGGAATATTAGGTGTAGTCCTCCAATTTGCAAGTGGCCTCGGTTTGACACTTAGTGGGCGAGTGGGGCGTGGAACTGAGATAGGTCCCTGCTCTTGTGGCAGACAAAGGTACTGAATGAAATGATCTCTTAATCTGTTTCCAGTCTCTCTGATGCAGAGACCAAATTTGAAGCACTGGATGCAGATGACCCCTGCAGAATCACAAGTGTTGCTTTATTTTGAACAACTGCTTAGAGCCCCAAATGATTGTAAAGCATAGCATTTCCTATGGTCATTGGGTTAGGTATCAAGGAGGCGATTGGTGGGAATGGATGAGGGAGTCATGGAGGAGCAGTCAGTTCCTACAGAAATTGGAAAATGTGTCTGGTGGTGGGATCACGTTGAAGGTGGTGAAAATTGTGGAGAACAAAATATTGGTTGTGGAGTCTGGTGGGATGGTAGGACAAAGGGAATCCTGTCCTTGTTAAGTCTTGGGGAAGAGAGGGATCAGAGAAGATGTGCTAGAAAATTTTATTTCAGCTCTTGTCTGTCCCATTGGCAGTACTCCAAATTGAATGTTTTAAGCTCCTACATAGCAGCCTGTTGCTCTCCTCTCTCCAAACTGCCTGAAGATAACCATTATTTTATAATGGCTATGCCATAAAACTGAAGAGATAGTCACATTCAACTACAACAGAAATCAGAAATACACAGCAACAAATCATGGTGTATTCAAAAATTCAGAATACTTATTTAATACTGATTTAATACTGAGTGGTGGACTAGCCTCGCCAAACGAACCCAGCTCAGCGCTGACATTGGCGACTTCAGGGGTTTTTACGAGGCTCTAAAGGCTGTGTACGGCCCCTCACCCCAAGTCCAAAGCCCACTGCGCAGCTCAGACGGCAAAGTCCTCCTCAGCGACAAGATCTCCACCCTCAACCGATGGTCAGAACACTTCCAATCTCTTTTCAGTGCCAACCGCTCAGTCCAAGATTCCGCCCTGCTCCAGCTCCCTCAACAGCCACTAAGGCTAGAGCTGGATGAGGTCCTCACCCGGGAAGAGACATACAAGGCAATTGAACAACTGAAAAGTGGCAAAGCAGCAGGTATGGATGGAATCCCCCCAGAGGTCTGGAAGGCTGGCGGCAAAACTCTGCATGCCAAACTGCATGAGTTTTTCAAGCTCTGCTGGGACCAAGGAAAACTGCCTCAGGACCTTCGTGATGCCATTATCATCACCCTGTACAAAAACAAAGGCGAGAAATCAGACTGCTCAAACTACTGGGGAATCACACTGCTCTCCATTGCAGGCAAAATCTTCGCTAGGATTCTCCTAAATAGAATAATACCTAGTGTCGCCGAAAATGTTCTCCCAGAATCACAGTGCGGCTTTCGCGTAAACAAAGGAACTACTGACATGGTCTTTGCCCTCAGACAGCTCCAAGAAAAGTGCAGAGAACAAAACAAAGGACTCTACATCACCTTTGTTGACCTCACCAAAGCCTTCGACACCGTGAGCAGGAAAGGGCTTTGGCAAATACTAGAGCGCCTCGGATGCCCCCCAACGTTCCTCAACATGGTTATCCAACTGCACGAAAACCAACAAGGTCAGGTCAGATACAGCAATGAGCTCTCTGAACCCTTCTCCATTAACAATGGCATGAAGCAAGGCTGCGTTCTCGCACCAACCCTCTTTTCAATCTTCTTCAGCATGATGCTGAACAAAGCCATGAAAGACCTCAACAATGAAGACGCTGTTTACATCCGGTACCGCACGAATGGCAGTCTCTTCAATCTGAGGTGCCTGCAAGCTCACACCAAGACACAAGAGCAACTTGTCTGTGAACTACTCTTTGCAGACGATGCCACTTTAGTTGCCCATTCAGAGCCAGCTCTTCAGCGCTTGACGTCCTGTTTTGCGGAAACTGCCAAAATGTTTGGCCTGGAAGTCAGCCTGAAGAAAACTGAGGTCCTCCATCAGCCAGCTCCCCACCAAGACTACCATCCCCCCCACATCTCCATCGGGCACACAAAACTCAAAATGGTCAACCAGTTTACCTATCTCGGCTGCACCATTTCATCGGATGCAAGGATAGACAACGAGATAGACAACAGACTTGCCAAGGCAAATAGCGCCTTTGGAAGACTACACAAAAGAGTCTAGAAAAACAACCAACTGAAAAACCTCACAAAGATAAGTGTATACAGAGCCGTTGTCATACCCACACTCCTGTTTGGCTCCGAATCATGGGTCCTCTACCGGCATCACCTACGGCTCCTAGAACGCTTCCACCAGCGTTGTCTCCACTCCATCCTCAACATTCATTGGAGCGACTTCATCCCTAACATCGAAGTACTCGAGATGGCAGAGGCCGACAGCATCGAATCCACGCTGTTGAAGATCCAACTGCGCTGGTTAGTTCATGTCTCCAGAATGGAGGATCATCACCTTCCCAAGATCGTGTTATATGGCGAGCTCTCCACTGGCCATCGTGTCAGAGGTGCACCAAAGAAGAGGTACAAGGACTGCCTGAAGAAATCTCTTGGTGCCTGCCACATTGACCACTGCCAGTGGGCTGATCTCGCCTCAAACCGTGCATCTTGGCGCCTCACAGTTCGGCGGGCAGCAACCTCCTTTGAAGAAGACCGCAAAGCCCACCTCACTGACAAAAGAGGAAAAACCCAACACCAACCCCAACCAACCAATTTTCCCCTGCAACCGCGTCTGCCTGTCCCGCATCGGACTTGTCAGCCACAAAGGAGCCTGCAGCTGACGTGGACATTTACCCCTCCATAAATCTTCGTCTGCGAAGCCAAGCCAAAGAGAAACATGCACAAAAACAGTTTTTCACAAATGAAAGAAACTTTATAAAGGATAATACATGCTCCAAAAGAAGCTGTTTTCCTCAAATGCTGATTGCATTTAAATTTATTTACAAGTATTAGAACATAGGCAAAACAAATGCATTACATAATGACATCAATTACTATTGGCATTGGCCAATAACAAATGCTTAAAACCAAGTCCCCACTTTGCAATTTACAACAGATTTATTTTGAAAACTTGGCAACAAAAATATTGACAAACTCTCATTGGTTTGGGTAAGGAAAAGCGAAATTTTTCAAAATCATCATTCAGAAATTATGCTATTTACATCTTGTGGGATTTACAACGAATATAAAATTTGTTACACAATGCAAAAAAGATACACTAATCTTTTATGGAATTACTCTTGCATCTAAAAGGTGATTATAATCTACATAATTTTTATAGGATACTCTTATGGAAAGTTTTTAAAATATATAGCAACAAGTCGCACACCTGTTAAATCAATTTATACTGAAGTGAGCATCAAGAATAGACATGACTCACCACAAACTGTACAAATATTCACACACTACTTGAAAAACTACAGATGCTGGAAGTCTGAATTCAATAAATATGAAAATATTAAAAAGACCGAGCTGGTCAGGCAGCATCTATGGAATAGTTAGTTAATATTTCAGATTAGAGATCTGTGCACCAGCCCAAGTCTTGAACCCGAAAGCAGTTTGTCTTTGCACAGTTGGGTCTTTTCACCATTTCCCCCCACAAGATGGTTTATTTTACATTGCAAAAACACAGGAACTACTTGGCAGAAAACTTCATTCACTTTCTCCAACATTGACTTCTGTATCTTCTTGCATCAATGCAACTAAGCTTGAGAACATCATCTCCTTTGAGATTTTTGGACATCAGAATTTCCAGATTCAAATAACCAGCTTATTTTGCTCTGGACATTTTCCAGAGTTTAAAATGTCATTAAGATGGAAAGAGTGCAGAAAGATTCACAAGAATGTTACCAGGATTGGCTTGAATGACAAGGAAAGGCCAGAGAGGTTTGGAGTTTTTTCCCCCTGAACCATTGAAGGCAGAGAGGGTGGGGGGGGGGGGGGGTGGAGAAAGAGAGAAAGGAGAGACCTTAGATGTTAATAAAATCATGGAGGCATAGATAAGGTAAATAGTCATTGCCTTTTTCCCAGATAGAGGAAGTTAAAATGAGCAATAAGAAGTGTGTTTATTGGTACATTGTACAGGTGCACCAAAATTCTTACTTGCCACATCAAAGCACACTCACTAAAAATGTATACATTTCCAGGGACAGATTTAATAGGAAGTAGGAATTATTTAAACTTTTTTTTTTAAAAAAGAGGGAGGTAAGTGTCTGTGACAGGCTACCAGAGGATGTTGTTGAGGCAGATATTGCTGCAACTTTTAAGAAAGATGTGGATCGATACAGGGATAGGATAGATTTAGATGGTTATGGGCCAAATGCAGTCAGGAGGAACTAGTTGTTAGGACACTTTGGACAGCATGGGTAAGTTTAACTCTAAATTAACACAATACATCAAAACAGAAAAAATGAATAATAAATCTATAAGGAGAGATAAATATTCACAATGGCAATTAGAGCCATAAAATAAAAAGGTGATGTTTCAGTAATGTAAACAGATCTTTGGTGGTTACAGAGTAGTTTATGGTTAGAGTAGTGGAAGGAGATTCAAGCCTGATAGTTGTTAGATTAAGAACTGTTCTTCAATCTGGAGACTTCAGTACCATCTGCCTGAAGGTAGTAGTGAGAAGAGGTTGTGACCAGGGTATGGGGATCCTTTATGATGGTTGCCTTCTTGAGGCAGCATCTCACATAAATGTCTTCAATGGAGGTTGGTGCCCATGATAGGCCTGGCCAGTTTCTGCAGCCTTCTGTTCTCAGACAATGAAGTTACCAAACGAGACTAAAGGATTTAAACACAAGAGGGAAAAACTTAAAAGTAACCCGAGGGGCACTTTTTGATGAATAGATGAATAGAAACTGTAGACTCACGTTTTAATAATGTTTACAAGGCAAATTTTCAGGTACATGGGTTGGTTTGAAGGCTAACTGCGTGTAAATTGGACGAGCTTTGTTAAACAAATTGGTCAGCATGAACAAGTTGGTCCAAAGGGCCTTTTTCCTTACTGTAAAAACTGAGCTTTTTCCTCTAAAAATGTCATCTTATTCTGCTTCTCTCATTTCTACCTCCATAGGCCAATCATTTTCCTTCTAAATATTTTGGTACTATTATTTCTACCAATCCTCCACTCAGATTCCCGTTTTGCCCATCAACCTTTTCCAGTTTGGATGAACGATTTTTGCTGTTCGCTGACCAATATTTCCAACACTTTTTAAAAAGAATTGTGCACATCCACAGGCAGAGTGAAACATTTTTCCCACATCCCTATGATCCACTCATGAACGCCACGGTCCACAGAACTGTCAGCCCCGTTTCTACAAATAACAGGAAACGGCGAGTCATTTACGAGCTCTAGATCAATACACATCGTACGCTTATATAACTTATTTTGTGGAACGATCACTCAGAGCAAATGATTTGTTGATGGAAGAAGGTAGGGTGGAGGAAAGAGTTAATGATACCAGAAATAATGATGAAGTTAGTGAATAACAAAAGATTGAGTGAAAGATAATGTATAGGATGGTTCCACATTGTGTTCAGGCTGAAGTTAAATTTCAGCTTTCCCACATGTTTAACTTCCCTCGCTTATTCCGTGCAACAAGGGACGGGAGCTTGCTTGCATTTCCTCTCTCAGTCGCCAGACACAGTACAGTACTGATGTTTGAGAGGGCCCTTCTTCTTCCTCTCCTTCCCCTGCCCCCTGTTCACTTCCACTCACAGCAATAGACTTACCGGAGACACTGCAGTCAGCGCAGATGTCGTTGCTCCTCAACCTCTTCGACATGGACAGCCGATATTCGCAACACTTTCCAGCAGAGAAAGAGATAAAGATGAGTGCGACGGGCTGCTCTGTACGAATGGGGCGTGCTTGACATTAACAACGACCTGCCATCAGCGTAAACTTTGGAGCAGGGCTCCAATTCCCGTCGATCTCAGCCCCAGCTGCTCGGAAAGCCGATTGGCATGATGGGAAATCGGAGGACCGTCAGGCGCCGACCGCCCGTGCGCATGCGCATCATAGCGGCCCAACCATCAGGTGACCTGAAGGGGGGGGGGTAACCGTCAATATTAAATATTAACACAGAGGTTGAACCTTTCACTCACTAGAAATTATTAATCGTATGAACATTTTAGAGGTAATATTCTTTATCTATATGAATAAGTCAAGTGCATCCAATGTATCCGTGGATAAAGGTGGTTAATTATCTCTAATATCACCTGCTGTCGACGCATGCGACCAATTTGGAACTAACCACAGTAAAAGGGAAAAGAGGGGTGATGATCGTCTCTCAATAATTTGTGCTTAAACACATTAAATCAAAGTTTCAGGATATTTCAAGGAGCAACAAATTTTAAAATTTTACTCTTTATTTCTTTCTGAAAGCAAATGTTCTAGCCGTGACTGGAAGGGGTGCTGGGGTATCTGCGAGTCCCCTCTGGTTTGCCTGAGAGCATTTTCTTGTGGATTCTTTCCTGTAAAGTTTGGAAAGTTTCAAAGTTTTATTTTCCCCTCCCCATCTTCCTTTATTCTTTTTGCTGAAGAGGAAAAGAACCTAGGGGAGGGTTCTGTGTGGATGGTGAGGCTGAGCAACTAGGATGTGTACATTGGAAGACATCAAGAACAAATACAGACTCCATCTGTTCGTCTGGCACAACCAATACAGAGAGGTTGAGAAAGAACTGAAACAGGTGGGTCAGTTAAACAACAGAAGGACTCCAGTATGTCGTTCCACCATTACGAACGGAAGTCCTCTTTACCGCGACAAAAACGAATTGCTGGCGGAACTCGGGTCGCATCTGAGGAAAGGGGGGTAGTTAACATTTCAGGTCAAGACCTTGCATGAGGTCTGAAAGTGTCAAGGAGAGATCGCCAGTATAAAAGACGTGAGGGGTAGCGGGAGCTGCCAAGCGCACGTGGATGGTTCTGAAGGAGCCAGGAAAGGGTAGGGAAAGTGACAGAAGCTGGAAAGTAAGAGATTTAAAAAGTTGTAAATTATCAAATTTGATAAGAAATAAAAGTGATAATAAGGGAGGGATAGTTAGCAGATGGAAACAGTAGGGCAAGGGGATTGGGGACCCAGTGGATTGAATTTGGCTGTTTGGAAAATTCTAACCACCTCTTGGACTGTTTTAGCAGATTTTGAGATGTCAATTATTTTCATTGTTGAAGGTTGCAAAGTTCAGATTGTTATGCAGTTTCCTGATTTAAAATTAATGTTCAATTACATTGAATTATTATCCAGGTGTTTTTTTTTTCTCTGAGATGTGCAGATATTGCCAATTGAAAGACTTCTTGATTAACTCTAATTGTAAAATGGTTCTGGCAGTGACTTAATTCTTCAGTCATTTCTCAAGAAAGAAAAGAATCTTAGTAAAATGACTTGCATAGTAAGATGATGGGGAAATGAGAGATCAACACTTATTCATGGCAGTGATTGGATTGTATTGCTTGAAAGAGTGGACCATACAACTCTTGAGTTTATGATTTATCATTGAGATTACTATTATTAACTATTTGATTTCCTATTGCTATGTAAATTTTCATATTCAACTTTATTTCTATTTTCCTGTTGAAAGTTACAGTTAATCTATTTGTACTCTCAAGTTGTTTGCTTCAGAATGTTACCACCTACTGACTTTTTGGCAAATCATTCATCCCCTATTCAAGCAGTTTCCTTAATTTGCTCTTCTAGCTAAGGAAATCTCTTGGAGTGGAAATGTTTTCTTTTTAATTCAGGCCTCCTCCAATATTTTGTTCTGCAGATAATAACTCCAGTTTCCATAGTCCTTTATTCTTTTTACTATCATAATATAATAACTCGTCCATTGCATGGACTTGTCATTCTTACTGAAATGCAGTGTATGGCACCCTGCTTCCTTAGGCAGACAGAGCATGGGTGCTGAACAAAATGGTCTCCCAGTCTGCATCAGGTCTCGTCATTGTACGGAAGGCCACACCTGGAGCACCAGACACAGTATACCGACCCAGCAGACTTACAGGTGAAGAATAGTCTCACCTGAAAGGACTGTCTGGGGGCCCAAATGATGGTGAGCGAGAAAGTGAAAGGGCAGATGTAGCACTTTCTCTGTTAACAAGGAAAGTACCTTGAGGGGGACTGGTGGGAAGTGATTTTGCATGGGGGGGTGGAGAAATGAATGGACAAGGGAGTCACATAGGGAGTGGTCTCTGCGAAAAGCAGAAAATGGTGGGGGGTGGGGGAAAGATGTGGTTGGTGGTGGGATCTTGCCGGAGATGGTTGAAGTTGCGGAGAATTATATGTTGGACATGGAGGCTGGTGGGGTAGTAGGTGCGGACAAGGGGAACTCTATCCCTAGTGGGGTGATGGGAGGATGGGGTGAGGGAAGATATGTGTGTGAAATATGGGATGTGCCTGTGAGGGCAGAGTTGATGGTGGAGGAAGGGAAGCTCCTTTGAAAAAGGAAGACATCTCCTTTGTATATAAGCATAGTACATCGTATATATCAGTTAAATTTCAAAAGAAAATTAAAGTTATTTATCAAAGCTTTTTCCCAATAGTAAAAGACAGATTTTGGAAATTGGTCTGTTCAAAAAGTCAGTTTTAGACTTGATCCGAACTTAATGTACAAGTTGTCTTTTGTCCTGGATGGTATTGACAATCTTCCCCATCAACCAGGAACTTCTGAGCTCAATATATATGCGCCTACGAGGAGGATTAAAAGTTTATGCAGGATTTTTTTTTGAAGATTGATAGGAGGAGATTTTAACCTTAATTTGGACCCAATGTTGGATAAAACTGGACAAAAGACAAGTAATAAGAATAAAGTAGCCAAATGTATGGTTAAATCAGTACAGGAAATGAAACTTATGGATATATGGAGGAGGCAGCACCCAAGAGAGAGGAAATATTCATATTATTCAAGTAGGCACAAAACTTACTCAAGGATTGATATGTTTTTGTTGTCAGCCCATATTCAAGGGAGAGTTAGAAAAACTGAGTATAAAGCTAGACTACTATCAGATCATTCACCCCTATTATTAGCAATAGAACTGGAGGACATCCCACCAAGAACATATAGATGGAGGTTAAACTCCATGCTACTTAAAAGGCAGGAATTTAGGGAGTTTATTGAATGCCAAATTAAAACATATTTTGAAATAAACACAGGATCAGTGAAAGATAAATTTATATTATGGGATGCAATGAAAGCCTTCATTAGAGGGCAGATAATAAGTTATGTGACTAAGATGAAAAAGGATTACAATCGGGAAACAGCAGTTGGAAAGGGAAATAGTAAGTACAGAAAAGGAATTAGTAGAAAGGGATGATATAATGAAAAAGAGAGAATTGGCAGACAAAAAAAAAATACAAAACATAACAAACGTATAAGGTGGAGAAGAACATAATGAAAACAAAGCAAAAGTATTACGAACTGGGAGAAAAAACAAAATATTAACCTGGCAACTTAAAACAGAACAAGCTAAAAGAACGGTATTGGCATCAAGGAAAAAGGACAAAGAAATTACATATAAAACCAACAGAGATTAATGGAAATTTTAAGGAATTTTATGAACAATTATACCAAACTGAGAACGAGGGAAAAGATGATAAAATAGAGGAACTTTTAGCTAAAATTAAACTGCTGAAATTGGAAGAAGAGGAACAAAACAAATAAAACTATTTGAAATAGAGGAAGTACAAGATGTATTAAAAAAGCTGCTGAACAATAAAACACCAGGAGAGGATGGATTTCCAATAGAATTCTATAAAACATTTAAAGAGTTATTAATTCCTCTTCTCCTGGAAGTAATGAACTAGGTAGAAGAAACACAAAACTTGCCAGATTCATGTAAGACAGCAATAATTACAGTAATTCCAAAGATGGGGAAGGATCCATTAACACCAGCATCATATAAACCAATGTTTCTATTTATCTCAGATTATAAGATAATAGCAAAATTATTAGCAAACAGATTGGCTGATTGTGTACCAAAAATAGTAAAACAAGATGAAACTGGATTTATTAAGAAAGGATGAACAGCGGACAATGTCTGTAAGTTCATTAATTTAATCCATGCAGTACAAGGAAATAAGATACCAACAGTGGCTGTTGCTTTAGACGCCGAAAATGCTTTTGACAGAGTAGAGTGGAACTACTTATTTAAAGTATTACAGAAGTTCAGTCTACCAGAAAAATATATAAATTGGATTAAAGCATTGTATAATGGACCGTTCGCAAAAGTAGCAGTAAATGGATATGTTTCAAATCAATTTAAATGAAGTAGGTGAACTAGACAGGGATGTCCATTATCCCCTTCATTGTTCGTCTTAGAACCTTTGGCAGAACTGGTAAGAATAGAAAATAAATTAAAAGGGATAAAAATAAAGGAGAAGGAGTATAAAATTAGCTTATTTGCAGACGACATTATAGTATACTTAACAGAATCAGAGATATTAATAAAAGAATTACATAAGAAATTAAAGTAATATGGAGAAATATCGGGGTACAAGATCAACGCAAATAAAAGTGAAGTGATGCCAATGAGTAACGCAGATTATACAGAATTTTAAAAAGAATCACCATTTAAATGGCAAGCACAAGCAATCCGATACCTAGGGATCAGGTTAGATAATAATTTAAGCCACTTGTACAAACTAAATTATCAGCCACTAATAAAGAAATTGCAGGAAGACTTAGAACATTGGAAAGAACTGCCGTTAACGTTGATAGGGAGGGTGAGCTGCATTAAAATGAACGTTTACCCAAGGATACAATACCTATTTCAAACATTACCAATTCCCTTAACAGAAATTTCTTTTAATGAACTAAAGAGAACAATAAGGAAATTCTTGTGGAAATGTAAGAAACCAAGGGTAGCGTTAGATAAACTAACAGAGAGGTATAATCAAGGTGGTTTGCAGTTACCAAATTTTAGAAATTATTATAAGGCTGCCCAATTAAGGTATTTATCAGATTTTTACCAGACAAGGGAAAAACCAGACTGGACTAAGATAGAACTAGATAAAATAGGTGAGAAGGTATATACTTTATAAGTGGGATGAAAAACTGGTGCAATATAAAAACTCACCAGTACTGCATCATTTACTTAATACATGGAAGAAAATCCACTTCGAAAGAAAAAAAGCGAATTACCAAATACCAAAATTATTATTGTCGCAAAATCCGCTAATTCCTTTTACAATAGATAACCTTTCCTTTAGAGAATGGGAGAGAAAAAGAATAGAAAATTGTTTTTTGGGAAATAATTTATTAACATTTGAACAGTTGAAGTACAAATATGGAATAACTCATGGTACAATGTTTGCATATCATCAATTGAAAGCTTATTTAAAGGATAAATTGGGGAACAACTTGAGATTACCTGAAGGAATCAGCTTTGAATATGTGATTATAGACACAATGATAATTAAAAGATTTATAATGAACATGTACATTAAGCTGCAAGATAAGGAGAATGATGAAATCAACTATAAACCTAAGCTGAAGTGGGAAAAGGATTTAAACATGAAGATAAAAAAATGAAGTATGGGAAAAGTTGTGTTCTGGAACTATGAAGAATACAATAAACACAAGGTTACGTATGATACAGTATAATTGGTTACACAGGGTATATATTACTCCTCAAAAATTAAAAAAATGGGACTCAACATTATCAGATAGATGTTTTCACTGTGGGAAGGAAATGGGAACAACATTACATGCAACTTGGACATGTGCGAAGGTGAATACATTTTGGGAAGAACTAAATCAGATACTAAATAGAATTACAAAAAATAGCATACCAAAAAAATGAGTTATTTCTTTAAAATAAAATAAGTAAAGAATTAGGCCTCAAATTGGATAAAGCACAATAAAAATTCATTATGATAGCCTTAGCAGTAGCAAAAAAATGTATAATGTCAACTTGGAAAATGGAAGAGAGCATGAGTATACAGCAATGGTACATGGAAAAAAATAACATATAATTTAAAAAATAAAGTCACAATATTTGAACAAATTTGGGAACCATACATGGAACATATCAGAGGGAGCTTGCCTAGGACCTCCATCCCCTAAAATGAAAATGATAGGAAGACAAAATGACGAGATTCAGTGTGTAATAAATAGATGACACATTTTTCTTGTTTATTTTCCTTTGTGTGAAGATATTGTTTTATGGTTTTATTGTATATGTTGAATATCAGTGGATTTGGGGGGGGGGAGGGAAAGGGGGGAAAAAGGGAGAAAAGGTCACTGTGTAAATTTAATGAGAAACATTTGTACATATTTTGGTTGACATGATTCACAGTGTGAAAAATAAATTAAAAAAAAACCAAGAACTTCGGGGTGCTGAATGATCCCTGATGATCATGACATTCCCAGCCGTGAAATTGTGTCTGATCTTAAACTATTTCTGTCGCTCCTGCAACAATGGAAGATATTCTTTCACCCATCTTTATCAGAACAAATCCAGTATAAATTGCACCTGCTTCCACCTGTGGCACATATACATGTCTTCATTCTGAAACTGCCCTGGAGCTAATGAAGGGTTAGTCTTAAGAATGTTAGACTTGAAATTTTATTTGCAAATCTCTTCCTCTGGCAAAAGCAGATTATCCCCATCTCAGCATTAATCAACTCTTCAACTGTGAGACCTTTTTCTTGAGTCTCAAGATCACTGGTTTCTTTTTGTGGTAGATCTTTTTATGGATGTTATCCAATTGAAATTGAGCAGGAATATGGCTTAGTTGTTTGTTGTTTGCTACGATTCAGAAACCATCTTTTAAATTTAAGCATCCAGGCTGTTGCCTTGTTCAAATGATTCCAGGATGAAAAGTAATGGACTAAATGGATAACTTTCCATTTGTTCAGACATTATCTGATCAACATATTCCTGATTTTCTGGTCCTCTGGTAAAAATTTCTTTTAGTTTGAGGATTTTGAGGCCACTTCTTTTGAGGCTATTAAGAAATCGAGGCCCGGACACACATTTCATTCTTCAGAAAAGACTTGACTTTCAAACCTTGGGAAGCCAGATCAGCAGAATTGTTAACCGCCACCTGATTGTTAATATCTTCGCTGTATTGGGCATGAGACGTTATCAATTTCAGTGATTATTTTAACCACAAAAATTTGAAACCTTGTGGTTTTATTGTTGATATATTCGAGCACAGAGGTGCTATCAATCCAAAATATGGAGCCTGTTCATTTCATCTGCAACTTTCTTTTCAACGTTGTGTCCATTCTGCTCACCATAGTAGCAGTTGTCAACTTGGTAAGTACCATTTTTTGCCATTACCACTTTCCAAGATATTTTCTGGTACTTTCTCTGCATAACTTTTATCATGTCAGATGTGCTATTGGTGTAGTCTAAATGAAAGGAAGAATCTTGAATCTTTCTCAGTGCACATTATTCAATAACACGTCTATAATAAGTCATGCATATTTTCAATTTCTTTAAAGGTAATCCAAAGCAATAATGATCATTAACTCGCTTGGCAGTTTTTGTCACCAATTCTGCTGGTCTTCCTTTGAAGGTTCTTGGTCGTCCATGGTGCCCTCAGGAAAGTCATTCTTGAACTGATATTCCCACAGCCTATCAGTCTTAACAATCAATACCTTGTTGACACTGATAGCTGACTGGTTTTGAATCTTCTTCATCCTAATGGTCCATTAATCATCCAACCATCAAAAACTGGAATCTTTCTCTCAGGCAGAGAAGAGAGCGAGACTGTAACTGAACTAACAATGCAGCCATTCATCTTGCCTTCGCGTAAGTTACTTTGTTCACCTGGATTTTCTGTTACTTATCAGGAATGGGAAGTATTCTGCTTCATAAGATGCCATTTGGCTCACATCTCTGTGCACTGGGGTCGTTATTGGAGTTTGTGATTTGGCACAACTGTGCCTTATCCTGGCCTGTTCGGGTCCATACGTAACTAACGCTGGCTCTTCTTTGGTATTAAATATTTTCTCTTTCAGTTGTCCTTCCTTAAAACATGACTCCAAAACGCTAGACGCTTTAAATAATTGACTTTGAGCACCAGATACCTCTAAGCCTTCTGGTACCCTCAACTTGGACTCATTAACAACTTTTTTGTTCTCAGTCCCAGTTGCTCTTTTTGCCTCCTTAGCTGCTCCCATTTCAGCTCCTCTTCTCTTCATAGCCACATCCTTTCTTTGTACCTGCTCCTCCTGCTCTCCTCTTCAAAGGTGTATTTATCCTTAACCCATTCTTGATCTGCTTCAAGAACGGCTTTTTCAGCCTTAATTTTTACACATGTAGATGTAGTACTTGAAACACTGGAGCTTGCACAAGAATTCCTTTTACTTCTGCTACCAGTATTTGATGCACTATCACCTAGTTGTATCTCATCCTTTACTTCAGAGGTTGTCTTCACCTCTGACGTTTTCTCCACTCTCGATTGTCCATCCTCCTCGCCACCATCTTGTGGCACAGCTTCAGCCATTTCCTCGTGGCTGCTCATAGTATCTATTGATGTTTTTCACAGTACTTCTGTTTATACCTTGTATTCCCAGCAGCCGTAACCTTCTGCTTTTTTGTTGTCTCATTCTGTCTCGTAAAGAGAACAGCTTTGGCTTCACTTGTATCAAAGGACTGCCATTGCATTGCTTCTTTAAGTTCTGTGACCTTCATCTTCTCAACATAGCTCCTAAGGGAAAGCAGCTTCAGCAGTGGCTGCAATATTATCCATTCAGATGACCGTCGCATTCAAACATCAAACTTGTACACCATTAACTCCAAACAGTCCTCAAAGGACCAGTGGCAGTTTCTTCAAACTGTGTTCTAACTTGAAAGGAATCCTTTAGTAAGGCTTACTGCTTAAATGGTCTTGGTGATGCTGTTGATGATCGTGCCTCCCTGAGTTCGAAATGTTCTAATCAGAGCCCAATCAATCCAGTCCGAATTCCTAAACCCATTTCCGACTTTCAATCATCTTAAATCCTGTTTCTTTTAATTGACTAAAAATTGTAGCAACTATTTCCCTGAATGTTGTCGTCTATGACTCATTCAAACAAATTTATACTAAAGTTGAGTTTCCCAAGTTTATTAAAATTGTTAATATTATTATCAGTGGCTATACATTGTTACAAGCCATTAAACATTGTTAGATGGTGCTAAAACTTTGTTAGATGTTCAATAAAAATTGTCAGAACGTTCTAATTCCTTACCATTTTGTAGAAACAAAGGAACTAAGCTTGCATATGTAATCTAACAAACTGTAAGACCATGGCTTGAAGATGTTGCAAGGAGACATTCAAAGAATATGTGAACAACATCTTGAAAGCTATAAACAGAATTTGCTTGCAAGTATGAAATATATTTTAATCCTTACAAACCAACTTGAGACTGTTTGACATACGGTTTCCAAACTTCTCATTCCTTTTGGGGAAAGTTAATAACATTTGCTTCTGTCCTCTCCTCTGGCATCACATTCATTTTGGAGAAGGATTGAAGAAAAATTAAGCCAGTTGCCTTCCTTCTATAACTTGAGATATTTCCTTTTTGATATTTTTTCTGCTTTGATTAATTCTAGTCTTTTCATTACTTCATTAATCTTTTTATCCCTCAAGTAGTGTATATCCCAAAGGGCTATTTCTCACACAAGCTGAAACAATAGATATTTGCACATTGTTAGTTAATGAAGGGACCAATAATTGAACTGGACAAACCTCCGACAAACCTCCGACAAACCTCCGACAAACCTCCGACAAACCTCCGACAAACCTCCGACAAACCTCCGACAAACCTCCGACAAACCTCCGACAAACCTCCGACAAACCTCCGACAAACCTCCGACAAACCTCCGACAAACCTCCGACAAACCTCCGACAAACCTCCGACAAACCTCCGACAAACCTCCGACAAACCTCCGACAAACCTCCGACAAACCTCCGACAAACCTCCGACAAACCTCCGACAAACCTCCGACAAACCTCCGACAAACCTCCGACAAACCTCCGACAAACCTCCGACAAACCTCCGACAAACCTCCGACAAACCTCCGACAAACCTCCGACAAACCTCCGACAAACCTCCGACAAACCTCCGACAAACCTCCGACAAACCTCCGACAAACCTCCGACAAACCTCCGACAAACCTCCGACAAACCTCCGACAAACCTCCGACAAACCTCCGACAAACCTCCGACAAACCTCCGACAAACCTCCGACAACACCAAGATTCATGGTGCAAGGATCAAAAATGGAAATTGAGTTTTCTTTTAAAATGAATCTTTACTTGGAAACAGCAAATTGTGTTTCTGCCTCCCATGGAGAAGGTGCTACTGCCTTATCTGATATCTCCTAAATGAATAGAGACGTGGTATTGAAACTGAAGCATTCCTGATCTGTGAATTAGTACCATGTCATGAGGCACACTGAGCCATTTCCAAAATAAATGTCTTAATTTAATCTTGGATAATCATCTGTTTGTTTCCACAGCATGATATTGAAGCAGTTGATCCACGGGGCCGAACGCCATTACACCTTGCTGTCTCATTAGGACACTTGGAATGCGTTGAAGTGCTACTTCAAAACAGTGCCTCTGTTATCAAGGAGAATGCCAAAGGATGGACAGGTCAGGAATGCTTAACAATCAGCCCGGTATGAGGCACAAAATGAAATATAATTTTAAATTTAAATATAATTTTAAATTTAAACATACAGCACGGTAATTGGCCATTGTGGCCCATGAGTCTGTGCTGCCCAATTTACAGCCCATGAACCTACACCCCCAGAATGTTTTGAACAGTGGGAGGAAACCGGAGCCCCCGGAGAAAACCCTCGCAGACACGGGGAGAACGTACAAACTCCTTACAGACAGCATGGGATTCGAACCCTGGTCCAATTGCTGGTGCTGTAAAGGTGTTGCACCAACTGCTACGCCAACCATGCTGAGATTTGGAGAAGATGATGTGGAAGGACAAGAGGGAAAAACACAGTAAAACTGAGAAAAGCACATAATAAGTCAGGTTATTTGCTGGTTTATGGACACCTTTGTTACAGTCCAGCTGGTCATGCTTTCTTCTTGCTATTTTTGTATTTTTTTTGTGCTTCCCAGTTGGCGAGGAAATGTTGGCCTCAGACAACATAGCAACATTGAAACTTGTAGTGTAGGGAACTACACTTTTAAAACCGCACCCTACAGTCTGTGGTCAAACACCAATAAGTAACAAAATGCAGCCGCTTCCGAAGAGGAACTTTTTTTTAAGCAAGCCAGGCAAGAACTAAATTACAAAAAAAATACAGTAGACAAGGTCTCATGGCCTAGTGAAGTATCCCTAAAATTAATATCCAATTTGTTTTCTTCTCTGGATTTGCTAAGAGAAAATTACTGTAAGCAGGAAAATTGTAGCCCTAATGTCAAGAGCAGTTGTTCTCAGTTCACCGTGAAATTTAGCTCCTTCGTCCATGTTTGGACCAATGAAATTAGGAAATGATTGACTTTGAAACCCAAATTGACCTTCTATAAGCAGGTCCTTGTGAAGCAATTGCAGCTTGATCCACTGCCAATTATCCCTTCCATTACTTTGCTCATGATTGAAAGTAGACTGATGGGAAGTTAACTGGCGATTGGATTTGTGGTCAATTTTCCACATTGTTGAGTAGACGTCAGTGTTGTTGCTGTACTGAAACAGAATTTATTGTCATGAACATGCCATAAAATTCGTTGTTTTGTGCCAACATTACAGGTGCAAAATTTTTAAAAATAAATAAGTTAGTGGAAAAGAAGAGAAAGTGAGGTATTGTCTGTGGTTCATTGACAATTCAAAAACCTGATGGCAGAGTGGAAGAAGCTGTTTCTGTACCTGTTTTGTGTTCAAGCCCCTGTAACTCCTTCCTGATGATAGCAGTGAGAAGAGAGTATGGCCAAGGTGGTGAGTGTCCTTGAGAATAGTGGTTGCTTTCTTAAGACACCGCCACGTAGATTTCCTTTATGGAGTGAAGGCTCATCCCCATGATAGCACTTTCTGTAGTCTTTTCCCGTCCTATGCATCGGCACCCTCCATACGAGACAAATACAACCTGAATGTTCTGCATGGTACACTTGTAGAAGTTTGCAAGAGTCTTTGATGGCATATTAAATCTCCTGAAACTCCTCACGAAGTATAGCCGCTGGCGAGCCTTCTTCGTGATTCCATTGACATGGAGGCTCCAGGATAGATCTTCAGAGATGTTAATATCCAGGAATTTTAAGTTCCTAATCCTTTCCACTGCTGACCCATTGATTAGGAATGGTTTGTGTTCTGATTTCTCACTCCTGAAGTCCACAATCAGTTCTTTAGTTTTGCTAATGTTGAGTGCAAGGTTGTTGTTGTGGCACCACTCAACCACCTGATCTATCTCAGTCTTGAACGCTTCCTCATTGTCGTCTCTGATTCTGCTGACAACCGTGGTGTCATTGGCAACTTTGGAGGTGGCTTTTGAATTGTGCTTAGCCACACAGTCATGGGTGGAGAGCAGGAACAGCTTGTCCAACGGTGTGACAAGATTTGGAGCACAACCCATCAGTACTGTTGCTGGGGCCCATCACCTTTGCTGGATCCACTTACTTCAGTTGTTCCATGATATCACATGGAGTAAATCAAATTGTCTGAAGACTGGCATCTATCTATCATGCTGTGAGAGGCCAAGATGGATCATACACTTAGAACTTCTGGCTGAGGGTTCTTCCAAAAGTTTCAGCTTTCTCTTTTGCACTGATGTGATGGGCTTCCCTCTCATTGAGAATGGGAATAATTGTTGCACCTTCTCCAACAGTGAATTGTTTAAGTGGTGGATAATTTGGATGTGCTAAATCTGACAACTTTCATGTGAACCGTTTTGCAGTGTTGTACTAGATCATACTAAATCCAGTATGATATATAGGAAGATAAGAGGCAAATTATTTAGTAAGTGTATAACAAATTATTAATTGTAGTTTAAATGTTTCACTCACTTCAGTTCTACAAGAGGCAGTCAGCACAGGAGATCCTGAGTTACTGCAGAAAATTCTTCAGTATCGGGACTATAATAGAATAAACTCTCATCTAAATGGAGTTTCAGAACTACTCAACAAGATTCAAAAGGTAACAACTGCCCTGACATCCAGACCATATTAACAGAAATATATATATATTTATATATAAATTATATGGGCTATTTAGTTCTGAAATTTTTATTTACATTTATGATTTTGCCCTCAGAAATAAATTCAGAACTCTTCATCTTTTTTCTTCTATGCATAGACTCTGCAATTCTCCTAAGCTAGGACAGGTTAATTCTTGATTCATAGCTTGGAAAAGACCATTGGTCCACCTCCTCTGACTACTTTGGCATTCTGTGTTGGATCCATTTGGTCATATGCCTCTCAGCCTTTCCCATAAATTCATCTGGCCAAATGTTTTTTTGAACATTGTAGCTGTTCTTGCTTCTACAGCTTCCTCTCGTAGCTCATTACAGAGGCGGACTACTCTCTAAGAAAGTGCCCTCAGGTTCATCTTAAATCCCTCCCCTTTCATTTTAAACCTATGCCCTCTAGATTTAGAATTCTTTATACTGGGAAATAAACTGAGCATCTGTTTTTTCTATGTTCCTTGTGAGTTTATTATCCTCTATAATGTAACCTATAGTCTAGGGAATAAAGATCCAGACCATCCAATCTCCTGTAAATATAAATACAGAATTTTTCAAATTTGGACCATGCAGCACAGTAATGGGCCCTTTCGAGCCCATGCTGCCAAATTATACCCAATTAACCTACAACTCCTGTACATTTTTGAATGGTGGGAGGAATCCAGAGAACCTGGGGAAAACCCAAACAAACACAGGGAGAATTTGCAGACAGCACTGGATTCAAACCCAAGTCGCTGATGCTGTAACAACATTGCGCTAACAGCTACACTAACATTGCTGCCCTGAGTTTGAGTCTTCAAAGAAATTGCTCTATGATTGAACTTGAACTCTTTATTTCTAAACATCATTATGTAGTTGCTATCCTATCTCAGTATTTTTTTTATTGTCTAATTTGACTGTAGTTCTAAGATTTCATCACTGGAATAATTCCTACTTGATTTCTTTGTTGCCTGTCTGTAATTAGAACCATAGAATGCTACATTACAGAAAAAAGGATATTTGGCCCTTCTAGTCTGTGGAAATCACTATTTTGCAGTCCTACTGATCTGCTCCCACTTCACAACCCTCCAGACTGCTCCTATTCGTATATCTATCCAATCTATTTTTAAAACTCAAGATGGAGCCAGCATTCACTACATTAAATGGCAGCCCATTCTACACTCCCACCACTCTCTGAGTGAAGAACTTTCCCCCAATGTTCTCCCTAAATATTTCCTCTTTCATGTTAAAACTATAACCCCTTCATATTTGTCTCCCCCAATCTTAAGTGGAAAAAGCCTACTCGCACTCACTCAGTCTATACCTCTCATAATCTTGTAAACTTCTATCAAATCTCCCCTCGTTCTTCTTCGCTCCAAGGAATAAAGTCCTAACCTGTTTAATCTTTCCATGCAACTCCTGAAGTCATGGCAACATCCGAGTAAATCTTCTCTGCACTCTTTCAATTTTATTGATATCCTTCATGTAGTAAGGTGACTAGATCAGGACACAATATTCCAAATTTGGCCTCACCAATGCCTTAACAACTTCAACATAACATCCCAACTCCGATACTCAATACTTTGATTTATAAAGACTAAGATGCCAAAAAGCTTTCTGTACAATCCTGTCCACCTGTGATGGCACCTTCAGGGAACAATGTATCTGTATTCTGAGATCTCTCTGATCTTCTGCACTCCTCAGTGCCCTACCATTTACTGTGTATGTCCTACCTTGGTTTGCCCTTCCAATATGTATCACCTCACACTTGTCAGCATTAAACTCCACTGCCATTTTTTTTGGGCGCATTTTCCCAGTTTGGGCCAGATCTCTCTGCAAGCTTTTAAAATCTTCCTCACTGTCCATAATGCCTCCTATCAAACATGCTGATCCAATTTGCCACATTATTATCCAGATCATTGATATAGATTACAAACAGTGGTCCCAACACAGATCCCTGAGGCACACCACTAATCACAGGCCTCCAGTCTGAGAAGCCATCATCAACTACCACTCTCAGCCAATTTTGAATCCAGTTTACAACCTCCCCATGGATACTGAGTCTTAACCTTTTGAACTAACCTCCCATGTGGGACCTTGTCAAAGGCTTTACTAAAGTCCATGTAGATAACATTCACAGCCTTTCCTTCATTTATCTTCTTGGTAGCCTCCCCGAAAAACTCGACAAGATTCATTAAACAAGACCTACTGCACACAAAGTCATGCTGACTGTCCTTAATCTGATCCTTAATTCTCTCTGAAATATTGTCTTTTTTTTCGAGATACTCCAAAATGTTAGATTTCATGAATAAAACAATTGCCCTTTTCAATGTTCCATTATTGTCAATCACAGTGTGAAAGAATGCTGAGGTAAACTTCAGCAGTGAACATCATTGCATTCAACTACCAGTGGATTTAATTGAAGAACACCTGCCATAATGAAGCAAATTATGCCTAATTAATGAAAGAAAATAGAAATGTAGTTCTGTAATATCAAGGTTCTTGAACAAACTTAGGCTTGAACTACATTGCTGCCCCTACTGGTGCTGAGGAATCATTGTCACCTAGAAATTCATACCTGACGAGTAGCAGCACAACATGTTGTACTTTGTCTCTGCATTTCTTTTTGTGTTGTCTTTGTGAAGCAAATTGTAAAGACAGAATACAGTATGTTGTTTCAATGGTACGTTAAAACTATCAACTGGGGATGAATTTCTAGACATGATTATTTTTACATAACTTGAAATGTTAAATCTTTCCCTTCACAACTATACCTAACGACTGAGTAGTTCCAGTATTTTCTATTTTTAATTCAAGCTTTTGTGGGAAAGATTTTTCAGACCTAAGAAAATTTGAAACTGAATTATTGAATTTATAGTTTTCTCCTCTTTCAAAACAAAAGTAAATCTAGTTTTCAAAAAGTTTTTTTTTTAAAAAGATGGAAGAAGGCTACTTCGCTAAAGTACTCTTTCACCCGAGTGTAATTGTTTGTTCCCTTACAAATCTCACTCCTAATTCAATATTTAAAAAATGCTTAATGATTTATTACAGAAAGTTGTGCATCTATCAGCTAGTTTAGGTATTTTAAATATTTGATTCAGTACTCAGGAGTCAATTGTGTTATTTTTGATTTTGACACTATCTTCGTATTTCAGATTTGATGTACTTAACATAATTTTAAAAACATTTCTTACAGACTTCTGATTTCTATGTGGAGATGAAATGGGAATTTACCAGCTGGAGTAAGTGTCCTTGTTTTTAAAATAACTTATTTTTAAGTGCCTGTTTTGGTAATTAATCTGTTCAGGTGACTTTTGTTTTACTTTAAGTTATGATTCACTGCATTGTGAGTGCTGTGTAATCATGGGATACCAAAAGTTATGTAAGAGTTGATAAAATTCACATCCTGCGTTTTCTGTGTGGAATATGTCCCGCATCGGACTTGTCAGCCACAAACGAACCTGCAGCTGACGTGGACTTTTACCCCCTCCATAAATCTTCGTCCGCGAAGCCAAGCCAAAGAGAGAGATATATCAGATTGTAAGAGCAAGGGGGCACTTCAGGCATGTCACCTCCTTAGTGTTGGGCCTCCACCTCCCGGATGTTGGATCTCCACTCTGGGGTGTTGGACTTACAAAATAACCTGCATTTGCCCTCTCCTGTAATGATATTAAGTTCTTTAGCTGAGAATGTTTGAATTGCCAAGAAATTCATTCTCCCCCCCCCCCCACCAATTTTTCAGTTCTTTTCTTTCCTGCAGTGAAAACAATTGCAGTCTTTTGCATCACAGTGTGACTCAAAAGTTTGACTTGGCATAATTCACTGCATAATTTCTGCATTGAGTCTGCCTATTTTGGAGCATCATAAGGGAACTAAGAACATGTTGTCCTGAGGTGTCATTAGGCACTCCAAAAACAAATAGCAGTGCTGAATTTGAAGGTAAGGAAAATATATATAGTACCTGCACTCATGAGTCCTCTCCATGGCTGAAAAGTAATATTATCTGTCATCTCTCAATTTACTCAACTCTGTAATAATCCCTTCATTGCTCCTCCCCACCTCACTCCAGTTCCAACATTAATTTGGGTTCAGGTCCACACTTGGCACAATCTGCTACACGTGTAATAAACTTTTAAGACAAATATTTTTATCTGCTGATTATGATCAAAATGGGTGTTTTCTTCTGCTTTAGACCTGCTTCAAATTGCCTACTTGATACTTGAGGTTTCAGTATGAAAGCAACCCTAATATTCTTTACTTCATGTCATTTACCTGTTATTTTATACTGAAGCAAAATACCATATTTCAAAATGTTCCAACATATTTAACATCGGAAATGGAGAAGCTGTAGCGGCGGCTACACTGCTCCTGTAACCAGACGGGTTGAGCTCAGTGAGCAGACTAGTTTATTGCAGGCTGCTGGGCTGCACTTATACTCCCAGCCCAGACCTGGCCGAGAACCGCGCTGGAGGGCACTGATGTTATCTGGGTGTCACGTGGTCCCCAAGTCTGGGTTTCTGAGCCCAGAGCTGGAAGGAAGGGAAACCCTCGACGGTGCCATTTTGGCCGGCTGTCCTGCCGCGTGGCTTACAAGTGGGCCAGTTTGCCTGCTTTGTGGTGAGCCGCCATACAGCCCCCCCCCCCCGCCAATGTTCTTTTTTGCCGGACGGCCTCACTTCTTGGGCTGGGCAACGACCATCAAGGTGCGTTGGCTTCAGCCTGTCCATGGTAAACAGCTCATGCCTGCTGCCCAAGTCCAGTGTGAACGTCGAGCTGGAGCGCTGTATAACCTTGTATGGCCCCTCGTACGGTGGCTGCAGAGGTGCCGCGGTCAGGCCCCACTGAACGAAAATGAACTCTGCAGAAAACAGCTCGCCAGGAACGTGAGTCGGGCGGATGCCATGCCTGGGTGGCGGGGGGGTTCGAAGGAGTCCAAGCGTGCCTTGAGGTGAGGAAATAGTTCATGCGGCAACTGCTGGGGATTGTGAGGTGCGTTGATGAGCTCAGCAGGTAGTGCCAGCGATGCACCGTAGGCCAGGTCAGCTGATGACGCTTGCAGATTTTCCTTGGGAGTGGAGTGGATGCCCAGGAGCACCCAAGGCAGTTTGTCCGACCAGTCAGGACCAGCGGGCGGAGCAGATGGCTGAAGAATGCCAGTGGCTTCCAATGCCCATTCACCTGCTGCTTCAGGATGGCACCAATGGCTATGGCAGAGGCATTGACAGAGAGTGCCATATGCAGGTCGGTGTGCGGGTGGGCGAGCATGGCTGCCTTCGTGAGGGCATCCTTGGTGGCCTCATGCGGTGCAGGCTTCTGGGTTGCGGTGCTTGGCTGTGATGAGGTAGAACAGCGGCTGCATGATGCGTGCAGCTCCTGAGATGAAGCGGTTGTAAAAGTTGACCATACCCACGAACTCCTGCAGCCCCTTGAGGCTGTTCGGGCATAGGAACTCACTAATGGCGACAACCTTTGCAGTGGCAGGCCTGCCTCCTTCGGCCGTGATGTTATGGCCCAGGAACTGCATGGACTCCTTCCCAATCTGGCACTTGGCCGGGTTGATGGTAAGGCCGAAGTCAGCCAGCCTGGAGAAAAGGGCGCGTAGGTGGGCCTTGTGTTGCGCCCAGTCCTTGCTGGCGAAGGATGTCATCCAAATAAATAAAGACAAAATCCAAGTCCCTGCCCACAGAGTCTATGAGGCGCTGGAAGGTCTGAGCGAAGTTCTTGAGCCCGAACGGCATGTGCAGGAATTTGAACAGGCCAAAGGGGGGTGATGATGGCCGTCTTGGGTATGTCCTCAGGGTGCACCGGGATCTGGTGATATATGCGCACCAGGTCAACTTTGGAGAAGACCCTCGCACTGTGCAGGTTGGCCGTAAAGTCGTGGATGTGAGGGATGAGGTAACGGTCAGGAATCGTTGAGCCATCGATGGTCTCCGCAGGGACGCCAGCCATCAGAGACTTTCGGGACCAGGTGGAGCAGCGAGGCCCAGCTTGTCAGGCGGGAGCTGGCATGCCTTGGCGTGAACTGGCGGGTCCTGGGTGGGGATGTGGTGGAACACCCCATGGCGCAGTGAGGCAGCAGAGAACTGTGGCTTGAGGAGTGTCGGGAACTCATTCAGGATCTGCTGGAACTCGTCTCTGGCGTGCTGTTCGTGGCCATCTTCAGTTGCTCCAAGCGGGAGGTGTCCAGGCGAACAGCCTGGAAGGTACGGGCGTTGTTAGGTAAAAACATCATGAGCTGGGAATGTAGAGGGAGTCACCCAGTGCTGGGCCGTAACAAGATGCAGTTGTGACCTTGTACTCTCAAGATGAGAGTGGGGATGACAAATTGATGTGCAGGAGGCTAGCAGAGAGGGACAGCAACAGTTTATTCATTGGACAATGTCATGGTATGATAATTTACTAAGTACGTATCCTAAGGTATATAAAAAACACCACTTGCTGATAACGGCAGAATGCGCCTTCTCCAACTAACACTGTTAGTTGCAAGTGTTACAATCCGGCAATAAAGAACAAAGAACCTTGATTTCGACTCAGTCTGGTGTTTGACTCACTCATTCATGAACAAAGCAGACCTAACAGCGTCCACCAGAAATCCGTGTGCGAGGAGGAAGTCTGCACCAAGGATGGCAGTCGGGAGGGACAAGACAGTAAACCTCCACGCGAAATTCTTTTGGCCAATCTGGAAGTGGATTGTCTTGCCTCCATATGTCCGGATTGCCATTGCGTTGGCCGCATGGAGGGGAGGTCCATGAGGTTGGTTCCTGGATTCGATGGCCGAGACCAGTATGACACTGATCTGGGTTCTAGTGCCGACCGCTGACTAAGTTCTGCAGGTAGAGAAGGCTGTGTCCTTGGCCAGCCGCCGCAGCCATTAACAGCAGCTAGCTTGGTTGTTTCCCTGGAACAAGCAGGGTTGACGACACATCTAAGCCTTGGCTCCCCAGTGCTGGTGGTAGAAGCAGAGGCCTGAAGCGGATGCTGTGGCCTTGGTTATGCTCTTGGGGGTCCCTGCAGGGGCCGGGTGCTCTACTGCAGCGCTAAGGGCGGGCTTGGCATGGTTGTGCCTCGTGACCTGCTGGACCACTGAACCTTCCGAGAATCGTGTGGGCCATAGCTCTTGGGCCTCAGAGATGAAACTGGGCCTCTGCGTGGACAAACCAGGTCTCCGGCTCCTGAACCCAGAATTCAGGCAGTTTCACGGCTATAGCGCTGATCCCAGGCTCACTCATGATGGGTTTGAACCAGTCGGGGTCACCAATTGTACCGGCAGCTACACTGCTCCTGCAATAACACACGCAACCAGACGGGTTGTGCTTAGTGAGCAGACTAGTTTATTGCAGGCAGCTGGGATGCACTTATACTCCCAGCCCGAACCTGACTGAGAACCGCGCTGGAGGGCGCTGACGTCATCCGGGCGTTACATGGTCCCTAAGCGTGGGTATCTGAGCCCCGAGCTGGAAGGAAGGGAAACCCCCCCGATGTCGCCATTTTGGCTGGCTGCCCTGCCGCGTGCCTTACAAGCGGGGCCGGTTCGTCTGCCTTGTGGTGAGCTGCCACAAAGCCTTATCTAAGGGAAAATAACATTGTGCATGAAGTTTGACATTAAAGAGACCAAGGATTGTGCATGCACTAAGAATACTTGAATCTCTTAACTGAGCTCACTCATTGCTCTTGGTTTTGAACCCACTTCAGCACCTAAGCATATGATTTTTTTTATAATTTGAAAGAGTCAATGTAAACACAAGAGAAAAGTAGATTTAATTGATCAATTTGTTTTAAAGCCACAACTATAATCAGTTATACATATATCTGAAACAGGTAAAGGATAGTTGCATCCTTTACCTGGCTGAGTTCTACTCTTGAAAATAAATTATATGGCTAGTTTCAACATTCTTATTGATTTATGCTTGTATTTTAAAATGTGTACTGGATCTGTCTGTAAAAGAATAAACATCAATTTGCATGGAACATTTTTGCATGCAACCATTGATATATCCAATGGTACAAAAATTAAAAATGTTTTAACATTTTCTTTACCTCTAACTTTAAAAAAAAAAAAATCCCACCTTGAACATTTCCTTGATTGTTCTCACTTTTCCAGTTCCCCTGATGTCCAAAATGTGCCCAAGTGATGTATACCGTATATGGAAAAGTGGTGCCAATTTGCGAGTAGATACTACATTACTGAACTTCGAGAATTTGAGATGGGAAAGGGGCCATCGCAGTTACATTTTTAAAGGAAAAGGTAAGTATTAAAATAGACTTTGATAATTTTTATTTTCTTCCTCCTCAATTTCTATTAATCTTAATTATTTAAAAATATATGATGACCTGGAAAATGATTTGGGCCAAAGAAGACAGTCACAAAGGATTAATCTCAGTTTAGTGTGTAAATGCATGGCCAAGTGAAATTCTGAATCATGTTAATCAGAAAGAATTAAGGCTCCATCTTGTTCTGATGATGAGAATAAGCCAGGACCTGCCCTCCATTATCTATACTTAACTGTTGATTGAAAATGTACACAAATGCACTTGCAATAAGAATAGGTTTGGTCATGCTAACTCTCATTGACAAATACCTACTACACTTCCTATTTAGATGGCCAGATGAAGAAAATCTTTGTTTTAGTTTGGGAACTTAAATTTATGAACCTCTGAATTAAAACAGTCATCAAATGAAGAGGAGAGAAATCACTGTGGAGTAAAGTTTATTTTTTCATTGTGAACTTGGAAGTCTTCGCCAACAATTTTATCTAAATATATATTTAAGTTACAGTGGCCTATTTTTTTGTTAAGGTTGCCATTTATTTTCTTGTAATAGCTGACAGGGCAGAGTTTATAGAGGTGGACCATGATAACCAAGTCGTAGATGTGGAACATTTTGAGCTCTCGCAAGAGCAACAAAGTCTCACGCTGTCATCCATTAGACCAACAGCAGATCAAGTCGCAAATCGTCTTACTTCCCCAATTGTTTCTACTTACCTTGATACAAAAAACATATCCTTTGAAAGGTAATGTTAACCTTTTACCATAACCTGAAATTCTCGTCGGGACTGAATCTATGTACCGTATATACAAGTCAATGCAAGAATAAATGGTTGATAGTCAAATACTTGCAAATTATTAAGGATCACGTGATGCAAGTGCTGCAGATAATAACATACAGATGTTTCCAATTGTGTGTGGAATCAATGCAGGATACAACAAAAACTTAACTAATGCAAGAAAATGGAGGAACATTTGGAAATTTTATCCTGGAAAGTAAATTGTAGATTTGAGGAGCAAGGAAAAATTAAACAGTAAATGGCATTCTTTTGTGGATCTTGGTTAAAAAGTTGAACAAAAACAGGGCAAAATGACTGCCCATTTGTCTAAGCAATGTAAGCTATGCAGCTGATGTGTTCCTGTGACTGATTTATTTAGCTACTTTATTCATAGATTTAGTGCTCCTGTAAGCAGTGTTGGACCAGGAGGATGATTGAGCACAACCCACTTAATTGTCCCTTCCATTTTGAGGTGGCTAATCAATACAAACTTCCCTTATCTAAGATATCTTTTTTAATAATCCTGACGTTACAAGATTTTATTCCTTTAATAATCTTTCAGGAATCAATAGATTCTGGCATGCTACCAGAGAACAGTAAAATTGCACATGTCACCCTTCAATTCAAAAGTAGCAGGCAGCAGAAAGGAAATTATAGACTGGTTAGCCTGATGTCAGTGGTTGGGAAGATGTTGGACTCCATTGTCAAGGATAAGGTTATGGAGTATATAGAGGCATATGACAAGATAGACCAGAGGCAACATGTTTTTCTTTTTTTAAAATAGTTAAAATCTTTGGCCATATATGCAGTCAATTACAAAATTAAAAAATACAAGTACAAGTACAAAAGTAAATCCAGCACTTATTCCATGATGGTTATACCCCAACCTCCACCCAACCAAGAAAAATCCCCGAAGAAAGATAAAGGAAAGAAGGAAAGCAGTCTGGACTGCTGAAAAGTGCCGCCACTCCACGGATCATAAATTCGTATTCAATTAATTTTCTTCGGAGAAGATCAATGCAGGTTTTGAGGATTAGGATGAACATAATTAAAGATTTACACTAGAGATTTATAAAGATGGATGCCAAACTTGTAAAAATATGTTGTACTTATTTCTTAAATTATAGGTAATTTTCTCGACAGGAATACAGCTACGTATTTCTGCATTCCAACTTGGATGTGAATGAGACTTCCATGCAACTGCGATACATTTTCTAGCTACTGCCAATGCAATTTTAACAACATTTGTATGATGTTTGGAAAGTTTCAGTTTAGGTCTTATCCCTGTAATATTACCCAGTAAAAATAATTGTGGGCTTTGTGGAAATTTGATCACTGTGATCTGCTTTAGGAAATTCCTCGGTTAACTCAAAAAAGGCCTTACTTTAAAGCAAAACCAAGTTGAATGTAAAAAAAAAAAAAAAGTTCCTACCTCCTCACCACATCGAAAACATCAGGCTGATAGGTCTGAATTTAATTTGTTTAATTTCAGTGGTGTAAGATATAATTGATGCAAAAAAATTATATTGTATTAACAACATTTTTCTTGAGAGAAAACGTTGCTTGACAAACCTATTGGAATTCTTTGAAGAAATGACAAGCATGAAGGATAAAGGAGGTTATTGTTTCCCAACCCCATACTGCCCTTTTTTACCTCCTACCCAAGATCCAGAGACCTGATTGTCCCAGCAGACCCATCATTTCCACATGTTCCTGTCCCACCGAATTGGTCTCTGCTTACCTCAACTCTGTTTTGCCTCCCCTGGTCCAATCCCTCCCTACTTACATCTGGAACACTACTCATCTTCCAGCATTTCATCAAATTCCATTTCCCTGAATTAAATTGCCTCAGGTTTACTATGGATATCCAATCCCTATACACTTCCATCCCCTATAATGAAGGCCTCAAGAACCTTGGTTTTTTTTTCTGGACAATAGAACTAACTAGTTCCCCTCTACCACCACCCTATGGCTGGCAGAACTTGTCCTCAGCCTCAATAATTTCTCCTTTAACTCATCCCACTTTCTCCAGGTTAAAGAGGTAGCCACGGGTATCCGTATGTCTGCCTTTTGTTCGTTACATGGAGCAATCCATGCTACAAGGCCCCTAAGCGCTTCCTCCACTACATCGATCACTACTTTAGTGCTGCCTCATGTACCCATGATGAGCTTGGATGATGACTTCATCCACTTTGCTGCCAACTTCCACCCCATCCTCAAATTCACTTGGTCTACCTCTAGCAACACTCTCCCTTTCCTCTGCAACTCTTGACAGACATCTTCCAAAAACCTACCAACTCCCACAGCTGGCTCGACTACACTTCTTCTCACCTTGTCCCTTGTAAGGATTCCATTCTTTGTCACATCTGCACCCAGGATGAGGTCTTCCATGCCAGATCATCAGAGATATTCTCCCTCTTCAAACAATGTGGCTTTCCCTCTATCACCATCAACTTTGCACATCAACATATCCTCCATTACCACACATCTGCCCTGGTCCCCTGTTCCCCCATTTGCAACAATGACAGGGTCCTTGTCCTCGCCTACCACCCCACCAACCATCACATCGAACACATCCTACTCCGCCATTTCTGCCACCTACTACGTGATCCCACCACTAGATACATATTCCCTTGTCCACCTTCCACAGGGACCACTCCCTCTTTGATTCCCTTGTTCACTCCTCCCTCCCCATCAATTTTCCCCTTGGGACCTACCGTGATGCTCCACTTGCACCCCCACCAGCATTCAGGGTCCCAAACAGTCCTTCCAAGTGTAGCAACATTTCACTTGTGAATATGCAGGAGTTATCTTCTGCATCCGATGCTCCCTTTGTGGTCTCCTCTACATTGTAGAGACTGGACAAAGACTGGGAGATAGCTTTGTTGAGCACCTCGGCTCTGTCCACTGCAATAGTGTGGATCTCCCAGTGGCCATGCATTTCATTTCTCCATCCTATTCCCTTGATGACATGTTTGTCTATGGTCTCATGCACTGCCAGACTGAGACCACCCCCCAAATTGGAGAAACCACACCTCATCTTCTGACTGGACACTCTCCAACCAGATGGCATTAATATCAACTTCTCTGGCTTTCAATAAACCCCCCCCTCCCCCCTTCTTTCTCTATCTTTGTGTCTCATTCTGTCTCCTTTTGCACAAATATGATAAATTCATACCTCATCCTTTATCATATCCAATTGAAATCTTTTGTTGGTCTGGATTCCTCTCCCCGCCAGCATTGTCTGTATTCTGAGACTCTGAGATTTCCTGCTTCTGGCTTATTGCTTGAAAAACTGTTCACCATTGTCAGCACATCTTTTCTCAAAACTGCTCACAGTATTTTGTGAGGTCTCACCAATGCCTTATAAAGCATCAGCATTACATCCCTGCTGTTGTATTCTATTCCTCTTGAAATGAATGCCAGCATTGCATTTGCCTTCTTCACCACCAACTCAACATGCAAGTTTACCTTCAGGCTTTCTTGCATGAGCAGCCTCAGGTCCCTTTGCATCTGTGTATTTTCAGTTTTCTCCCCATTTGAAAAAATAGTCTACCCATTTATTTTTTCTTCTATAGTGCATGACCGTATACTTGCCAACATTATATTTTACTTGCCACTTCTCTGCCCATTTTCCTCATCTGTCTAATTCCTTCTGCAGCCTCTGTGTTTCCTGAACGCTACCTGCTCCTGCACCCACCTTTGTATCATCTGCAAAGTTCCTACAGAGCCATTCATTCCATAATCCAAATCATGAATATTCAACATAAAAATATCCAACACCCACCCCTGTGGAACCTGACTAGCAACTGCCAGCCAACCAGAATATGATCCCTTTATTCTAACTTTCTGCTTCCTGCGAATTAGCCAATGCTATACCAACATTAGTATGTTTCCTATTATACTGGGTACAATACTTGGGAGTATTGTAAGTAGTTTTGGGCTCCTTATTGAGAGATGTGGTGATGTTGGAGAGGGTTCAGAGGAGGTTCACCAGGATGATTTTGGGAATGAAAGGGTTATCACATGAGAAGCATTTGACAGCTCTTAAAATTTAGGAGAATGGGAGGGGGGAATCTCATTGAAACATTTTGAATGTTGACAGAGCAGATGCAGAAAGATTGTTTCCCATGGTGGGAGAGTTGAGTACAAGAGGGCACAACTTCAGGATTGAAGAGTGTCCACTTGGAGATTTGGAGGAATTTGTGAATCTGTGAAATTTGTTGCCAAAAGCAGTTGTGGAGACAAAGACGTTGGGTATATTTAAAGGAGTGATTGATAGGTTCTTGATTAGCCAGGGCATCAAAGATTATGAGGAGAAGGCTGGACAATGGAATTGAGAGGTAAAATGGATCAGCTCATGATTGAATGACAAGGCAGACCACAATAGACTGGATGGCCTATTTCTGCTCCTCTGCCTTATGGTTTTAAAGAGAAAAATAATCTGATAATTCAACAATGTAAACAACACAGACAATGCATTAGAACAACTCTGACCTTCCTATTGCTTTCTATTTTAATTCTATCCCATACCCTCTCTGGCATATCTGTCTGTGGCATCTATACGTTGTGCTTGTGTGTGCAACAACAAATGCTCATCTCCTATTAAATTCTGCAACATCAGGTAACTAACCATCTCCATTAGAATCAGAGCAGGCCAGGTCATTCAGTTGTGATGCTGACTCTCTTCATTAACCAAGAACTATGTTCTGCCTTCCTGATTGTTTCCATTGACCTAATTGCCTTGCATATAGACTATTTCCAAGTCAACCCCAGCTTAACCCTTTCAAAAAATCCCCCCGATTAATCATTTCCCCAGGTTTTCTGTGGCTTGATACCAACTTGCCTTCTCTCCTTTGCAGTCTGACCTGAAACAGTAATTTAGTTTCTCTTTCCACAGCTGCTGCATGGCCTGCTGAATGTTTCCAGCATTTTCTGAATTCAGCAGTCGTGTTTGCCTTTGCCTGGCTGTTCTCTCTCACACAGTAGTGCTTTCTGGCTCACTGTTATTTGTTCCTCTCACTTCTCTTTTAAATCGTGTTTTTTTTTTTCTCTTGCATTTCTCTTTGTTTCTTTATCCCAGTAGTTCTTAACCTTTTTGTTTCCACTCACGTACCACTTTTAAGTATTCCTTATGCCATAGGTGCTTTGTGATTAGCAAGGGATTGCTTAAGGTGGTATGTGGGTGGAAAGAAAAGGTTGAAAACCACTGTTTTAATCGTACCTAATTGACTTGTTATATGCACAGTTTCACAACTCCAAAGGAAATGGGCCAATGACAATTTTTCTCAAGCAAAATATTTCAGTATCAATTGGGTCTAGAGCAGTGATTCTTAACCTTCCCTTCCCACCCACATACCACATTAAGCAATCCCTTAATGATCACAGACCATTTATGGCATAGAGATTATTTAAAGTGGTTTGTGAGTGGAAAGAAAAAGTTTGAGAACCACTGCTTTATCCTCTCAAAGATCACATAACTTTAGATCAGTCTGAGCATTTGTGATGCATCTGTGATAAATTAAATCTATTAGGAAGGTTTCTGGAATGTTGTGAAAGTTTATTTTTCGATATTTTGTTCAGGCACATGAAATATTTTAAGTTGAAGTTAAATAAACTTGTTTAAAAATGCTGGGGAGTTTTGGTTGAGTAAGTTGGAAAGAAGTGAAACTAGGATAGGCTCAATAGTAAATTTAGCTTTGGAACTCATTAACTGATCTTGTTTGACAAATAAGACTGAAGCAAGGGAGAAGTATCAGAAATCATAATGCCTCATAATCTGTTTTAATTTCACTGATTTATGAAAAAAGGTTTAATATTCCTCTTTTATTTCAGATTGTTGAATGAGATGAGTGATCTTAATGAATGTCATTCAGAGGTGAAATCCTAAAAATCTTTAATAAACTTTTATTTAATCAAATAGAGTTTTACCCTTTCAATAGAACTGATTCATAATAGACCTATCATGAGAAATGTTAATCCAGATATATGTAATTACAGTAAAAATTTGAATGATTAGGTTTTTTGGCTCTTTGTCTGGACATGGTATATTTTTTAACTGTTGAGTTCTTGCGAGATGAGCTGCCCTGAATTGGAAGAATGAATGTGTTTTATTTCCAATGTATTTAATGCTAGGGAGGGGAAAAGATAGCATTGTTCAACGATTGTACATGTACAGCCCAACGAAACAGTGTCTCTCCTGAGTTCAGACCATGGTGCATGTACAAAGACACAATATACAGGACATAAAGATCACATAAATTATCAAAATAAATGCAGATAAATATTTGGGTGTGGTGGCGCACATCTCTGTAAGCGAACAGACCCCATTTGTACCGCCGCGCTGGCGGGTCAGCTGCAGAAGGTGGCGCTGTCAGGGCTTACTCACTGCCTTGTGGCTTAGGCCACTGCTCGTGCCCTGGGCCATGTGATGACATCACCGCTGCGCGGGGTGTAACTCCCGTTGTCCTTGAAGGGGGGCGTGCGAAATTCAACTAAACAGCTCTACTGGAAACCCCACTGAGTCAAGTGGTGTTTTCTGTGTGTAGCAGCTGCTACATTGGTGACCCTGATGAGCCCAGGGTGGTCTCCAAACATGGACTCTTTGGCAATCAGTGCCATCTCAGTAAAGCTCCCTCCCTTCTGGACCCACCGGCCCCACATGTGATTCGGGCAGGTGGAGGCGCAGTTTCGACTCTGGCAGATGACCTTGGACTCCACCATGTTCTACCACGTGGTGAGTGTCCTCGATGAAGAAACGGCGGCCAGAGTGGATGACCTGATCCATGATCCCCCCCACACCCCCCCCCCCGAGGAGGGCAAACATCACCCTCAAAACCCTCCTCCTCAGCACCTTTGGGCTCTCCCATTGGCAGCGCGTGGCCAGGCTGATGCACCTCGATGGCCTGGGGGAACAGACCCCCGTCCGCATTCATGGATGAAATGCTCGCACTGACAGAGGGTCACCAGCCCTGCCTGATGTTTGAGGAAGCCTTCCTCAAACAAATGCCGGAGGTCATCAAGCTCCTGCTAACGGATGAGGACTTCTCAGACCCCAGGAAGGTCGCAGCCCGCATCGACGTGCTGTGGCAGATGAAGGGAGAGAATGAAGCTCCAGGTTGCCCACCCTGCACCCAGCTGACCGCAACCTGCCCCCAGACAGAAGATCGAGGTGCACCAGGCGACCTGGTGTTTCTATCACCAGCGCTGGGCAGCACAAGCTCGCAAATGCTGCCAACCCTGCTCGTACCAGAGAAACGACTGGGCCAGCCGCTGCTGATAGCTGCAATGGCTGGCCACACAAACAGCCTCCTCCATATGGTGGACAAAACCACTGGTCGGCGTTTCCTGGTGTATACCGGAGTGGAGTTGAGCGTGCTGCCCCTGACTGCCCTTGAGACCCTCACGAGAGCACGAGGCCCAACCCTGCAGGCAGCCATCAGCACCAATATTAAGATCTTTGGGACACGGACTGCTCAGGTACACCTCGGGCAGGATAAATAGAGTTGGAAGTTTCTACTGGCCACCGTGAGAACTGCATTGTTAGGGGCCGACTTCTTTCTGGCACACAGCCTGCTGGTCGACTTAAAGGGCAAGAGTTTTGTGCATGCCCGTATCTTCTGGACCCTCTGTCTTGAGCCATCCAATGTGCACAGGCCAGGGCTGGCAACTGTCTGCACACCCAAGGACGAGGACTCCCGTATCCTCGAGTACCCCGACATCTCACAGCCACAGTTCACTGGCTCCATGCCGCAAAATGGCATCCGCCACCACATCGTCACATAGGGCCCTCTGCTCCATGCCAAGGCCAGACGACTGCAGCTTCTCGGGCAGCAGTTATCGAAAGAGGAGTTCTCCCACCTCCAAGAGCTCTGCATCATCTGCAGGTTGGACAGCCCCGGGCATCTCCCCTGCACAGGATCCCCAACACTTCTGGGGGTTGGCGTCCATGTGGGGACTACCGCCGGCTCAACGATGCGACTACACCTGATCACTACTCCATCCCCCACATCCAAGAACTCACGGCCAACTTGCATAATGCCAAGGTGTTCTCCAACATCGACTTAGTCGGGGGCTACCACCAGATCCTTGTACACTTCGATGACATTGGCAAGACCACCATCATCACCCCGTTTGGCCTGTTCGAATTCTTTTGAATGCCTTTTGGCCTGAAGAACGCGGTCCAGACCTTCCAACGGCTCATGGATGTGGTGGGCAGAGACTTGGACTCTTATGTTCATCTATCTTGACTCCATCCACATCGACAGTTGAGATTACGACAAGCACAAGACCCACCTCCGCATACTGTTCACCCGCCTGGTGGAATGTGGCCTCACCATCAATGTGGCCAAATGCCAGTTTGGAAAAGAGTTGTTACAGTTTTTGGGCCACATCATCATTGCGGATGGGGCAGCGCCGTCGCAGGACAAGATCAGGGCCATACAGCAGTTCCCCAGGCCGGACACCCTCAAGGGCCTGCTGGAGCTTACTGGGCTGGTCAACTTCTACCACCGCTTCATCCCGGGGGCTGCACGTTT
The DNA here is from genome assembly GCF_036971445.1 of Narcine bancroftii. Lineage (NCBI taxonomy): Eukaryota > Metazoa > Chordata > Chondrichthyes > Torpediniformes > Narcinidae > Narcine > Narcine bancroftii. The sequence continues at coordinate 125,635,943 of NC_091472.1, forward strand.
AATGCGCTAACTGTTCGCCCTGATCACCTCTAAGCAAAAGACACTCGAGTGGTCGAGAGAGGCCGAGACAGCTTTCACCCAGACCATGGCCGCCCTCGCGAGCGCCACCCTGCTGGTCCACCCCTGACCTGATGCCCATACAGCACTATTGGTGGACGCATCTGCCACGGCCATCAGAGGCGTTCTAGAGCAAGAGGTCGACAGACAGTGGCGCCCCTTGCATTCTTAAACCAGCATCTCCGACCACTCGAGTTGATGTACAGCGTGTTTGACTGAGAACTCCTGGCCTTGTACCTCGTGATCAGGCACTTCCGCTATTTCCTTGAGGGCAGACTGTTTACTGCTTTCATGGAGCACAAACCACTTGCTCAGGGCCTCGCCACAGCTAAAGATCCCTGGTCAGCATGTCAGCAACGACACCTTTACTATATCTCTGGGTTCACTACCGACATCCGACACTAGGTAGGTAAGGACAATGTCGTTGCCGACGCGCTTTCCAGACCAGCCATCTACAACTTGTTCCCCCCGCCCCCCCGGCCTGAACTATGCCCAGTTGGCTCAGGCCCAGAGAAATGACGAGGAGATGCAGACCTTCCGAACCCCCATCACCGGCCTGCACCTAGAGGACCTGCAGCTGCCAGACAGCCAAGACATGGTCCTGTGTGACATCTCCACAGGCTCACCGCGACCGGTAGTGCCCCCGCAGTGGAGGCGGGGGCATTCCAACCGATCCAAGACCTGGCCCGTCCCTTGGTCAAGACAATGGTGCGCATGGTGGCGGAACGTTTCGTCTAATACAGATTGAGAAAACAAGTGGCCCAGATGGTGAAGAGATGCACGCACTGCCAAGCATCCAAAGTACAGCGCCATGTTAGAGCCCCGATATAGCACTTCGACCCATCGGCCAAGAAGTTCGACCATATCCTCGTCGACATAGTGGGCCCCTTACCAATGTCCAGGGACGCACACTACCTCCTTACCATGGTCAACCGGATGACGAGGTGGCCAGAAGTCATCTCCCTCAGGGACACTTCCGCCGAGTCCAGCGCCAGAGCCCTGCTCGCGAACTAAGTTGTGCATTTCAGAGCCCCAGCCCACATTACTAACCACGGTGCCCAGTTCACCTCCGCCCTTGGGTGTATCTGGTGAGCCGCTTGGGGATTCAACTCCACCACACAATGGCCTATCATCCCCAAGCGAATGGACTCATAGAATGTTTCTGCCATGGGTACTGCATGGCATACGAACAGCTCTGAAGGAAGACCTCCAAGTCTTATCCACAGAGCTAGTCTACAGTGCACCACTGTTGCTGCCAGGGGAGTTTCTTGGAGCAGACGCCGGGCCGGAAGGTTAGACCCCCGACGCTTCTCTTGGACCTCCGCAGCAAGTTCGCCTCATTAACACCCCGACTGCCAACCCACCACGGCAAGCAACCGACGAACATCCCCAAAGAGCTGGACTCAGCAGAGTTGGCCCACACCCGGCCACCCTGCAGTGCCTGTACGAGGGCCCGTACAAGGTCCTCCAGTGGTCGGGGAAAGCCTTTACTCTGGACATCAGGGGCAGTGAGGAACTTTACACTGTCGACTGGTTAAAGCCGGCGCATGTGGACTTGAGCCAGCTTACGCAGATGGCACAACCCAAATGGAGAGGCTGACTGCCCAAGTGGCAGGATGTGTAAGCTGGTTCTGGGGGGGTTGAGTGGCAGCGAACTAGCCCCGTTTGTACCGCTGTGCTGACGGGGCAGCTGCAGAAGATGGTGCCGTCAGGGCTTACTCACTGCCTCGTGGCTAAGGCCACTGCTCGCGCCCTGGGCCATGTGATGACGTCACTGCTGTGCGGGGCAGAACTCCTGTTGGCCTTAAAGGGGCGTGTGCGAAATTCAAATCAACAGTCCTACTGGAAACCCCACCAAGTCTAGTGGTGATTTCTGTGTGAAGCAGCCGCTACATAGGATGACTTTCACGGTCACAGGGTACTGTTTATTAGTCTCACTTTCTGCAGGGAAAAAGCCATTTCCCAGCCTGGCAGTCCTGATTTTGATGCTCCTGTACCTTTTAGATGATAGTGAGTTGAAGATGCTGTGCACTGGATGGAAAAAGTATTTGAGCCCTCTTTAGATAGCACTCCCAGTAAATGTCTTCTATAGAGGAAAGAGAGACCATAGTGATCGTCTTGGGTGTTTTAATGATTTTCTGTATAGACCTGGTCTGATGCTTTGCAGTTACCATACCACATAATGATGCAGCCAACTGAATGCTCTCAATAATGCTCCTGCGAAAGGTTGTCAAAATAGTGGGGGTGGGGGAGGTATATTTGGTTGGAGTTCAGATTTGTTATGTGGTTGAGGTCAGGATTTATAATGTCCTTTTGTTTATTTGAATTAAAAGCAAAAATGCTGGAATTACTGAACAGGTCAGGCAACATCTAAAAAGTGAAAAACTGAGTTAAATTTTTGGATTGATGACCTTTCTACCGATTAAATGTTATTGATTTGAAAATTTAACATACCATTTTCTCTCTGCACATGCTGCCTGACCACTGGAATGTTGTTAACATTTGATGTATGTATTTGCACAAGAAGTGTATAGTTAACTCTCTGCTTGTACGACAGGAATAAGACTGGATTCTGGGGCTGGCGGACAGATAAGACTGATATTGTACAAGAGTATGAAGCCAAGGTACAGGAAATTTCACTGATAGTTTATTTCATTCTTCTTGTATTCACGCCAATGGAAACTTTATCCATTCCAGAACCTTTTCTCGTCAGCTGCAAGCAGTTTTCTGAAAATTGTAATCAAGGCAGATCACTTCACGGTGGCAGCATACTGACTCACCCAAGGAAAGCGACAAATTGAAACTTGATGTCTCAAATCTGGGAATAAAAATCTATTTTGCTAATTTAAGTCCACTTAATTTCTTTTTGATGACAATAGAGTACAGAATATTTATTAAGTCCTATGTAGAATCTGAAATGTGGATAATTGGATGGGTATTTCACCTAAAGAAGTGTGGTACAAGATTAAATAGAGTAACCATTTTAATAAATCAGCAAAGAACTTGTACATTGGGAATCTCTGTCTTCAGGAGGTAAAAGGAGACAAATAGAAGCTTCGCTGTCTTTTATAGGTTTTCACTGTGAACAATGTTAACGTGGTAACCAGGAGCAGAACAGAACACCTCACTGAAGATGAAAAGGCCAAATATAAAGGTAAAACAAACTACTATTAATTTAAGGTATGAAGTAATGAGACCATTTAGTACATTCATGTATGCTATTTCCACCCCACTTAGCACAGCACACTGCAAATCCAACAGCATTTCCTTGTGAAATGGGCTGGTGAATTCTGAATTTCCAGCCTCTTGTTTTGCAGTGCTGCTGGAGCAAATGGCAGTGTTGCCACTGCTGCATTCCTAGGAGACCAGAGACACAGAGCTGCTCCGAAGGGTTCAACTGCCTGGTCCTAATGCCAGTGGCTCTGTACAGGGTTCATATGGTCTATGAAAGGAGTCAACAGTGTTTGTCAGTAAAATTCTACAACCCTGGAGGATTTTGCCAAAGATGGCGGCGCCTGTACTTGACAGTGGCCACGGGAGGTTGCAGACTCCAGGGAGCAATGGACTAGCGCAGGGCACCCGTAATGGGAAGAAACCCCCTCCCCCCTCCTGTTAAGAAGGAGAAGCAGAGAAGGTGACCCTGCAGAGAAACAGTGAGGGACCCACACCGACTGCAAGCGACTTGTGATTGGGGGTCTGTGCAGATTGTGAGCTGCTAGAGATTGATGCACAGAAATCTGATATCGGAACTGGAATTCGAGGTGGTACTGAGGGCAAGAAGAGAGTCCGAAGGGCCTCAGTCTTTCTGATCGCGTCAGAGGTTTGGATGTGGAGTTCTGGTTGCAGATGAATTGAACAGGCAGCAGGAACATTGAAGGTGAATCCAAGGACACTCAATGACTCTGAAAGAGCTCTGTTTTGTTTCTCTTCCCTTCCCATTGTAAGAGGCACTGGGTGACACTCATGACGACTCTTTGTCTGCCTTACAGCAGGCAGAAGACAATTTTGTGCAATATTACTGTAAATGTTGTTGCATAGGACGACCCCAAAATTTCCAACTAAAATGTTGGTTTTTGAGCGATACCCTTTGTATAAGACGGCCCACCCAAATCTGGCAGTTATGCTGTCCTGTGGATGCTGTTAAAAAGAAATCACAATATTTTAATAATAGATTGCAATGTAAAGGTTTCAATTTTATTTGGATGTTTTAAAATAAACCACTGTCGGCTCCTGCAGTCCTCCTGTGCAGAAACGACTGTTGACAGACTGGGTGGATGCACCCCAGGAGGAGTGCTGAGACTTCTCAAATAACTAGCAGGGCATACACAAGATTATGTCGAAGCCAGCAGGAAGATGGCAGCGATGTTGAGACTTTGCCAGCAAGGATGGGATTTTAGACCTGACATATAGGATGACTCTGATTTTTAAGGTGAATTTTTAAAGTTTTGGATCATCCTATATATCTTTTTGTACTGTTACATGACAATACAAGAATCTTGAATCCTTTCAGTCCCTGTCTCTTCTTTCATTCTTCCCCTTTCCTGACTTTGATTGGTCTGCCTTCTTCCTCTTTCCTTGTCTGTCTCTATCTATCACCCACTAACTAATGTCTGACACCACCCTTTCCTTCCCTCATATGACTCCATTCTCGCACCTCACCTAGTTCAAACCTATTTTCTGTCCGCCTCTGTCATACCCTTCATTCTCACTTCTTTACACTGGCTCTTTCCCCTCTGTACACTAGATCCTGATGCAGGGCATCGACCCAAAACATCAACTAAGCTTTTGCCTCCACAGATGCTGACTGACCCACTGAGTTCCTCCAGCAATTTTTTTTTTCTGTACTCATAAGAGAGCCCTTGACTGAAAAGAACATTTGAATTCTGGATAACTGGAATTTTACTGTACAGTACTTTTATTTCTATAGAAGCCTTCCTATTTCTTTCATGATGTCCCAGGACAAATTAAGATTAATTATAGTGTGTCAGAATCTCAGAAATGCGACCTATTGTGCAGAATAAGCACCCAGAAATGGCAGTGTGATAAAGAGAAGATCATTTACTTTATGTGAATTTAATGGAGGGATAACTATTAGTTGAAACAAACATATAAACTCCCTTTTTCTTAAAAAACACCAAACCCAGCATGAAACCTAATATGATCAATAATGTGCCTTAATTCCAGCTGAAGAAAGAGAATCTTAAATGTTTTAGTACTAAAAAGCTATGCTTGTTTTCTAACTGCTGTGGCTTTGTTTATTTTACAGATGATAAAAACCCTCTTGAATCTCTACTGGGGAAGGTAGAGGAGCATATCAGCCCACAAAATGGAGTAAGTTGAGAGAAATGTTTCTATCCAATACGTTTCCCACCCCCCCCCCCCCCCCCATTACCAGCTTCCGAGGAACCAACGTGACCAGAAATATTGTTTACTTTTTTTCTTCTCACTTACTACCCCTATCCACTCGCTCAAGAGAGCTTGTCAGACAACTGACAAGCATCGTTTGAAGTCCTTGCTAGATGGATAGTAGAATTCAAAATATTTCTTGTGGAAAAAGAAATGCCCATGATCTCCATTTTGTTGATGTTGTATCTCTCCATCTATATTTGTTGTGATCAGCCTCTGCTCTTTGAAAGATTCATCACCTCTGAGTAAAGGAATGATTCCAGAACACTAATGCGAAATGGATAACTGCAAGATGATGAACATTCCATTTCTACACTTTCCAGCACTGATATATGTGACATCTTTCTGAATAATAATTTAATTAATGATTTTTTGAGTTCCTCCAGTAATTTTTTTTTGGTCAAGATTTCAGAATCTGCAGCTTTTGTGTTTCTCATTAGTCTGATCAATCAAAAGTCAAGCTAAACAATGCAGAAAAGGCCATACAGTTCCCTCCATTATGTTTTGGACAAAGAAACTTTTTTATTTGCCCCTGTTCTCCACAGTTTTAAATTTGTTATCAAACAATTCACCTGTGATAAAGTGGACATTCTAGATTTTATTAAAGGGTATTTGTGTCCATTTTGGTTTGACCATATAGAAATTACATCATTTTTTATACAGTTTCTCCCATTTCAGGACACCATAATGTTTGGGATATTTGGATTCACAGGTGTTTATGATGATTCAGGTATATTTAATTGCTTCATTTATGCAGATAAAAGAGAGCTAGGCTTGCTTCTAAACTTGTGATTATCTTTGGAGTCTGTAGTTGCCATTTTCAACTTGAGGACCTGAGTCACGCCAATTATTGTGTATGCACTCACACAATTAAGTCTCTGAGACATGATGCTAACCTGGCTAACGTGAGTGTCATGATGTCCAGCAGAGGGCAGGCTTGTACCCAACACACTTTACCCCGTGTGCGGTAAATGCTGACTGGGCCCCTTCGAACTAATAAGATTACATTGGGCCCAGGATTACAAGTGAGAATTAGAATACATCTCATGAGTAATTATAATTGTAAAAGGAAAAGTATTTAATAACAATCAGGGCACATAGTTCTTTAAAGTGCTCAGATGGTCGTCTTTCTCTTTTGGAGCAACTCGGCATGGTTTGCTATGCCGGTCTTTACTTGGGACCCATAGATAGTCGGGTTGGCGGTGACTGCCCGCCTTCACTGCCCTCCTGGCTGTGTGTCTCAGTGACTGGACTCCTCATTGGACTGCTCGGCTCCGCAACCATCTCTGCCCCCCACCCCCCCCCCCCCCCCCCCCCAACTCAGTCTGAGGAGTGGGATGGTCTGGGCAGGCCACAGCAGGTCTGGTTCCTCCACCTCCAGTTCATGGACCTTAGTGTCAGTCAATGCTTGTAATTGGTCAATGTGTCACTTCCACAATCTGTCACCCACTAAAACAGAGTATGAGCAGAGGCTCAATTTTTGTAAGATTACTCCTACCACCTATGGGTCTTTATAATGTCTATAATCTTGTACCAGAGCTCTCTCGCCCACTTCCAGTGTTCAAGATGAGGTCTGTGGTGATGCTATTTTTTGCAATCTGAGACCTAGGTCTGGATGAACTGTGGACAGCCTGGTCTGCAGGTTGCGGCCAAACAATGGTTTTGCTGGGGCGTATTTTGTGGTAGAATATGGTGTGTTTCTGTATCCCAATAGGAAATCTGCAATTTTGTGTGTCCAGGAGGCATTCAGAAGTTTCATGGCTTTCATTGTTTTGTGCTTTTTTTTTAATGTTTGTACAAAACGTTCTGCCTCCCCTTTCGGACTTGGGTGATAGAGTGCGGACAAAATATACCTGATATTGTTGCTGCACATAAATATTTTAAAAATTCTGATGTCATTGAGGCCCATTGTCTGTAGCTAATTTATGAGGCAATCCATAAGTGGCAAAAGATAGCTCATAGACAGTCAATCGTGGGATCTCCTTTGGTATTTTTCAGCTGTGAAACTACTGACCATTTGGAGTGTGCGTCCACAGCTATTAGGAAAGTCTCACTCATGAATGGTCCAGCGAAGTCTACATGAATCCGAAGCCAGGGTTGGGATGGCCATTAGCTTCAGCTTGTGGCATTTTTTGGCTGCATTGTCTGACATACTTTGCATTCTCTTACTGTTGTTTCAATGTCTCTGTCTATGGAGGGCCACCAGACATGCATCCGGGCCAGTGCCTTCATTTGAACCATTCCCGGATGGTTGTGTAGTTCTGATAACATGCTAGTTTGCTATTTGGCTGGAATAATTGTATGGGTACCCCAAAGTAAACATCCTTCTTGAACTGATAGTTCATGGCAGCGTGTGTGGTAAGGTTTTAGATCTTCTGGAATGACTTCAGATTCTGGCCACCCATTAAGAGTGAAGTATAGGATCTTGGTTAATGTTTCCTCTTTTCGGGTTTTTTTTGTGATCATCTGGGCTGTAATGGGCAGTTGTTGAAGTTGTTCTTGGTTGATGGCTACTGCATCTGCTGTCCATTTAATCATTTCTTCTCGTTGTTCTGTCTCAGGAAGCGGCATGTGTGATAAGGCATCTGCAGGGATGTTGAGTGTTCCTGGTTTATGTTTTATATCATAGTTATACGGCGCTAGTAGCATGGCCCATCTTTGAATTCTGGCTGCAGCTAATACTGGTATACCTTTGTGTGGCCCCAGGATTAAACTAAGAGGCTTGGTGTCTGTGATCAGGGTGAATTTTTTTCCGTAAAGATATTGGTGGAATTTTTTTTACACCGATCCTTCTTTTTCTAATTGGGCGTAATTGCGTTCGCTTGTGGTTAATGTTCGCAAAGCATATGCTACTGGTTGCTCACCTTTTTCCTGTGATTTTGGGTCGTACCGCTCCTTGTCCCACTGGTGAAGCATCCATAGCTAGTGTAATTTCTTTCTAGGGTCGTAGTGGATGTTGACGTTAAACTTTATTTGTTGATGGTATTTCCTTTAGTTGATCGACTGTTTTTAGTTTCAGTGTTCCAATGGCATGTTTGATCTTTCTTGAGTAATTGGTTCAGTAGGCTGTATAGTGTAGACCTATTAGGGATGTGATTTCGGTAGTGATTAACAAATCCTAGGAAGGACTGTATTTCCGATTTGTTGGTTGGGTATGGGGCCTTGTGAATGGCTTCTGTTCCTGCTGGATTCATTCACACTCCCTCATTATCAATTGTAAACTCAAGATATGTTACTGAGGGGCGCATGAAGACCCATTTGCCCTTTCATAATCGTATATTAGCCTGTTGTAATCTGGTCAAAACCTTTTCAAGGTTTTTTAAGTGTTCGCTGTTGTTTCATCCTGTGGTGATGATATCATCTAGGTAATATCCAACTGAGAGTCCTTGTAGTAATTTGTTAATTGTTGCTTGAAGAATCGCAGGTGCTGTTGAAATTTCAAAGGGATGCGTGTATAGGTGAATAGTCCCAGATGGGTATTGATTGTCACATATTCTCTTGATTTTTGATTTTTTTTTTGTCCAATTCTATTTGTTGATATGCTTGTGACAATCTAGTTTTGTGAATTTTTGCTCTCCGTTTAGTGTTTGGAACAATTATTTTGCCTTGGGCATTGGGTGTTTGGGTATTTTGAGCGAGGGATTGATGGTGATTTTGTAAATGCCGCAAATGCAAATTTCACAGTTTGCTTTTTGTATGGGTACAATGGGCACTGCCCAATCGCTGTACTGTATTGGTTCTAATATGCCTTCATGTTTTAGTCTGTTTAATTCGGCCTCAATTTTCCTTTCACAGCAAATGGGACTGTTCTGGCTTTGAAGAATTTTGGTTCTGCATTATCTTTTAATTGCAGTTTGGCTTGAACACCTTTGATTTTTCCCAATTCTTGTGGAAACACCACTGCGTGATCGTTGAGGATTTGGTTGAGTTCTGGCTGGGAGGTGTCTGTGTGGTTTACATTTAGTATTGAACCGATTTCCAGCCAGTTTAGGGGAATGTATTGTAGTCAGTTTCTTCCAAAGCGAACAGGTTCCTAGGTCTCTATGATGTTGCTGTTTGTATTGTAAATGGACCGTACTTTTTCCAAACACTTTGATTCTGTCTCCTGTAACAGTTATTTCAGTTGTTTAGGCCAGGAGGCGTGGTAGCAAGTGTTCCTTGACATGTAACAGCACTAGGGACTCCTCTACCCATGTGTCTAACTCCATCTTCAGGGGATGTCCATTTATTTTTAGCTATATAAAGATTGCTGTGTTTCCTCCATTTATTCCTCAGATGTGTAATATCTCAGCTATGCTATACTCGTGCGCTCTCTCTCTCTCTCTCTCTCTCTCCACTTTTGAAGTGGACATTTAGTTTTGATCTGTCCTTCTGTTTTGCAATGGTTGAATTTAGAATTTTTGAAGAAACAAGTTTTCTGGTCAGTGGTTGTATTTCCCACAATGGAAGCATTGTTGGCGGGAAGGAGTCCTTGTTTCCTTTCATAGAATTGTTGCCTTTCTGCCATAACTGGTGGTCTGGGGCTTAAATGGTTCCTTAGAGTAAGAAAAAAATTAATAGCATAATGTAGAAACATTCAAATGGGCAAACCATTCCCAATTTAAAAAAAAAATCCTTTCTTAACATAACATCTTTTTAGTGGGTAGCAGCCAATGTCAAAAGAATGCCATGATATGCTGACATATAACCAACAAGCAGTGAGATAGTGCCATATATTATCCAAATTTGTTAAAATCAATAATCATTAATAATCATTATGCTACATTGGTTTGTAACCAAGCTGTTTCAGGCTCCCAATATACCACATATATAATGTCAGAACTGAGGCATTTACCTTGAAACTAATACATTTTACAGGTTCAAATTCAAGTTCAGTTTGACTTGTAGCTAAATTATAAGGATTAGAGAACATTTAGATGTTTTTTTAAAGAAAAACTGGAACATTTTAACTGTACCTTTTGGTTATGCAAAAATATAATTTTGACAGCAAATGGTAAAATTCTCACACATTACCATGATACTAAATCAATAGTCAGTAGTTCCTCTGTGACATGGTCTTTGCCCTCAGACAGCTCCAAGAAAAGTGCAGAGAACAAAACAAAGGACTCTACATCACCTTTGTTGACCTCACCAAAGCCTTCGACACCGTGAGCAGGAAAGGGCTTTGGCAAATACTAGAGCGCATCGGATGTCCCCCAAAGTTCCTCAACATGATTATCCAACTGCACGAAAACCAACAAGGTCGGGTCAGATACAGCAATGAGCTCTCTGAACCCTTCTCCATTAACAATGGCGTGAAGCAAGGCTGTGTTCTTGCACCAACCCTCTTTTCAATCTTCTTCAGCATGATGCTGAACCAAGCCATGAAAGACCCCAACAATGAAGACGCTGTTTACATCCGGTACCGCACGGATGGCAGTCTCTTCAATCTGAGGCGCCTGCAAGCTCACACCAAGACACAAGAGAAACTTGTCCGTGAACTACTCTTTGCAGATGATGCCGCTTTAGTTGCCCATTCAGAGCCAGCTCTTCAGCGCTTGACGTCCTGCTTTGCGGAAACTGCCAAAATGTTTGGCCTGGAAGTCAGCCTGAAGAAAACTGAGGTCCTCCATCAGCCAGCTCCCCACCATGACTACCAGCCCCCCCACATCTCCATCGGGCACACAAAACTCAAAACGGTCAACCAGTTTACCTATCTCGGCTGCACCATTTCATCAGATGCAAGGATCGACAATGAGATAGACAACAGACTCGCCAAGGCAAATAGCGCCTTTGGAAGACTACACAAAAGAGTCTGGAAAAACAACCAACTGAAAAACCTCACAAAGATAAGCGTATACAGAGCCGTTGTCATACCCACACTCCTGTTCGGCTCCGAATCATGGGTCCTCTACCGGCACCACCCACGGCTCCTAGAACGCTTCCACCAGCGTTGTCTCCGCTCCATCCTCAACATCCATTGGAGCGCTTTCATCCCTAACGTTGAAGTACTCGAGATGGCAGAGGTCGACAGCATCGAGTCCACGCTGCTGAAGATCCAGCTGCGCTGGATGGGTCACGTCTCCAGAATGGAGGACCATCGCCTTCCCAAGATTGTGTTATATGGCGAGCTCTCCACTGGCCACCGTGACAGAGGTGCACCAAAGAAAAGGTACAAGGACTGCCTAAAGAAATCTCTTGGTGCCTGCCACATTGACCACCGCCAGTGGACTGATATCGCCTCAAACCGTGCATCTTGGCGCCTCACAGTTTGGCGGGCAGCAGCCTCCTTTGAAGAAGACCGCAGAGCCCACCTCACTGACAAAAGGCAAAGGAGGAAAAACCCAACACCCAACCCCAACCAACCAATTTTCCCCTGCAGCCGCTGCAACCGTGTCTGCCTGTCCCGCATCGGACTTGTCAGCCACAAACGAGCCTGCAGCTGACGTGGACTTTTACCCCCTCCATAAATCTTCGTCCGCGAAGCCAAGCCAAAGAAGAAATCAATAGTTCATCCCATGCTGGATCATGGTCCAGACCTAGAGTCTATCTGGGATGGCATTCATCATTTGACAGTTCAGCAAGCTTGTCAAAGCTTGCCATCAAGAATGATCCACTGGATGTTTCACAGGATTTTGATATATCCAATACTGGAATTTTCCAGTCTTTCAACTTTCCAATTATTGCAGACATACAAGGAGCTACAGTACATATGTCTTGACTACAAGCTCGGACCTGACACCTCTGAGCTCCGTGAATGTGGAACTGTGGTAGTGGTACCTTTCATGATTAAAATTGTGTGATGTATCCCCATTCCACAGATCCACAGTGTTAATTTAATCTGTAATCAATGATGTGAAGTTATTGCCAATTTTCCAGCACAAAATGGCATCTTTGCATCATTATAAAAACTGATGGTTCATAATCAGTTTCAGCATGCTGCTTCTTTGGAGAGATTAATTCAGTTGTGGAGTGATGCAGCACATTTCAGCCATAAAGGAGCTTTACTGTTTGTGCATGCAAAAAACTAACAGCTACCTTATTTGACAGCGAAGACAGGCCCTTTTCTTTGACAATGATGAACATGTATCGCCAACACAACAGCCTCTCCCAGCAATGGATCATCTTCAAAATCAAAGCAGTTTCATATTTCTCATTAATTTCATCTTAATTTAGCTGGGTGTCTGCAAAGATGAAATCTACTGATCCTTCCAATTTGCTCTTGTATGCGATGTGACCCAATATACGATGATGCAAATACATATTTGTTCATTCCAAATGGAACGACAAGGATTGCAAGGATATAATGCTCCTTTAATGTTATATTATTTACATCAATTGATGTCACTGTAATTACAAAGAGGTGTTATAAAGCACCTGAACAATAATATTCACTTCAACAATAAATAGATTTTTAATGAGAAAAAAAAATGGTTCCTCAGTGCAATGAATAATTCATTGAATGTCTTCGTCCCTTCCAAGGTCTTAGGGAGGTCGAATAGTTTATTGCCCAGTATACTGAGGAAGAGGGCACGTTTGCAGTTTATTGGACCTTCCACAATATCGTGGGCTGGCTATGCAGTAGTAGTTACACCATTCTATGTAGTTATCCCAACTTTCTTCTACTTCGTTGAATTCCCTGAACTTTCCCTCCGCCATCTTGGTGTGCTTTCACCTTGATCTTTTGGCAGAAATTTGGGGTTGTTGGGAAGTTTTTAAAAAAATCTTTCTTCTGTTGTTTTCCTTCTCACGGTTGGTACATGGAGTATGCGTAGGGTTTGTTTAGCTCCTTGCCGCCACTGTTGTGTATCCACTCACACCATTAAGACTCTGAGACGAGATGATTTCTCATCTCTCTTCTATTAGACTAACCTGGCTATTGACACACAGGTTATATGTATGGGAGGGTGACATCATGACGTGGACGTCATGATGTCCAGCAGAGGGCAGGCTTATACATAACATCAATGAAAGTCAAAGAAGTCATTAAGAGACTGAAAAACAAGAATAAAATAGTGGGAAACATTCCCCAAACCTTAGGATTACCACAATAAGTGTTTGGAACATCATTAAGAAGAAAGAGTTTACTGTGAGCTCAGTCATCGCAAAGGGACTGGCATTCCAAGGAAGATCTCCACTGCTGATGACAAAAGAATTCTCGTCATAATGAAGAAAAATCTCTAATCGCCTGTCCAACAGATTTGGAACACTCTTCAGGGAGCAGGTTTGGATGTGTTGATGACTACTGTCTGCAGAAGACTTTTTTTATTAAAATTTTTTATTTTTCACGCTAAGAATCATATTAATCAAAATACACACAAACATTTCCCTCTTGAATATACACAGTGTCATTTTTTTTCCCCCTCCCTTCCCTCCCTCCTTCCCACCCCCCCTCCAAACCCATTAAACAATGTCATCACACAATGAAAATAAACAAGAAAATTGTGTCATCTACTTTTACACATTGGGTCAGTTCATTTCATCATCTTCTCATTCTGTCGTTTTAGGCGGTGGAGGTCCGCAGTAGGCCCTCTCTGTTGTGTTCCATGTGCGATTCCCAAATTTGTTCAAATAATGTGACTTTATTTTTTAAATTGTATGTTATTTTTTCCAATGGAATACATTTATTCATTTCCATGTACCATTGCTGTACTCTCAGGCTCTCTTCTGATTTCCAAGTTGACATTATACATTTTTTGCTACAGCTAAGACTACCATAATAAATCTTTTTTGCGCTTCATCCAGTTTGAGGCCTAATTCTTTACTTTTTATATTACTTCAAAGAAAGATCTCTGGATTTTTTGGTATGTTGCTTTTTGTGATTTTATTTAATACCTGATTTAGATCTTCCCAAAACTTTTTCACTTTCTCACATGCCCAAATTGCATGTATTGTTGTTTCTGTTTCCTTCTTACAGCGAAAACATCTATGTGATGATGTTGGATCCCATTTATTTAACTTTTGGGGCGTGATATATATCCTGTGTAACCAATTATATTGTATCATGCGTAACCTCGTGTTTATTATATTTTTCATAGTTCCAGAGCATAACTTTTCCCATATTTCATTTTTGATCTTCATGTTTAAATCTTTTTCCCCACTTTTGTTTGGGTTTATAGCTTATTTCATCATTTTCCTTCTCTTGCAGCTTGACTCACATGTTTGTTATAAATCTTTTTATTATCGTTGTTTCTGTAATCACATATTCAAAGCTGCTTCCTTCTGGTAATCTTAGTCTGCTTCTCGATTTGTTTTTTAAGTAGGTTTTCAGTTGGTGGTATGCAAACATTATACCATGAGTTATACCATATTTGTACTTCATTTGTTCAAATAATAATAAATTATTTCCCAAAAAACAATTTTCTATTCTTTTAATTCCTTTTCTCTCCCATTGTCTAAAGGAAAGGTTATCTATTGTGAAAGGGATGAGAAGATTTTGCGTCAATATTAATTTTGGTAGTTGGTAATTTGTTTTTTTTTCCTTTCTACATGAATCTTCTTCCATATGTTGAGTAAATGGTGCAGTACTGGTGAACTTCTATATTGTACCAGTTTTTCATTCCACTTATAAAGTATATGCTCTGGTACCTTCTCCCCTATTTTATCTAGCTCTTTCCTGGTCCAATATGGTTTTTCTCTTGTTTGATAAAAATCTGATAGATATCTTAATTGTGCTGCTCTATAATAATTTTTAAAGTTTGGTAGCTGCAAACCACCTTGTTTGTACTATTCTGTTAATTTATCTAGTACTATCCTCAGTTTCCCCCCCTTTCCATAAGAATTTCCTTATTATTCTCTTTAGTTCATTGAAGAATTTCTCTGTTAAGGGAATTGGTAACGATTGAAATCGGTATTGTATCCTTGGGAAGATATTCATTTTAATGCAATTTACCCTTCGTATCAGTGTTAGTGGTAAGTCTTTCCAATGTTCTAAGTCATCTTGTAATTTCTTCATTAATGACTGATAATTTGTATAGATGGCCTAGATTATTATCTAGTCTAATACCTAGGTATCTGATTGCTTGTGTTTGCCATTTAAATGGTGATTCTTTTTTAAACTGTGTAATCCGCATTATTCATTGACATCGCTTCACTTTTATTTGCGTTGCTCTTGTATCCCGATAATTCTCCATATTCCTTTAATTTCTTAAGTAATTCTTTTTTTTGATATTTCTGGTTCTGTTAAGTATACTATGATGTCATCTGCAAATTTATTTTATTTTCTGTTCTTATCAGTTCTGCCAATGGTTCTATTGCTAAAGTGAAGAGTGAGGGAGATAGTGGACATCCCTGCCTAGTTGACCTGCTTAATTTAAATTTGTTTGATATATATCCATTTACTGTCATCTTCGCCATTGGACCTTTATATAATGCTTTAATCCAATTATTATATTTCTCTGGTAGGTTGAACCTCTGTAATACTTTGAATAAATAATTCCATTCTACCCTGTCAAAGGCTTTCTCTGCATCTAAAGCAACAGCCACTGTTGGCGTCTTATTTCCTTGTTCTCCATGGATTAAGTTAATGAACTTACAGATATTGTCCGTTGTTCGTCTTTTTTTAATAAATCCAGTTTGATCTAGTTTTACTATTTTTGGTACACAGTCGGCCAATCTGTTTGCTAATAGTTTTGCTATTATCTTATAATCTGAGTTAAGTAGATATATTGGTCTATACAATGCTGGTGTTAGTGGATCTTTCCCCGTCTTTGGTATTACTGTAATTATTGCTGTTTTACATGAATCTGGCATGTTTTGTGTTTCTTCAATCTAGTTCATTACTTCCAGGAGAGGAGAAATTAGTAATTCTTTAAATGTTTTATAGAATTCTATTGGGAGTCCGTCCTCCCCAGGTGTTTTATTGTTCAGTAGCTTTTTTTAATACATCTTGTATTTCCTTTATTTCAAATGTTTTTATCAATTTGTTTTGCTCCTCTTCTTGCAATTTCAGTAGTTCAATTTTAGGTAGAAACTCATTTATTTTGTCTTCTTTCCCTTTGTTCTCAGTTCGGTATAATTGCTCGTAGAATTCCTTAAAGTTTTCATTGATCTCTGTTGGGCTATATGTAATTTCTTTGTCCTTTTTCCTTGATGCCAATACCGTTCTTTTAGCTTGTTCTATTTTAAGCTGCCAAGCCAGTATTTTGTGCGTTTTTTTTTCTCCTGGCTTGTAATATCTCTGCTTTATTTTCATTATATTCTTCTCCACCTTGTACGTTTGTAGTGTTTCGTATTTTATTTTTTTGTCCGCCAATTCTCTTTTTGTTGCTAGTTCTTTTTCTGTACTTACTATTTCCCTTTCCAGCTGTTCTATTTCCCAATTGTAGTCCTTCTTCATCTTAGTTACATAACTTATTATCTGCCCTCTGATGAAGGCTTTCATTGCATCCCATAATATAAATTTGTCTTTCACTGATTCCGTATTTATTTCAAAGTACATTTTAATTTGGCACTCAATAAATTCTCTAAATTCCTGTCTTTTAAGTAGCATGGAGTTTAATCTCCATCTATATGTTCTTGGTGGGATGTCCTCCAGTTCTATTGCTAATAACAGGGGTGAGTGATCAGATCACAATCTTGCTTTATTTTCCGTTTTCCTAACTCTCCCTTGGAAATGGGCTGACAACAGGAACAGGTCAATCCTTGAGTATGTTTTATGTCTACTCGAATAATATGTGTATTCCTTCTCCTTTGGGTGTTGTCTCCTCCATATATCCAAAAGTTGCATTTCCTGGATTGATTTAACCATAAATTTGTCTACTTTGTTCTTTCTGCTAGTCTTTTGTCTAGTTTTATCCATCTTTAAATCCAAATTAAGGTTAAAGTCCCCTCCTATCAATATATTCCCCTGCATATCTACAATCTTTAAAAAAAATATCTTGCATAAACTTTTGATTCTCTTCATTATGTGTATATATATTGACCAAATTCCAGAGTTCTGAATATATCTGACACTTTATCATTACATATCTCCCTGCTGGATCTATTATATTCTCCTCTATTTTGATTGGTACATTTTTATTAATTAATATAGCTACACCTCTGACTTTTGAATTATATGATGCTGCCGCTATGTGCCCTACCCAGTCTCTCCTCAATTTATTGTGTTCCACTTCAGTTAGATGCGTTTCCTGCACGAATGCTATGTCTATTTTTTCTTTTTTCAGTAAATTTAATAGCCTCTTCCTTTTGATTTGGTTATGTATTCCGTTAATATTTATAGTCATATAGTTCAACATGGCCATCTCATACTCTGTTTACATCTCATTTCTGCTTCCTCACCACCACCTTTTCCCCATTTTCATTTCTCAGTTTTCTTTTTTTGAACGCACTTTATGACAACACTTCTAAAACATAAATTACTTCAACCACTCCCACATCTAAAATTCCCTTAACCCCAAGTGTCCCCCTCCCCTCTGAGTCCCCACTTGTCCCTTGCCAGGTAAGCACAACTCCCCTCTCCATTCAGACTGCGAATCCGTTCGCAAGTGTCAACTGATTTCGCAGTGACTGTTATTCTCTCCCACCCAACCCCCTCCAGAAAAGTCTTTCATCTTACATTACAACAAAGCTTCCCCTCTTTTCTTCTCTTACTTTTTATTTTTTAAACCCTTTTTTTCCCCCTTCTCCCTTACTTCCCTTTTCTTCCCTCCTTTAGTTCTTACATACATTATTTTTGCATCTTTACATGCAGTTCGTTGTCATTCTTTGTTCTTGTTACATCTCTTTATCTCTCTTTCTGTCTTGCAGGCATTCTGCAAATTCTCGTGCTTTCTCCGGATCCGAGAACAGTCTGTTTTGCTCCCCCAGGATAACTATTTTAAGCACTGCTGGATATCTTAACATAAATTTATAGCTTTTTTTCCATAGGATCGATTTTGCTGCGTTAAACTCCTTCCTCTTCTTTAGGAGCTCAAAACTTGTGTCTGGGTAGAAATTTTTTTTTGACCTTTGTTCTCCAGTGTTTTTTTTGTCTTTAATTTTATTCATTGCCTTCTCCAATATATTTTCTCTTGTCGTGTATCTCAGAAATTTTACTAAAACGGATCTTGGTTTTGGTTGTGACTGTGGTTTCGGGGCTAATGTTCTGTGTGCCCTTTCTATTTCCATTCCTTCCTGCATTTCTGGCATTCCCAGGACTTTTGGGATCCATTCTTTTATAAATTCTTTCATATCTTTGCCGCCTTCATCTTCCTTTAAGCCCACTATCTTTATATTGTTTCGCCTACTATAGTTTTCCATCTTCTGAGCTAACAACGCCTGTGTTTCTTTGACTTTTTTGTCACTTTCTTCCAATTTTATTTTTAAGTCATTCACTTCCATTTCTATGCCATTACACATTCTTCCACATTTCTAATCCTTTCCCTACATCTGTTATGACTAACTCCATTCCACTCACTTTTTCTTCTGTACTTTTCATTTTTCTTTTAATTTCACTAAATTTTAGTGTCAACCATTCTTTTAATGCTTTCATTTGTTCTTGAAAATTTTTTATATCTATGTATTGTCCATCTATTTTGCCTCCTATTTCTCTGTGCAGAGCTTGGTGTTCTTCTTCTTCTTTTGTGTCTGCTCTTGGGTTTGTGTCTTCTATTTCTCTTCCTTGTATCTGTGTCTCTTCTGACTTTCTTGTTGAGCTGCTTGTCTCAGTTTGTTGGGTTTTTTTTGCATGGTTTCTTGATGTTGGTCCTCTTCTTCTCTGCTGGTTGTCTGTTGTGTCTTGCTTCCACTTTTCTTTCTCACCCCCCCCCCCCCCCCCCTTTCCAATTGCTTTATTTATCTTCCAGCTGGGAGCCCTGCTTTCAGGCATCTCTCAGCTGTTCATGCTGTGGAGTTTCACTCCACAGCTGGTCCCCCCTCTCGTCGGTGTTCTCCTTGTCACGCGCAGTTGCGCACCTCTGTTTGGCTCAGTGAGCCATTTTTGCAGTCCCACGGTCGGTGGGTCGCAACCCTGCAGGGCCTCCACTAACCTTGGGGAACGGGCTCCTCTTTCCACAGCAGGTCCCTGCTTTTTCATGCAGTTAAGGCCTTCACCTTTCTCTTCTGGCGTCTTTCCTTTTTTTCCTGTTTTTGGTTTTTCTTTCTTAGGTGCCATTTTCTCCACACCTTTAGCTTTTATTTGTTGTGTTTTGTGTATCTGGGGCTTTGATTTTTCTTCACTTTTTTTTCTTATTTTTCTGGAGAGGTCTGGTATTCTCCTACCAGCTACTACTCCATCATGTGACTCCTCCTGCAGAAGACGTGAAGAACAGAAATACAGAGGTTACACTGCAAGATGGAAACCACTAGTTGGCCACAGAAACAGAATGACCAGATGACATTTTGCCAAGAAGTATTTGAAGGAGCCTGTACAATTCTGGAAAAGGCCTTTTGGACAGACAAGACCAAGTTAACCTGTATAAGAGTGACGGGAAGAGAAAAGTATGGAAGAATAAAGGAACTGCCCAAGATCCAAAGCATACTGCTTCATCTGTGAAATATGGTGGGGATGTTATTGCAGATGACATTTCCCTATTTCTCATACTTCCCAATTTCAAAACATGTCATCTTCTAAGAAAGATGAGCTTCAATATTCTAAATTACAATCTTATCACTCCAATAAACTAAACTTGTATTTTTAGCTTTATGTAGCCTTTAATTAGTTGATATAACCATTTTGCACAACTTCGCATCAAGATTTTCATAACGATGTATAAACAAAGGATTCAGTTATATTTAAAGGCATAACGATATAAAACGATTAAAACTAATAAGATGACAAATTCAAAGAAAAATATTTTGAGAGCTTGCGCCTCCTCCATGGTTCTCTTAAGACTGAATGCAAGCTCCGCGTCTGCATGGATATCACAACATATGATGTCATAGTAACTATGGTAACACTACAAAAACAATTTATCCTTAAAGGGATAGTCATAAAATTAACAAAAATCAAAAAACACAAGGTTTTAACCTTTACAGTTATGTGTGGGCATGTATGACCAGGGTAGTTGCCAGAATGAGTGTTGGAGGAGGGCATTCAGGTAACCGAGTAGGGCGCAGTCTGACAGTTGTAAACTCGCTCAGGGGGTGTGCATTGGTGGTGACCTACCTGCCAAGCAGACAAATTTCCTCTGTTCCTTTGACATAGCAGCCGAAAGTGCTGCTTTTATTGCATGAAGTGTCAATAGCATACGTCAAGCTGGACACTAGTAATACTTGATACGTGCTAGTTCTGTGGGGGCGGGTCTGATGGCGAGCAATGGCAATGAGTGTATGAAGGAACAGCACCTTGCAAAGCCCCTCTTGGCGCTGACTGTGTTTATGGCTGCCACAGGTACTGTTGCACTTATTTTCGTTGATGTAATTGCTGATGGAAGTAGAAAAGTGAATCCTGAGTTGTATAGAAAGCTCTTATCTGCTCACTTTTGAGCAAATTTCTTCAAACTTCTTGATGAAGGGCACAAGCCCAAAATGTTGGTGATGTATCTTTACCTTTGCTACATAAAGGCACTGTTTGACCTGCTGATTTTTTTCCAGCATTTGTGTGTTTTTTTTTCACTTAACCACGGTGTCAATAGAATCATTTGTTTCACCTCTTCAAAATTCTTGGTCGATGCTTCATCCTATAGCAAGACAATGATCCAAACATACTGCTAAAGCAACAAAGGAGTTGTTAAAAATCAAAATTTGAAAAATTCTAGAAAGCCCAAGTCAGTCACTTGATCTAAATCCAATTGAACATGCCTTCCATATGCTGAAGAGATAACTTTAGGGGATAAGCCCTGAAACAAGCAGGAGCTGACGATGGCTGCAGTAGAGGCCTGGCAGAGCATCATCAGAGAAGATCCTTAGCACCTGGTGATGTCTATAAATCACAGTCTTCAGGCAGTCATTGCATGCAAGGGATATGCAACAAAGTACTAAACGTGATTACTTTAATATGCATACCATTGCTATGTCCCAAATATTATGGTTCCCTGAAATGACGCAACTATGTATAAAAAGTCCAGTAATTTCTGGATGGTCAAATCAAAATCTACATAAATAACCTTGAATAAAATCTGGAATGTGCACTTTACTTGCATGTGGATAATTTTATTAGAAATGTGAAACTGGAGTACAAGGGCAAGTAAAGGGAAAATGTGTCTTTGTACCAAACATTATGGAGGGTCCTGTATTTCCTTGTGTGTACATAGGAAATTATTTTAGTTGATGTTTAATTAATTGCTTGTAAGGCAAAATCTTGTATTGTTGCCTTTTATTTTTACTTGCAGCATCTTGTCACAGAAACTGCAACCATTAATAACCCCACATCAATCACGCCGGAAGAATATTTCAATCCAGAATTTGACCTTGGAGACCGGGACATTGGTCGCCCCATGGAGCTTTGCATTAAATTACGCAAGTAAGATCTTAGTAACAGCCATGCAGTTTTCAAGGAAATGTAGAACTGCTTACAGTAGTAGAACATCCATTTCATGTCTGTAGCATCTAATTCTGACTTTTGGGTGAAGTGATGAGGGCTAGTAGATGCAGGTTAAAACTATCCAAGACATCTAGTCAGTTGATGGCATTGGACTGGGACAGATGAGGGTATTGAAGAGTACTGAAAATGGGAACCACTAGAGCGGTTTCTCTGGTTTCCTATCAATGGGAAACAATGCACATACTTTGAGTTGTGTATAAATACAAACTGCAAATGGATGAAGGCAGAGAATTGGGATAAATCAATGTTTTTCTGGTTGGTCATCAGTGGTGAGTGGAATGCCACAGTGATCTGTGTTAACAACTGTTCACAATGTACATAAATGATTTGGAGGAGGAGACCAAGTGTGCAAATCTTAATTTGCTGATAACACTAAATTGAGTTGCAGAAGGAAATTGTTCAGTAAGCACAGTCCGCAGAGAAATATAGATGGGATAAGTGAGTGGCAGAAATCTAGCAGTTAAAGTACAACTTTAGTAAATGTGAGAAATGGAAGATAATCTGCTTTGGAAAAAAATTAATAGATTGAACTATTATTTAAGTGGTGAAAATTGCAGCATGCTCTTGTGCAGAGACAGCTGGGGAGTGCTTTTGAATGAATGCAAAAAGTTAATTTGTAGGTCCAGCAGGTAATCAAGAAGGCAAATAGGATGGTCTTCATTGCTAGAGGGATTGAATTTAGAGCAGAGAAATTCTTCTGCAACTGTACAGTGTACGGGTGAAGCTGCCCCCAAAGTACTGCGTACAGTTCTGGTTTTCTTTACTTAAGACAAGATTCGGGGAGATTGCAGTCCGAGATGAGGAGAATAGCAAATCTGGGTAACTCTCTGCCTGAGGAAGCAGTGGAGGTTGCCTCATTGAATATATTTCAGACATAGATACATTTTTCATTGAGGTTAATTTCTTTCTGAACTTCGACGAAGTATAAGCCAAATATTCCGGCTTGAATAAGCATTCTTGTCTAATTTCCCTAGTATTTCTCTTGGGCTTGGAGTGACCGATGGCTGTTCTGTGAAGTACATAGGAAGTTTTCCTACATTAACACACAATTTAAATCACTTGTTTGAACAAGATGAAGGACTTTTCAAACTCCTCACTGCATTTTATTTCTCTCCGGTCTGACCAGATTCAAAGCAACATTGTGGCTCTGTGAGGATTACCCATTGTCCTTTGTGGAGCAGGTGATTCCAATCATTGATCTTATGGCAAGGAGCAACACACACTTTGCAAAACTCAGGGACTTCATCACTTTACAATTTCCTCCAGGATTTCCTGTCAAAATAGGTAAAATTAAAATCATCAGTAATGTTTGTTGTCTTTACGACTCGCATACTGCCAACATCTGGTAAGAATAGAATAAGATTTGTCAAGTATAGCTCATTGTTTCAGGTCAGCAATAAATCTGTGGCCCCTTGCTTGAAGTGATAGAGAGATTGGTAATTGTGAAGGACTATCTCCTTGAATGCAAGTACCATTCAGGAAAGAGGAGAAAATATTGGAGGTGAGATTCAGAAGAAGAGTGGGAGAAAGTCTTTCAGCTACTGCTCAGTAGCCATACAATTAATCTCCCTTTCCAGAATCTTGAGTTAATGATCCAGACTGAAAGTCCAGTGCAGATAGAGAGCTAGACTGATGTCTTTGGAGGATGATCTGTACTTTGTGCAGGACATGACAAATTACTTCAGAATATCCTATGGTTGTGAAATATAAATAAAGTTTGTTTTTGTGTTGGTGTTTTCAGTTGCTAGGTTACTAAAGTTGTGGAAAAACCCGTTAAAGTTAATTTTGCAATGTTCTAGATGTACAATTTTGAACAATGTGCTGGTTACACTTGACTTTTCTGAATGATACCTCGGTAATATTTCTGTTTACAGAAATTCCTCTCTTCTATGTACTGAATGCGCGAATTACATTTGGAAATGTAAATGCGTGCAATACCCTCAAGGCAGCGACATCTCAAACTCACCAAGGATCACAGAGCAGCTTAACAGCACCAGTATCTATCAAAGGTTCGTATGTTGTTCTGTTTTTCAACTTTGTTAAAGATCTCAATCTGATTTTCATTGAAGTTATGTTTTCCATGTGGTTTGCTAAAATGTGCCCATTTTCTTCAGAGATTTATAGACTTTCTTTAAAAAAAATATTTCAAACATAAGCCTGCAGTGGACAACACACCCACAAAACTACTTTGTTCGGACACCTTTGAATCTGTGGGGAATTCTGTCTTTCTCTTTATTCGAGAACAAATTGTTTGAATGAGAGTATACAGAGTCTGGCACTCTTCTCTTGGTAGTAGCACTAAATGAGAAACTCACTGAGATCCCTGGCCTTTAGCTGCAGTTAAAAATGGAAAAGTAAGAACAGTACATCATTGCTGAGGTTTCACAGAAGAAAATAATGGGATCTGCCAACCACCACTAGAGCAGTTTCTCTGGTTTCCTATCGGTTTAAATTTCTTTCCTCCTGCTTGCTTGGCTCTGTGTATGGCTGTGTATCTCTTGGCTCATTAATATTTTTGTTACATTTGTCATCTTTTCCATCTTTCACTCCTTTTATCAATTATTTTCTTTTACATTTAGGTTTGAATTTTTTTTCTCCATAAGATCTCTGTAATATTTTTTCTTTACTCAAGCTTCTCGATCTCCTTCCCTCTTTCCTTCCACTTGAGATTTTTGCTTTTTATTATATCCATTATTCCTTTTCCCTATGTTCTCACAACATCTCAGCAGATCCAATATTTTGGCCATTTTTGTGCTGAATGTGTGGGATGTTGGAACATGGTCCATTTTAAACACTGTCTTAAAATTTCAAAGGTTAAGAATGGTGAGGTAAGATCACCCCCCTGCATACCAGTGTGAAACTACATTTCCAGGAATTATGGTTGTCCAAATAAAACAGAGCAGTAGACTGGCACTGGGTACAGAAAGTTTGGTGCTGCATCCCTTTGGAAGTTAATTGAGGTAAGAAGAAAAATGGTTTCAGTGCAAAAAAAACCCCATAAAATACTGGAAACACTCACCAGTTTGGGCAGCATCTGTAGAAAGTGAAACGACTAATGTTTCTGGATCTTTCATCAAAACTGCCATTCCATAAAGCATATTTGATCTTAAAGTTTCACTTACTGTGATCTTCACAGGGCCTGTTCGATAAGGGTAATTAATATGATCTGTACCAGAGATGCCCACATATCATAAAATAATAAAAGACAATTTGATATCTATTGGTGTACAATAGCAATATTTTCTAAAAAATGTGTATCTTGCATATTTACTGTGCCAAATTTCTTCATATTGGCACTTAATCTGCCCTATTTTCTGTCTCCAGACTCTAGCTTTGAAGTTGACCCATCGGTGTATGCCATTCCAGAAAATTACCGTGTCCGTGGTGGCAGACGGAATGTAGTGCCTGGCATTGATGGAGATGAGAATGACCAGTTGATCCAGCTTGCAATCCAGCAGAGTCTGTTGGATTCCCAACCTGATGGCAATGATGTAAGTTTGTAATTATGGCTTGATATTTAATGAGGCACTTGCTTTTGTACACAACTTGAGATGTTGAATTGAATTTAATATTGAATAATTTATTTATAGAGCACATTTTAAACCACAGAATGTTGCTGCAAAGTGCTTTACATCAATTAATTTAAAAATACCCAAAGCATAAAATCAACAAACACAAAAGACTAGACACTGGACAAGAGAGTCATCTCGCAGAATAGTAATGGGTTGGAGAAACACGTGGGTGATGAAAAGCTGCCTAAATACACCAGTGCAGCCAACTCAACCCCATGCCCTACCAAACTAACTGGGTGGGTGTTGCAGGTCCCTTGGCAACCATGACAAAAGTGACACCAAGACAATTATCTGAGGTCAGGGGAATCAGTACAAATTCGAAGCTTATCATTTTGTAAAGCTGTGGCAATTATAATGAGCAGCAATTTATTTAAAAAAAAATGGGAACACTCTTGGAGACCTGGTGCATTCATTAGAGAGTAAAACACAAGACACTTTAGACTAAACACAATTTGGACATTAGACTAAACACATTACATAAAATTACTTAAATCACAAGTTGAACTAAATTCATTATACATAAAACACTCAGTTGCAAATATATATATAAAAAGAAAAATCTGTGCCACCAATACTCTGACTAGAAACCAACGCTAGCACCATAAGGATTGAAAGACCGCAGCAGCCCTCGGTAGGTCGAGTAAGGAGTCTCTCCATTCATGTTCTCTGGTGCCTGGGGTTATAGTATAGGCACCTCCAAGCCCTACAGGCACCCACATTACCACCATCCTCCACAATGCGGCCCCTCAGGAAAGTCCCACCAGCATGGAGAAGTCCCGGCCCCACAAACAGTCCACAATTTAGCTCCGTAACCTTGGTGAGGCATCCCCCCAAGCACATCTGCCAACTTCGCTTGGCGCCAAACCCTGGGCTCCATGATGGTTGTCCCAATCCCAGGCTGGGCTGCCCTGGCCTCCACCCCGTTGACTCTTGCTTGGATATGATCCCTAAAAATAGAGTTATTGCAGCACAGAATGAAGCCATTCAGTCCATCTAGTCCATGCCATATTTTTTGTCAAGCAATGCAATTAGTCCTTTTTCTTTTAATTAGACATGTCCTTTTTCTTTTAATTAGACATGCAACACTGTAACAGGCCCTTCTGGCCCATGAGCCAGTGGTGCCTAATTGCACCCAATTAACCTACAATTTCCATATGTTTTAAAAGGTGAGAGGAAACCTGAGCACCCAGAGGAAACCCACGCAGACATGGGGAGAACATACAAACTCCTTACAGACAGCACCAGATTTGAACCTGGGTCACAAGTACTGTAACAGCGTTGTGCTAATCGCACACTAACCCTGCAGCTTTTTTTTTTTGCTTCATATTTTTCTCCTTCAAGTACTTAATCAATTTATTTTTTGTGAGCTACAATTGAATTGGCTTCAGTTACCTTTACAGATGCTTCCTTTTTGTTCATAACCACTTTGCACCTGCAAAAGAAGATCTTGTGCCATTTTAGATTATTTTGATTTTAATTAATTAAAAAAATTAGCCAGAAAGATTTGTAAAATTTATGCAGAATCATAGATATTTATGAATATTTATCCCCCAAATTCTGATGATGAAGTCTTTATGAAGAATATCTTTTTAAAAACTGCAGGGGGAAGGCAAAATATATTGATTGGGGGAAGAGTTCAATTTTTGTTTAGATCCAATATTGGACAAATCAGCGAGAACAGTAATAAGGGTGAAAGCTGCAAAAACAACACTATAATTTAAGAAGGATTTAAACCTAATTGATAATATGGAGGCTAGAAAGAAACTATTCATTCTACTCAATGGTATACGATTCACATACAAGGTATTGACCTATTTTTAATGTCTGCCCAATTTCAAAGTAGAGTGGTAAAAACAGAGAATTTGGCCAAAACTTTTATCAGACCACTCGCCATTAACATTAACTATCACAATAATGCAAAAGAATGATCAGATGGCTTCTTAATGCTACATAATTAAAGAGAAAGTATTTTTCTGTATTTATTGAGATAAATATTTTGTGAAATTGATCTTTCCACTGACAACAGTTTTCTAATATGGATTACACTTAAAGCTTTTTTGAGGTGACAAATTATTTTGTACAGCACAGCAAAAATCTTGAGAGATATGCAAGAGAATTAGAAGGTCTAGAGAAGAATGTAACAAAATTGGAAAAAGAATATCAGATGTCAGAAATGCAAGAAAAATATAGAACAGAAGAGAACAAAAAGTTACAAAATAATACACTACAAACATATAGAATGGAGAAAATTATATTAAAAACTAAATGATATAATGAACTAGGAGAACGAGCACATAAAGTGTTATCTTGGCAGGTTAAAGCAGAGGAGTCATCCGGAATGATAAATGCAATAGAAACAGAAGCTGATATTATCAAAAAAAAGTAGTACATTTTGACAATTCTATATGAAACTATTTAAAAAAAAAAAATCAGAATTAGTAGGAGATGAAAATGAGATGGGAGAATTTTTAACATGTTGAAATTACTAAACTCAAAGAGAGAGAAAGAGATGACTTAGATGCTCCTTTTACAAGGGAAGAAATAGAGAAAGCTCTGGGTACCTTGCAAGTTAATAAGACCCC
Source organism: Narcine bancroftii (assembly GCF_036971445.1). Classification (NCBI taxonomy): domain Eukaryota; kingdom Metazoa; phylum Chordata; class Chondrichthyes; order Torpediniformes; family Narcinidae; genus Narcine; species Narcine bancroftii. Next base: position 125,664,004 of record NC_091472.1, read on the forward strand.
GGGGTAAGATGGGTTCCCGCCTTAGTTTTGTAGACAATTTAAAGATACGTTGATGGATGTGTTGGATCGGACAGTGGAGACCCAAACCTTCCTGGAAATCTTTTCAACTGCTATAATTACAGTGCTACCAAAGAAAGGTAGAGATCCATTAAAAGGACTCATCATACAGACCAATATCACTTCTGAATACAGACTATAAAATTCTAGCAAAGGCACTAGCCAACAGACTAGGTGAGTATTTACCAAAATTAATACATTCAGATCAGCTGGGACTTTTTAAAGGAAGACATTCTAATAGCCTAGGTAGATTATTCAATATAATACATAAGGCAAAATCAAAGTTGAATCCAAACATAACTTTTTTTTAGATGCAGAAAAGGCATTTGATCAAGTAGAATGATCTCTCTTAAAATGCTGGAAAAATTTGGTATAGGCAGAAAATTTATAAATTGGATAAAAATTCTCTATCATAAGCCACAAGCTAAAATTATGGCTAATAACCAAATGTCATCTATTTTTCCCTTGAGTGGATCGAGTAGACAGTGGTGTCCATTATCACCAGCATTATTCATCCTAGCTATTGAATCTCTGGCAGAGATTATAAGAAGGGATCAGACATTAAGGACTAAAAAGTTGCACAAGAAGAACATGACATTAGTTTATTTGCTGCTGATGTGCCATTACTTATGTCTGATCCTTACAAGCAATATTAGAAAAATATGGAAAAATATCAGGATATAAAATAAATAAGGATAAAAGTGAGATAATGCCATGCAGAACTTTGATTATTAAAGATTACCAAAAAAAGTAGTAGATTTAAATGGAAGAAAGATGGAATTAAATTCTTAGGAATAATGACATAATAATTTACAAAATGTATATAAACTTAATTATACCCCTCTACTCAAAAAAAAATAGAAAAAGATCTCCAGAGGAAAATCTGCCAATTACATTAATGGGAAGGGTAAATTGTATAAAAATGAAGGTAATGCCAATACTACAATATATTTCTATTGTTGCGTATTTATACTAACTTAAAAAATTCTTTAAATTATATAATTGTATAAGATAATTCTTATGAAATAACAAAGTACCAAAAATTGCACTGGAAAAATTAACATGGGATTATAAATTGGGAGGATTTAGACACCCTGATTTTAAAAAAAAAAGTATTATTTATCAATGCAATCAAGAATTCTATAATCTTTCTTTGAAGAAAACAGTCCCCCCTCGTGGATTCCAGTGGGACTGAATTCAATAAAAGATGAGACAATGAAGGACTTTATTTATGTGGAATATTAAACCAATAACAAAAATAAAAATGATAACCCTATATTAATACATATGATTAGAATATGACAAGAAATAAATGAATGTATGGGGGGGTGGTGGGAAGCAGGTATATCACTAATGTACTACTGCCTATGAATCTGGGCAACAAAATATTGAATTCATGGTATGACAAAGGAATAAGATGTTGTTGATTATTATATGGAAGGATCTCTTGTCTTTTGAACAATTAAAAAATGTATGGGATAGGATATTCTTTTGCTTTCTCCAGTTAATATAATTCTTAAGAGAAAGATGAGGACCAAATTTAGCCCCACCTGAAATTAGTGAGATGGAACAAATGATTTGGCTAAGGACGCTCCGAAATTTATATCTAAGATGTACTTTGCTCTCCAGAATGAAAGTGCAACACCAGGTTTGCAGAGATTGAGAGAGATGGGAGTCAGATTTAGGAGTTGCAATAATGGAAAGATGCTGGTCTGATTGGTGTTTGGATAGCATGACATCAATTATAAATGCAAGATACAGATTAGAACAATATAATTTTCTATGCCAATTATACATCACATCACAGAAACTACATAAATCAAAATCGGATATATCGAAGATGTGTTTTTCAGTGTGGAATAGAAATAGGAATGTTTGTACATGCTATGTGGTCATGTGAAGCTGAGACCTTTCTGGCAGGATATTACTGAAATATTGATAAGGATCACAGGTGTCCTTCGTGGACACTCAGAGCTTTATCTTTTGGGCAACTTTATTGAAATAAGTAATAAATTGACTAAATTCCAAATTTCATTTGTTAAAATAGCTGAGAAATGTATTGCGATTCCTTGGAAATCCGACTCCCTCTCCAGATAGCGCGATGGAAGACAGGTGAACAGTTGTATATCTATGGGGGAAAAAACCCTGCATAATTTAAAGAACAAATATGATGTATTTTATAAAAATATGGCAACCATATTTGGATTATTTAGGGGCTCAAATATAAATAAATAAAGTGAAAGGATGCTACTATTATAAAAATATAAATTACCTCCCGAATGAAGACTTTTAAAAACCCAACTGTAAGATATGACAGTGTACGGATTTATACTGAGAAGGGGGTGGGGAGAAGGGGCTGTTTTGTGTGTGTGTGTGTGTGTGTGTTTGAAAATGGAAAATTTTGATATGTATATTTATGGAAAAAAACAAAAATAAAATATTCAAAATATTTTTAGATTATTTTGCCACTCACTTTAAATCTCAGGTTTATGTCTCTACCGCTACTGCAAGCAGGTTTTCTTATTTGATCTAGATTCCACACCCTTGAATTTTGAACACTCAATTATAGGGTTGTAGAAAGATTTAACATTGAAACATATCCTTTGGCTTGTCCGTACTGACCATCAACTACCCACTGGCATTAATTCACTTTTTAAAATTCATCCCACATTTTCATCAACACCCCCAGATTGTATGATTCACCTATAAACTAGGGGCAATTTATTGTAGTCAATGAACCTACCAGTCCTCGTGTCTTTAGGATTTGGGAGGAAACTGTGTGGTCACAGGAAGAAAGAACAAACACGTCACAGAACTCTGGTCTCCTTTGTACATCAGGTCTGCAAGCTGCACCATTATGTTGCACATTATTCAGAATCAGAATTTATTGTCATGGAACATTTAATAAAATTCATTGTTTTGTAGTAGCATCATAGTGCAAACATATATATAAACTATCTTACAAAATAAATAAAGATAGTAAAAGAAAAAGCCAAAGTAAGGCAATGCCAGTGGTTCATTGCTCCTTCAGGAATCTGATGACAGGGGAAGAAGCTGTCCTTGTGCCCGTCTTCAGGCTCCTGTACCTTTTCTCGATGGTAACTGAGTGAAGAGGGCATGGCCTGCGTGGTGGGTGTCCTTGAGGAGAGGCTACTTTCCTAAGACATTGCTTCTTTTAGTTGTCCTTGATGGAGGGAAGATGTGTGCTTGTGATGTCACTGACTGAGTTAATAACCCTCTGGAGTTTTTTTTTGTTCTGTTCCAATTTTTATCCATACAATATTCCCATTTCCTCCTTTCAGGATATTTCTGGTTTATCCACACAATCAAAGTTTCTTAAATGCTGAAAGGGAAACATTCTAGCAATTTTTTTCTGCAACCTCTCTAAAGGCCTTCCTAAGTGCATTTTCCAGATTTGGACATGATACTGAAGCAATGTCTGAACCAGTGTTTTACCATAAATATTTTTCTCTCCAGTATTCTTTTATTTTCACAATTTTGTTTTAGATTTCCAGCTTTTGCTCAGCCCTTTCTTTAACTTTACATTAATTTTTAATGCCTAAAATGCTTTTCTTTCTTAAACTGTCCTGCAGGCTGCAAAGATTTGACAAATCATCATTTTTCTATTTCCATACCAATTATGTATATTTTGATTATATTGGTCACCTTCTCTTCAAAATATCACAAGTGATTAATAGCGGTTCTTTTCATTGGTGGAATCAGAGTTGGACCTCTTATCCTGCATTGGAGTCTGCACACAAAAACAATCTCCAAAAAGAAATAGATATTCAGGTGTCTACCTGTTTTTATGCATTTCTGACAATGGGCTCAGGCCTGAAACATTGATTGTCTTATTTTGTGAATTGTATTTGATCCCAGGTGTAATGGAAGATTTAAACCGTGTTTTTTACTTTTGCAGCCTTTGCTTCTGCAAGGCTGAGAACCTGCTTGTTTTTTTAGAATCAGCAGACATAAGCTAAATTCCACTGAGAGGGCCAGAGATGTAGTTATTTGACGAAAGGACATCTGCGTACCAAGAACATTTAATCTTCCTGCTTGTTTTGGTCACAGACTGTCAGAGGCCTAGCCTTGATGCAAAATAAACCATTGTATTCAAAGTGATAAGCTGAAAATTACGTTATTCGATAGAAGCCTAGCATGCTAGCTTGCTCGCTTATCTTTCTTACTGTGCTGGGAATAGGTGCTTGGGTAAGCAATTTTTGGGTAATATAAGCCATGGTCCTGCTGCTGAAGTTGGAGACTCTCTGAGAGGTGGCAACATCTCTCAGCAAGAGAAAGAACTTCTAGAGTCCAGCTAACATCCTGGTCGAGGGAGGTGAAGAAGCTGCTACCGGCTCCCCAACAACCTACTACAACTGCTTCGCTTCGGCAGTTGGGACCAGTCCAGGCATTGATAAGTATAGTTGGGAAGGGCTAGCATATTGCAGTTTGAAATCAGCTTTTGAATTTGTAATAAACATTTGTATAAACTGAACTGCTCTCGGTGTGTGTGTGTGTGTGTGTGTGTGTGTGTGTGTGTGTGTGTGTGTGTGTGTGTGTGTGTGTGTGTGTGTGTGTGTGTGTGTGTGTGTGTGTGTGTGTGTGTGTGTGTGTGTGTGTGTGTGTGTGTGTGTGTGTGTGTGTGTGTGTGTGTGTGCGTGTGTGTGTGTCTATTTTCTTTCGGTCGCTCAAACACTGTGACCAATCTAAAATGAACAAAGTGAGAGGTACAAATTTACCCAGGACACCAGGAAAATCATTAGAAAGGACACAAGATTTTTTTTTTAAAGAATTGGAGTCCAATTAAATCTGGTCTGAAATCAGCACAATTTGGCTCAGAGCTTTGTTTTTCTTGACCTTTTTTAAACTGCAGTTCAGATTGGTTCTAATTAAATTGAGTTTCACTACCTTTCTCAGACTATCTTGCACCATTTTGGCAATTTTCCCATTTCCATTGTTTGAATAACTAATCATCTTTAAAAGATGAACTGTTTGTGAATTCCATTCATGGTAGAAGCATGTTGCAGCCAATTATTTATAAGATAATATACTGTACTCAAGTATCTGACTGAATTGCGCATGAATGTGGTCAGTTTGGCATGAGAATCTGACATTTCAATGCAAAAAAAAATGATGTATTTTTTCTCTCGGATACAGCAAAGTATTCCAGTCCACAGTTCAGATAACTGAACAAAATTTACAACAGAAATGCACACAACATCTGCATGGGGTGACCCTTCCATTTTTTCTATTTCAGGGTGCATGGGAAATGGTTCGCAGCCGAACTTCATCAGAACAGAGCTTGAACCAAGATAGTGAGAGGTAAAGGAATATTACTTCATAAACATTTATGTAAGAAAAGTGTTTTCCCTCTCATTTCTTCTGCTTTGTATTGAAATAAGCTGGAGATTTTTCTCCTGTGAAATGCTAACTATGGTAAAGTCAAGAATTTTGGGAGATTGCTGTTAGATCTGAGAACCAAATATTTGAGTTCAAGAAAGTTGTAGAAACGTGCTGTGGTTTATTTTAACATTTGTTGGGGTACTCAATTTTCTGCTCACCATTCTCAGAAAATTGTTAAGAGTGCTTTTTAATACTTGATGCTTGTTTTTCATGTGTGGTGAGCCGTTTGGAAGGCAAATGGGATGTTGATCCTTAATGAAATAAAATTGGAATACAAGACAAAGAAGCATTTCCTACAACTGTACAAAGTTTTATTGATGCTGCATTGAGAATGTTACCTAAAGAGGCAGTATGAGCACATGACCACTGAGGAGAATGGAGGAGTTTATTTGGTCAAGAAATTATCTCTTTGGGATATAACATTCAGAGAGGGTCTAATAGGATGGAAGCTCAGAGTCTTGAAACTGGAGAACCTAGAACTGGAGTTTCTAGTCTTAGGACAAATGATTAACGATGTAAGATTGAATAAGGAAAAAATGTATGATCTGAACATTAGAACTATTTGAAATTCCCTACCTTGGAGTGTTGTGCTTGTTCATTAGTTGATATAATACTGTTGGACAGTAAGGGATTTGCATGTTCAGGAGAGAAAGAGCAATTGAGGTAAAGGATTGGTCATGATCTTGTTGGCAGAGCTGGCTTAAGGGGACATAGGGACTCGTCTGGCTGGTTTTCACCTTTTGTATAATGCAGCAGTTTTTTTCTGTTTCTTACTCGTTTTCCTACAAACCCAGAACTACTCTGCTGGAAAGTCTCTGCCGAGAATTTGAGCAGCTGGAAGTGATTGATAGTGTTCAACTTGAAATATATTGTAATTGGGTGGGTGGTGACAGTAGAAGTATTGTTTTCCAGATTGCCCTTCACTTCTCCATTTTCATAGTGAGGTTGATTAAATAAGTGTTGGAACCATGTATAAAGAACTTGCTTGAAAAAAGAACTCGACATTTACTGGACTCCTATGTTGGTTACAAAAGATGTGAAAAGTTAACATTTTTCTTAGCACAATGAGGGTTAAAGTAAGAGGTCTTCAAGTTTTGTCAGAGAAAGCTGTTTTGTTGTGCGTAGATCACTAACCAGAGTTTATAGATTTAAAGGAGAGATGAGAAGAAGAGTTTTCTCAAACATGAGTGGAGTTGTAATTTTAAAAGGATGTCTTTTTGTGATGGAGTTGTAATTTTAAAAGGATGTCTTTTTGTGATGCCAGAGTAGTTTATGATTAGGGTAATAAGGGAAGGATTAAGAGCCTGATGGATGTTTGGTGGGGAGAGGGGGAAATATTCTTGAACTTAAGAAATGCTACATTTCTCACTTCTGTACCTGCTTTCTGAAGAGGTGGAATACATTTTTGGAAGAAGATGTTATGGTTTAGCCTAGTAGATATTTTGCATCCAAGGATGTTGAGGTATCATTGGGCGCAAATTATGTCTATCCTGATAAAAAGGCTTTTTATCACCTGTTTTCTGAAGGTGGTCGGGTAAAATTCAGTACGTTTTCAGTGTTGTCTGGCTGGCACATGAGAGGAGGTGAATCGTGTTCCTTCAGAATGTCACTGGGAGCACACACAGGTGATTCATTGTGTTGCTAGGTGTAGCATCACTATTGATATCTGTTCTTGGCTGACTTCACAAACACCAGGGACAGAAATCAGATCTTTGTGTGTCATGTTTATCACAAGATCCTGGGAAAAATTCCCTTAAACTGAACTATGTGAATTCTCCTCAAATATTACCATTGCTTCTCTGCTAATTCTTCTAGGGCAACTAGTGAGAGGATTATAGCAGGCTCTCAATCAATAAACCAGTTCTCCAACTACAACACACAGTTGCAATATGCCATGGAGCTTTCTGCCAAAGAGCTTGAGGAGCAAGAGAAAAGACAGAATGAAGAGGAAGCAATGCTGAAGCGTATTTTGGAGCTCTCTCTCCAGGAGCAGTGAAGGCTCTTTGTGGGCCATTTGAAACGGGTGCACAGCACTTTATTAACCTGTTACAACAGTGAAATTAATCAGACTGTTTTAAAAAAAAAGTATATATTTTTTCCACATCCTGTCGACAATCTGCAGGGCCAGCAGATCGTGTTGATGGTTCTTTCATTCCCTGATGCAGTAATATGTAGCATTCACCAGCACTGGCTATTAGCCTTTTTCCTTGCACAATCCAGATTTTTTTTTTGGAAACCACGATATTATCTCATGTCTAGTTTACAGATCAGAAATTTAGTCAACCTTCTGACATAATGATCATTTTCAGTGTTTTATTATATTGATTTTTCAGATAGTAATAGCCAAATTGCCCCTACAGTGAAACATGCATCTTAAAACCATGTCGATCACACGCATCTTATTGAAGATGGATAAATGTGTTGCTATTTCTATACTTTCACAGATATTATGGCTGCAAATGCAATAAGTTATTTGCAGATTGAGCTCTGTACCAGAATTGAAGCAGGCGCAGTTGCATTACATGTCCATTCCTCATTGCCAGTGGAGGATTGGCACATTTTTTTTGTGGGTGAAGGACCAGATTGCTCACTTAATCTTTAAATGTGCACATTTTCCTTCAGGTATTGCTGGATTGTGACTAGAGTACGAACCCCATCTGATTATTGGACCTGCTTTCCCACAGGGTAACACCACCTACTTGGGTTCAACATTAGTACCTATTTGTGTCTTAACAAGAGCTTGTCATAGGCTCAGATCACCATTGAGAAGGGTTTTGTTGAGATGTCCCAAGGATAAATATGTAATTTAATCTTTGTTTGCATAAGTGAATGCCCCACAAATTGCATGATTCTGGTGAAATGTGAAATTTACTCTTTTTCCATTTATAAAGGGAGGAAGAAATGAGTTATGCTAATCATTTCAGATATCTTAATCTTTGTAAAAAGATTTAACTTATACTGTACTTCAAAATGAAATTGTACACTGTAGTTTTGCAGACATGTGCTTTTACTCTTTTCTCTGAATGAAGTAAAACAAATTAAACAGTTTATTTGAGTTTATTTTAACAAACTGGTGAAAACAAAAAGAAACTTTTGCTGTAGGTTACTACCAAGACCATATAGTCTTCCTGGTCATAGACTGCCTCATTATAATTAGGTTTGTGGGGAGAAATTAGCAAAGGTTTTCAAGGTAGTCAACAAGAATGCATTAATTTACTGCTAATTAACTTGAGGGTTTCCCATTTGAACCACATTGCAAAGGCAACAATCATACATATAAAATAAGCATGTGTATAATTTGTGCTTCTGCTGTAGGCCAAGGCAGTAGTTGGTGTTTCCAGCTAAAGCTTTAATGCTGTTAGATCTTCCCTATTTATCATAGTCAACGGTGCAACATTGAGAAGAGTTGATTATCAGCACCATGAAGTTATCATGTTGGTCCCCTCACAATTTGAAACCCAGCATGGTAGTTGAATTTTTGAACACTCCATTAGCTTAATCAGTAATGGCACATCATCTAGGCAGTGTGGTAGAGTAATGCTTTCTTGCTGAGACATAGTTTGGTGGAGGAGTATTTGCTCAAAATATTGAAGACTAGAAAGCTGTTTTTGGAAACATTCAATAAATGCTGGAGGAACTCAGCCAATCTTCAGTGTCCATAGAAAGGCAAAGATTTAGATGTTTTGGGTCCAAGTCCTTCAAGATGTATGCAAAAAGCAGACAGACACCTGAATAAAGAATGGGAAGATGAAAGGTAAGAACTGATTTTGGCTCTGTCAAAGGAGGTGGGGAAGAAAGAGACAGAACAAGAGGAGACGGGGGACAAAGCTGGAGGTGGGGGTTTAAACAGGAACTGGAGCAGTTGATGTTAATACCATCTGGTTGTAGGGGGCCCTGATAGATGAGGTGATGTTCCTCCAATGGACTCTTTCTGGCAGTGCATGCATGAGACCAATGACAGACATGTCAGCAAGGAAATGAGACAAACAAGGATAGAAAATCATGCTTAGAAAAGTTAATATAGGTTGTAATTAAAGGTTTACTCATTACCTTCAGTATTCAGGATCCATTAAATCAATGAACTGCTTTAAATTTGTAAATAATAGAGCAATCAATTGTAGAGTCCCAAAATGAACACTTCAGTTGTTTAGCACTTTATTTTGAGCCAGTATAAATTTCTTTCTGGCAGTATAAATCAGGGGTGGCCAAACATTTGTGGTTGTGGGCCACATACAAGCATTCATGGGCCAAACATTATTAAGCCCGGCAGTTTTCAACCAGTTACCTAACAAGAAAAATGGTGTTTTTAATCCAGAAAACCACTGTGCCATCGATCCTCATTTTCTATCAAAATAACTACAACACCACTGAACAGTTTAACTGTTGAAATTACAGTAGTTCATTGATGTGCTCACATATTACAGCAGGTATTTCTGTATCTTCCGCACTTTAAATGAATACAATAAAACTCTAAAAACAAATTGAAAAAGCAGTGCAAAATAAGAACAGGAAAACAATCAAGAAAGAAACAAGGCAGTCTCCAACATTCTTGCACAACTCTCAGTGAATATAGTTCAAGGCTCAAATGTACACCTTAATGTGTAAATCTGTAGGTTGGCTATTAAAGATAGGTTATTAAAATTAGCAGATTCCTTGCAAATCCAAACACACTTCCCACCATGACTACTATTTTCCATCTTTTTGATTCTGCCATATTTACTTAACTGAGGTAAACATTTTCATTGATCAGTAACATTCCAGCAGTCAGTTTTGCAGTTGTTCAAAAAGGCAACAATATCTAGTGTCGAAAATACACACACAGTACAATTTATTGTTCGAGGGCTGATCTAATGGGCCATAATTCATTTTATTTTTAAAATTCAGCTTGGGTAGGGGGTCATATTATGCAGAGGAGGGTGTAGATACAGGAACCAGAGCTCCAGGATAGCAAGGAGAAACTTAACAAAAAACATTCAGGAAAAAAAAAGTGGAAAAAATATGCTAGAAAAAAAATAAACCTCAAAAGAATGGGGAGGAAGGAGAAGAAATCCATCCCAAAAGAATTTTCGACTCCAGGGCACTGTGATGACCAGAAGCAGTGGCCTCATGGTGGGAAAGATAGCAGAGCCTGTTCGAGCTATTCATGGGCAGAGAAAAAGGGGGAAGAGTCGCAACCCACCCCGCAAACCATCGACTCACCTGGATCAGCCAGCCATGATCTTGATGGCACCGAATCACACCCATTGGTAGGTCTGGGAAAGAATGCAAGCAACACCACAGGAGAGGCAATCCCTGCACCACAAGGTGAACCCAGCGGTGGGAGAAATAGGCCAGAGGCAGTGTTGGCACTGGGAACATTGGATAGACAGAGGTGCAGGGCAACTTCAACCCCATACCAAAAGGCGGAGGGGAAAAAAGAATACAAGCAACGCTGTAGAAGTGGCCCTGCTTGCAAATGTCGGGTGAATCCTGCAAACAGCATGGGCGATCCCAACCCTGTGATGGGGAAGTCAGGAAGCGGCACAGACGGTGAGGAGGAGATTGTTCAGCAAGGAAGTCTGACACCTCCGGCAGAGAAGAAGAGGAAAATAGAATGGAAGGGGCTTGGATCCTTCATGAAAGAGATTAAAGATGCGATAGAGGCTTCCAAGAACAGATTAAAGAACATTTTAAAAGACTTGCTGTTAGAAATAGGAGAAATCAGAAAAGACGTGGGGGAGGGTGAATTGTCTGGGTGGGTGACTGCGGTGGAGAGGATTGAAAGGGTGGAAGACATTATAGAAAGATTAGAAAATGATAAGAGATGCCTGGGCAAAGGACAGAGAAAAGATATGAGAAAAAAAACTAGACATACTAGAAAACTTCAGTAGACGAAATAACAAAAATTGTAGGGATAAAGGAGAGGGTTGAATGGAAAGACCCGGTGGCATTTTTCAGGGAATGGATTCCTAAGATATTGGGAAAAGAGTGGGGGTAGAACCTCCAAATAGAAAGAGCCCATCAGTCTCTCTTCCCAAAGCCAGATCCATGACAGGGTACAAACTCCCCAAGTATCAGGATAGGGAATGAATTTTATGGATGGTGGCTGTGGATGCGAGGGAGAGAGGTGGCCTGGTAGAGTTCAAAGACAGTAAAGTCCTCTTTTATCCAGACACAAGTGCAGCGCTTTTAAAAAGGCACAAGGAGTTTGACCCAGTTAAGAAACTTTTAAGGAATAAGGGAAATTGGCTTTCCATTGTTACACCAAGCAATCCTGAAAGTGCTTTTGCCTGGGGGTGAGAAGAAATTATTTGCAGAAGCCAAAGAGCCATTGACATATGCAAACACTTTGGTTACCCCCACCCAAGATGATCCCTAAGGGAGCTAACAGGAGAGAGGGCCAAAGGCAAAAGATGATCTGGTTGTAAATAATGTAAATATAACAGAAATAATTGTAACACTTAGTTTATCATGAATGTTAAAGTTTTTTTTTTAAAGTTTGTTGGGAGCTCTGGAGTGGCTGAGGAGGTGGGCAGGGGGGAAGACGGGTGCAATGAGCACACTCCAAGATGAAAAGGGAGATGGTGCCAAAAGTTCACAGGCTGGTGCCAGGGAAGAGGGGAGGAGGTGTAAAGGTTGTATTTTATTTGTTTGTTTTTTATTTTCCAGAATTTATTTTGAAGGATCCTGGGGGAAGAGCTCTGGGATGATGGATGAAACAATTAAATTTTTAAGTTTTAATGTTAATGACTTAAATTAGATGGTGAACAGGAAGCAAGTCTTGGCACACGTTTAAAACAATGCAAGTAGATGTGGCTTTAAAAAAAAACACGAGTAGCAAGCATCAAAAATTAAGAAAGGGTTAGGAGGGGCATGTGTTAGTATTCTCCTTTAATTCCAAGGCTAGGGGAGATGCCTATTTTAATAGAAAAAATATTCCAATGAAGGTGGAAGACATAGACCGAGTGGGAAGATTTGTAATGCTACACTGTCAAATATATTTGGAATCCTGGGCACTAATGAATATATTCACCCCCAATTTTGACAATGAAAAATTCACACAAAGTGTTTTCAACACTTTGCAGAAAGGCAGGAAAATATCTTAATTGGAGGGGATTTTAACTTTTGTCTGGATCCAGTATTAGACAGATCAGCAAAGAAAGTGACTAGGGCCAGGAAGGCAAAAACAATTCTGGCCCTCATGAAGAAGATAAATCTGGTGGAGACGGTGGTACCCGAGCAAGAGGGATAATTCCTTCTACTTGAAGCAACATGATTCTTGAATCAGAATTGATTTGTTTCTAGCCTTGGCTCAGCTAGCGGGTAGGATTGTGGAAAGTGAATACTCGGCAAGGCTATTATCAGATTATTTACCTTTGACTTTAACTATTGTCATGCCAGACAAATAAGCTATGGCAAACAGGCCTCGCCTTAACCCGTTGCTATTGAGAAAACCAAAATTTTGTAGTTACATTAGAGCTCAAATAGAAATATTTTGCAAGGCAAACGGTACCTCTACTGCCAACAAATTTCTGATATGGGGTACATTAAAAGCCTAGTTGAGAGGTCAGATAATTGGATATATAGTAAAGGCATTAGAAAGAATATATGAGGGAGGTTACTGAATCGGAACAAGAGATAATGCAATTGGAAAAGGGCTACCAAAAATCAGACTCTGAGGAAAAATATAGAATGTTAACAAATAAAAAGCTCAAGTACATCACTATGCAAATTTATAAGAAAGTGATATTAAGATCAATGCAAAGGCACTACGAGCTGGGGAAAGAGCCCATAAGTTACTGTCTTGGCAGTTTCTTTTTCTTTGGCTTGGCTTCGCGGACGAAGATTTATGGAGGGGGTAAAAAGTCCACCTCAGCTGCAGGCTCGTTTGTGGCTGACAAGTCCGATGCGGGACAGGCAGACACGATTGCAGCGGTTGCAAGGGAAAATTGGTTGGTTGGGGTTGGGTGTTGGGTTTTTCCTCCTTTGCCTTTTGTCAGTGAGGTGGGCTCTGCGGTCTTCTTCAAAGGAGGTTGCTGCCCGCCAAACTGTGAGGCGCCAAGATGCACGGTTTGAGGCGTTATCAGCCCACTGGCGGTGGTCAATGTGGCAGGCACCAAGAGATTTCTTTAGGCAGTCCTTGTACCTTTTCTTTGGTGCACCTCTGTCACGGTGGCCAGTGGAGAGCTCGCCATATAACACGATCTTGGGAAGGCGATGGTCCTCCATTCTGGAGACGTGACCCATCCAGCGCAGCTGGATCTTCAGCAGCGTGGACTCGATGCTGTCGACCTCTGCCATCTCGAGTACTTCAACGTTAGGGGTGTAAGCGCTCCAATGGATGTTGAGGATGGAGCAGAGACAACGCTGGTGGAAGCGTTCTAGGAGCCGTAGGTGGTGCCGGTAGATGACCCATGACCCTTAACTTGGCAGTTAAGGGCAGAGGAAACCACAAGGATAATTAATGTGAATCAAAAAGGGACAGTCAGGATTTCATACAAATCAAAAGAAATAAATGAAGCATTAAGGCAGTTTTACATGCAATTGTATAAATCTGAGTCAATGGGTGACTCATTTGGAATTATCAAATTTAGAGCCTGAGGAGCGGGAAGGATTAGACACTCCCTTCTCTGAGGGAGAAATAGTAAAAGCACTGAGCTCACTACAAACTAATCAATTTCCAGGGTTGGATGGTTTCCCTCCTGAATTTTAGAGTTCAAGGACCTTTGATGCCACTGTTCATGGCCATGGTGGAACAGGTGGCTGAGAAGCATGCTCTCCCAGAGATCTTCTCGATTACAGTGATCCCAAAAAAGGATAGGGATCAATTGAAGCTGTCTTCTTATAGTCCAATCTCACTTCTGAATACGGACTACAAAATATTAGCCAAAGGGCTGGCAAGTAGATTGCCTCAATATTTACCAAAGTTAACAAACCCAGATCAGGTGGAGTTCATACAGAAAAGGGAATTGGCAGACAAGTAGACCACTTAATATAATACATCCGGCATACTCAAGGGTGAATCCAAGCATAGACATGATCATAGACACAGAAAAAGCCTTTGATAAACTGTGGTGGGATTTCTTGGTTTAAGTGCTGGAAAAATTTGGGTTGGGACAATCATAAATTGGGTCGAGGTGTTATACCACAAACCCATGGCCAAAGTTGTCACTAACAGGAAAATATCTCCAGCCTTCCCACTGATCAGATCTAGTAGACATGGTTGTCCGCTCTCCCTGGCTCTATTCACATTAGTTATTGAAACACTGGCAGAAACTATTCATCGGAATTCAGGTATTAAAGGATTTAGAGCAGGCCAGGATGAACAAAGTCAATTTATTTGCAGATAATGTGTTGATATACTTGACAGAACCAGCAGGGTCATTGGCTCGGCTACAGACTATACTGCAAGATTACAGTAAAATCTTGGGATACAAAATCAATTATGACAAGAGCGAAATAATGCCACTTACAAAAGGGGATTATGATGAGTATCAGTGGGGGAGTAAGTTCAAGTGGCCACCAAAGGGGATTAAGTATTTGGGGATAAGGGTGGACAATAACCTACAAAATCTATATAAATTGAATTATCTCCCTCTGTTTGGAAAGATCGAGGAGAACCTACATAGATGGATAAATCTGTCTGCAACATTGATGGGCCAAGGCTACAATATCTTTTACAATCTTTGGCCCAGAGTTTCTTTAAGACACTCAAGGGACGAGTTAGACCTAGAGGAAAGAAAAAGTTTGAAAACCACTGTCTTGGGGGGCTGTGCCATGTGAATACATGGGGTTAGACTGCAAATCCTTACTCTCCTCAAAGAGTTGGAAAAAAAAAGCCAAAAAGTTAGCAAAACTTAAGAAAGGAGTATTGCAAGACCTGCATGACATTTTAAAATGGCACCAAAGAAAGAAAAGCCAGCTATTACAGAACAAGAAACTGAGCAAGTAAAAGATCAAGATAAGGACAAAAGGAAGGATCCAGGAGCCGGGAGTCGAGGAGACCTTGGAATCTGCAGTACAGGGTCTCTCCAGACAATGGGCGCCCGACTCGGGTGAAGATGCGACTCTGTGCATGCGTGAGGATTCACACATGCACAGACCACAAAAAAAAGACAACTTTAAAAAAGATCAAGCAGATTTCCAGCTCTAGCAAGCAAGAAGTGGAAAAGAACAGGAGTCTTTGTTTACACAAGGTTCCAAGGACAAACAGCTGGAGAACATGAATCATTTATTTCTGTAGCAGAAATGAAAAAAAATGCACAGAATCTTCCCAACAAGATAGTAAGTTTATAATGGCAGAAATAAAAAAGATATGAAGCGATTGTAGCTTAAAAGAAGAATTTTACGGAGAAAGGAGAAAATGGTGCAGCAGGTGGATAAAAGATTTGAAGTTATGGATGAGAAAATGAAATTGAAATTCAAGGAGCAAATAGAAGTGGCACAAGAAGAAACAGCTGCAACAAAAGATCAACTAATGCAGAAAATAGAGAACTTCAGCAAAAAAAACAAAAAAGGTGATGAAGGACAAGAAATTAAAAAGTTTTTACTGCGTTGGATTCCACAATATTTGAAAGTGACTAAATTTTTTTTTAAAATATTTTATTCATTAATCATAATGCATATATTGAAACATACAATTAACAAATAGAACTTAAAAATAATTCAAAAATACATACATGATATTTCAATAAACTAACCCTCTACAACCCCCCCACCCCCTCCCTTCCTAACCCACCCACCCAACCCCACCCCCCACTAATCTTCCCCAAAGAAAAAAATAAAAAAATAAAAAGAACAATAAAATTCATTAATTAATTACCATGGATTGGAGCAACACCACTGCTGTGTGGCCAGGGGGTTCAAAAACTCAAACCCATAAAATCCAAATAAGGGTTACAAGTTTTACAATAAAAAAAATAATTATCATGCAAATTATATGTTATCTTCTCCAATGGAATACAAAACCTCAATTCTGTACGCCATCTCTGAATACTGAATCCAAGTAATTGCCAAATGTTTTCTAGCTCCAGTTAATGCCAATCTCAAAAATGCAATTTGAAATCTATTGAATCTTAATTCTAAATTTAACTTCTTAATATTACCAAACATTAATACTAAAGGATCTGATCAAAATTTCACTTTCAAAATAACTTCTAAAAGTTCCTTGTCTACTTCAAAAAGATTTCACTGTTTCACATAGCTCAGTAGAATGTAAAAAAAGAACCTATGTCCTTATGACACCAAAAACATAAATCCGAAGAAATAAAATTATACATCCTTAATTTTTCAGAAGTTAAATATGATTGACAAATAAAATTATAATGAACTAATCAATATCTTACATTTATAATTTTAGTCATACTAACCCTGCATGAATTCATCCAATCATCCTTCTTCCATTTCAATCTAGATTTATGTAAATCCAACTTAGGCATTTTATTCTGTAAAAAAGCATACGGCTCAGAAATAAATCCCTTCTTACCACCCTCAGTAAGCAAAATTTCAAACTTAGACCGCCTAAAGTATGTCCAAAATTCTCCAACAATAAAACTTTAATTTGATAATAAGAAAAAAAGAGTATTAGAAGATGTATCAAATTTCTCTTTCATTCTTTGAAAACAAAATATCCTGCTTCATAACAATCTTGCACAAATTTAATACCCTTTTAATCCCATAACTTCAAAAGTTGATTATTAAGTGTTGAGGAAAAGCTTATTTTGATACAAAGGAGTTTCACTTGAAATCTTACCTTGAGTATCTATAACTTCATTTTTTATATCATAAATCCATTAAATGCTTCATAACAGTTAAATTATAACTACTCAATAACCTAGGGTTCCAACTATAAGTAAACTGATCCATCCTCTTCTCACCAATTTGAGATAATTCAATATTAGCCCATATCAAAGGTTTATCTATTTCAAACATCCTATTAATAAATTACAATTGCGCTGCATCATAATAATTTTGAAAATATGGGAGATGCAAACCTCCTAATTCATATTTCCAAGTTAATTTTTGTAAAGATACCCTTACCATCTTATCCTTACATCAAAATTTCCTCACCAAAGCATTTAAATCCTTAAAAATTTTTTGAGGAATCTTACAAGGAATAGATTGAAATAGATACTGAATTCGAGGAAAATTTTTAATTTTAATACAATTAACTCTTCCTATTAATGAATTCGGTAAATCTTTCCATCGATTCAAATTATGTTTAATTTTAGACAATAACGGTAAATAATTTAATTTGTATAAATGACTTTAATTACCATCTACTTTAACACCCAAGTAATTAATATGATCCAGCCATTTGAATTTCACAATATGCCTACAAGAAAAATAATCCATTTCAGCCAATGACATAATTTCACTCTTCTCCCAATTGATTTTATAAACTGATATCTTACCATACTGTTCCAATCGATCATGTAAACACTTCAAAGAATTCTGAGGTTCTGTTAAATATACCAAAACATCATCTGCAAATAAATTTATTTTAAATTAATCGGATTTAACCTTAATACCTTTAATATTACTATCTTGTCTAATCATCTGAGCCAAAGGTTCAATAACATGCAAGGAGAGCTGGTGACACAGGGCAGTCTTGTCTAGTCAATCTGGTCAATGTAAAAGGCAAATATAACTGTCCATTTGTCACAACTCTAGCAGTAGGACTTCTATACAGGGCCTTAATCCAACCAATAAATTTTGGGCCAAACTTATATTTCTCTAAAAAAATTTTTTTAAACTCCACTCTATCCAATGAAATAACCATTGGTAGGTTGAATCCCTCCTGAGAAATATTAATCAAAGAAATCAATTTCATATTATCTGCTGAATAGCAATTTTTAATAAAACCCACCTGATCTAAATGAATTAAATCTGGTAAATATTTAGCCAATCTATTAGTGAGAACCTTCATTACAATTTTATAATCAACATTCAGTAATGAAATTGGTCTCTAAGACCCAGCTTTCAATGGGTCCATATCTTTCCTAAGAATAACTGTAATAATTGCTTGAGAAAAAGAATCTGGAAAAGAATGAGCCTCCATCACCTGTTTAAATACTTTCATCAATAATGGAATTAATAAGTCTTGAAATTTTTTTGTAAGATTCATAAGTGAAACCATAATCCCCTGGAGACTTCCCATTTGGCATGGATTGAAGTGCATCTATCACTTCTTTAGCAGTAAAAGGAGCATCCAAATCTTTAACATCCTTACCACTCAAAAAAGGTAAATCCAGATCAGATTTTAAAAAATTTAACCTCATCCTCCACTACTTCAGAGGTATATACAATTTTTCCATAGTTTTCTAAACACATCATTAATCATTTATAATTAACATCTAAAAGTCTTCGAACTGACAATAACTGATTCCAATTTAAAAGATGATTTTTTATTAATCAAAATAGCTACTCCTCTTGCTTTCGAATTATTGCTTTCGAATTAAATGAAGACGTTATAACTTGACCAACCCAATCTGTTTTCAATTTCTGATGTTTCAGTCAAATGTGTTTCTTGCAAAAATGCAACATCAACCTTCAACTTTTTAAATATACACCAATACTTTTTTTCTCCTAATCAGATTATTAAGCCTGTTAACATTAAAAGTAGCAAAATTTATAATTCATTTTGAAAACCACCTCACCACACATGGAACTCTTCTCCATGGCAACCACACACAAAAAAAACTAGAAAATTTCCTCAAAAGAAAAAGAAAAAAACCCACATGCAAAATAAAAACTAAAAAAAGCAAAAATACTGTATTACCTCCCTCAATTGTGCAGAAGTGACCAGTGCCATAAAGTGGCTAATGACTTTGGAAGGGTCAGTAGTCAAACCACCTTCCTGAACAGAACAAAAAATTAATAATCAACAAGTCATTTCAAGTATGATGTTTCCTCCAAATCTCTATTAACTTGATCATCATCAATATCAATTTCAACCAACTGCTGAGATTTCTTCTTGCCCTCCATTCTTCTCCTTCTGGACTGGTGCAGGCTGTGGAATAAAACTTGTGTGAATTTTCATCTGTTTATTATCTGGCAAAGAATTAGCAAATGTGAGAGCTTCAGCATCATCAGAACTGAAATTGAAAGTCTCCATAAAAAACCTTAAGGGCAGTAGGATACTGAAAAGCAAATTTATATCCTTTCTTCCACAAAACAGCTTTGGCAGAATTAAATTCTTTATGTTGTTAAATAACAACTTGACTCAAATCAGCATTAAAAAAATTATTAACTACCAGGGGACCTTGATTACTTCTCACATTTTGAACTGCAACTCTTAAAATCAATTCTCTATCTTGATAGTGTAAATATCTAATCAGGATAGAGCGTGGAGCTTGACCAGGAAGAGGTTTCCTTCTTATCGCTCCATGAGCTCTATCCAATTCCAAATCATTCGGAAAGTATTTTTTCCCCCAACACTTTTGTAAAAATTGAACCGGGTCCAGAGATTGAATTTCAAGGAGACATTGAAATTGAGAGAATGCATAGAGCATTGAGACCAAAGCCACAGCCGGACCAGAAACCATGTCCGATACTAGTCAGATTTCTTTGATGATAAAGTTGGAGAGAAGATGTTACAACTGGTGGCGAAGCAACTAAAAGAACAACAGTCACCCATGATTTATAATGGGAATAAGATTTGCTTTTAATCCTGATATGTTCTGAGTTGTTGAAAAAGAGGAAAGAATTCAATGCAGTTAAAAAAAGTGTTATAGAAGAAAGGTATCTGGCAGTTTTGAAGCTCTTTGTTCTAGAAAGGAGAAATAGGGTTTTCACGGAACCTAATGAAGCAAAGGTGTATGCTGATTCATTTCCTGAAAAAGCAAGGCAGGTGGATGCTGATACTTGAATGTATTATCAGATGGAAAAAGTTTTGCTGTCTCTGGGGGAAAAAAGTAATATTTTGAGAGAATTTAAATGGGGAGAAGGTTTTAACCTTTAAGTGATCTATATATATATTTTAAAAGATCTATGTGAAAATTGGAATCTATGATAAAAATAGAATAAGAGATTGTTTGATATATCAAGTGAGTTGGTGGGGACCATGAGCCATGTGCATGTGATTTGGATCACATCCCAAATAGATCAGGGGAATAGAGACATAACAACATTATGTGCCTCGGGGGGGGGGGGGGGGTTCCTCTTTAGTTCTTATTTCTATATTTTCTTATTTTATGCCTGGATTGACCAAGAGCTTTGCAACATATGCTGTTATTTTAGTGGGAGTGAGCCCTGAAAGAAAAGATACCAGAAGTAGTGGTGGCTTTAGATGCGGAAAAAGCTTTTGATAGACTAAAATGGGACTTTTAATTTAAAGTAGTGAATGTTCTCAGAATTCCAAATGATATTATAAATTGGATAAGATCTTTTTATAATCACCCAAAAGCTATGATGGTAATGAATAGGCAAATATCTAAACCTTTTCCATTAGAAAAATCATCTCGACAAGGATGTCCATTGCCACTATTTTTATTTGCATTGGCTACAGAACCATTGGCAGGTGATAATGAGATTAAGGTTTTTACGATAGAAGATAGAGATCATAAAATTAGCTTATTTGCAGATGATGTTATATTATATCTTACAGAACTAGAAATATAATTGAAGAAAATAAATGTACAATTGGCAGAATATGGTTTGATATCAGGTTATAAAGTCAATGTAGGAAAGTGAAGTGATGCCTATGGACTATACATTAAGTAAGCAGGTGATGAAGTGTAAATGGCAAAAGGAAGCAATTAAATATTTAGGAATTAATACTGATAGAAATTTAAATAATTTACACAAAAATTAATGAAGATTTAAAGAGATGGAAAGATTTACCATTAACTTAAATAGGAAGGGTAAATTGTATAAAGATGAATATTTTCCAAGGTTGCAATATTTATTTCAGTCGTTACCCATTCCCATACCAACAAAGTTTTTTGAAGAATTAAATAAAATGTAATAATTTTTTTTTAGCATGATAAAAGGCCAAGGATAACTTGGAAATTTGATCAGAGAGGATTACGGTTGTCAAATTTTAAAAATTATTATAAAGCAGCTCAATTAAGATTTCTATCCTCCTGTTATCAAATTGGGTAGAAGACAGCGTGGGTCCATATTGAAATGAATAATAAAGGAGAAACTAATCCAGAACAATTTTTGTATCAATGGAATGAGGAACTTTTGAAAGGAGTACCAATTTTAAAACATTTATTCAAGATATGGAATGGAATTCATATAGAGCAGAATTAAGAACTACCAAATAGCTAAGATAATGTTAAAGCAGAATCCACTTATTCCTTTTACTTTAAATAATCTTTTCTTTGATAGCTGGCACAATAACAGGATAAAGAGGATAAAAGGTTGTTTCTTAGGTTCTTTTTTCTTGATTTTTGAACAAATGAAAGAGAAATATAATATACCAAATAAAACTATTTATTATCGCCTCCCTATTTAAAATGCAATTCATTTCAGGGGTGTTCTAAAATAATTTTTGTCCAGCAAAATATTCAAATATTCAAATGGTACTTGTTTTCAGAAAACCAATACTAAACAATGCTTTGCAAATAAGAATAAACATTATTTCTGACAGCAAAAGAAAATCTGGTTAGGCAGGACAGACAGCATCTATGGAGGTACAACAGTTAGCTCCACTCTCCTCCCTCACGACCATCCAGGAACTTAAACAGGACTTTCAGACAAGACTCACTTTCACCTCATCCAATTTTTTCTATTACATTCAGTGTTCTCAACATCGTGAGACCAAACACAGGATTAGACAACCACTTTGCCACACTGGCCTCCTTAAAATCCAGGTTGCAAGGCATTTTAAATTATCTGTCGATACCAGCACGGACCGGTTTGTACTCCCCCTCCTCCGCAAGAGTAATCACTGAGATCTCTAATTTCAGGTTACTTGCACCCACTCTGTTCCTTTTTCATTCTGATCCAAACAGATCCCCTCACATGTATTTCCTTGCAACTCCCCATCCCGGTTTCCTATTTCTTTCCCCCTCCCCAATTTGCCCATCACCAATATATTCAAGATACTGGATGCTCCCATCAGCCATCATCCCTCCTATTCCACTGATTACCTTATTTTAATATCCAGTTCCATAAACTTGTCTTTTGTCTCTTCCCTCACTACCCACCTCCCCCACCCCTGACTAAATCCTTTGCTTCTACCTCATCTCTCCCATTCATCCCTTTACACAAGCTATCTCCCCTTCACACTTTGTCCTGACATAGGGTCTCAAAGCGAAATGTCAGCCATCCCTTTGCCCCCACAGATGCTGCCTCTCACAGAGTTTCTCCAGCAGCTTGTATTTTGCTCCAGATTCCAGCATCCAGTCTCATGCCTGTGATGTTTGAAAGGGTTCATTTGATTTTTTCAAAAATGGTTCCAAAGTAGAACAGCATTAAATTTTATGACAAAATGCACAGAGAAATAAAATTGTAAACATTTTATTTTACTGTTTTACTAAGATAACGGTTGCTACCATTTATAAGACAATAACCCATTTTCAGAACATTCAGAATTTGAATATAATCAAAAATAACAAAACATTACACCCAATTTCCTAAATGTTCATCACGAGCAACAAATATCCTACAGTAAATCTTTAACAAAGGTCAAACAGCCTTTAAAATAGAATGACTATTTTAGAAAGCCTATACACACAGGTGCTGTTGAATCGTGTTGTCACCTGACAGAAGATTTTGGAATTAATAGGTTGCTTCAAAGAAATAGTATTGAATCATCTGAAAAAATGTAAGTCCCTAGAGCCGAACACACACAGGTTGCTGTGGGAAGAGAGGAGAGAGATAGCTGGGGCATTGGTTCTTTTGGCCACAGGGGAGGTGCTGGAGGATTGAGAATGGCAAATGTGGTTCCCTTGTTTAAAAAATAAATCCTGGGAATTATTGACCAGTGAATCTTACGTCAGTGGTGTGCAGACTATTGGAGAAGATTCTTAAAGGATCTATGACCATTTGGAAAAGTGCAGGGATGGTGGTGGAGGCTGAAACATTAGGGGCATTTAAGAGACTCAGACAGGCACATGGATGAAAGAAAAATAGAGGGTCATGATGTAGGGAGGGTTTAGTACTTTTTAAAGAAATATGGGTCAGCACCACATCGAGCGCCAAAGGGCTTGCACTTTGCCTGTCGTGTTCTATGTTGATGTACACACTCAACTCATTTACTACCATTATTTTAAAAAGATACCATTGTCCCAGTCAATCCCTGTCTTTTGCTGAAATAATTCACTGTACCAAGTGTACTTTTAGAGAAGTACCAATATGGCTTGATTACCCACACAATCATAAAAAAGGGGGACAAATGTGAATCCTTGAGTGTATGGCAGGTAGAAATAGATTTCAAATTAAATCACTAGAAGCACATATTAGTTAAATAATTTGGAAACCTACTTGGGTATACTTTTTCTCACTGAAATAATTATTTTGAAAGATCTGGGTTATCTTTTATTTATTTTTACACATACAGCATGGTAATAGGTCTTTTCTATCCACAAGCCCGTGCCCAGCAAATAGAATGTAAATAAATAATTAAAAAGTGGTTCATTCAGCCACTTAGACCACATGCTGATTTTTGGGAATCCTGCTTCTCTTTCTCTCTGAGATGACCCTGAAAATTATAACTTATTTATCTAGTTCAAAACCGCAACTCCCCTTTCCATCCCATATAGAAGATTTTAACCCTTACCATTTGGAAGAATTGCTCCCAACCTTGTTGACATCTAACAAGTTGCATCACTAAATCTCTCTCTCTCTCTTCCCCTGAATAAAACCTCCTGCTCCTTTAATAACCATATAACCATTAATTAGAATGCAACTTACTGGCTTAATATTAACAATGATTTTTAATCCCCATGGATTTTGTAAACTTCACCTGAATTCATCTACTCTAATAGAGACCTGCAAAGGATTGGTAAAAAATAGACAGAATGAATTGAAGAAAGAATTTAATAAAATTATTTTTAGAAAACTGAGAGGAAGATGGTTGTCTCACAAAATAAAAACAATTTAGCAGCACAATAGAGGTAAATTTCACACACCACTGATTTCAATTAACACTGTTCGACAAAAATTAAAACCATTAAAAATAATAAATAATTCATCCAGCATGTAAAAAGTTTCAAGCAAAAATTCCAGTTCATGTTTTGAACATTAATTATTAGTGCAAAGTAAAATGGTGTCCCGAATGAGCACAAATACCGTTGATTCCTTTTAATCCAGCAGAGGTCAGCTTTAATGCACAGAATAAAGCTGTTTCAAATATGGCATACTGTTTTCAAACTGTCAGGTCTGTAATACCCTCAACTGGTTTCTTAAAAGGTACAAAAAAGCATGTAACCCATATCGTAAACAGAATGTACTATCACTAAAAAATTATTAGTGTTTTTCTCAAAACTTAGGAACAAATATCCTGTTACCTACACAAATAAAGTTAACAGATTTGTTTTATTTTTTAAAACTTCAAAAATACTAATTTAAGAGATGTAAATGGCCTTGCCCATCCCTGATCACCTTCGAACTGCTGCATTTCTTGTGTTGAATAATGATGGACTTCTGGGACTTCGATCACCTAATGATGAAGGAGCAGTAATTTATTTCCAAGTCAGAATGGTGCACAAATTTGGAATGGAAACTGTTCAGGCTCCTGCATCGTTCATTCAACTTTTAAATTAAAATTTAGACATACAGTACAGTAACAAGCCCTTCTGGCCCACGAGCCCATGTTACTCAAATACCTCAATTAACCTACAACCCCCCCAAACGTTCTGAAGGGTGGAAAGAAACCAGACCACTCAGAGGAAAACCACACAAACACAGCAAGAATGTACAAACTCCTTACAGTCAGCGCTGGATTCGAACCCTGGCCACTAACTAGCGATATGCTAATTGCTGCACTAACAGTGCCGTCAAGAAGATCATGGGCTGATCTTTCTCCTCAGGTCCACATTCACGAACTAATCTAACCTATATTCCTTCATATCCAAAAATCAATCTCATTCTCAATATACAGAGCAGCAGAGTCTCCACACCCATCAAATAGGGTATTCCCAAGATTAACTTCATTCCATCAATCTTCCAACAATTTCTGAAAGTCTACTTCCTTATTCAGACATCTTTGCATATATCCTGTCAAATCATTAAGAATTCTGTATAATTTAATGAGATCACTCTCATTCTTTGAATCTTTTAGGGCCCATTCTATTCAATGTCTTCTCATTGTACAAATTATCACATAATTCATCTTCGTTCCATACCCTCCATTGCAAGGAAAAGCTTCAATAAAGCGACAGACCGATGCACAATATTCCAATGGTGACCTCATCATTATACAATCACTGTATGACAGCTTTACCCCTATAGTGCATAATTAAATATTGAGATACATAGACTAAACAAGATAACCACAAAAACCAAGAATAAAATTCAGCAGCAGTAACAATTAAAATTCAACTTTCACAATGACAAACACCAAAAGGTCAAAGTAGACTAATGGTGAGTTATCCACTATTTTAGCTATGGCAAATTTAAATTTTTATCAATGGGGAATGCTTAGGCAAGATCCCCTTTCAATCATGATATTGTTTCAAAAAATGTATCAATAAATATAGGTTGAAAAAAACCTATAAAGTATCCTTAACAAGGAGCAAAATGTTAGTCTCCTGGGTACTATCCAACATTATATGAAAGATTCATCTCAAGTCAGCATCATCAATAACTCATAAAAGATTAAATATGCCTGTCATTACTGAACTGCCTTCAATTACCTTCAGTCCATATTAAAAGATTAACCTAGTCAAATAGTTTTGAGTAACCCAGGTCAGACAATATCCATGGAAAGACAGGAGATGGTCAGAAGCTTTTCAGGTTTCTGGATAATTCTCCAAAGCCCCGAAACATTAAGCCTGTTCCTTCAAGAATAAAACTCTGACTGGCAAAGTATCTCCACCTTTTTCTTCACTAATGTGGAACATATGTAGTTTTGTGCTGGTTGATATTTTGGGTGTAGGGGTGTTTGCCCAGAACATTGGCCATCCCGAGATAATTTTCCATTGCAAAATCTTTGAAAATAATGCAATTTTCTGATTTTAATTTCTCTAAACCTAGCATTTTTTTTGTGGAGGGGGGTAGGTTTCAGAAAGTATTAGTGTGGGTTGTCATTTTTATTGCGTAATAATCTACACAAGAACATTTTCAGACACCAGACAGGTTAGGCAGAGCATCTGGAAAAAAAAATAGAATAAACATTTCATGCCACTGAAGTAATGTCAGATCTGAAAAATAGGACGAGTCCGAAACATTAACTCTGCCTCCCTCTTCACAGATGCTACACAAATTGCTAATACTTTCCAACATTGTTCCTCAATTTTCCCTTAACCACCAGAAAGTATTTTGAACAGATGCAAACTCTTGCCTTGGTCGTTTATTGAATTTCAAAGTTGCAACCCAGCAAATGGAAAGTAAATAAATAATTAAAAGTGGTTGATTAAATCACTCAGACTACATGCTCGATTTTGGGGAATCCTGCTTCCCTTTCACCTTAAATACAATTTTCTGAAGAGGTAGAAGTGACCCAAGTGCTTCAAATGATGAGAACAAAAACGTTGCTATTTATCCAAATGCAGTACTCTGATTAGCATCTGTCAGCGAGGGAATGCATCACGCTGAGATGAGTTAAAGACAAAGGGGAGAAAGATTGTCACAAAAGAATACCTGATCATTTATGGCACAGTACAATGTCTTACTTCCCAATGCATACAAATACTCTGCAGATATCAAATAAATCAGACATCCTATCCCCATCATTTAAGATGTAATTCTTAGCAAATTGAATTGCATAGGATTTCCACAGAGCAGTCAGTGGTCATGTTCAGTTGCAAACAGATCCTCTAGTTATTTGGTTCACTATCAGGTCTTCAAAAGTATCCCAATCCTTTGTCATAGATGTAAAAATGAAGATATTTTCCCAGGTGATTATTTTCCGAAAGGAGAGTATACAATTCAAAAAAAAAATCTCTATTCATCTCAGATTCCATAAAGAAACCCCCAGATCTTTCATCGGCGACGGATGGGTTTGTACACGCAGATCGCCATGATAATCAAGACAAGCACCAGAATGCTCAGGACACTGACAGTCAGAACTGCAGGAAGGAAATAAACAGGGGCATATTAAATACTGCAACAATTTCAACTCCATACACTGGACATCATCCTGAAGCGAAAGTATCTGAAGTGGTGGCACAAGGGCATGGAACCCAAATGTCCCTTGGTTCAAGCTCCAAGTACCAATTAAGCTGAGCTATGCGATGCTTTCCTTCCCCTCTAATTCTCATCTTAAAGGTCAACCCCCCCCCCCCCCCACCCGACCCGACCCGACCCGACCCGACCCGACCCGACACCTGACGGCCATGATTCTCCCCGCCCGTCAGACATCCTTACCGACATTCTGGTACTTCAGCACACTGAAAGGCCGCTCTCGGGAAACCGGGGCTCGGCCCTGGCTCCGGACAAGCGAGAGTGAAGCAGCGAGGAGACCAAGTGAGAGCGAGCCCATCGCGCAAACGACCCGGGTCCTCGCGCCCGTCACTCCGCGACGCACGTGATTGCGTCAGGCACAGAGCAATGACGTCATCACTCCCCCTCGCCTCGTCTTCCATGAGGTTCCATTGAAAAAGTCCAACTGGGTTTCGTGGACCGAGGGCCTGACTGAATTAAAGTCATGAAGGAGGTCAATGCAAGCTCCTGATGCAAAGTAAGACCAATCCTTGGAGTTCATGGAAAATAATTGGTGTCATTCTTTGGATCCCAGCAAATAAATAATTAAAAGTGGTTCATCAGACCACATGCTCGATTTTGGGAATCCTGCTTCCCTTTCACCTTAAATACAATTTTCTGAAGAGGTAGAAGTGACCCAAGTGCTTCATACACAATGAAGAGAACAAAAACGTTGATTTTGAAATAATTCATTGAGCGGACCTCTGGATCAAGGGAGACTTCCTTCCACTCCAATTTTGTGGGTTTGGAGATGGCCAGTGTAGGAAAAAGTAGACTTTTCTCCAGGTGGGTGAATAGTTTGTGGGGAAGAGCACTCTTCCTGGAGCTGACACTGGGGGTTTTGTGTGCTGCCAACGCAAACGTTTCTCCCTATCATCTAGAACTGAGTGGTCATGGACGAGAGATTCCCAAGAGTTAAAGGTAATGAGTTTATTGTCAAAAAAAACCCATTTTCCAGTGTGCATGTGCACTGAAATTCTTACTTACTGGAGTTGAACAGTTAAGAGAGAATATTGCATTTCTTCACAAATGTGACCACATCTCTGAATTTACTGAAAATCCCCTCCCAGTAAATTTGGAGTATTTTTTTTAGACATACAGCACGGTAACAGGCCTTTTTAGACCACAAGCCTGTACCGCCCACATACCCCAATTAACCTACAACCCTTGTACATTTTGAAGGGCAGGAGGAAACCAAAGCACTGGGAGGAAACCAGGGAGAACTTTCAAACTCCTTACAGAGGGTGGCAGATTTGAACCTGGGTCACTGGTACTACAAGCCGAAACAGGCAAGACCGCACAACTCTTCCTCCTGTATGTCGACAACTACATCAGGGCTGCCTCATGCACCATGTCAACTTCATCCCCTTCACGACCAATTTCACTCTGATCTCAAACTCAATTGGTCCATCCCCGATAACACTTTCCCTGGATCTCGCTATCTCTATCTTGGGAGACAAACTTTCCACCAACATATACGAACAAACCTTCCAACTCTTACAACTACCTTGACTACACTTCCTCACACCCTGTCCCCTTTCTAATTTCCTCATCTCCACTGCAATTGTCCCCAAGATTTTCTAAAATGTCTGCCTTCTTCCACAAATGTGGTTTTCACTCCACTATCATCATCTCAGCCCTCACCCGCATTTCCTCCATTCTCTGCTCATCTGCCATTCACCCTCCCCCCCCCTCCAGATGTAACAAACAGAGAATCCCCCTCATCCTCACCTACCACCCAACCAACAACTGCATCCAAGATATCATCTGCCAGAATTTCTGGGACTTACTAAGGATCCCACCACCAGACACACTTTTCCTTCTACTCCCCTCTTGGCCTTCCGCAGGGACCACTCCCTCTGTAATTCCCTTGTGCACTCATCCCTCCCCACCTATTGTCCTCCCGGCACCTTCCCCTGTGGCTGCAAAAGGTGTAATATTTGCCCTCACATCTCCTCCCTTGCCATGGTCTGGGCCCCAAACAGGCCTTTCATGGAAGCAACACTTCATGTACATCCGCATGGCTCATTTACTGCATCCAGTGCTCCTTTCGTGGCATTCGCTACATCGGAGAGACTGGTTTCAGATTGGAAGATTGCTTCGTTGAGCACCTCCTCTGTTTGCAATCATAGTGACCTCCCAGTAGCCAACCATTTCAATTCTGAGTCATACTCCCAGACCCACATGTCTGTCCATGGCCTTTTGCACTATCCTGCCCTGACCACCCACAGATTGGAGGAGCAACACCTTATCTTCTGTATGGGCACTCTCCAGCCAAATGGCATGAACATTGATTTCTCTGTTTTATGCTAAACCTGTTTGCCTTTTCTTTCCCCTCCCCTTTACTGTCTTTCCAGTTCTTCCCTTCCTTCCCCACCCAGCCATCTCTCCTCCCCCTCATTGTTGCTGTCCCCTCCCTCCCCTCATCAACCTATCATTTCCTGCCTTTCCCATCCCTTCCCTCCTCCCTTTTGTTCGAATGCCTGCCGGAATTTTCTCATACCTTTATTAAAAATTATTTTATTTTTAATTTTCCTTCTTAAACAGGAGAGTACATCATTGGTTGTTGTAGACCATGTCATTTTTATCCAGTGATTTACTTATATATGACGTCTCTCCCTCTACCATTTCCCCCCCCCCCCAACCCTCCCCCAAGAAAGAAAGGATCAACGTGATATAAACCAAAAAAAAGGTCAGAAAAAGAAAAGAGCAAGAGAAGAAACAAAGGCAGAGTGTGGCATCAGCATTTCCCATATGTCTCCATGAAGACCATGGGGCCATCCCCTTGTGTTCTTTGTAAACCCTTTTGCTGGAGAGTGGCGACAGCCGTGATCCCATATATTCCAGATATTGTTGCTATATTCTAACGAAGGTGCTGTGTCAGTTCCTAAGGTTATAGGTAATTTTTTTCCATGGGAATACAGCTGTGCATCTCAGTAGCCCATTTGCTGATGAGAAGAGGGGAGTCGGATTTCCAGGTCATCGCTATGCATTTTTTTGCAATGGCCAGGGATATAAATGTTAATTGAATTTGTAATTTTGTCAATTGTAGCCTGAATCCATAAGATTCCCTAGTAGATATAGTGTTTGGCCCGGCAGGAAGGTTACCTTTGTTATTTTAGTTAGTACGTTAGCCAAATCGTGATAGAATGGGGTTACCTTTACGCAGGACCAGGTTGTATGAAGGAATGTTCCTTGCTCCACTCCACATCTGAAGCATGTTTCTGGCACCTCTGGTTTTGTTTAGTGAATTTTTTGGGGTGTGAGGTAGAGCTGGTACAAAAAATTGTACTGAACCACTCTATACCTAGAGTTAATGATTGTTGCGACACTGTCCTTGCACCAGTCTGACCAGCATCTT
Organism: Narcine bancroftii; assembly: GCF_036971445.1. Classification (NCBI taxonomy): domain Eukaryota; kingdom Metazoa; phylum Chordata; class Chondrichthyes; order Torpediniformes; family Narcinidae; genus Narcine; species Narcine bancroftii. The sequence goes on from NC_091472.1 coordinate 125,695,118, forward strand.
GAAATGTAATTCCCAGGTCTGACTCCCATCTTTCCTTTGATCTATGTAGCTCTTGTTTTGGGCTTTCAGCTCAGAGTACCGAGTACATTCTTGATATAAATTTAGGCGTATTTCCCTGTTGAAGCAACCTCTCAATCACTAGGCACAGGTGGGCTCATTGTAGGGCCCTACCTGTCCCTCAGGAATGATCTTAATTGGAGGAAACAGGGAAAGGTCCTGTAGGACAAATCATATTTGCCCCTTAGCTGTTCAAAGGACATGAGTTATCTCCCTTTGTAGCTGTTCTGATGTATTGAATCCCCTGCTGGTGCCAAGTCTCTAAAATTTTGTTGCCCTTGTTCATGAGCATCAACTCATTTTGAGTCAATGGTGCATTAGGTGAAATTTCCATATTTTCCCCCATACTTTCGATAATTTAGTATCTAATTTTGATTAGGTGTTTCAGTATGGGATTGCCCTTTTTTTTGTTATTGATATGGGGTCTGTTAGGTCTGCTTTGTTCATGAATGAGTGAGACAAACACCAGACTGAGTCGAAATCAGGGTTCTTTGTTCTTTATTACCGGATTGTAACACTTGCAACTAACCATGTTAGTCGGAGAATGCATTCTGCCGTTATCAGCAAAATGGTGATTTTTTATACCCTTGGATACATGCTTAGAACATCATCATATCATTACTTGTCCAATGACTAAAACTGTTGCTATCCTTTCCCTGCTAGCTTCCTGCCTCTCAATCCATCAATGTCTCTCTTATCTTGTAAGTACAAGGATGCATTCACATCTTGTTACAGCCCTGTACAGGGTAACTCCTTACACATTCCCATCTCATGATGTTTTACCTTACAGGTCCCATTTGTATATGAATCTTTCACCGTCTCCTCCCCCATTATGTGTAATCCCATTTGCACTCAGGTGGGTGTCTCCCTGTCTTCAAAGAAGGATGTGAAGAACCTCGACTGGGCTGTTAAGATAATATTTCTTTAAATCAAGCAATTTTAACCCTCCCAGGCTGTAGTCCTTTGTCAATTTCTTTAAGGCTATTCTGGGTACTTTCCCATTCCAAAAAAATCACCTTATGTTGCCATTCAGTGTTTTAAAAAAAAGATTGTGAGAATGGAGTTGGCAACGATTAAAAGAGGTATTGAAGACCTGGCATCACCTTCATCTTTATGCAATTGACCCTCCCTATTAGAATGATGGGCATGTCCCTCCACCTCGCCAGATATTCCTCAATCATCTCAAGCATAGAGGGATAGTTAAGTTTATATAGGTTTTCCAAATTGTTATCAAGCTTTATTCCTAGGTACTTTATGACTCATGTCTGACAAATGAAGTTACGATTTTTTTTGGTATTTTTCATAATTAAATTTATTCAGTGACATATTATTACTTTTCTCTATATTGGCCTTGTTGCCCGATATTGTGCCATAGTCCTCCAGTGTGGCGAGTAGCTTTGGCAAGGACCCGGCCGTGTCTGTCAAGTACAACAGTACATCATCTGCCATTAAATTTATTTTGTGCTCATATTGACCCACTTTGAGACTCTTTATCAATGGATCTTTTTAATAGTCTCTGCCAATTGTTCAATTGCTAGGACAAACATCCCTGGTGACAGGGGGCATCCATGCCTACTGGATCTACTAAGGGGAAATGTTGGTGATGTTTGCCTGTTTGTACTGACTTTTGCCTGTGGGTTGTCATGCATCGTTTTAACCCAATTGACAAATGCTTGTCCCATTCTGAATTTTTCCAGAACTTTGAAAAGAAAGGGCTATTCTAGCCAATTGCCTTTTCTGCATCCAGTGAGACTACTATACTTGGATCTTGCTTTGTTTGCACCAAATGAATAATGCTGAGCAGTCTATTTAAATTATTGGCAGATTGCCTTTTCCTGATAAAGCCCACTTGGTTTATTAGTTTAGGGAGATATTGACCCAACCTGTTGGGTTTATTTAGTAGTGATATGGGTCTGTATGAGGATGGCTTTGTTGGGTTCCTGTTTTTTTTTGGGTATCACCACAACAATGGCTGTTGAGAAGGACTCCAGGAGAGTTCGCGACCCCGCCGCCTAGTCCATGACCCCCATTAATAGTGGTATTAGTAAGCCTTTAAATTCTTTCTAGAACTCGGGGGGTGGGGGGGGGAAGCGTCTTGTCCCGGAGACTTATTTGTGTGTAAGGTTCCCAGGGCCTGTTCAATTTCCTCCTTAGAGAGTGGGACATCTAATTCCATCTGGTCTTCTTGGACCAGTCTTGGCAGCTCAATCCTTGCCAGAAACTCCTCAATTTTATCCACATCTCTTGGCATCTTGGATTTATATAATTTTTCATAATGTTTTAAAGGTATCATTAATTTATTTCAGGTTGTGTATTATCAAGTCCAGCCCAGACTGAATCGCATTAACTGTCCGTTGAGTTTTCTCTGCTCTTAGTTGCCATGCCAATATTTTGTGTGTTTTTTCACCTAGTTCATAATATCTTTGAATTTCAAGAGTGTTTTTTCCACTCTGTATGTTTGCAGAGTATTATATTTAAGTTTCTTGTTTTCCAGTTCCTGCAATTTCTCATTTGATCCTGAATTTTGGTATTCTTTTTCTAATTTTGTGAACTCCTGTTCTAGTGCCTCTAACTCCCTTAGGTGTTTTCTTTTATTGGTGCATGAAATTATCTGCCTTCTTAGGTTGGACTTTAGTGTATCCCATACTAAAAATATGTTATCCATTGAGGAGCAGTTTGTTTCACAGATCAGGACAATCTGACCTCTTATAAAGGAGCAGAAGTCTGGATTTCTCAATAATGTAGCATTAAAACGCCATCTATGTGCATTTACCTGCTTTTCAGGCATTATTATCTGTATAGTTAACAGTGAGTGATCTGATACAAGTTTTGCTAAGTATTCCGATTCAAGGACTCTGTTCTCTAACCGGCAGACATCAAAAAAATAGTCAATTCTAGTGTGGGAATCATGAGGTTTCAAATAAAAGGAATAGTCCCTGGCCTGTGAGTTCCTCTGTCTCCATATGTTTATCAAATTTAATTCTTTCATGAAGACCAGAGTTGGTTTTGCTGCTTTGGACCTTACTAGTGTTTTTGTTGTCTTATCAAGAATGGGGTCCAGGCAAAAGTTCAGGTCTCCATCCATCAATGTATTCTGCCTTCCCTCTGCCACCCTCAGGAAGGCATTTTGCATAAACTGCTCATCATCAAAGTTTGGCATATAAAAGTTTAGTAGTGTCCCTGGTTCTGAATATAGTTGACAGTGCACCATTACAAGTCTCCTGGCTGGGTCTGTAACTCACCGCTCACCACTGCTCTTTTGTGTATTAAAATGGCTACCCCTCTACTTTTGGAACCAAAGGAGGAGGAGAACACCTGCCCCACCCATTCCCTTTTAAGTTTATCATGTTTTTTTAGTCAAATACGTTTCCTGTAAATAGTTTATCTGCTTTTAGTTTTTTAAGGTGAGCCTTTTTATGGGTTCAGGCCATTCACATTAATACTGATAAATTCGATAGCCTTATTCATCTGTGTTTCTATATTTTATCATTTCACCTTCACAGCGCCTTCGTTTGATAGTCATGAGTGACGTTCTCCTCGTGCCTTTCTGTCTTTTGCAGCTTCTCTGTGTCAACATCCACAACAGCCAGAAAGAAAAAAGATTGGAAGATAAACAAACACATAGTATATCCCTGCCCCACAAACTAAACCAGATAGAATGAAATAAACCTTAAAAACCTCTTGTATATCAAAGATAGCAAAGAAAACACTCAAAGTAATCCCATCTCCTGCTTTGACACTGCTCCTCCGTACACCTGCGCCATTTCCCTTCTTACTGCGAGTCTTCTTGTGTGCCATCTTTTTTGCTTGATCTACACTGCAATCTTGTGCAGTCTCTTCCGCCTCATGCTCCCCTTATTTTACCTACTTAGAAATTTTTTAAACAAAGAAAAATAAAAATTTCCCCATTTCCCCCCAACCAGTTACAGAACTTTGTCAAACTCTGGTTACTTTGTGTATTTATATCTATAATAATTTCAAATGTCTTTGTAAGTCAATGATTGTAAAACTGTAATGGCTGTAGTGAGCCCTCATTGTCTTGTGGTTACTTAGACCTTTCGTCTATAGTTTTTCAAATGGTTCAGTTTAGCCTGTGTTTTGTGGGCCTGCACATTTTCTGGTAGCTCCCATACACATCGCATAGATTCCTATATCTCCTTAAAATGCTTCCTTTCCCTTCCAGACAGCACGACTTTTAAAGTAGCTGGGAATAACATTGCGCATTCAACTTTTTTGTCTCTCAATATTTTCTTGGCCTGGTTGAACTCTTTTATTTGTTTTAGCAGCACAGAACTTAGGTTAGGAAAGAACATCAGTCTTCTCCCCTGGAATTCCACTGAGTGTCTTGTTTCTCTTGACCTAATCATCACTGCCCTTAGCACTGTTTCCCAGTCTCGGCTATGATGAACCGTAACAGGACAGGTCTTGGTCGATGATTTGGGGTGGGGCAGTGACCGATTGTCTGATGGGCCCTTTCTATGGTTAGAGGACCTCTTAATCGTTCCCTCCCCAGCACCTTAGGGAGTCCATTGCAAGAAGAACTTGACCAGGTCCTTCCCCTCTTCCCCATCTTTCAGGCCCAATAGTCTAATATTTTTTACACTGATTATAATTTTCTAAGTGTTCCAACTTATCTATCAATTGCTTTTTCTCGGCAACCCACATGTCAACTGTGTTCTCCAGTTTCTTTTGCTTTTCCTGGACATCCTCCATCTTGTCTTCTAGGGTCCCAACTTGATTCGTCAGGGTCCCGATTTAAGCTTGCAGGTTGACCAGGCCTTTGGAGACTCCTTTCAGTCTGTTGTGCATTCGCTGTTCCAGACCACCGATCTGGGTCACCAGCGACTGTACCGCTATCAGGATACTTTTGTCAGGTGAACCCAACGCCAAAGGCTTCTCCATCATGCCTTCTGTGCTAGGTCCCACTATTACCATGGGAGCCTGTAGATCGCCAACGTCAAGTGAATTTTCACTCAGTGTTTTCAGTGTTTCTGGCTGGTCCCGCTCCTCAGTCACCTGCCTCCTGCTCTTCATGACCATGTTGCCTCAGCGTGAGTAAGTTAAAACTTTTTCTTTGGGCCAATTTTCCTTTATGAAGCTTTTTTTTAAAGAAAGGGAGCTCTTTAGGGCATGTCCTCCCAACTTCACAGCATCACGTGACTCCCACCATTCTCTCATACTTTGATGAAAGGCTCAAGCCCAAAATATTGGTTATTTATTTCTACCTTTGCTACATAAAGGACACTGCTTGACCTGCTGAATTTCTCCAGCATTTTTCACTGGGGATTTAATAGTGTTGCACTAACCGCTACACTAAACATGCCTCCGAGGCATGGAGAGAGTCTTGGTAGTATTTGTAAGTGCCTTGAGATGCTTGCTGTAGGTAACCCAGTAAGCATACATTGTAGTCAGCTCCTGCAAGCCTTGTTCTCCTTGGACCTTTATCCTTCTTGCTGAAACACCTGATTTCTCAATGTGAATCAGTATGGTGGGGTTGCTACAATGACGTACGGTTCAAGTGACACAATGCATTCAGCGAATGTTTACCTATCACAGTTCAGTAATTTCTTCTTGGAACATGCTTGTGAGGACTCGTGAAGTCAGAGCTATACTTGATAATGATTCAAAATATCTTTCAAAATACTTCTGAACAAGATTTGCAAAGGAAAATAATCTCCCAACGCTCAGAAATAGACAAGAGAAAATGCTCACGAGCTGGTGACTTACCTCACAGAAAGAGAGATAGTTGCAGTTGTTGCAGTTCATTTGTCCATCTAACAATATTCCTGCAGAGGTTCCTCAGGTAGTCTCCTCACCCACCATTTCAACTGCTTCTTTAATGACCTGCCTTCTGTTATAAGATCAGACATGAGGCTGATGATCGCACATTTGCAAGGCAGTAAACAGTATTCTCCAAGACCCAGCTTTCATTCAGATATGGGTTGAAAAGTAGTTACCTCTATGCCAGGAAATGACCATCATCAACATGTGAGAATAACCCTTTCCTTAATGTTCACTGTTATCCTCAGATTTCCCAGCCATGAAGATCATGGGGATCAACATTGAGAAAAAAATGGCTGTGGTTACATTGGCTGGTCAAATGTTTGAGAGTATGATGAAATATTTGAGTTCAGATTTATTGTCAAATTTACATAGCATCACATACAATCCTGAGATTCTTTTTCCTGAGGGCAAGGCAGAGTTTGTACTTATTGGTAGTGTAAACTACACTCATGAAAAGATACAAATACAAAATAGAGAAATATAAACAAAGAAAGAAATGTAAACACACCGACTGTGCAAATACATAAAACAATTAGTAATAAATAATGTGCCAAGTGAGAGTCCTTAAATGAGTCTCAGATTGAGTTTGAAGTTGAGGAGTCTGATGGTGAAGGGGTAGCAACTGTTCCCGAACCTGGTGGTATGACTTTTGTGGCACCCAAACCTCTTTCCTGATGATGGCAGCGAGAACAGAGCATGTCCTAGGTGGTGTGGATTCTTGATGACTGCTACTACTTTCTGATGGCAGCGTTCCACAAAGATTTTCTTGATGGTGGAGAGAGTTTTGCCTGTGATATACTTAGCTGTGTCCATTACCTTTTCTAGGGCTTTCCATTCAGAGGTTTTTCCATCCCCAATACCAGGCTCACATTCCTCTGCTCATCTGTCAAATTTTGCCAAATTTGAAATTGGTGTTGTTGTTGTCATACCAAACCACACAGTCGTAAGTGTGCAGCTCTGTGGTGCTAAGAACGTAACCCTGTAATGTTCTGGTACTGACGGAGATTGTGGAGGAGATGTTCTCACCAATCTGCACCGATTCAGGTTTGGAGGTGAGGAAATCCAGGATCGAATTACACAATGGGGTATTGAGGCCCAGGGTCTTGGAGTCTGCTAATTAGTTTTGAGGGGATGATGGTGTTAAATGCCAAACTCTAGTCAATAAAGAGCATCCTGATGTATGAATCATTGGTGTATAGATGTTCCAGAGTTTTGTTTAGAGCCATTGAGATGGCATCTGCCACAGACCTGTTGCTGTGGTAATGGATTGGGAATGGATCTATGTCAGTGCTCAGACAGCAACTGATATTGTCCACTAACATGAAGGCAAGCAACCTCAGCAATGCTTAAGGATCCAAGCACCATATAGTACAAAGCAACATACTTGACTAGTTTTCCATATCCATCTACTGCTCTATTAATTTTCCCCATTCACCCATACCATGGCTGCAGAGTGTCACATCTAGAAAAAGGACTCATCAAGGCCTACCCCTGTGGCACCTCATAATCCCACAACCTCTACCAATGAGCAGGAGGAGGCAGCAAGTGTACATTTTATGTAGGTTTTCTTTAAAGAATCAATTTTAGTCAACAACCCGAATGATGTACATTCTCTCTGTTCCTTCACTCATTAAGATTCCCAGATCTATACATGACACAACTTTATGGCCATTGATTATGGAAGGATACCATATATAATTTTCCTTCTGATCAATGCTTCCCCATTATCTTTTTAATGTTCTGGAGAAGATCTAAGAGAAGAGAAAAAGAACGGTAGCCACCATCTCTCCTTCCTGTGCCTCTCCACATCAATCATGTTCACAACATAATCTGAACCCACCTTAACTGTTTGCTGTTGGGAGATGACAGTAAAATTTATTTATCCAAAGCCACACTCAAGATCAGATGTATTCAAATTGCCATTTATGTGTGATAAGCTGTTAAGTTTGCACCCAATCGTCCAACAGTTTGAAATAAACAATTGTCACACAACATTTTATTCATTATTTCAGAATGTTGACAAAGGGAATTAATTAATTTAACTAGATACAGTCTTCAAAGTTACAAACGTTAGATGTTATTTTACAAAATCTGAGTTGAAAATAGGCAGAAGCTTCAACTTTTCTTTAAGAACACATTTGCAAAAAAAAAAGCATTTGTGTTAACCATGTGATGATTTGAGCATTGTAATTGTTTAAAGACTTTAAAATGGTAGAATGAGAGATTAAGCTCATTTAACCCAAGCAAAATTTATTTCCTTACTCAACTATATTATTGTTCACTACAGCTGTTATAAAAAAAAGATCATTTATAGATTAGCACAATGCTGAAGAAACTCAGCAGGTCAAACTGTGTACAAGATAAAGATAAAGATACAAAACCAATGTTTTGGCTTGATTCCTTCATCAAGGTATGAGCAAAATGTAGGCAGATGCTTGAACAGTATTTGACCTGCTGAGTTTCTCTGGTATTGTGTTTTTACTTCAATTCACGGTGTCTGTGGACTTTCATGTTTGACTCCTCTCATTTAAAGAATACATGTTTGAACTTTTATTCTTCGTATTTCCCTTTTTCTTTCAGAACTTCTGCTGGGTTGACTGATGTAGTAACTTATCTAAGTAACACCATTTCATATGCAAATCAAGACAGGTACAGTCCTCTAACAACATTATTTGGGAAAGACTTGCAAGGAACAAATCCTGAAGCTCTGTGATGTAATATCATTGTCTAAACACCAGGTGACAGTACTGTACTTTGAGTCCCTCATTTCTTGGTGTGAGTACAGTTTGAATTCAGGGTCTGACAGGTTGCAGAGCTTCTGATTGCAGAACCTGCTTCTCACTCAAGTCGTTGGGGAATAGGCAGCATTGGGAAACTATAAAAATATATTAAATAGAATAAGGGTTGAAGAGAGAGGGATCGGTCAGAATGGAGATACAAAGTAAGAGTGAAAGATAATTAGGGGAATAAATCAGCCCCTCCTGTTATAGAACATTGTAGCACAGTGCAGGCCATTTGGACCTTGATGTGGTGAAGACCTACATAAACCTACTCAACAAACTAAACACTCCCTTATCTCACACCCATAACTCTCTTTTTCTGCATTCATCTGCCTGTCTTTTAAATAATGTCCCTATTACTCCAACCTCCACCACCATCCCCAGCAATGCATTCCACTTACCCTGATGTTTCCCCCAAACTTTCATCCTCTCACTTTGTACAGATGTCCTCCAGTGTTTGTTTCTCTTGCCCTGGGGAACAGATGTTGGCTGTCCACCTTATCTATGTCTCTCATAATCTTGTAGACCTCTATAAGTCCCCTCTCATGCTTCTTTGTTCCAAAGAGAAAAACACTAGCTCTGTTAACCTTGCCTCATAGGACATGTTCTTGAATCCAGGCAACATCTGGTAAATCTCATCTGCACTCTCTCAATATCATCTACATTCTTCCAATAGTGAGACACCCAGAACTGAACATAATATTCCAAGTATGGAGAAACCAGAGTTTTATTGAGCTGCAACATTACCTCATGACTCTTGAACTCAATCCCCCAGGTAATGAAGGCCTGCAAACCATAAGCCTTTTTAATTACTCTATCAACCTATGCGGAAAACTTGAGAGATCTATCGATCTAGGCCCCCAAGGTCTGTCCCTCTGTTCTGCCACACTATTAATCCTTCCATTAACAATGTTCTCAGCTTTCAAGTCTGACCTTCCAAAATGCATCACTTCACACTTATCCGGATTGAACTCCGCATCCTGGCTCTATCCTCTTGTAACCTATGACAATCTTCTATACTATCCGCAACACCTTCAACCTTTGTGGTATCTGCAAACGTACTGACCTATCCTCTACATTTTCATCCAGGTCATTTATAAAGGTCACAAAGAGCAGAGTCCACTCATCACTGACCTCCAGGCAGAATACATTCCATCTAATACTACACTCTACCTTCTACAAGCAAGCCAATTCTGAATCCACACTGCCTGACTCATGAATTTTTGAATGAATCTTCCATGAATATCACATCTACGGCCCTAGCTTCATCAATTTCTTTTGTTATTTCCTCAAAACACTTAATTAGGCTCATGAAGCACAACCTACCCCTTAGAAAGCCATGCTGACTATCCCTGAAATGACTATACTTCTCTCAATGCTTCTAAATCCTCTCCCCAAGATTCCTCTGTAATAGTTTGCCCACCACTAAGGCAAGACTCACTTGTCTATAATACCCAGTATTCTCTCTATTAGTTTTTTTTTCCACCAAGAGACAACATTTTCCATTCTCTAATCCCCTAGTACCTTCTCAGTGGGCAGGGAGGATGCAAAGATAATTGCCAATGCCCCTGCTTTCTGTAGTAACTTGTAGTATATCTCGTCTGGTCCCAAGGACTTATCAATCCTCATGTTTTTAAGATCCAGCACTTCCTCTTTCTTAACTTCAACGTGCTCCAGGAAATAAACTTGATCTATACTGACTCAGGGCCAGATTAATGTATGCATATGCTATGGGCCCCACATTTTAAAGGGCTCCTGCATTTATGTACTATGAATAATAAGAAACATTTTCCTTTTCATCATTGTGCAGTGGCTATGAGATACCACACTGATAGTCTGTGTTAATAACCCTGATTAAAGGGGATAATAGGCTAAAATGGGGAATTATGGGTAAGGAAGATGGCCATTGATCCCACATTGAGCCAGCCACCAGTCACTGCCGTAATTAAATTTTGTTTTAAAAAAATGTGCAAGCAAGTTTTAGAAGGGGAGGGGGGATGCAATTTTGGTGTAAGTGTAATTTCAGTGTAAGTGCAAAATGTGTAAGTTTTAACAGGGGAGGAAGGATGTAATTTCAATGCTTGCCATAGGTGCTATGTTCCCTAGATGCGCCATTGAATATATAGTGATCTGAGAAACTGGCATCATTTGTCAAGAATAATTAAGATTATTTCAAACTTACCAACACAAAAATGCAGGATCAGTGTCAAAAACTCTCTCGGAGGTGGGGTGGGGAGCACTGCAGTCACACTACCCCCTCATGGCACATGCGCCAGCCGGCACTATTTATTTATCCTGCAATACTTTGATCCGGCACTGTACTGACCTCACATTAACCAAGGTTCCTCTCTGGTGAACTCTGAAGCAAAGCATTCATTAGGACCTCCCCTCCCTCCTTTGCCTTCAGGCACATGTTGACTCCTTTGTCCTTAAGCGGCCCGACCTTCATTGTCCTTATTCTTCTGTGCTTCGTTTATGCAAAGAACACCTTATGGCTTTCCTTAATCCAATTTGCAAAAGCCCTCTCATGCCCCCTTCTACCTCACTGAAGTCCCCTTTTTATGCCCCCTTCTACCTCACTGAAGTTCTTTCCTGGCTATCATATAATTCTCATGAGTTCTTCCTGCCTTTTGCTTCCAAAACCATCTGTATGCTTCCTTCTTACTCTTAACCAACTGTCTTGCTTTTGTCAACCAGGGTTCCCTAATCCTAACATCTTTTCCCCAGAATCAGCGTTGTATGTGATGTCATGCATGTACTCTGACAATAAATCTGAAATCCCATGCAAGTGGTCCTGAAACATCTTCCACATTACTTCTGTGCTTTTCCCTGAGAACATCCGTTCTCAGTTTAATCTCCCCATTTCCTGCCGAATCCCATCATTTTTAGCCCTTCCCCAATTAAACATTTTACCATTTTGTCTACTCTTATCCTTGTCCGTGGCTCTACTGAATGTTATGGAGTTGTGATCACTGTCTCTGAAATGTTCTCTCACAGAGAAGTCTGTCACCTCACTATTTTTATTACCCAGTACTGGATCCAGTATGGCCTCTCCTCCAGTCGGCTGGTCCACATACTGTGTCAGGAATCCTTGGACACACATGTCAAATTCTGCCCCATCTCTCCCACTTGCAGTAAGGAGATGCAAGTCAACTTTCAGGAAGTTTAAGTCTCCTATAACAACAACCCTATTGTTTCTGCACCATTCTGCCCACTTATCTACTCCACAGTCTCCTGGTGGTATTTGGAGGCCTAAGGACTATTTCCAGTACAATATATTCATTACATTTGACAAACTGCTCCTCTAGAAGCATTTGGTGGGATTTTTTGCATTGGTGTGCTATTGTTGTGTCAAAGTGTCCTCTCTTCTTACGTGAGCTCTTACATGACAATGAAAGTTGTCACAACCAAGACCAATTCTGTCTTCATTCAAGGACCAGATGTGTCTTTTGCAACAAGAAAAATGAATAACACATAAAAAGGGGAGGAAATCTTCGTTCAGTGCCATGTGAAAAGCAATGGTTGATTCTTGGGCCTCTTCCATCACCCTAGCTAAGATGAACTAACCCTGTTCGACCAGGACTTGGGATCTTCCCAATTCAGATGGTTCATTGCATGGCTCAATCTTTGGGGGAAACTATTAAAACATATTTTGAATTACTTCACTGGAGGAGAGCTATGATAATTAGGGACTCATTGGTTAGGAGAGCAGATAAGATTGGTGAACCGGATCAGGGCTCTCAGATGGTATGTTGCCTCCTAGGTGCCAGGGTCAGGATGTTTCTGATGGAGTTCATAGCATTCTTGAGGAGGAGGGGGAGGAACCAAACATCTTGGTCAATGAGGTGACCATTGATATAGATAGGAGTGGGGATGAGATCCTGAAGAGGGAATATAGGGAGTTAGAAAAGTTAAAAAGCAGGACCTCAAGGCTGGTAATCTCAGGATTGCTACCTGTGCCACACCAGAGAAGGTAGGAACAGGAAGATGGAGCAGATGAACGCGTGACTGAAGAGTTGGTGTAGGGGACAAGTGTTCAGATTTCTGGTTCATTGGGATCTCTTCTGGGGAAGGTGTGACCTGTACAAAAAGGGTAGGGTACACCTGAACTGGAGAGGGACCAATATTCTGGTGGGTAGCTGTGCTTAAGTTGTTGGGGAGGGTTTAAACTAGTTTGGCAGGGAGTGGGAATCAGAATGTGAGTGCAGAGATTAAGGTAGAAGGACAAAAGCATGATGCTCTAAGTTGGTGAGGAAGAACAGGCAGGGGACAAAACATAAAGGCTGCCATTTAGAAAGGTTGAAATGTGTCTATTTAAACACTAGGAGTATTAGGAATAAAGGGGATGAACTTAAGAGCATGGATCAGTACGTGGAACTATGATGTTGTGGACGTTACTGAAACTTGGCTGGAGGAAGGGCAAGCTTGGCTGATGCAAGTTCTGGAGGTTTAGGTGTTTTAAAAGGAATAGGATAGGAGGTATAAAAAGCAGAGGGGGGGGAAGTAGCATTACTGGTCAGGGATAGTATCATGGCTATAGAAAGGAAGGATGCTGCAGAGGGAGTGCCCACTGAGTCGATGTGGGTGGAAATCAGATATAGGAAGGGAAATATCATTGTGCTGGGAGTGATCTATAGGTCCCCAAATAGCCATTGAGATACCAAGGAGCAAATAAGCAGGCAGATTTTGTAATGGTGCGGGAAATACAGGGTTGTATTTACGGGTGATTTCAACTTCCCTAATATCGACTGGCACCTACTGACTTCAAGAGGGATGGATGGGGCTGAATTTGTCAGCTGTATTCAAGAAGGATCCCTGACACAGTACACGGACCAGTTGACAAGAGTAGAGGCTATAATGGATATGGTTCTGGGGAATGAACCTGGTCAGGCAAATAGTCAAGAGGAAGGAGGAAGCATACATTAGATGTAGGAAGTAGGAATCAAAAGGCCTCATGAGAAATATATGGTAGCCAGGAAGGAGCTTAAGAAAGGACAGGAGTGCTTGAAGGGGGCATGAGAAGGTCTGGGCACCTAAAATTAAGGGGAATTCCAAGACATTCTACGCATAAGTAAAGATTAGAAGGGTGATGAAAATGAAGGTGTGGTTGCTATAGGATAAAGGAGGCAACGTGTACCTGGAGGCAGAGGAGGTTGGGGAGGTCTTAAATGAATACTTTGCATCAGTATTCACAAGAGAAAAGGAACTTGATCATGGTGGGCTGGATAATGTGGAGATTAAGGAAGTGGAAGTGTTGTATCAGGGCCGGACATGATATACCCCAGGGTTCTGTGGGAAGTGAGAGAAGAGATTGCTGGGGCAATAGCTATGATCTTTGAATCCTCTTTGGCCACAAAGGATGTGTTGGAGGATTGGAGAATGGCAAATGTAATCCTCTTGTTTAAAAAAAGGTAATAGGGAGAATTCTGAGAATTATAGACTGCTGAGTCTTACATCAGTGATGTGCAAACTAATGAAGAAGATTCTTAAGGATAGGATTTATGAGCATTTGGAGAAGTACAATCTACTCAAGGATAGTCAACATGACTTTGTGAAGGGAAGGTCATGCCTCATGAACCCAATTGAGATTTTTAAAGAGGTAACAAAACAAATTGATGAGGGTAGGGCAGTAGATGTGGTCTTCGTGAATTTTAGCAAGGCATTTGACAAAGTACCCCACGAGAGACTCATCCAGAAATTCATGAGGCATGGGATCAGTGGAACCCTGGATATGTGGATAAAAAATTGCCTAGCCAGAAGAAAGCAGAGAGTAGTAGTAGTGCCTGGAGGTCGGCAACTAGTGGAGTGCTGCAAGGATCTGTTCTGGCATCACCTGCTCTTTGTTATTTTTATAAATGACAGAGACAGAAGGATGGGCCAGTGAGTTTGTGGATGACACCTCTGGTTGGAGGAGTTGTGGATGGAGCTGAAGATTGTCAAAGGTTACAAGAGGATAGAGACAGGATGCAGAGTTGGGCACAAAAGTGGCAGATGATTTTCATTTTGGATAAGTGTAAGGTGATACATTTTGGAAGGACAAACCAGAAGGCTCTATTGAACAGAGGGACCTTGTGGGCCTAATCCATAAATCTCTTAAGATTGCCACACAGGCAGATAGAATAGTTAAGAAGGCCTATGGGATGTTGGGATTCATTAATAGGGGGATTGAGTTCAGGAGCAGAGAGGTCATGTTGCAACTCTACAAATCTCTGGTAAGACCACACTTAAGAGTATTGTGTTCTGTTCTGGTAACCTCATTATAGGAAAGATGTGGAAGCTGTGGAGAGGGCACAGATGACATTTACCAGGATGTGGCCTATTTTGGAAAACAAGTCTTATGAGACAAGGTTAGCAGACTTAGGTCTTTTCTCATTGGAGTGTAGAAGAATGAGAGGAGACTTGATAGAGGTCTACAAGATTATGAGAGGCATAGACTGCATCTGTTTCCAAGGGCAAGATCAACAAACACCAGAGGACATATGTACAAAGTTAAGGGAGGGAAGTTTAGGGGAGACATCAGGAGTAAGTTTTTTTTTATATACACATGGAGTTGTGGATGCCTGGAATGCCTTGCCAGGATGGTGGTGGAGGCTGAAACATTGGGGGGATTTAAGAGTCTCTGAGACTGACACATGGATGGAAGAAAAATAGAGGGTTATGGAGTAGGGAGGGTTTAGTACTTTTTTTAATTGAAGGAATATACAGATTGGCACAAACTCAAGGGCTGAAGGGCTTGTACTGTGCTGTACTGTTCTATGTTCCTGACAGTTGGAATCTGGCAGAGTCTATATGCAGTTGACATCACTAGCTCTGCCACTGATCATGGCTTTCACATTAATAGCCCCCCAGAACATCTGATATCAAATGTAAATATTTTCTGCCAAAAGACTTGAGTGGAGCCCAAGTCTCAAAACCTCTGTCAGTTTCACACTGGTATACAAAAATGAAAGAAAATGGAAACCCAAGCTGTCTGCTGAACCAACTGACCATATCACTCATCTGCCTTCCCAGCAACTTCATTTCCATTTTAGGGTCTTAATTTAAACAGGGCTTTCTTCTAAGATTGAAGCAAACTTCCGGTTATTTCTTTTGCAGGGCATGGAAGAAAGTTTGGTTAGTGAAAGCTAGCCTACGGTAATAACATAGTCTTTAAATTATACAGTATTCAGGTCTTTGTCTGGAAAGGATACTTTGAAATAGAAATCCAGACAGAAATAGCCAACTTAAATTTTGAAAACAAGTTACAAATCAGAACTTTGCAGGGATACTTTCAGTTGAAATAGCAAAATATTCTTCATTGCACACAAGAATTACAATGGAACAAAGTGTTATCTATATAAATTCCTAATAATCCATTCATAAATATCATAAATCCTTTTCCAAGGCTTCTTAAGAAATCGTTGATCCAGTTCATATTTTTGTTCTTGCTGAAGATGGAATGTTAAGTGAAGCAACAAAGTTTTTGCCATGTTGCATATTCCTACAGATTCTGCAATGGACTTTTTTCTTGAATCCATACAAATCCTCAAGTTAAGTTTTGAAATATATAGATATACCCTGCATTATGAAACTAGAGCATTCCTATGAAACTTTTCATATGCCAAAACGGCTATTTTCGTAAAAGTAAAAACTCATTCAAATTTTTTTTTTCAATAGCGAACACAGGTTTCTTCGTAAAAGCGAATTTTCGTAAAGTGAGTATTCGTAAAACACGGTCTACCTGTATGTGTGTGTGTGCAAGGAATTATGAGATGGAATTCATGTAGAGGAAATCTGGCTTCTGGTCTTTGATCACCTTCTCTGGTTGGATACAAACTGCCAAGCGCTGTGTTAAGAAAAAAATATTTAACATAATAAATATGGCAAAGAATCCAGAAGGTTGGCCTTAAATTAAGATTAGTACATTGTATGGAACAGTATAGTGCAAGCTGCTGAATCTGGCAATAGGAGTAAAGTTTCAATGGAAAATAACATTTTAGAAGAATATGGATAATAATGTTAGTTCTCTGTTGCCTTTGAATTAAATCAGTTGGGTTGTGTCAGAACAATTCCAATGGACAAAATCAGAGTGGGAAAAAAATACATTATTCAAGAAGAAAACTGCACATCTTATTTAAATACATCACATTGTGGCTAATTTTAAATAGTTCTGAGGTGAGGGAATTCATTTATCAAGTTAGACTGGAGAAACTGTAGCATTTCTCCTTGGACCAGAAGACTGACAGTAGATTTGATGGAGAAATGGAAGATCACAATGGGTTTAGATAGGATAAACAGAGAGAAGTCCTTTGCATGAGTGAATGATTCGAGGACCAAGGGAGTCAGAATCAAAGTGACGAACAAAAGGCACTGGAGATTGTGGCCAATCAGGGCTCCCAAAAGGGAAGTTGCAGTCAACATTTAGCCATTGTAAAGGTACGGTGCACCTGCAACTCTCAGGTGTCTCTGTTCTATTTAAATACAAATCTCTCTTTTCATAACTTACTGTGATGATTGAAATCATTTTGACTTTTTGAAATTAGTTTCATAATATCTGTAATCAGATTTGTTTGGGATCTGTTAGAACATCATACTTTTCAACCAGTTGTCAACTTAAAGCTCTCTTTGATTAAGAGCATTTTGAGGCATACAATCAGATCATTACAAGGGTAGCATCTTTCTGCTTCAGATAACTCTATAAGGAACCAGCACTGACAAGATGGTCAGCCTATTTCATAACAATGGTTTTACAAGTTGAGCAGGAAAAACTGAAACACAAGACCATAATAGCATGACACAGGAGCAGAAATAAGTTATTCAGCCCTGCTATTTAATCATACACTAATCCATTTTCCCACTAGCCCCACTGCCTAACCTTCTCCCCATATCCTTCAATGCTCTGGCTAATCAAGAACCTAAATTACATCCAATGACCTGGCCTCCACAACTCCAGGTAGCAACAAATTCCACAGATTTAGCTGAAGAAATTCCTTCACATCTCTGCTCTAAGCAGATGCCCCTCAATCCTGAAGTTGTGTCCTCTTGTCCTAGACTCTCTCACCATGGGAAACAACCTTCCTATATCTACTCTTTCAACATTCAAAATGTTTCAATGAGCTCCCACGTCATTCTCCTAAATTCCACCTAACTATGTTATGGGAGGTTCCAGCAAGACCTTTAGGTTAAGGCATAAAGTGAGCAGAGGGACCAGGCACTATATTGTATCCAAGTTTAATGAGAGATATCTTTACTTTGTTCATACAACTGAGATTAAATACTGACAATGGGTTAAAATGTATTCCATTCTTCATCACTGACACTCTTAATTACAGGTACTATAAAACTAATTTTAGAACATCAAAATAAATGACATAATTATGTAAAAAGATTTTATTTGCATTTATATTGTGCTTTTCAAGTTTTTTCATGTGATGTATGATAGTTGGCAAGCAACTTTGGCATAGATCAGCAATGTGATAGCAATCAAATAATTTGTACAGTAGAAGTCTGAAAATCGGGACTGCTCGGGGATTGGGTCGGTGTGGATTTTCTGGATTCTCAGGCAGTTCTTTTAAAATTCAAATTGAAGGAGGAATAAAGCTGCTCTGCTTGTGGATGGAACAGTTGCAGCTTCTACTGCATCTGCTGTACTGTTTGACACTTTTTTTGCTTTCTTTAAATAGTTTTGCCTATTACCTCGTGAACGACTTGGTAATTTCTTTGTGATAAGATTATTCTGCACCATGTGTACATGCGTAACGTCTTAAAGACTGAAGCTCCACAAATGTAATAACTGTTTCCATGGACTTTGCAGCCCCCTTTTTTATATCGTAAATTGTAGACTTTCTACTGTTGTATGTTTCCATTAGAACGGTATTGGTCACACCACATTCTGGTTTTTTTAAAAATTAGATCAAGTTTGTCACTCAATTTCAACATGTTCTTCTTTCTCATCACACCACAAAGTTTATCTACTTTAGGATTCATTATCACAGGTTTGCAAATACGGATGCTACATATGGTTGCCATTGTGCATCTATGTCGGCATGCATACACACAAAAAAGCCACTAAATTTTTAAAGTTTGAGAGTTTTCGATTTCTGGCATCTGGATTTTTGTGCTTCTACTGTAATTTTTAATACTGTATATTCAAAAAAGTTAGTAGTGTTCAGTGAGAGTTAAATATCAGCCAGGTCATCATAAATAACCACCTTGCTCCCTTTTGTTATTCTTACTTCCAGCTGAGAAAACAAATATCCTCAGTTTATCATCTCATCCAAATATTCCAAACTATTAAGATATTTTCCATGATGATTTTTTTTTTGTAACTTGTTGGATGTGCATCCCAGGTTAATCCTAATATAAACAGGTTTGCACAGTTCTCTCTCCCAGCAGTGCTTAATGGCTGTATTCCATTTTTCAGCAAACTTTGTCATTGTAACTCCCAGCTTGACTTCCAATTACTCCTGTGTAGCTCCAGAACTAACCTTGTTTTCCGGTTTTATTCTGGATTCTTATCAGTTCTGCTGATGAGTGCAGGCTAAGGAATGTGATGTTTGAGAGACATGTGCCACCATATTTTCTTTTTAACATTACCAAATGAGCATGCTCAAAACCTCAACTCCTATGGATGAAATATGCTAACATTTTGCAGTTGCAAAGGACCTTTAACATAAAATTTGGAGAAATAGACAAGTGAAAGAAAGGCCAGTTTGGAGGAGGAAACCCCACAAGTTTTAAAGAAGCATTCATCAGAGGATAAAAATATCAGAAGCAACTGAATCAAAATAGAAACACTGGAAAAAAACAAACCTCATCCAGGAGAAAGCAAAAGTATCAATCAAAGCAATACAGCATTGGGGGCAGGGGCTACATGGTTACAATAAGGAGTGGGCAGGCCTCAGAGGATTTAAAATCAAGAATAAGAACTTTAAATTTTGTTTATTTGCAGACTGCACTATAGCTCAAATCAAATAACGATCTGACTAAGACCAGTATGATGTGTTTCATATTCAATGATATTTCAAGTTACTCAATAGGGACAAATTGTGTAAATTCTGATTAACCTTTATACTGCTCTACATATGTTAAGAGTTGGGACCATTGCTTGGTTGGAGAGCAGTTTGGGAGAGAGGTGGAACTGGGACTCAATGACTGGATTGTGTTGGGTCTGGTGCCTTGTCTTAGGTGAGTTTTAAAAAAAAGTGGAGCGAAAACTTGGCCGCTGGTAAGTGTCGGGACCGTTGCTTTGGGTAGAGGGCAATACAAATGCTAAATAGAGCAGTGATTGGCTGGAGTTAGTGCTACAGATAAGGGGCAGTAACAAATAAAATGAAGAGAAGCACAAATGAGTGGCCCAGTGTAGGAGTGGAGAATTTGAGGCTTTGGCTCGAGACACTTCAGTGAGCAGTGGCTGAGGATGTTTTTCTTACAGGTAAGGAAAAGTCAGGCAAGATCTTTATATATTATCAAAGAGTAGGTAGTAGCAATGTCAGCTAGGGCAGTGGAATGTTCCGAATGCAGGAAGTGGGAAATCTGGGAGAGCACAATTGTCCCTGATGACAACACCTGTAAGATGTGCAGCCACCTGTAGCTCCTTGTTCAACGATTTAGAGAGCTGGATCAACTTTGGATCATTCAGAGGAGATGACAGACATAGAACATAGATAGAAGATCGAACAATACAGCATGGTAAAGGCCTTTCTGTCCTCTATGTTGTGCCAACTCATATATTCCTTCCAAAAAAAAAGTACTAAAACCTCCCTACTCCATATTTTCCTTTTATCCATGCGTCTGTCTAAGAGTCTCTTAAATGCCCCCATTGTTTCAGCCTCCACCACCAACAAGGCATTCCAGGCACCCACAACTCCCCTAAACTTCCCTCCCTTAACATCGTACAAAACACTCTTGTGTTTGATGATCCTGCCCTGAGAAACAGGTGCTGGGTATGCCTCTCATAATCTTGTAGATCTCTATCAAGTCTCCTCTCACCCTTCTATGGTCCAAAGAGAAAAGTCCAAGTTCTACTAACCTTACCTCATAAGACTTGTTTCCCAATCTAGGCAATATCCTGGTAAATCTACTCTGCACTCTCTCCATAGCTTCCACATCCTTCCTATAATGAGGTGACCAAAACTGAACACTATATTCTAAAGTGTGGCCTTCCAAAGATTTATAGAGCTGAACATGACCTCTCTACTCCTGAATTCAATCTCCTTATTAATGAATCCCAGCATTCCATAGGCCTTCTTAACTATCCTATCAACCAGTGCAGCGACCTTGAGGGAATGTATGAAATTTGGACCCCAAGGTCCCTCTGTTCATCCACACTCTTAAGTAACTGAACATTAACCCTGTATTTAGCCTTCTGGTTCATCTTTCAAAAATGCATCACCTCACACTTATCTGGATTGAAATCCATCTGCCACTTTTTGTGCCCAATTCTTGTATCCTGTCTGTATTCTCTTGTAACCTTTGTTGACCCTCAGCTCCATCCACAACTCCTCAAACCTTCATGTCATCTCCAAACTTACTGACCCATCCTTCCCCCTCTTCATCCAGGACATTTATATAAAAATCAAAAAGAGTGGGGGGGGAGGGGGAAGTGCCAGAACAGATCCTTGCAGCACTCCACTAGTCACTGACCTCCTGGCAGAATACTTCCTTCCACTACTCTGCTTTCTTCTTGCAAGCCAATTTTTTATCCAGACAGCCAAGGTTCCACTGATTCCGTGTCTAATGATGTTCTACACGAGTCTCTCATGGTGGACCTTGTCAAATGCTAAAATTCATGTAGGACACACTTACCACCCTACCCTCATCAATTTATTTTGTTACCTCTTCAAAACTCTCAATAGACTCATGATCACGATCTTCCATTCACAAAGCCATGCTGATTATCCTTGAGTAGTCTGTACTTCTCCAAATTCTCATAGGTACTATCTTTGAGAATCCTCTCCATTAGTTTGCACACTCACCGGTCTACAAGTCCTAAGATTTTCCCTATTACCTTAAACAAGGGGACTACATTTGCCATTCTCCAATCCTCTGGCAACTCAACTGTGGCCAAAGAGGAATCAAAGATCATAGCTACTGCTCCAGCTATCTCTTCCCTCGCTTCCCACAGCAGCCTAGGGTATATTGCGTCCAGCCTCGGGGACTTACCAATCTTGATGTTTTTAAGAAGATCCAACACTTCTGATTCCTTAATCTCCACATTGTCCAGCACATAGGGCAGTTCAATTTCAATCTCACCATGATCAAGGTCCTTTTCTCTTGTAAATACTGATATAAAGTATTCATTTTAGGCCTCCCCAATCTCCTCCACCTCCAGACACATGTTGCTTCCCTTATCCTTTTGCAGCCCCATCTTCATTCTCATCATCCTTCTGTTCTTCACATATGCATAGAACACCTTGGGATTCTCCTTAATTTTACATGTCAAAGCCTTCTCATGCACCCTTCAAGCTCTCTCAGTCCTTTCTTAATCTCCTTCCTGGCTACCATATACTTCTCCTGAGCCCTTTCTGTTTCTCTCTTCCTATATCCAATGTATGCTTCCTTCTTCCTTTTGATGAGTTGCTTGAACTGTTTTGTTAACCATGGTTCCCTTTTCCTACCATCTTTTCCCTGTCCCAGTGGGACAAACCTATCCTGAACCCTATGTAATGGTCCCTATACTTCCTCCACATTACTTCTGTGCTTTCACCCTTAAACATCTGTGTCCTATTTATTCTCACTAGTTCCTGCCTTATCCCCTCATAATTAGCCCTTCCCCAGTTCAGCACTTTCCCAGTTTGAATGTTTTTATCCTTTTCCATAGCTATGTTGAGGCAAAGGGAGTTGTGGTCAATTTCAGCAAAAATTTCCCCCACCGAAAGGACCACCACCTGACCAGGTTCATTCCCCAGAACCAGATTCAGTTTGGCCTCTCCTCTCGTCGGCTGGTCCACAAACTGTGTCAGGAATCCTTCTTGGACACACTTGACAAATTCAGCCCCATCTAGCCTTTTTGCAGTCAGTAAGTGCCAGTCAATAAGTGCCAGTCAATATTAGGGAAGTTGAAATCACCCGTATCTATGACCCTGTATTTCCCACACCATTCCAAAATCTGCATGCTTATGTGCTCCTCAGTGTCCCAAGGGCTAGTTAGGGGCTGAGAGACCACTCCCAGAACAATGATAGCTCCATTTCTATTTCTGACTTCCACCCACTCTGACACTGTGGACACTCCCTCTGCAGTGTCCTCTCTTTCAATAACTGTGATACTATCCCTGACCAGTAATGCTACTCTCCCCTTCTTTTTTTACCTCCCATCCTATTAATTTTAAAGCACCTAAACCCCAGTACCTGCATAAGCCAATCCTGCTCTTCTTCCAGCCAAGTTTTAGTAATGACCACAACTTTGTAGTTCAACGTACTGATCCATGCTCAAAGTTAGGGAGACAGGAGCTTCAGGGAGATGGAACTGGGGAAAAGTGAGAGTGATTGGGGATTCAATAGTTAAGCGAACAGATAGGAGCTTCTGTGAACAAGATCAAGACTCCTGATGGTATGTTGTTTCCCAAATGCCATGGTCAGGGTGTCTCTGATTGAGTCCACAGAATTCTCAAGGGGGAGATTGAGCAGCCAGGTGTCATCGCCCATGTTGGTACCAATGAAATAGATAGGGGTACAGATGAGATCCTGAAGAGGGATTAAAGGGAATTAGGAAGAAAGCTTCATGCCACACGCCATTGAGGATAGGAATAGGAAGTTGTGGCAGATGGATGGATGCATGGCTGAAGAGTTGGTGCAGAGGGAAGGGGTTCAGATTTTTGGATCATTGGGATCGCTTCTAGAGAAGGTCTGACCTGTATAAAAAGTATGGGCTGCACTTGAACTGGAGAGGAACTAATATCCTGCAGGAAGGTTTGCTATAGCTGTTAGGGGGAGAGTTTAAACCAGTTTAGCAGGGGGTTGGGAATCAAAGTGTGAGTGTGTAAAGAACAGGGTAGAATGTGGAAAGGATGACCCAATGTGTTGTGGGTTTGTGATGAAGGACAGGCAGGGGAGGAAGCGTAAATGTAGTCAATTAGATGATTTGAAATGTGTCTTTTTCAATGCAAGGAGTATTAGGAACAAAGTAGATGAACTTAGAGCATGGACCAGCACGTGGAACTATGATGTTGTGGCTGTTACAGAGACTTGGCTGATGGAAGGACAGGATTGGCTATTGGGGTTTAGGTATTATAAAAGGGAAAAGATGGGGGATAAAAATGGGTAGGGGAGAGGCATTACTAGCCAGCCATAGCATCACGACTGTAGAAAGGGAGGATGCTGTAGAGGGAGTATCTACTGAGTCAGTGTGGGTGAAAATCTGAAACAGGAAAGCAGCGTTCACTGTATTTGGAGTAGTCTGTAGGCCTCCTGGGGATACTGAGGATCAGGTAAATAGGCAGTTTTTGGAATGGTGCAGAAATTACAGGTTTTTTGTGATGGGGTAACTTCAATTTTCCAAATATTGACCTGCATCTCTCGACTGCAAGAGGAAGAGATGGGGCAGAATTTATCAGGTGTGTCCAAAAATGATTCCTGACACAGTAATGTGGACCAGCTGACTGGAGGTGAGGTCATACTGGATCTAGTACTGGGTAATGAACGTGGTCAGGGTGACAGACCTCTTGGAAGGGAAGCGTTTCAGTGATAGTGCACAACTCCCTGAGCTTCAGCATAATCACGGACAAGGATAAAAGCAGAAAGAAAGGTAAAGTGTTTAATTGGGGAAAGGATAATTACAATGGGATGAGGCAGGAACTATGGAGAGTAAATTGGGAACAAATGTTCTTGGGAGAAAGCACAGAAGTAATGTGAAGGATGGTTAAGGACCACTTGCATGGGTTCTGCATAGGTTTGTCACATTGGGACAGGGAATATATGGTAGGAAAAGGGAACAGTGATTGACAAAACAAGAAAGGCAGTGAGTTAAGCGGAAGGAATCATACATTAGATTTAGGAGGCAAAAAAACAGGAAAGGCTCATGAGAATTATATCATAGCCAGGAAGGAAATTAAGAAAGGACTTAGGAGGGCTCAAAAGGGGCATGAGAAGGCCTTGAAAAGTAGCATTGAGGAAAACCCCAAGGCATTCTATGCTACATGAAGTACAGAAGAATGACGAGAGCAAAGGTGGGGCCGCCTGAGGATAAAGGAGGCAACATATGCCTGGAGGCAGAGGAGGATGGCGAGGTTCTATATGAATTCTTTGCTTCAGTATTCACCAAAGAAAAGGACCTTGGTCAAAATGAGGTCAGAATAGAACAAGCTTGTGTGCTTGTTCTATATTGAGATTAGGAAATGGGAAGTGATGGATCTTCTTAAAAACATGAAGATTGATATGTCCCTGGGGGCAGAGGAGATATAGCCCAGATTGCTGTGGAAAGGAAAGAGATTGCTGGGCCATTGGCGATGATCTCTGTGTCTTTTTTGGCCCTGGAAGTAACAGAGGATTGGAAAATGGCAAATGTGGTCCCCTTGTATCAAAAAAGGTAATAGTAAGAATCCTGGGAATTATAGGCCAGTGAGTTTTGCGTCTGTCGTGTGCAAACTATTGAAGAAGATCCTTAATGATAGGATTTATGAGCATTTGGAGATGTAAGTCTTCCTAGGGATAGTCAGCATGTACTTGTGAGGGGAAGGTCATGCCTTATGAGTCTAATTGAGCTTTTTTAGGAGGTAACAAAAGAAATTGATGAAGATAGGGCAGTCGATGTGGTGTATATGAATTTTAGTAAGGCATTTGACAAGGTCCCCATGAAAGACTCGTTCAGAAAGTCATGAGGCATGGGATCCATGGAACCTTGTCTGTGTGGATTTTGAATTGGCTTGCCTGTAGAAAACAAAGTGTGGTAGTGAACGGAACGTATTCTACCAGTAGAGTTCCACAGGGTTCTATTTTTGGACCCCTGCTCTTTGTGACTTTTATAAATGACTTGGATAAAAAAGTAGTGGATGGGTCATTAGGTTCTTAGACATACACAGGCTCTTTCAGCCCATGAGGCTTGCTGTCCAATTGTACCCAATCCCCGGTACATTTTGAAGGGTGCAACAAAACCAAAGCACCTGGAGGAAACCCATGTAGACATGGGGAGAATGTACAAACTCCTTATAAACAGCAAAGGATTCAAACCCCTGTCTCAGTTGCTGGGCTGTAACTTTGTTACTGCTACGCTAACTGAGCTGCTATTTGCAGATGATACAAAGGTAGCAGAAGTTGTGGATGGTGCTGAAAGTTGTCATAGGTTACAAAAGGATATAGACAGGATGCAGAACTGGGCAGAGAAGTGGCATATGGAGTTCAATCTGGATGTGTAAGGTGATGCAATTGGAAGGTCACTGGAAGGCTGAGTACAGGATGAATGGACAGATACTTCACAGTGTGGAAGAACAGAAGGATCTGATAATCCAAATCCATACATCTCTCAAGATTTCCGCACAGGTTGAAATAATAGTTA
The DNA here is from genome assembly GCF_036971445.1 of Narcine bancroftii. Taxonomy (NCBI): domain Eukaryota; kingdom Metazoa; phylum Chordata; class Chondrichthyes; order Torpediniformes; family Narcinidae; genus Narcine; species Narcine bancroftii. The sequence continues at coordinate 125,721,209 of NC_091472.1, forward strand.
AGAAGGCCTGTGGGATGCTGGGCTTCATTAGTTGGGGGATTGAGTTCAATCGTTGAGAGGTCATGTGGCAACTCCACAAATCTGGTGAGACCACACTTAGAATATTGTGTTCAGTTCTGGCCACCTTATTATAGGAAGGATGTGGAAGATTCACCAGGTTGTTGCCTGGATTGGAAAATAAGTTTTATGACGCAAAGTTAGCAGAGCTGGGGCTTTTCTCTTGGAGCATGGAAGGGTGAGAGGTGACTTAATAGATGTCTGCAAGATTCTGAGAGGCAGAGACAAGGAGGACAGCAGTGCCTTTTTCCCAGGGTGGGGGTAACGAACACTAGAGGACATCTGTACAAAATGAAGGGAGGAAAGTTTAAGAGACATCAGAGGGTTTTTTTTTTCATGGCGAGTGTGGGTGTCTGGAATGCCTTGCCAGGAATGGTGGAGGAGGCTGAAACATTAGGGGTGTTTAAGAGACACTTAGACAGGTATGTAAATGAAAAGAAAATAGAGGGTTACGAGGTAGTAAGGGTTTCGTTTATTAAAAATTTTGGCCAGAATATTTTGGTTGGCATCATATTAAGGGCCGAAGGGCCTGTACTGTGCTGTGATGCTCTATGTTCTATATTTTATTACTTCCACTGCAGAAAGGGAGAGATACATTTTACTGAATGTTTGCTTAATGCCAGCATTAATAAAGAGCACAAAAGCAACTTGTGAGGGAGTGCATGCAAAGTATTCAATGAGGAAAAAATAAATGGCAGATTGAAGAGTTTAATGATTTTTGCAATGAAATTGGGAAAGTGGAAGACAATGCAACAAATATCCATTTCAACAGTCAGATCTTGGAGAAAGAAAATTTTGTTCTCTTTGAGAGGAAAGAGAAAAAATTCCAGAACCATTTTCCCCTCAGTATAAAGAGAGTGCAGTGAAGGAATTAGAACTTCAATCTTACCTGCTTAAGGGATCCTGGTGTCCATACTAGTTTATACACCATGTATATTGGGATCCATATAAATGATGAAGTTCCAATCAGATACCCTACTGTTATACTCCAATCTGGATAATCATAGCCAAATAGACTGAGAGGGGGCTGGTACACAATTGAGCTCACTGTAATGAACTGAAATCAAACAGAAAATGAACATTGTAAATTTGTCAATAAATAAATATATGTATATTATGGATGCTTCAGGTGTTCTAGTTGTATTCTTACAGTGGATATTTTCAAGCAACTACTCTCTCCAAGAATATGATTTACTATTACTAAACTGGCAACAAAAGGCCCTTCAGAGTGACTATCCAGAAAAGTGATCAATTGAGGATGTATTGAAGTTAGACTCTAAAGTCTGTAATAATTAAAAAAAAAAGCCTATTATACATACTGAGTGGGTTTAATGTTTTACTTGTGGCTCAGATAGGTTTACAAGAAATTAACAGCCTTGAAGCCATATGTGAATAGATGGGTTTTGCCCTGTCCTGAAGGAAGTTTCCTGATATCACTGCTGAAGTAATATCAACATATGGATTGCAGTGATTTGTGAATAAGGTTGACCACCACTCTCCTATCCTTGCAACCAAGAAGTAATTTTTAAAAATCTGTCTTGTTCTAGTTTTATTTCCCTTTACCCACTGCCAATGACTACATTGTTTCATTAAAGAATTTAGCAATGTTGGTGCCTTTGAGATTGTGCCTTATGTAATTGATATTTATGTGGACCAGTAGATCAAGAATCAGTCAAAGCTGTTAAGCATTCAGAAGTTAACATTTAAACTGGTCTGTGTCAATAGGAATAGCAATCAAGAATACAAGAGTATTTCATCAATCACAACCAATAGATGGAGTTGTGGTCGACATTCAGACCTAAGGAGAACTTTAAGGCTACAAAAGCGCGACTGAAGCGTACTAGTGAGGACTGTTCAGACATTTGTTGTCACTGCAATAGCCAGCAGTAACCACAGACTTCAGTGCAGAACAGTCTTGGGTTTCCATTGCCAAATGATTGGTTCTTTTAAAATAACTGGCAAATTGAAGGTTAGAAGCTGAGCTTCTAAAGCAGTTTCAATGGCAATTTAAAACAATGGAAAGTAAGGCAGTTTTGAAGTCCAACAAGGAAATGGAATTGTACAGTATTAGCATCAGAAATAGAACCATAGAACATCACAACACAGAAAACAGGCTCTTCTAGACTGTGCTGAACTATTGTTGTGCCGAGTCCTATTGACCTGCATCCAGTTCGTAGTCCTCCAGACCACTCCCATCCATGTACCTGTCCAAATTTTTCTTAAATGTGAAAATTAAGCCCGCATTCACCACTTCAGTTGGCAATTCATTCCACTTTCCCACTACTCTCTGTGTGAAGATGTTCCCCCCAAAACTTTTCCCTTTTCACCCTTAACCCATGTCCTCTGATTTGTATCTCATCTAACCTCAGTGGAAAAAGCCTAATTGCATTTACACGATCTACAACTGTCATAATTTTGTATCATGTCTCCCCTCCAGGCAATAAAGTCCTAATCTGTTTAACCTCTTTCTGAAACTCAGTTCCTGAAGACCAGTCAACATCCTAGTAAATCTTCCCTGCACTCTTTCAATCAAATTGATATCTTTCCTGTAGTTAGATGACCAAAACTGCACATAATACTCCAAATTTGGCCTCACCAATGTCTTATACAATTTTACCATAACATCCCAACTCCTCTACTGAACACTTTGATTTATGAAGGCTAATATATCAAAAGCTCTTTTTACAACCCTCTCCACCTGTGATGCTACTTTCAAGGAATTATGTATCTATTCCCAGATTCCTCTGCTCTACAGTGCTCCTCAATGCCCTATCATTTACCGTGTATATTCAAAATGCAACACTTCACAGTTGTCTGTATTAAATTCCACAAGCAATTTTCAGCCCATATAGACAACATCCACAGCCTTTCCATCATTGACTTTCCTCCTCAAAACATGACCTACCACACACAAAGCCATGTTGATGATCCGTGATCAGTCGCTGGCTATCCAAACACTTATATATCCAATCTCTTAGGATATCTTTCAATAATTTACCTACTACTGGCGTCAGGTTCACCAGTCTATAATTTCCTAAGTTACTTTTGGAGCCTTCTTTAAACAATGAACTGCCTTCCAATCCTCTGGCACCAAACCCATGGCTCAGGACAAGTCCCTTACAATTTCTGCACTTGCCACCCTCAAGGTCCAAGAGACTATCTTGTCAGGCCTGGGGGATTTATTTTATTTGCTTCAAGACTGTAAGCATCAGCCTGTTTAAAACAAAATGTGTATTGTATATTTAGTAATCCCACTCAACACGCAGTGAGTAAAAGTGAGTTGAACCCAATGACTTTAATAGAACTTTCGCATGCATTTAAATCCCTCGGAACCCAATGAAGCTTGTGACTCCTGGGACCTGACTCTCTGATCTCCCTTCTTCCGGAACTTTCACAATCAGATCTGCCGCGGACTTGTTCGCAACTCTGTGAGCCAGTTCGCCTATTGCATGGGCGATCCACCGTAAGCGTACAAGTCAACTGGCATACAAGTCCACCCCCACCCCCCTTTTTCAGCCACATTTTAAGGGTTTTATGGTATATCTGCCATACAAATTAACCCCAATTTTCTGGCTACCTGAGATGCATCGTTGACTGGCAAATACATCGACCCCCGTAGATCTTGCGGATTGATCTGCTGGAGGTGATTGGTATCATGGAGGGTCCATTGACACAATGCATCACGTGATGAAAATGTACAGCAACTTTAAGTTGAAAGTGATAGAAATGGCCAAGAAAACCAGCAACTGTGCTGCTGCAAGAAAATTTGATGTATATGAGAAGTTGTTAAGAGATTGGAGGAAGAAAGAAAAGACTTTAAGAAAAATATGAAAAAGGTAATGTTCTTTGAGAAAAGGAATCACTCATTGGCCAGATTTGGAAAATCATGTTGTAGAATGGGTACGTGAACAGAGGCAAGATTGCTACATGGTCACCTGAAATAGAATAAGAACATTTGCACTGCAGTGGGCAAAGTCGTACCCAGACCTCGGTGATAATTTTGAGGCTACAATCGGCTGGTGCAATCATTTCATGAACAGGAAAAATCTGGTATTACGCCAAAAATCAAAAATTGCACAGAAACTAACAAAAGATTTTGATCATTGTAATTGTTATAAAGTTGTAAGTTTTCACCAGTTTATTATAAGAAACCAGCAGAAACACAATTTGCACTGGCAAACATCAGAAACATGGATGGAACCCCCATGAATTTTGGCATGATAGGCAATAGAAAGGTGTTAAAACTATGCAAACCAGAAGTACAGGTCACAAAAAAACTAGGGACAAAGTTAAGACCCATGGTAATCTTCAAAATTAAGCTGAAAATGAAATTTTCATGCAGATATTTTTGTACATTTTCATGAAAATGGTGTAAAGCTATGGATAGACAATGTGTTGAACAGGAGGCCAGGTGGTTTACGCAAAGAACTGAGTTTGCTGGTCTGGGATATGTTTTGTAGCCACTTAACTGAAAACACTAAAAGTAGATTAACTCTACATAATACTTAAATGGCAGTTATCCCGGCTGGTTTGATGTCTATATGCAACCTCGCAATGCCTGCTTGAACAAACCATTAAAAGACCATGTGCGCAAGGAATGGAATACATGGATGTCGAGTGCAGAAAAGTCATTTACAAAAAGTGAGCCGATGTGTGCTGCATCACTTGATGTGCTGTGTAACTTCGTGCTCAAGGCATGGGGCAAAGTTAAAGTAGAGCCTGATAAAATCGTTTAAAAAGTGCGGTATCTGTTGTGCAATTGATGGCACGGAAGATGATTTATTGTGGGACATTGACAACGAAGCTGAAATTGCCTCATCAGATACATATGATGACTGTTAGAACATTGAGAGTAGGGATGTGGTTGCCGCCATCTTTGCTTCAGACGATGGTAGAGTGATTTTGAAGGGTTCTAAATGTGTTGTTTGCAGACAATGATATCGATTTTGAAGGGTGCTAATTGGGTTGTTGTTTTCAGTGAAAATCTGTCACAGTCAGGTTTTATTTTTGTTTTTCAAGGGTTGAATTTTACACTGAATTGGTTTTTCAAGGGTTGACTTGTATGCCAGATCAGTGCAGATTGGATTTCGAGCTGAATTTAAGGTCTCAAAAGTATTCTGAGTAAATACTGATGCAAAAAAAACATTTAACATCTCTGCCATCTCTTCTGGCTCCATACATAGCTGACCACTCTGATCTTCAAAGAGACCAATTTTGTCCCTCACTATCCTTTTGCTCTCAATATCCCTGAAGAAACCCAAAGCATTTTCCTTTATTTTGTCTGCCAAAGCAACCTAGTGTCCTCTTTTAGCTCTCCTGATTTCCTTCTTAAATTTTTTCTTGCATTAAAAAAAAAACTCCGCAAGGACATAATTTGCTCCTTGTTGTCTATACCTGCTGTACACCTCTCTCTTCTTTTTAACCAGATCTCCAATATCCCTTGAAAACCAAGGTTCCTTACGTCTGTTAACTTTGCCTTTAATCCTGACAGGAACAGACAAACTCTGTACTCCCAAAATTTCATCTTTTGAAGGGCTTCCACTTACCTCGCACATTCTTGCCCAATAACAACTTATCCCAACCCACACATTCTAGATCCTTTCTCATTTGGTCAAAATTGGACTTTCACCAATTTAGAATCTCAACCAGAGACCCAGACCTATCCTTATCCATAATTAACTTGAACTCCATTATGATTGTGGACCCAAAATGTTTCCCTACATCTGCCTGTCCTGTCTTATTCCCGAATAGGAGACCCAGTATTGCATTGTCTTGAGTTGATACTTCTATATCGGTTTTGAACACATTCAGCAAACAGCATTTAAAGATGTTAATTAACAACCAGTGTATTGATGTGCAAATTAACTTTGGTGCAGATGTTTTGTGATGTATCATGACGTTCACTGTAGTAAGTTCAGCTAGACATAATGACCAAAGCCACCATCATTCTTAATGACCTTTTCTGGTGGCATTTCACTTATATCCATGTAAATAAAGGGAAAATAAGTGCAGCTACCCATCATTCTGGTCAGCAATGAAAATAGGCCATGTCTAAGGAGGAGAAAGGACTGAGGCAACCAGGTTAGATAGGAAATGTGGGGGGAACGGAGAAACATAACACCTTCAAAGTCAGCCTCCCTTGACAGGAATTTTCAGTAGGTCAGTAAACAGGGCGGCACAGTTAGCATAGCGACTAATACAATGCTATTACAGTTCCAGCAACTTGTATTCAAATCTGGCACTGTTTGTAAGGCATTTGTACATTCTCCCCATGTCTGTGTGGATTTCCTCTGGAAGTTCTGGTTTCCTCCCACCCTCCAAAACGTATTGGGTTTGTAGGTTAATTGGGGTGTTTAGAGGGCATTGGCATATGGAGAGGATGGGGTTGTTACCATGCTGCTTGTCTAAATTAAAAAAAAGAAACACAAAGATATCCAACTTCTCCCCACCTTCACTGCTGTTTAACAAGGTGTTTTTGTCTCCATTCCAGTTCTGGCATAAGGGTACCGACCGGAAATGTTAGTTGTTTCTCTTTTCACAGACACAGCCTGATCTGCTGAGTATTTTCCAGCATTTTCTGTTGGAAAATTATTTTCTGCATCATTTTAAATTTTTTGCGACATTCTCATGATTTTTACTGATGCAAGACCGTTACCTTCAGACTTTCGGAAACAGAATCCAGTATTCAAATTGTCATGGCAATTTTTTTCACTGTAGCCTTTAAGCATCGAGTCCAATCAGGGCATCAATACTGGCAAACAACTTGTGACCGGCTAACCCATTACTCGTGAATTATTAATCTGGACTGATGGATAATTAGTTTACTCTCTTCTTTCTTTGGCTTGGCTTCGCGGACGAAGATTTATGGAGGGGGTAAAAGTCCACGTCAGCTGCAGGCTCGTTTGTGGCTGACAAGTCCAATGCGGGACAGGCAGACACGGTTGCAGCGGCTGCAGGGGAAAATTGGTTGGATGGGGTTGGGTGTTTCCTCCTTTGCCTTTTGTCAGTGAGGTGGGCTCTGCGGTCTTCTTCAAAGGAGTTGCTGCCCGCCAAACTGTGAGGCGCCAAGATGCACGGTTTGAGGCGATATCAGCCCACTGGCGGTGGTCAATGTGGCAGGCACCAAGAGATTTCTTTAGGCAGTCCTTGTACCTTTTCTTTGGTGCACCTCTGTCACGGTGGCCAGTGGAGAGCTCGCCATATAACAGGATCTTGGGAAGGCGATGGTCCTCCATTCTGGAGACGTGACCCACCCAGCGCAGCTGGATCTTCAGCAGCATGGACTCGATGCTGTCGACCTCTGCCATCTCGAGTACTTCGACGTTAGGGATGAAAGCGCTCCAATGGATGTTGAGGGTGGAGCGGAGACAACGCTGGTGGAAGCGTTCTAGGAGCCGTAGGTGATGCCGGTAGAGGACCCATGATTCGGAGCCGAACAGGAGTGTGGGTATGACAACGGCTCTGTATACGCTTATCTTTGTGAGGTTTTTCAGTTGGTTGTTTTTCCAGACTCTTTTGTGTAGTCTTCCAAAGGCGCTATTTGCCTTGGCGAGTCTGTTGTCTATCTCATTGTCAATCCTTGCATCTGATGAAATGGTGCAGCCGAGATAGGTAAACTGGTTGACCGTTTTGAGTTTTGTGTACCCGATGGAGATGTGGGGGGGCTGGTAGTCATGGTGGGGAGCTGGCTGATGGAGGACCTCAGTTTTCTTTAGGCTGACTTCCAGGCCAAACATTTTGGCAGTTTCCGCAAAGCAGGACGTCAAGCGCTGAAGAGCTGGCTCTGAATGGGCAAAACTAAAGCGGCATCGTCTGCAAAGAGTAGTTCACGGACAAGTTTCTCTTGTGTCTTGGTGTGAGCTTGCAGGCGCCTCAGATTGAAGAGACTGCCACCCGTGTGGTACCGGATGTAAACAGCGTCTTCACTGTTGAGGTCTTTCATGGCTTGGTTCAGCATCATGCTGAAGAAGATTGAAAAGAGGGTTGGTGCGAGAACACAGCCTTGCTTCACGCCATTGTCAATGGAGAAGGGTTCAGAGAGCTCATTGCTGTATTTGACCCGACCTTGTTGGTTTTCGTGCAGTTGGATAATCATGTTGAGGAACTTTGGGGGACATCCGATGCGCTCTAGTATTTGCCAAAGCCCTTTCCTGCTCACGGTGTCGAAGGCTTTGGTGAGGTCAACAAAGGTGATGTAGAGTCCTTTGTTTTGTTCTCTGCACTTTTCTTGGAGCTGTCTGAGGGCAAAGACCATGTCAGTAGTTCCTCTGTTTGCGCGAAAGCCGCACTGTGATTCTGGGAGAACATTTTCGGCGACACTAGGTATTATTCTATTTAGTAGAATCCTAGCGAAGATTTTGCCTGCAATGGAGAGCAGCGTGATTCCCCTGTATTTTGAGCAGTCTGATTTCTCGCCTTTGTTTTTGTACAGGGTGATGATGGTGGCATCACGAAGGTCCTGAGGCAGTTTTCCTTGGTCCCAACAAAGCTTGAAAAACTCATGCAGTTTGGCATGCAGAGTTTTGTCGCCAGTCTTCCAGACCTCTGGGGGGATTCCATCCATACCTGCTGCTTTGCCACTTTTCAGTTACTGCATAAGCACTATGCCACCATTCCCAAGGTTTTCTCTAACTCTTTGTTTATGCATATCATTTGAACTGTAAATAAATTTAGCTGTACAACGTAATCTAGTGGTAAAATTATTCTGATAACCAGTAGGTTAGAGCAGCCATTTTCAATGGGGACCCTACTACCCTCTGTGGACTACAGCACATTTAAGTAAAAGTTTTATTTTATTTTCATCTCAAGTAACAAATATTTTTTAATGTTTTTATATAGCTTGTAGGAGAGAAGTTCAGAAGAAATCAAAACCTGACTGCTTCACAGGGAAGATTCCTAGGAAGGCCATAGCTAAAAAAAAGTTGAGAATGACTGGGTTAAAGGATGTAGATGTCATCTATCAATAAGCAGTTTACTGTGACCAAAGTTAGTTATTATATTTAGATTATGTCAGGGTAAATAACTAGAGAAATTATGCCACTGAAAGTGAGAATTTGATTCATCCCAGACCCTGAAGAAGCATTCTTTTGTCTAACGTTGTGAGTTTCTATCCTATTTACAAGTCGTAATTTATTCCACGGTGGAACCAGTATTTTCTGCTCTACTTGAAGAATATGAACTAATGCATTCAAAGACAGAAAATGTACTTTATAAACAGATCTATAATCACATAAAATTGATGAATCATCAGCCTTGCTATAGCTCGGAAGACCCTCAAGAGTGGCTTTAAGACAAAGCTACACTTTGTATGGGGCCATAGGAGATGGGACTTCTACCTAGGGAGAAATTAAACACCTACCCAATTCTGACATCTCCTTAGAAATAGGTGCAGGGGTTGACATTATAAACTGTCAAGCCTCCTGCACTATTCCATAAGAACTTGGCTGATCCAATCTTGGCCTTAGTTTCACTTTCCTACCTGTTCCCCATCACATTTATTTTCCCTATATTCCCAATATCCATCTCAGCCTCAAATATGGTCATCTGAAATATATTGCATCATTTAAAATCCTTAAACAGTAAAAACATATGTCCAACATATCTCGCCTGTGAAGTTAATAACAATAGGGAAGTGCCTGACCCAAGGTGATAGATAATCATCAACACTGCAGAGTGAATTGTTCTTGGAATGGGAACAAACTGGAATATAATATACAGCTGGGCCATAGCATTGTTACTTACAGCAAGAAAAGCGGGGCTAATGCCCACCCAACAAACTTTCCAGAACAGTCCTGGTGAAAAGCCCACCATTGTCCGGATATCATTGCAGAATTGCTGGACTCCTGAAAAAAAAGAAGGAAAAGGAGTGAGAATTGCAAGAACAAGTGAAGGTAATGACTGTAAAATATTCTCAATACATTCAGACAATGGCAATTTTTTTTTGGTATTCATTTTGAAATAGCAATATTTGCTATTTATGTTTTTTTATGTTTTGTACAGAACATGCAGAGTATGGGTGGAATTGGGCTATATCTTGCAATGTTACATGGCACAGGATGTAGGAGAAAATCAGGTTAATATTACATTCTAAGAGCTTTTACACGTTATCTCGATTTCTGCCCTCTAGTATTTGCATACATCTAATACTATTTTAAAACATATTTTCTCATATCTCCCATAGTTGTAATACTAGGTGGAATCAAACCACCATCCTCTCTTGATGTTCTATTGTGTGGCTGTCTTCATTAAAGCCAGCTGAAATATATTTATTCAAACAAAGCCTAGAATGCTGATCAAAGCACAAACAGCGGCGTTATACTTAAAAAATGTAATAATTTAATTATACATTGAAGTTAACATTGAAAACAATGTTGAGATTATTGTATAATTTTCATTGTGGTTTTTAATAAGAGGGAATCCCTATTTAAACTTGCATTTTACTCTTGTATAATTAGTTTATTCTTGTGATCTTGTCATGCATTTGTATTTGCTCACTCTTGCTCTCCTTTTCTCTCTTTGAATGACTCTCTTCTTAAACATCCACTGGAGGTCAAGGGAGTGCAAAGTGTGCAGAGAAACACACTGGGTCTAGAACAAGCATAGACTGAAATATTTAGCAGGAGAACAGATTATTTACATCAGGGCATTGCCATTTAAGAGGCCAATGTCTGCCCTGTAAGCCATCTATCAGTTCTGGTTAAAAGGAAGTCCATTTGGATTAGCAAGTGACTACCACCAAAACATTAGCATAGTATTTTAAGATGGACTACGAGTCCTTCCACCAGCTCCACAATATTCCTCATGGGTTAGATGCCTGCTGTTCAACTTCGATATGAGTTACAAATGCAAGGATCAAAGCAGAAGATCTGAGTGTAATCCAAGGACAAATTTACTGCAACATGTTTTTGCTTCATTTTCTGAACTTTTATTTAACCTAACAAAGAAATTGATATGAATGTGGATCCCTTACCATAAAACCAGGACACTGCAATAGATTCTAATAATACCACAGCAATCAGGCAGGGGCCAGATCCAAAATCTTCCATCAATTTGACCACATATGCTCCTCCCTGAAAAATTGAATTACATTTCATATTAGGCCAGGATTATAAATAAAATTGTTAAGGGGTTGTTTGTGAATGCACTGTTCTTTCAACTCAGAGAAAAAGTCTTGAATGTAATTATGGAGAAGAATAGGTCTGGGTCTCAGGTTTAAATTCTAAATTGTTGAATGGTCAATTTTGAGGAAATGAGAAAAGATCAAGAAAATGTGGATTGGGATAAGTCATTTTCTGGTAAGGATATGCGAGGTAAGTGGAAGAACTTCAAATATGATATTTTGAAAGTACAGAGGTTGTATAATCCTGTCAGGATTAAAGGAAAAGTTAACAGGCAGAGAGAACCTTGGTTTTCAAGGGATATTGGGGATCTGATTAAGAAGAAGAGAGATGTGTACAGCAGGTATAAACAACATGGAGCAAATGAGGTACCTGAGGAGTATAAAAAAATGCAAGGAAAAGCTGAAGAAGGAAATCAGGATGGCTGAAAGAAGACATGAGATTGCTTTGGACAATGTGAAGGAAAATTCTAATGGTTTCCATAGATATATTAAGTGCAAAAGGATTGTAAGGGACAAAATTTGTCCCCTTGAAGATCAGAGTTGCTGATATATATGGAGCCAGAAGAGAGGGAAGGGTTAAATGTTTTTTTTTTTTTTTTTTTTTTTTGCATCGGTATTTGGTCAGGAAACCGGCACAGAGTTGTAGGAAGAAAGGAAAACAGGGAGATCATGGAATTTATATAGATTAAAGAAGAGGAAGCGCTTGCTGCCTTAAAACAAATAAGAGCAGATAAATTCCCAAGCCCAGACAAGATATTCTCTCGGACCCTGAGGGAGGCTAGTGTAGAAATTGCAGGGGCTCTGACAAAACTATTTAAAATGTCCTTACCCATGGATTAGAAGATAGTTCATGTAGTTCCATTGTTTAAAAAATGCTCCAAAAGTAACTCAGGAAATTATAGGCCAGTGAGCCTGACATCAGTTGTAGGTAAATTATTATAAGGTGTCCTAAGAGAGTGCATATACAAGTATTTGGATAGCTTGGAACTGATCATGGAGAGTCAACATAGCTTTGTGCGTGATAGGTCATGGGGGTTGGTGAATGAGAGGCTGTGGATGTTGCATGCATGGACTTTAGCAAGGCTTTTGACAAGATCCCTCATGGGAGGACAATCAAGAAGATTCAGTCACTCAATATTTATGGTGGGGTAGTAAACGGGATTCGATATTGGCTATACGGGAGATGCCAGAGAGTGGTAGTAGATGATTGCTTCTCAGGCTGGAGGCCTGTGACTAGTGATGTGCCTCAGGGATCAGTGCTGTTTGTCATCTCTATCAGTGATCTAGGCGCTAGATGATAATGTGGCAAATTGGATCAGCAAGTTTGCTGATTACACAAATATTGGAGGAATTGTGGACAGTGAGGAAGGCTGTCAAAGCTTGAAAAGCGATCTGGACCAGTTGGAAAAATGGGATGAAAAATGGCAGATAGAATTCAATGCAGACAAGTATGAGGTGATGGAAGGTCAAACCAAGAAAGGACATACATGGTAAATGGTAGGGCATTGAGGAGTGCAGTAGAACACAGGGATCTGGGAATACAGATACATAATTCCCTGAAAGTGTCATTGCAGGTAGAAAGGGTTATAAAGAGAGCTCAAGGGCAGCCTTAGCAGGTCACAATTGGAAACATTTTTGCAGGGACCCAGGTTCACTGCCCAGGTCTGTAGAATCTTCGAGATATAAATAACATATATTATAGACTTTATATCTCTATGGTAGAATGGAAAACAATCAATATGTACAGTTAAAAAGTACATGCGAGTTAATGGACCAAATGGATCTAAGCACATTTTAATATAAAATTGCATACATATAAGCCTACAAGTAAACAAATAAAAAGTTTGTTATCTTGGGCGATCCGGTATTTTGGAGGTCATTATTTTGGAGTTCTACCGCACTCATCAATGCCCTACCATTTACCACGTATACCCTTTCTTGTTTTGTCCTTCCAAATTTCAAAATAAATAGTATAAACAAACACTAATTACTTTTTAAGAATTCAGAAGAAAATTAAAATCATTGCTGTTCTCTATAACACCTGCAATCTGGTGTTAGGTGTATGTTGCAATGTATTGTGTGTATTTGACAAGACTAGATATTACCCTAGCACAGGGCCCCTTAGGTGCAGGGCCCATTTGGGAGCAATTGGTTCAATTGGCTTAAAGCTGGCCATGAGAGAGTTTTTGGCTTATTGGCCTTCATACATCGACGTATTGAGTACAGGAGTTGGGATGTTGTGGTAAAGTTATTTAAGACATTGGTGAGGCCAAATTTGGAGTATTGTGTGCATTTGGTCACCTAACTACAGGAAAGATATGAATACAATAGAAAGAGTGCAGAGAAGATTTACAAGGACTTCAAGAACTAAATTGTAGGGAAAGGTTAAATAGGTTAAGACTTTATTCTCTGAAGCACAGCAGAATAGGGGAGATTTGATAGAGGGACCATGTGTAATAGTCAACCCCTATTTTTTGGCCCAAAAATCGAGTGTTTTCTGTATGAACCATGTAAAAGTCGACCCACCGCCCACAATTTTTGGCCCAACCACCTGCCCATCTGAGCTCCTGTAGCCCAATCATGAACCCTTGCCCTAGATGCCTACACAATTTTCAACATAGGTGCACTTAAGGATGTGTGCTCAGCCCACTGCTCCACTCACTATACACTCATGACTGTGTGACCAGGCACAATTCCAGAGCTATCTACAAATTTGCCGATGGCACCATGATGTCACAGATGGGAATGAGGAAGCATACAGGAGGGTGATAGATCAACTTGTTGAGTGGTGTAACACCAATGACCTTGCGCTCAACATTAGCAAAACCAAGGAGACGATTGTGGATTTCAGGAGTAAGTCAGGAAAACACAATCCAGTCCTCATCGAGGGCTCAGTAGTGGAGAAGATCAAGAACTTCAAATTCCTGGGTGTCAACATCTCTGAGGATCTGTCCTGGTGCCTCCTCATCGATGAAATCACGAAGAAGGCTCGCCAGCAGCTATACTTTGTGAGGTGTTTGAAGAGATTTGTTATGTCACCGAAGACTTGAAAACTTCTACAGGTGTACCACAGAGAGCATTCTGACTGGTTGCATCACTGCCTGGTATGGAGGTGCCAATGCTCAGGAAAAGAAACAACTCCAGAGGGTTGTTAACTCAGCTTGCGTAATCACAGGCACTGGACTTCACTCCATCAAGGACATCTGCATGAGGTGGTGTCTTAACAATGCAGCCTCCATCCTCAAGGACCCCCACCTTGTGTCTCTGAGCTTGTCTCCTGTACCTTTTTTCTGATGGTAGAGTGAAGAGGACAATGCCCTCTTCACTCTACTATCAGAAAAAAGGTACAGGAGACAAGCTCAGAGACACAAGGACAGCTTCTTCCCCACTGCCATCAGATTCCTGAATGATCAATGAACCAAATATATTGCCTTACTTTAACTTTTTGTGCTCTATTTTTATTTATTTGTCTAAGGTGGTTTATATGAATGTTTGCACTATAAACGTTTGCACGGTGATGCTGCTACAAAACAATTAATTTTGTGACTGGTTTATGATTCTGAAAAACCTCAGTGTTGCAAACTAAAAATGCCGCAGTGATATGGAAAGGTTATGATACTCAATTATGAAAGTGGTGGTCTTTCCTTTGCCCCTATCTGGAGCTATACCTGGGACTGTTGTATCTATAGGGTACTGCAGTCTACTGCAGATGCCAGTTGTCTGATAGTCCCAACTGGAGATCATTTTCAAGATGTCTTTCATTCAGGATAGGTGGAAGGTACAAAATTGAATGGCCCAAGCTCTGAGCTGTTGCAATATTGAACTGCTTAATTTGCCTCCAATTTGCCGATGGTGAGCAGGGTTCCCAAAAGGCTGCAGGCACTGATGACCACCTGCTTTGGGGGTTTGGAACCAAGGACTTATATAACCATATAACAGTTTATGGCATGGAAACAGGCCATCTTGGCTCTACAAGTCCACGCTGGTTCACTCAAACAACTCCACTAGCTCCCCCCACCTTACTTCCTCTTATCCATGTATATATCTAGCCTCCTCTTAAATGAAAGAATTGACTCTGCCTCAACTATTTCCTCTGGAAGATTATTCCATTCAGCCACCACTCTTTGAGTGAAGAAGCATCCTCTAATGTTTCTCCTAAAATTTTGCCCCCTTACCCTCAACTTGTGTCCTCTTATTTCAACCTCCCCTGCTCTCAGGGGGAAGAGTCCACTTGCATCTAGTCTATCTATTCCCTTCATAATTTTAAACATCTCTATCAAATCCCCTCTCAACCATCTACGTTCCAAAGAATAAAGTCCTAACCTCTTCAATCTTTCTCTGTATTCTAGGTATTTTAAGCCCGGCAACATCCAAGTAAATCTTCTCTACACCCTCTCCACCTTATCTATATCCTTCCTATAATTTGGAGACCAGAACTGAACACAATACTCCAAACCTGGCCTCACCTATGCTTTAAACAGTCGCAGCATCACTTCCCAGCTCCTTTACTCTATGTCATGATTTATGAAGGCTAACATACCAAATGCCTTCTTAACCACCTTGTCAACTTGGGAATCCACCTTCAAGGAATGCTGCACCATAACTCCAAGATCTCTTTGTTCTTGTGCATTCCCCAATGTCCTCCCCTTTACTACACATGTCCTATTTTGATTATTTTTACCGAAATGAAGCACCTCACACCTCTCTACATTAAATTCCATCTGCTGTCTTTCAGCCCAACTCTCCAGACAAACCAAATCCCTCTGTAATCCCTGAAAATCTTCCTCACTATCCACCACTCCCCCCATTTCCATTTCATCTGCATATTTACGTATCCAGTTAACCACCCCATCATCTAAATAATTAATATAGATTATGAACAACAGGGGATCTAGCACTGATCCTTGTGGTACTCCGCTCGTAACAGGCTTCCACCCTGACAGACAGTTGTCCACAATGACCCTCTGCTGTCTCTCCTCCAGCTACCTCTGAACCCATCTTACTATGTCTCTATTAATCCTTAGTGACTGAACCTTCCTTACTAACCTTTCATGTGGAACCTTATCAAAAGCTTTGCAAAAATCCAGATAGACTACATCAACTGCCCTACCTTCATCCACCTTTCTCGTCACTTCTTCGAAAAACTCAACAAGGTTTGTCAAACATGACTTCCCCTTCACAAACCCATGCTGGGAGCTCCTGATCAATCCCTGCTTATCTAGATATTTGTACACCCTCCAAATCTCCTCTACATCCTTTCCAGAAAAAAAGATCAGCCCATATAATTTTCTTCAAATCTAGCCTTCCCCCACTCAAAGACCTTTAACCTCGGACCTGACATCACTTTCCATATTTAAGTTGAAGCTAATGGACCCATGATCACTAGATCCAAAGATCTCACCTACGCACACTTCCGTCACCTGCCCTATTCCGTTCTCTAACAATAGATCTAACACTGCCTCCCCTCTAGTAGGCACTTCAACATACTGCTGTAAAAAGCCATCCTGCCCTCTCACTGATTATGTTTCCCAATTAATGTCACAAAAATTGAAATCCCCAACTATCATAACCCTATTTCTACTACACATCTACTACACATCTTAGCTATTTCCCTGCACATTTGCTCTTCCAGCTCCCTATCCTCTTTTGGCAGCCTATAATATTTGTAGTCTCGCCTTTCTTATTTTTTAGTTCATCCCACAGAGCCTCACACGATGAGTTATCTTGCCTCAGCGCCGTTGTAATATCTTCCCTGACAAGCAACGCCACACCTCCCCCTTGGATGCCTTGAGCTCAGGTTCACTGTTCAGCAGGGTAGGAGGCAATGTAACTAGAGGTAATGGGGGTGGTGGGATCCACAGACATCCAATGTCTCTGAAGGGACCATTTTGCTTCTCTTTTTTGTCATGATAGTGACATCGTATCAATAGTACATCTTTGTGTGCCTTTATAGGGCAAGCAAAGATACGATTTTTGTGTACATGACAATAAATGGAATCTTGAATCATGAGTGGCAAGTTGAGCATTGAGCCAGAACTAGGCCAGCAATAGGCCAGAATAGTTTGAGGCAAGTGGATTGGCTTTTACTGTCAACAAAAACATTGCTGCTCTTTCCACCAGCTGTATAACCTCTACCTCCTCAAGACCATCTTCAGTCATTGGTGAAATAATCTACCTTTGGTTGTTTGAAGAATATTATTGACTGCTCTGGTTGTTTACCCAAAGGGAGGCTTTGTTGATATCAATAGAACTGAATGGAAAAAAATAAATAAATGACTTGTAAATGAACTCCAGCATAGATGGGTATCAAAAGAATGGGGGGGGGGGTGGTGGTGGTGGTGGTGAGGAGGGGACAGGGTTGATAGGAATGTCATAAAGAAAGACGGTTGTGGATTTTTGAGGGGAGTTATTGAATTTTGGTGAGAAAAAGTGTGTCTGTAAGACATCGTCACTCATCGCCAACCAAGTCTCAGTTGAGTCTGAAACAGAACACTGATCCTTGGGACAGGAGATCATTGGTTCATAAGATTGGAGCAGATAATTTGCAAATATAAAACTGACCATACTTAAAGATAATTAATTGGTTGTGGAGCTGACTGAGAACCCAAGGTCACGATTGGGGTTTATAGCAATTTTGATGTCTTTCCAACCTTCCCAAAAAAAAGGAAATACATGTTCCAAATTACATACCATGAATTCAACACACACCTACAATTCAACAATTAACATTAGATGTTTTTGATATTGAAAACACTAATAAGTAGAATTGAGAAATAATAAAATAGTATTTTGAAGACTTGTACTTACGTTGGTTAGCGTACTGAGAGAGCCCAAAAAGCACACAATGATCAGTCCCAAAACAAACAGCTCCCTTCTTTTAGCAAACAGATGAGGATACTCATCTATCACTGCTGTGATGACAGATTCCAGACCTCCATACTGTTAAAAAGAATACCACAATGTCTGACTAGTTTCTAAATATATTTAAATATTTGTTTATTTCCATTTGGAGGATGGACAAACACAACTGCCAAGTACCTTTACAATTTATGTCATTTACCAGGAAATCTCTGACAAATGGAAGAAAATGGAGAAAATATAGACAAAGCCAGTTTGAAATTTCTCTTTTTGACATTATAGTCTCCATGTACTTGGAAAATGACCAACAATAAAGAACTTGGCAGGCCATGCAGCATCCATTGAAAGTAAAAGGTGGTCAATACTTTGGCCCTGAGCCCCATGTTAGCCTTCACCTAAGCTGTAATGGCCAATCACCTTGTGCAAACATTCAATGCAACATTCCATGAGAGATAAGCTCCTTAATACAGTTGATGTGTTTATAATCGACTTCCGATTAGGTGAACTACCGGGGAAGCCTTACAGTGCATTGTTATCTTGGATCAGTCAAGGCTAATGAGGCTTGTCAATTCTAAAAAATAGATTAAATGTCTGCCTCATCAGTGGCTCTCCAGAAACACTAACTATTCACCATTCTCCTTTAAGCACTTGAGAATTTCTTGAGGGAAATATAATATGACTTCAAAAACTGACAGGAACTGCAGTTAGCATATTAAAACTATTAAATTACTATATCAAGAAGAGGAATTTTCAGCATATTGTGAATTAAGAGACGGGGAAAAAAATTAAATATCTTGAAAACATAATGTATCTTTTATTCTGAGTAAAAAAAATGTCCTTGCTCCTTATTTATTGGGACATGAAGTAGGAATGTTCCAAGTACAGAGAGTACTAGTCATAGAGATAATCTACATGGAGATAGGCCCTTCAGGCCAATGAGTTTCCAGTGTACAGTAATTCTATGAGTGAGATCAAATTATTTACAGGACCAGGCTGCTTTTCCAAAATTGTCCAGAAAAGAAATACTTTTTAAGGGTACTCATGGGCTGCATTGATTATCGAACATGGAGTGGGTGGATTTTTTTTGTAATATTTTATTTATCATTTCAAATATATTTAACAACCAACAAAACATCAAGAGAACCCCTCCCTCTACATACGTCCCATTAAACAGAGAAAGAAAAAGATTTTTTTTCTTGTCATCTCCATTTATACTTCAATTGTCCTTGAACATTGGCTCAGCTGCAATACCTCCTTCAGATGGACTTTAGTGCCATATTGCATGCTGGCAAGCTCTGATAATGAACTGCACAACAGTAGAGTCTGAGTGTGCCCTAACCTGACTTCTACACAGCACTTGTGAAATACTAAACAAATGCAGAAAATGCTTAACAACTCAGCAGTTGGGCAGCATCTGTGGAAAGGGAAACAGTAATCATTTCAGGTTTGCCTCTGGGAAAGAGAGATGCAAGTGGGGTTTCAGTGGGAAAGAAGATGGGAGGAGGAATGTGTTGAGTAAATATTAGGTGTGATGGATGACTCAAAAAGACAATGGAGAGTTTCTCTTAGTACAAATGCTGCTGATCTGTTGAGTTTTAAGCATTTTTTGTTTGCATTCCAGATTCACAGTATCTGCCATGTTGTTTCTTGATTTGGAATTTAATCTTTGTAACAATGACACTGACTGTAGGTTT
Source organism: Narcine bancroftii (assembly GCF_036971445.1). Lineage (NCBI taxonomy): Eukaryota > Metazoa > Chordata > Chondrichthyes > Torpediniformes > Narcinidae > Narcine > Narcine bancroftii. The sequence goes on from NC_091472.1 coordinate 125,740,937, forward strand.
TCTTTCAATTTGGCTGTACTGAAGATTTTACTTGCCGTACTATCCAAGCCCAGTGTTATCACCATGAGGAAGAAGAGAATTGCCCAGAAGGGAGAGCCATCCATGTTAGAAATGGCTTCAGGATAGGTGATGAACAGGAGGCCAAAACCTAAACAGCCAAAACAAAAAAAACATGCAGATATTTTAAAGTTTTACCAGATACAGAGTGCATTGTGTCGTCAGAGACTATCAGATATGCTACTTTCATGGAGATTTACATTTGACACAAGGACAGAAGAGAAATAGATGGCAATGGAGGGAGGTTAACAGGAAATGATAAGGAAAAGTTAAAATGTGGGAGTTGTGTTTTCATGCAGAAACAGAGGGAAACTGAAAGCAGGCAATGGGTAAGGGAGATCAGTGTCAGTATTAGTTTGGGAGAGTATAAATGGAGTGGGCAAACTATTTTGATATGAAAAGGAGAGAAGAGGAAGCATGGCAGCAGCAGGTGAAATGATGTGAGAGGAGTAGGGGAAAGGCCCAGCTTGGATTGAGAGGGAACAAGGAAGTTAGATCAAGCAGCATGTGCCAGGAATTGAGAGCCTCTGGAAAGTAAATGGTCTCTAAGTTGGGTGGAGGTCATTCTATATCCTAAGGCTGGAAGGTTGGATGTAGAAGAAAGACCTTTGAGTTTGGTTTACTGAAGTGATGGTCTAGTTAGCCTCAATATCTAATCTTAACTCTGGAACAGATTACATTAAATGGGAAATTGGAAATGAGATTGGAAACTCAATGCTCCAAAAACCAACCTGTGATATTTTAATTTGCAGATATGTTTAAACCTAGTAGATTCATGTAAACCTGCTTTTAGGTATTAATTTGTCATACCACTGATGCAGTATTTCAAACATTACAACATATTGCAATGCTTGAAATATTGCATCAGGATTAAACCAATAAACCACATTGTGGGAGATGAGAAAAAAGATTTAAAAAAAAATCAGAACAGGAAGCTGCCAAGTTATGGGTAAATACACAGGGTTCAGTGGTTTCCAATTATGCTCCAAGCTTCCTATTGCCAAAATGGGTGCAGCTTCTTCCATGATCACTTGAAGAAAGTGCTACTTTGGCAACCTGTTGATCATTTCATTCCCTTTTGGAGATGAGTTGTATTACAGAGTAAATAAAATTCATGTACCTTTGTCTTTTGCCACATCCCCAACTTCAACATTCCGCATCTCTGCCATGTAACCCAACACCGTGAAAATGACAAAACCTGAGAGAAAGCTGGTCAGACAGTTCACTAAGCTGGTGACAATTGCATCCCTGTGAGAAAAAAAAGTCAAGTTGGCATATTAATGACATTAAGCTGTTGATCCTGGGGGTCACTTTATGAGGCAAGAATCACCATGTCTTGACCGAGTCAGTCAAGAAAAATTGGGAGCAACGCTGTTGGCTTTCATCCATTGATGTCAATGCATACCTGATGTGTACAGCCAACAGAAAGGATTCCTCTGGCTTGAGGGATTGTGTTAGGAGCTTTCCCCTCATGAGGAAATTATTCTATTAATATTTCAATCGACCAAAGAAGTTGAGCTTCTTGTTCTACTCTGCTGCCACCACAAGGGAGAAGACTTTCATGCGCAGATTGAATTATGCCTATAAATGTATCATACAGCAACAGTTCAACATCCATCTCATTGAAGAGCCTTAAGGATAAATGCAGCATATCGCTGTTCGACATTTCTTCATTCAAAAGGCACTTCCTTCATCCCACTCCCACCACCACCCCCCCCCCTACCCCCACCGCTCCATGTCAGCCTCCACCACCACCACACCCACTGTCCTGGTCTCTGCTTTCTTGAAATTCTGCGCAGCAGCACGTTATGGAAACAAAAGGTGAAACTGTAGGGTATTCTCACAGAAATCATCAGCTCCTTTTCTGTCTACATCAATTCAAGGAGGATGGACATGTGAACTGCCAAACCCCATCACCAGCTTTCACAATCCAGACCATCTAACTCCTCTGAGTGTGGAGGATTCACTGTGGGCGACGAGGAGGGGTGTGGGTGGTTCAGACCTCCACCAGTCTTGGAGAAGCCTTCCTGACCTACGGCACATATCTGGCACTAGAACACTTCCTTTATTGGCAGACTGTGACTCAGTTAATTCAGCTTAGTCAAAGTGGTAAAGCTAGAATGATCATAAACCTTTTGGGACCATACTGCTAAGAAATTAGGTAAATATGTACTATTATTTTAAACTTTACATAGCCCTACCGGTAACAGTTATTGTTGAACTGATTGTAACTTGCTAAAGCCATTATCACTCCAAATCCAGGGCCCATAGAGAAGAAAATCTGTGTAGCTGCATCCACCCAGACCTAAAGAAAAGAAAGGAGGATCAGTTTTATCTGCACAGATCAAGGAATAGCCCATCAGGATTGTCCATTATGGACAGATTTAGAATTGAAATCTATATAGCAATATTCAGTGGCTTCTTTATTGGGTTCCTCTCTTTCACTTAGATTTTCCAAGATCATTAAGGATATATCTAATCCAACACTCAAACATATATTGCGAATCTGGTTCCAAATTAGGATTTTTTTTAAATTTAAAAACCTATGTTTTATCTAGTGCTATCTCCCATAATTATTTTTTTTGACTATCAATAATTAATCAAATTTTCTCTAAATGGAAAATCAAAAGTATTACTTTTTTTTCAAATTTATTTAAGGAAGGTCATTTAATGTCTTTTGAACAACTGGCAAGTAAATATGACTCACCAAATATTCATTTTTTTTTAAAGATATTTACAAATTAGAAATTTCTTAAATACCATATTATCAGATTTTCCATTTGTATATCAATCTGACCTAGTTGATAATATTTTTCAATTGAATCCTTCTCAGAAAAAAAATAAATTGAAATTATATATGAAAGATGCATCCAGTACTTCACAATAAGATTAAAAAGGCTTGGGAATTGGAACTTGCAAGACCCTTATCTGATGATCTATGGGACAAAATTCTTAAACTAGTAAATACCTCTTCAATATGTGCCTGACATTCATTAATCCAATTCAAATTGGTGCATCTTGTTCGCGTGTCCAAGGATAAGATGCTTGTATCTTTTCTAATATTAACCCTACTTATGATAGATGCAAATCTGATATTGCTACATTAACACACGTTTTGGTCTTGTCCATCCATAGAAATCTATTGGAAAGAAATGTTTAATATCTTTTCAACTGTATTTCAGGTGGAGCTGCAGCCCAGTCCAATAACTGCTCTTTTTGGGGTGATTGAACAAGACATAGGGAGTTTTTCTGTACCTCAGCAATGGGTTGTGGCCTTCTCTACATCAGTGAAATTTGAAGATACATGGCGACCTTTTATGCCTTATTTTCATTTGATGTAAATATTTTTTAATGTGATTAGATTAACTCACTCTTCCAGATGAGATATGGTCTTATCTTTGATTTTCGATTCATGGTATGAATCAAAATCTACAAAATATATGTAACCCTCAGGATAAGCTGCTCAGATGTTATTTGTTAGTTTTATTTAAAAAGAGTAGGTTAGTGTTTATACATATATATATATATATATATATATGTATAACATTTTTGATGTTTTCTGTTTTCATGCAGTGGAGGGGGATTGAGTTTATACTGTTTGAGGTTTTATCTTGATATATATGCATATTTGAGATTGTATTTTCAGTTTTGTTCCCTTTTCATTGTACTGTATTTATTATAAAAACTAATTAAAAGATTGAAAAAGAAAGGAATAGCCCATCATATCTAATATTTGAGAAACTTCAATATAAAGTCCAGGCCACCACCCCCATCATTGAGGCCCAATTACTTAATCAGGTACATTTGGCCGGTCAAACACTCAAAGATTCAGAAAATTATACAGCACAGAAACGGGTTCTTCTGCCCCAGCTTGTCCATGCTATCTAAAGTATCTTTCTGAGCTGGTGCTGTTAGGCCACTTCCTCCTGAACCTTTTACATTCTTGTACAAATGTCTCAAATGTTTTAAGAAATGCCTATGACTTCCTCTTGCAGCTTGTTCCACGTTCCAAACAGGATGAAAAACTTGCTTCTCAGATCCCTTATAAATTTAACCCATCTCACCTTAAACTAGCCCATGAGTTTTATACTTCTCCATCATGGGAAAAAGACTGACAATCCATCTCATCTATGTCATGGGAAATAGAGAAAAAAAGAATCTTGGATGTTTAACATCCCTACTGACTCCTTGACCTCTGGCCCATGACTAATAATGGTGGAGAAGCAGCACAGGATAGTATTGAGCACCTCAAGGCAGTGGGCAGATGGAATGCATTACCCAAACTACCCAGCACCACCTCCATCACATAGGCTGCCTTAGAACCCACAAAAGTGGAGTTTAAATAAATTATCCTCAATTCTAAGGGACTTTCTATGAAAAAGATAAGATTATTAAATGCCTGATGGGCATTTTTCCATAAATAGAAAATTAAGGAAAACCTTTCACGTTGACAATGCTGGGAGCAATAAATAGAGAATCTGAATCAGAATTTATTGTCATTAACAAGTTGCAAAATTTGTTGTTTTGTGACAGGATCACAGTGCAAACATTAATATAAATCACCTTATCAAAAATAATTAAAATAATGCACAAAAAGTCAAAGTGTCTTTGGTTAATTGATCATTCAGGAATCTGATGGCAGTGGGGAAAAAGCTGTCCTTGTGCCACTGAGTGGTCGTCTTAAGGCTCCTGTACATTTTTCCTGATGGTAGCAGAGTGAAGAGGGCATGGCCTGGGTGGTGGTCTTTGAGGATAGAGGTGGCTTCCTGAAGAAACCATATCTTGTAGAAGTCCTCGATAAAGTGAAGTCTGGTGCCTGTAATGTCGCAGGCCATATTGACAACCATCTGGAGTTTTCTGTTATTGAGTGATGGCAACTCAATCAGACAGTGATGCAACCAGCCAGAATGCTCTCCACAGTACATCTGTAGAAGATTGAGTGATGTACTGAATCTCCTCAAACACCTCACAAAGTATAGCCACTGATGAGCCTTCTTTGTGATTGCACCAACATAGAGGCTCCAGGACAAATCCTCGGAGATGCTGACAACCAGGAATTTGAAGTTCTTGAACTTCTCCACTACTGAGCCCTCGATGAGGACTGGTTCATATTCTCCTGACTTCCTCCTAAAATCTACAATAATCCCCTGGGTTTTGCTAACATTGAGTGCAAGCTTGTTGGTATGATACTACTCAACAAGCTGATCCATCTCCATTCTGTATGCTTCCTCATTGCCTTTTGCAATTCTGCAGACAACTACGGTGTCATCAGCATATTTGTAGATAGCATTGGAATTGCAGTCATGAGTGCAGAATGAGTAGAATAGTGGGCTAAGCACGCACTCTTGGGATGCACCTGTGTTGATAGTTAATGAGGAGGAGACATCATTTCCAATTCATACTGACTGTGTTCTTCTGATGAGAAAGTCAAGGATCTAATTGCAGGGGGGATGCAGAGGCCCAGGCTTTGGAGCTTCTTGACCAGCACTGAGGGAATAATGTTGAAGGCTGAGATGTTGTCTATTAAGAGCATGTATGAGTTGCTGTTTTCGAGGTGAGCCAGAGTTGAGTGGAGAGCCAACGATATTGCATCTTCAATGGAACGATTATGATGATGGGTGAATTGCAGTGAGTCGATGACCTCCTCTGCTTAGGTACATGTTAATTCTGGCCATGATCAACCTCTCAAAGCATTTCAACACTGTAGATTTTAGTGCTATTGGGCGATAGGTGATAGAGAAAATCCAAAAGAAAAATTCCCTCCTTTATTTTTTTTCCCCATTCAGCTATAAAGATACTTTTTGTTGTTGCACTGTGGGTTCCATTAGATGTCGGAGTTGGATTAGGCCATTTGGCTCATCTCATCTAAGTCTCCAACTGGTGACTATTCTTCAATTTTGAATGCTGGCAGATTACTGAAAGGCACCATAGTTAAGATCAATTGTGTTCACACCTGATGTTCACCCCTGCACACGTTCTAGTTCTGGCCAGTCATCAAAAGTAAGCACATTGCCTGATTTTGCCAAAATAAGATTCAAATATGGGGTCTTCCAGTTTGGAAGCTTCTATTTTGCCACTATGGGACTATTCTCCAATTCTTAATGTTCATTTCCATTTTGATGTCAACTAATCAGCCATATATTCCAGGCATCGTCATTTTGTCCCTTTACATGTGCAAGTTGGTCAAAGTTTGTGTCGCATTCACAAAAATAAATACTCATGGCAGGAATCTAGGAGAAATGCAGAGAGGTTGGTCAAACTTAGATTATTTCCTGAAGGTAGAGGGGAGACCCGATAGAAGTTTATAATATTGTGAGAGGCATGGATAGTGTAGATAGTCAAAATCTTCCCACCCCCCCCCCCCCCAGTGTAAACAACCCATAGGGCATGCATTTAAAATGATAGATTAAAGGAGGTGTGTGGGGCAGTTTTTTTTTACATATACAGAGAGTGCTGGGTGCCTGGGAAGGGGTAGTGGCAGAAGCAGATGTGATTGAAGTTCTGGATAGATATACGAATATGCAGATAATATAGGGACATGTATTATATGTAAGCTGCAGAGATTTAGTTTAATTTGGGCATCATATTTGAATCAAGCATCTTGGGGCAAGGGGTGTTTTCCTATGTGGTACTGTTCGATACAAGAAGCTGAAGCCTTGTGGTTACAGAAGGTTGAAAGATGTGGCATAAACAGATAATATTCACTGAAAATGTTAATTAAGTGACATCAAGGTTATGTTTTAAACACCCATATAATTTGCAGACAGTCCAAGGATAGAAATTCTTAGGTATTGCTTTTTAATTACAGAAAGCAAGTCTTTTTAAAAATGGTCCTCACAAAGCAGACGATGCGTGAATAAAGGCTGTGCATAAACTAGATGAGTGTTTCAATCTCTGATTTACATTTATAAGGGCTTCTCTCTTGATCTGTTGGAATAATAAACTCATTTACCTTTTAGATGCCCCATCCACCCAGGGATGAGTACTTGTCTCTAGCTAAGGTTGTGGTTAATGGATAAAAGGGCCCAGCTGTCTACAAGGATGAGGTACATAATAAATGAGAGAGAAAGAGTGCCTTTGCAACAGTTATTTATCAAACTGATACCTTCCTGATCAGATTGTGGAATTAGGTTTCAAAAATAAAAATAATAGGGACAAATGAATGCCAATACTGAAAGAGGATGGCTTTTTAATTATTGAATGTAAAGGCAGTGTAAACATTTTGAGGCCAGTATTTAATAAAAATAATTTCTTTAGTCAAAATTTTCAATAACTGAAATGTTCACAGATATATTTACAATGGCAATCAGATCATCTCTTGTTCATGTTATAAGCAAAGTCAGTAGCTGTTAGCAACATGCAGTGAGATACACAGATCTATGGTGAACTAGCAATGGGTGTCCCCCTGAAAAACAAGTATACCATTTTGGATGTTATTGAGGTGGAAGCCATGGCAATCAGGTCTCTGGCAAGGAGTCTGGTGCTGTGGCTAAGAAGGGAAGGGGGGAAAAGAGGTGGTCTGTAGTGATAGGGGAATTCCATAGTTAGGAAGACAAATGAGAGGTTCTGTGGAGGAGATTGTGAATCCCAGGTGGTATGCTGCCTCCATGGTGCCAGGGTCCAGGATATCTCAGATCAAGTTCATGACATTCTTTGGTGGGTGAGTGATCAACCGGATGTCATGGTCCATGTAGGGACCAATGAAGGTAGGATAGGTGAGGAGGTCCAGCAAGGGGAGTACAGGAAGTTAGGAGCTAGGTTGAAGAAGAGGACCTCCAGAGTAGTGATCTCAGGATTTCTTCCCATGACACGCACTGGAGAGTTTAGAAATAGGAGGATAAGGCAGCTTAACACATGGTTGAGGACATGGTGTAATTTGGAGGGCTTCAGGTTTCTAGATCACTGGGCTCTGTTCCAGGGAAAGTGGGATCTGTACCAATAGGACGGATTGAATCTGAACTGGAAGGGGATTAATATCCTTGAAGGTAGATTTCTTAGTCTTGTCTCGAAGGGTTAAAACTAGATTTGCATGGGAAGGGGACCAGACCGTTAGAGCAGTTAGTGAGAAGGAGGAGGATAAAGGTCATGCAAGGACTGCATATACAGACAGAAATCAAAGTTTTGTACATGATAGAAATTTTCTCAGATGTATTTTTTATAGGCAAGGCGTATTGTTGAAAAGGCTGACATGCTTAGGGCATGGATTGACATGTGGATTATGACATTATTGTGATTAGTGAAACTTGGCTGCAGGTGGAACAGGACTGGAAGCTCAATGTTCTGGGTTTCCATTGCTTCAGACATGAGAGCGGGGAGGAGTGGCATTGCTAGTCAGGGAAAATATCTCAGCTGTGCAAAGTCAGGACAGCCAGGAGGGTTTGTCTGCAGAGGCCATTTGGGTGAAGTTGAGGAAAGGGAAAGGTGTGACCACACTGATAGGGTTGTATTATGGATCACCCAATAGTCAGAGAGAATTGGAAGACCAAATCTGTGGAGAGACAGCAGACTGATGTAAGAAGCAGAAAGTTATGATGGTACATTTTAACTTTCCAAATATTGGCCCAGGATTCCTGTGAAAAGGCTGGATGGCTTGGAGTTTGTGAAATGTGTCAGGAAAGTTTTCTAAATCATTATATAGAGGTACCAACGAGAGAGGATGTAGTACTTGATTTCCTATTAGGGAACAAGACAAAATGTCAGCAATATGTTTTTGTCAAAAAGATCCTTGCTGCTGAATAAACCAGCTGAGTTCTCTAGAATTTTGGTGTTTTTACTACAATCACAGCATTTGCAGCCTGTCGTGTTTCTCTCAGATCAGGTGGCAAATGTATGTGAAGGCAAATAATGACCATAATGTCATTAACTTTACGTTAATTTTGGAAAAAGGATGTCCCGTCCTCATGTTGAGATTATAAATTGGAGTAAGGAAGTTTTTTTTGGAAATGAGAAAGGATCTAGGAAGAGTGGTTGAGGTACGTTGTTTTCTGCCTAGGGTGCGTTAAATAAGTGGATGTCCTTCAAAGGTGAAATTTTGAGAGTGCAGAATTTGCATGTTCCTGTTAGAATTAAAGTTAACATGCATAGTTTTTAAGTGATATTGGCGATCTGGTTAAGAAGAAGAGGGAGGTGAATAGCAAGTATAGGCAACAAGGAAGTAATGAGGTGCTTGAAGAGTACAGAAAAGGCAAGAAAATCAGGAAGGCAAAAAGAAGACATGAGGTTGCCTTGGCAGATAATGTGGAAGGTAAACCTGAAAGATTTCTACAAGTATATTAAGAGTAAAATGATAGTATGAGACAAAGTTAATCTCTAAGACTGGGATCAGAGTGGTTAACTATGTGTGGAGCCTCACATATTGGGGGAGATCTTAAGCAGTTTTATTTTGCATCAGTATTTACTCAGGAAACTGGCACAATGTACAAGGAAGGAAGGGAAGCAAACAGAAGCGTCGTGGAACGTATAGAGATTAAGGAGGAGGAAGTGGTTGCTGCCTTACAGCAAATAAAGGTAGATATGATATGCCCTCGGACCTTGAGAGAGGTCACTGTAGAAATTGCAGGGGCCCTGGCAGATATATTCAAAATGTCATTAGCCACGAATAAGGTGCCAGAGGATTGGAGGGTAGCTCATGTTGTCCTGTTGTTTAAAAAAATCTCTAAAAATAAACCAGGCCAATGAGATTGACGTCAGTAGTAGGTAAATTATTGGAAGGAGTTCTGAGAGGTAGGATATATAGGTATTTGGTCAGCCATAGGCCGATTAAGGACAGTCAGCATGGCTTTGTGTGTGGTAGATCATATTTAACAAATCTTGCAGAATTTTTCGACCAGGTTACAAAGAAGGTAGATGAAGGAAAGGCTGTGAGTGTTGTCTACATGGACTTTAATAAAGCCTTTGACAAGGTCCCATATGGGAGGTTTGTTCATAAGGTTAAGACACTAGGTATCAATGAAGAGGTTGTAAACTGGATTTGAAATTGGCTGTGTGGGAGAAAACAGAGAGTGACAGTGGGTAATTGCTTCTCAGACTGGAAGCCTGTGATTAGTGGTGTGCTTCAGAGATCTGGGCTGGTTTGTTGTTCAAACTATTCTGTTTGTTGATCAATGATCTGGATGATCATGTGGTAAATTAGATCAGCAAGTTTGCTGATGACACAAAGATAGGAAGTGTTGGGGACAGTGAGGAAGATTGTAGAGGGTTCTGGACCAACTGGGAGAATGAACCAAAAAAATAGCAGTTGGAGTTTGAGGCAGGGCGACCCGAGGCAGGGCGACCCGAGGCAGGGCGACCCGAGGCAGGGCGACCCGAGGCAGGGCGACCCGAGGCAGGGCGACCCGAGGCAGGGCGACCCGAGGCAGGGCGACCCGAGGCAGGGCGACCCGAGGCAGGGCGACCCGAGGCAGGGCGACCCGAGGCAGGGCGACCCGAGGCAGGGCGACCCGAGGCAGGGCGACCCGAGGCAGGGCGACCCGAGGCAGGGCGACCCGAGGCAGGGCGACCCGAGGCAGGGCGACCCGAGGCAGGGCGACCCGAGGCAGGGCGACCCGAGGCAGGGCGACCCGAGGCAGGGCGACCCGAGGCAGGGCGACCCGAGGCAGGGCGACCCGAGGCAGGGCGACCCGAGGCAGGGCGACCCGAGGCAGGGCGACCCGAGGCAGGGCGACCCGAGGCAGGGCGACCCGAGGCAGGGCGACCCGAGGCAGGGCGACCCGAGGCAGGGCGACCCGAGGCAGGGCGACCCGAGGCAGGGCGACCCGAGGCAGGGCGACCCGAGGCAGGGCGACCCGAGGCAGGGCGACCCGAGGCAGGGCGACCCGAGGCAGGGCGACCCGAGGCAGGGCGACCCGAGGCAGGGCGACCCGAGGCAGGGCGACCCGAGGCAGGGCGACCCGAGGCAGGGCGACCCGAGGCAGGGCGACCCGAGGCAGGGCGACCCGAGGCAGGGCGACCCGAGGCAGGGCGACCCGAGGCAGGGCGACCCGAGGCAGGGCGACCCGAGGCAGGGCGACCCGAGGCAGGGCGACCCGAGGCAGGGCGACCCGAGGCAGGGCGACCCGAGGCAGGGCGACCCGAGGCAGGGCGACCCGAGGCAGGGCGACCCGAGGCAGGGCGACCCGAGGCAGGGCGACCCGAGGCAGGGCGACCCGAGGCAGGGCGACCCGAGGCAGGGCGACCCGAGGCAGGGCGACCCGAGGCAAATAGTAGGGCACTGAAGGTTCGAAGGAGTAAAGAGATCTGGGAATACAGATACATTGTTCCCTGAAGGTGGTGTCGCAGGTGGACAGGGTTGTAAATAAAGCTTTTAGCATCTTACCCTTTGTAAATCAAAGTATTGAGTACAGGAGTTGGGATGTTATATTGAAGTTGTTTAAGACATTAGTGAGGCCAAATTTGGAATGTTGTGTGCAGTTCTGGTCGCCCAGCTACAGGAAGGATATCTACAAGATTGAAAGAATCCAGAGAAGATTTACTAGGATGTTGCTGGATCTTCAGGAGTTGAGTTACAGCAGTGGTTCCCAAACTTTTTCAGCCCCTTGGCCTCTTGGCAACATCCTGAGTGCCCCCCTACACAATAGCACCGGGGGTGTGGTCAGTGGCAGCACTGAGAAGGGGTTTAGAGATGGCGCTGACAGGGGGGTCGTGTTTGTGCTGAATGGGGAGGGTAGTGGCAGCTCTGAACGGGGTAGGAAGGGTTAGTGGCAGTGCTGAGTGGGGGGTGGTAGCAGTGTGTGCTGAGCAGGGGGGTAGTGATGCCTGTACACCATGGCAACACTGAGATCAGCCCTCTTGAGAATAACTTTTCACTGTTTATGTTGCTCACTATTGCCACCCCGAGTCTGGCCAGAAAATTACTGCACTGGCTTCTTCATTAAACTTTGCAGCAGACTGAATAATAACAAGACTGAAGGTTTGGAAAGCCCCCTTTTCCCTCACCAACCCCTTAAATCTTTCCACTGCTCACAAAGGGGCAGCAGCACCCACTTTGGGAATCAGTTAAACAGGTTAGGACTATTCCTTGAAGAATGAGCTAAGATTTGATAGAGATTACGAGGGGTATAGATAGAGTGGATGCAAGTAGGCTTTTTCCACTTAGATTGAGGGTTTTAAGCTGAAAGGGGAAAGGTTTGGGGGAACATTAGGGGAAAGTTCTTCACTCAGAAGGTAGTGGGAGTGTGGAATGGGCTGCCATCTGATGTGGTGAATGTGGCCTTGATCTTAAGTTTTAAGAATAAATTGGATAGATACATGGATGGAAGAGGTCTGGAGGGTTATGGAATGGGATCAGATCAATGGGACGAGCAGAATAGTGGTTGGAACAGACGAGAAGGTGTAGCATGCTATGGTTCTAACATTACCTCCATTGAGAAAATTTCATACCTTCAGGAAGTAGAATTGGAGAATGGGGGCCCCCATATTTTTCTTGTTAGCTTTGAGATAAAATAAAAGATTTTGATTGATGTAAATCTTTCTTTTTAGCTAGCATGAATTATATTAGTAAATGAGGAAAGGCAGGCATATTACAAAGGTAGACATTGAATTGAAGTAACATTAAAAGCAAGATAGCTTGATTGCAGGAATTTTTGCCTCAACTCATCTCCAGTCTCTCCAACCATTTAACTTTCCTCATTTATTTCCCTATTTTGGCAATCATTTTAGTTTTTACTTTTTCAGATTTCATCTTTTCATAACCAATAATATGCTACAGATCGATAGATGCTCTTTTCATGATTTATTAATCCATATTTCATTTTAATCTTTGCTCAGAAATAACCTATAAAATATGCAACTGGAAAAATATGCGAGAAAAGCAGTTGGAAGTAAAACTCATTGTATCCAACTATAAAGGATAGAAAGAAAAATTGCATACTAAGAATATGTAAAAGTAATTAAGGATAAGCTTGAAAGACACTCAAGACCTAATTCTGAAATTGGTCTGTGCAAAAGGAGCAACAATCAACAAAATTAAGGAAATGTTTAATCATAATCAAGCTATATAGTTCTCCAGAGAGTTGAATTGTTCAATGGGAAGAACAGGCTGATGCCAAAGAAACCTGTTTCCCAAAGATGAACAGGCCCCCTGTATAGCCATGCCTGAGATGAGGAGAACCATATCCAAGCTGAACTCATACAATTCAGGACAGCATGGTTGGTGTAGTGGTTCATGCAATGCCTTTACAGTGCTTGCAATCAGGACTGGATTTGGGTTTGAACGTTCTCCCAGTTTGTAAGTTCTCCCAGTGTCTGCATGGGTTTTTTTCCCCAGTGGCTCTGGTTTCCTCCCACCTTTCAAAACATACCGGAGGTGTTGGTTAATGGGGTGTAAATTGGGCAGCTCGGACTCATGGGCCAAAGTGGCCTGTTGTTGTGCTACATGTCTAAATTTAAGGCAGCAGGACCAGACAACATACCTGGTCAGGTACTGAAGGACTGTGCAGACCAACTGACGGAGGTTCTTGTGTACATCTTCCACACATCACTGTAGCAGTCCATCTTCCCCCCAGGTTTCACGGCAGCCACCATCATTCCAGTACCAAAGAGAGCGAAAATAACAGGCCTCAATGACTACCGTCCCATGGCACTCATCTCCACCATTAGGAAATGTTTTGAGCATCAAGTGATGTAATGCATAATAGCGCACCTCCCAGAGACACGAGACCCATTTCATTTCGCCCAAATATGAAACTGTTCCACTGATGATGCTAAGGCCTTGTCCCTCTACACCATCCTGACCCAACTGGAGAACGATGCCTCATGCACCAGGCTGCTGTTCATCAACTTCAGCTTGATGTTTAACGATGATTCCCCAGAGGCTGGTGGAGAAGCTGTCCTTGCTGAGACTCAACACCGCTCTTTGTAATGGGATTCTGGACTTTGGAAAAACCAGTGATGAGTCGGCAAAAGAACATCAAGCACCATCATGCTTGAGCACTGGGGAACCTTGCACCCTGTTCACGATACTGACCAATGACTGCAACACCAGATCCAGTTCCAACAGGGTCATCAGGTTTGCTAATGACAACAGTAGTCGGCCTCATCAGCAACAACGATGAGTCGCACTACAGAGAAGAGGTAGAAAATCTCTTGATATGTTGCGAGAGTAACAACCCGAGTCTCAACGTGGACAAGCCCTGGTCGAGGGCTTCAGGAGGACCAGGAACGACCTCCCTCCACGACACATTCATAACTCAGTGGTGGTAAGAGTAGGGAAAACCAAGCTCATTGGAGTCCACTTATCCTGGACACACATCATTTCCTCACTTGTCAGGAAGGTGCAACAGTGACTGCATTGCCTGAGAAGACTGAGGCGGGTAAGGCGACTGGCCCTATACTGTCAACTTTCTACAGGAGCTTTATCGAGAGCATTTTGGCCAGCTTTATCACAGTGTGGTGCAGTTTCTGTAGAGAATTGGATTGGAGGCAAATCCACAGGTCCGAAAGAGTAGCAGAGTGAATCACTGGGGTCTCCCTCCCCACCATCGACATGATCTACTGAGATCATGGTCTGAAGAAGATGCACAAAATCATTAAGAACCCCTACCACCCTGCACACAGCATCTTTCAGCTACACCCAGTGGGAAAGAGATGTGGGAGTATCTGAGCAAGAACTAGCAGAATGAGAAATAGCTTCTTCCCATGGACAGTGAGAATGCCGAACAACTTCATGAACTGCTCAACTCACCCTCTCAGAATCTACTATTTATTAAACAATACTTACAGTATTTATTTTTATATACTGTATGTACTGCACATGTATCGCTTTTCGGTATGTGTGTTGTGTTTGGTTGTGTGTTTGCATGTTTTTACACTGAGGACCTGAGAACATGGTTTCATCAGGTTGGACTTGTACAATCAGATGATAATAAATTTGAACTCTTAACTTGAACTTGAAGACTGTGTTCCATGCTGGAAGCTGAAATAGGAGTTAAATGGCCAGAGTAAAAAGTAGTAACTAAGATTGTCCATTTGAAGGGGTAGATGGTTAGTATAGCAGTTAGCACAATGTTAAATGTTACAGTGGCAGGGACTGGGGTTAAAATCCTGCACAGTCTGTAAGTAGTTTGAATGTTCTCCCTGTGACTGTGTTGGTATCCTCCAGGTCCTCTGGTTTCCTCCCACCGTTTAAAACATATGGGGGTTGTAGGTCATTTGGGTGTGATTGGGAAGCATGGGCTTATAGGCCAAAATGGCCTGTCTCCATACTGTATGTCTATATGCTTATATGTATTAGAATTTTGAAGAGACATCAGATGCTCATTACTTTTTCAGCTGGGAGGCATCTTCAAAGTGAAGATGTAGAAGCATATTAGTCAGATAGTTAAAGAGCAGTAGAAAATGGGTCCAAACTTTCAAAACATTACTTTTTGACATATGTCGCACATGATGATCAATACATGAAATAAAGATTCTGGGACTAAACAATTTCACAATAATTTATCTTAAAGTAATAATTTCAATAATTCAGAACATTAGTATGTCCTTTTGGTATTTGTACTCACATTTGTGTCCAGCAGCTTGTTCCAGTTTGGTTTGAGGTAAAAGGCCACACCTCTCCATGCTCCAGGTAAGGTGGCCCCTCTTAGCAAAAGGACAAAAAGCACAATGTAGGGTAGTGTGGCAGTCACCCAGACTATCTGTAATAGAAGTGTGGCGAGTAAAATACAGAATATTGGAACCTTCCTGTAACATTCTTTTCTCCATTATATGTCTCATTCACTCTTCCCCAAAACACAATTCATATTGAGTACCCCCCCCCCCCTTTCTAAATAGTTGTTCCTGAAACCTGCAATCATCCCTTTGTAAATTCTGGTTTTGTACTGTGCTCCCTCTTTCACCATAATCTATAACAAACCAATGAGTTGATTGCTGACTTCAGAAAGGGAAAACCAGAGGTGTTCGATCCTGTGATCATTGGGGGATCAGAAATAGAGAGGATGAGTAAATTTTAATTTCTTGGGAGTCACTATCTTGGAGGATCTTTCCTGGATCTAACACACTGACAGCATCGTGAAGAAAGCACATCAGTGTCTCTACTTCTTCAGGAGTTTGCAGAGGTTTGGTAGGACATTGGAAACCTGGCTAATTTCTAGATTTGTGGTGGAAAGAGTGCTGACTGACTGTTTCACAGTCTGGTATAGAGACAATACCTCTGAGCGGAAAGATCACAGACAAAACCCTCCCAATCATTGAGAAGATCTTCAGGCAATGCTGCCATCGGAGAGCAACAGAAATCATCAAGGATCCACATTACCCAGCTCGTGCTCTGTTCTCACTGCTACCACCAAGAAAGGTAGAGGTATCACAAGACTTACACCACCAAATTCAGGAACAGCTGCTACCCCACCACCATCAGACTCCTTACCAATAAACTCCATCAGGGTCTTATTTAAGGACTCCTGCACTTTATTGATTTTTTCCACTCTATTGCAGAGTTTGTTGACATGTCTTTATTTGTTTACGTGTACAGTTTTTTTTGCACTACCAATAAGTGGTAATTCACAGGAAAAGGAATCTCTGGGTTGTATGTGATGTCATGTATGTACTCTTGACAATAAATCTAAATTCTCCCTCCCTGTAAATTTTGTGGATTGTGATAATGTTAGAGGGCATTACCATTTTATATATTGTTAGGTCTGCTTTGTTCATGAATGAGTGAGTCAAACACCAGACTGAGTCGAAATCAAGGTTCTTTGTTCTTTATTGCCGGATTGTAACACTTGCAACTAACAGTGTTAGTTGGAGAAGGCGCATTCTGCCGTTATCAGCAAGTGGTGTTTTTTATATACCTTAAGATACGTACTTAGTAAATTATCATACCATGACATTGTCCAATGAATAAACTATTGCTGTCCCTCTCTGCTAGCCTCCTGCACATCAATTTGTCATCCCCACTCTTATCTTGAGAGTACAAGGTCACAACTGCATCTTGTTACGGCCCAGCACTGGGTGACTCCCTCTACATTCCTAGCTCATGATGTTTTTACCTAACAATATGCATATCAATTTTGAATATACAAGATACTGTGCATTATATTTTATGGAACAGATGTTCCCAGATGTTTTTATTCTTCAAACAAACCTTTCCAGATGTTTTAACTCCTTTCCAGAGGCTGAAGTAAACAATGGTAAAAATGACAAAGAGGCACAGAAGAAGCTGCCAGCGGATCACACCCACAGAATGTAGCCCCTGGGATTTATGAATCTCCAGTACATTTCGTCTAAACACAAAAGAGAAAGTTGAGCAAAAAATATATATTACTCGTATAAATAATTATACTTTAATTTTTTTTATATAAAAGGTGGCAGTTTAGCACCATAGATTCTCATACTCAACAGGTTGCAGAAATAAGAACCCTGATAAACTAAGCAAATATCTCAACTGAAGCTTAAACACACACCTGAGGGGTGGTAGTGGTATCTCAGTATTATTGCCCTAAAGTGAAAAGGAATTTTATCCACCACCTCAGATTACTCTGCAAGTTCCTCTGGGAAGGATGTGCAACTACCCTGGAAAAATTCAGGTACCAAGACCAAAAACAGTTGTCTATTTGAACATCACATTTTGGTGATATTTACTGCCACTTGTGTCTGTATGATGACACGGATCATACTCCAGCAAATAATCAGTTAGCAATAAAGTGCTTTGACATGTCCTGAGCACATTAAAGCATTCCAGATAAAATGCAAATTATTTTCCCATTGGTAGGATGTGATAAAACACAATATAGATCTACATGGTTCCTGAGAGAGGCATTTCAAGCAATCTCTGCAGTGACACAATCCACAAACAGTACACAATATATAGCCTAAATAATGCTGACATTTAAATTGCAACACTAATCCATCTGGTGGCATTAGTGATTTCACTCAAAAGTATGCATCTCCACCGAGTTGAATTCCAGAACAGGGTATGTTAATAAAATCTTGTGAAAGATTATTAGTAAGACATAATTATCCTTCATAATTTCTGGTCTATGCTTAGTTACTTGATCCCAGTCCAAACACTAAAGTTAGCTTCAGGAGTCCTTGGCTGTGGATCAATAAATTCAGTTAACATCTCACTTCAGATTGCAAAGTGAACATGTATGTGAAGGAGCAGAGATCTGTTTATCTGTGGTAACATGACATTTTCGATTTCTATTTGGACACCAAATATAACAACCTCTCCATTCTTACTGTGGCATCCCTCCTTCCCCAACCATCCCCTCCCTACTCGATAGCTCAGATAGCCTTTGAAGTCACGGTTAAACACAAGTCACCTACATAAAAAACTCTTCAGCTGGAGATTTGGAGAAGTTATTCCAGGAGACATTATTCTTGCCAAAGTAGTTGATACAGTTGGGTGTGTTCCAAGAATTGTCACAATTAGTCCATGGCAAGGTGGCCGTGAATGAACAGTAGAAATAGTAGAGAGCCCAGGATATGATGGTGTTGTAATAGAAGGAGACGTACAGAGAAATGATACAGATTGCGTATCCAATCCCTAAAAGACATTAAGTGGTAGACATTTTAATTCAAACAGGGTAGAATCATGATTCTCATGTTGTTACCTGGGTTCCATTTGCTTCGATCTTTGCCTTAATATTTATTGTTCAAAGCTCTTTACTCATGAACATTCTTAACTTCAGTTAACTCCTTTACTGCTCGAGATAAAGGCAAGAAGTGAGTATTTTGGGGAGATGGGCTTGCTTTTGCTATTCTAATGTCTACAAAGGAAGACCATTCTGCATCTCCTCCACCAAAAAAACCTCATACCAACATACAACCCTTAACAGTTCCATCAGGATCAGGTTCAATCCCGATCTCCAGTGCTACTTGAATGGTGTCTACATGTTCTTGTGACAACACAAGTTTCCTCTGGGTTTTTTGATTTCTTCATACATCCTAAAGATGTACAGTCATGTTGGTAGGTGAGTTGGCCATTGTAGATTGCCCTGAGTGTGTAGATGAATGGTTGAACCTAGGGGACTTGATGAGAATGAGGGAAAAATAAAATTATATTGAGTAAATAGGTACCTGATCATCAATGTGGACTTAGGAAACCAAAGAGCCTGACCCGGTGTCAAAAACAAGTCAAAATCATTCAGTGTGGAAGCAGGCCCTTTGCCCCAACTTGTCTACGCCATCAAAATATCCCACCCACACTTGTTCCACCTGCCTGCATTTAGCCCACATCTAATAAACCTTTCCTATCCATGTACCTTTCGAAATGTCTTTTAAATGTTGCAATTGTCCTCACCACAATCACTCCTCTGGTAATTTGTTCCATATACCCACCACCCTTTCTATGAAGGAAGGACTCCACAGATCCCTTTTAAATCTTTCCCCTCTAACCTTCAATCTATAACTTCTAGTTTTAGATGCCCTTTTCATGGAAAACAGACGATGACTTTTCCATGCTCCTCATGACTTTATAAGGCCTTTCCCTTTAGCCTGCTGCACTTGAGGGAGAAATGTTTCAGCTTATCCTGCCTCACCTTGTATTGCAAGCTACCTGGAAACATCCTCAGGAATCTTTTCTGCACCCTTTCCAGCTTACTAAGAATTGCCAGTTTTCAACTTCACTGGTCTGACAACTGGCAGTTTGTATTTACCCATCAAGCAACCCACTTTTGTTATTTTTTTTTAAATCCCAAAACTGCTATTAAAGGGCCAATACTTTTTCCCAGGATAGGAGAATCTAAATCTAGAGAGCATAGATTTAAGGTGAGAGGTAAAATTTAAAAGGTATCTGAGGGCACCTTCTGATAGTTGTATGGAATGATCTTCCAGAGGCAGTGGAAGAAATGGGTCAGTTGTAATATTTCTTTTTCTCCCCCCCAATTTTTTTATTAGTTTCATCAAGTACGTGACAATAAAGTAGTGTTAACAAATCACATATAAAATAAAATGGTGATAAGACCTATGTTACATCGAAAAGAAATAAAACCTAAAAAAACTATACTCATTATCAACCCCCTCCGCTCAGAGGCTACTGGCTTAACCTAAACAGTCCACGACCTGATAATAAAAGGTAATCAAAGGGTTAAAAAAATCAACTAATCTTATAAATTATGAAAATAATTAAGAACCCTATAAAGAAACAAAATTAAGATTCATTTCAGTAGTGGAGCATCTAATTTTTTCCATTACTCACAGGCAACCATTGAGTATGAGTGGAAGGGACAGCAACTTTCCATCTCATTAAAATGGCCCTTCTAGCGATACGGGAAACAAGAGCAACAATATGGGATTGTGAAGCAGTCAATATCAGACCCATTGGAATGATTTTCAACAGCCATTTTCTGAAACTACATGGGACTCTATTTTGAAGTGAGTGCATTCATCCTCTCTTTGTGCTAGACACTCACTAATACATTTTAAGGTAGTACACCAGGCCCACTGATCCATTCTTCCATAAAACCAATTTTCTGTCTTTTCTGCTATTTCTCCATGGACCTGTGTGTTCTAACCTTCCAGAGCAGCTGACTGAGTGGATCCTTAATGCATGCCTTGCTGAGAGGTTGATTGGATAGAACAGGGGTGTCAAACTCAAATTCACAGAGGGCCAAAATTAAAAACTTGGACGAAGTCGTGGACCAAACTAAATATTTATTGAAAATTTTCAACAACATCTGCATGTTTTCTCTTCTTTCAACATATGTAATGTTAAACTTTTTCTTATTAAAATAGATGTTTAATAATAGTTTTGGTTAAACTCTTTCCAGAAGAAGCATTAACAAATGAGAAATAAAATATTCAATAAATAATATTTCTCTATAGCCTTTAAGCTCCTTTTAAATGTATTTTTTTTCACAAGCCAACAAGTCAA
This sequence comes from Narcine bancroftii, assembly GCF_036971445.1. Lineage (NCBI taxonomy): Eukaryota > Metazoa > Chordata > Chondrichthyes > Torpediniformes > Narcinidae > Narcine > Narcine bancroftii. The sequence goes on from NC_091472.1 coordinate 125,761,803, forward strand.
AAAAATAACAACTTGCTTCAATGACAAACAAATTTGTCTTTTAAAATGATGAACATATAGTCTGCTTCCCACCTGTCTTGAAAGGTCCTGTTTTCTATCTTTCGTTTGGCCATTTTTCGTAAGGGGTTTATTACATGTGAGTTCGGCGACAGGTGGCAGATGCTAATGAAAGTAAAGAGAGGAGGTGGGGGCGATTAGCGGGCTGAGGGGCCGGCGCCAACACATTTGCAAAGCATTCTGGGATTTGTAGTATTAGCTGTGCGTGCGCTATACTGGCGCGGCAGCCAGCGGGCCAGCTCTAATACATATTTGATATGATCTTGCGGGCCAAATATAATTATATCATGGGCCAAATTTGGCCCGCGGGCCTGAGTTTGACATGTGTGGGATAGAATGTTCAGTTCCTATAAAGTAAATACTTCAGTATTATTGACAAGTTTTTGTTGTTTCAGTACCTCTTATTTTCTTTGTGACTAGTTTCATGGAAAGTGCTTTGAATTTTACTTCTGTTAAACATTTTATATCTATATTATTACATTATATTTTTACATATCATAATGAAAACCAGAGATGTACACTCTAGTGATCATTGGGAGAACCAGAGGTTGAGGGTGAACAAATTTGTTATTGGAAGTCACTATCTCGGAGGATCTTTCCTGGACTCAACACACAAATGGTATTGTGAAGAAAGCACATTGGTGCCTCTACTTCCTCAGGAGTTTGCAGAGGTTTAATACGATATTGGAAACCCTGGCAAATTTCTACCTATGTGTGGTGGAAAGTGTGTTGACTGGCTGCATCAAGGTCTGGTATGGGGACACCAATACCCCTGATCATAAAGCCAGAACAGCTGCTGCCCTTCCACCACCAGACTCCTCAACAATAAACTCAATCAGGTCCTCATTTAAGGACTCTTACACTTTATTGATTATTTTTCTCTCTGTATTGCAATTTGTTTACATGTGTACATTGAGTACAATTATTTTTTTGCAATACCAATAAGTGGTCATTCTGCCTGGCTGCAGGAAAAAGAATCTCAGAGTTGTACATGAGGTCATAGAACATTACAGCACCTTTCTAGTCTGTGCCAAAGAATTTTTCTGCCTAGTCCCACTGACTTGCATCCAGTCCATTTAGCCTTCCATACTTGTCCCATCCACGTACCCATCAACATTTTTCTTTAATGTTAAAATTGAGCCTGCATTCATCACTTCAAATAGCATCTTGTTCCACATTTCCATCACTCTCTATGTGAGATAGTTCCCCCTCACTTTCCCCCTAAACATTTTCCTTTCACTCTTAACCCATGTCCTCTGGTTTTTTATCTCACCTACCTTCAGTGGAAAAGTCTACCCACATTTATTCTGTCAATACCCCTCTTAATTTTAAATATCTCTATCAAATCTCCTTCATTCTTCCACACTCCAAGGAGAAAAAGTCCAAACCTGTTTAACATTTCCCTGTAACTCAATTCCTGAAGTCCAGCAATGTCCAAGTAAATCTTTTCTCCACTCTTTCAGTCTTATTGATATCTTTCCTGTAGTTAAGTGAACCAAAATGGCATACAGTACTTTAAATTTGGTCGCGCCAATGCCTTATACAATTTTACCATAACATCCCAACTGCAATACCCAATATTTTGATTTATGAAGGTTACTATACTAAAGGCTTTCTTTACAACCTAATCTCCTGTGACGCCACTTTCAGGGAACTATGTACAGTATCTGTTTTTTCAAATCCCTCTTTTCTACCACACTCCTCAGTGCTCCATCATTTACGTGTATGTATTCTGACAATGTCTAAAATCTTATGTCTGCACCTTTAAATATTGGGCAGATCCTCTTCCAAACAGGAATGACTCCTGTCTTCTGGTACTGTCCCAATGCCAACTCCATGTAGAACAAAGGAATTCCTCCAAACATTGCCATTAAGGTGTAGGGAATGAGAAATGCACCTGTAATTGAAAAATAAATTAACTCTTAGGATACAAGAGTATTAATCTCAGGTGTACACCAGGGTATTCCTGGATAGTAGAAGCTGCTTAATGTTAATCAACATGTAATTCAAGGCAAGATGGTAAAATAACTTGTGTATAATTACTCCACTTTCTACAAATATCCAGTGCATACTGACTGTACTAATATGCAAACATTCTAAAACACAAACAGCCCAAAATACAATGTCTGCTGACCAGTACACTGAGGGCTTCCCACAGTGCAATGATAGCCACCAAGTGAACAATACCATTCACCTAAACCAATACCAATATTACTTTCCAAGATAAAACCTGGTAATTTAAAGTGGCTGCTCAAGGTCAACACTGCATGAAAGATTTGACACTGAATTTAAAATTGCAATGGACCAAAGGATTAATGCACATACCCTTTTTAAAGATGTCTTCGATATTTTCTTTCATCAAATTGTGAACTTATTTTGGGACTGAAGTCTGCCAGGTCTCAGGATTGTAATTCTGTCATTCTGGATCCCATTACAAATTACTCTCTGTCAAATACCCATAGAATTAGCCTTGAAGGTATTGAATAATTCTGTTCCTACACCCAGAGAGACAATGGAATTTAATTCATACACATTATCTGGGTGAAAACAATGTCCTCACACTCTTTTAAATTTTGCCATTTCAAGGGCTGGCTAACCTTTTCATTTTTAAGCATATAGCACGGTAACAGGTCATTTCGGCACGAGTTCGTGCCAACTAATTAACCTACACCCCCAGTATGTACACGTGAGCCAAAATGACCTGCAACTGTGTTGTATGTTTAAAAATGATCTAGAACCTTCTGCTAATGGCAACTCTAGTATCCAAACTAAATCAGTCAAGACCTTTGAACAAGACCGTAGACCATAAAACCAAGACTAAAGATCTCTCAATCTTTGCCTCAAAGAGAACAAATCCACCTTTTCAATGCTCATCTTGTCCCTGAAATCGTGGAACTATTCCAATTAATCTTTTCTGAACCTCAGTGGGAATCCTTCCAAAAATTTGGCAATTAGAATTTGGAAACAATATTCCAGTTGTGATCTTCTTACTGATTCAACACACGTTCTCTTTTTTATACACTTCAATTTGTGTTATCAACATGCTCTTGTAGTTTCAAATATTTTGTCACATACACACCCAGGGTCCGCACACCATTTAAAATGGTGACATCCTGTCTCTACCATCTTCCCTTCAGACTTCCCGAATCATTCACCAGCCATTTGTCTGCTCACGTATGAGCCTGTCTGGTTTCTCTTGTTATCTTCGTCACGGTTTACCACACATCCAGGTAGGCTTTGGGACTGTGTAAAAAGCAGTGGTCAAGCACCAACTCCAGGGGAACGCCATTCACATCATAGCTACCTGTCATGATAATTAATATGTATGAGATGTACCGGAAGTCACGTGGTATGAGAGAGAAATAAGAACACAAGCAGGAGAACAAAGGAAACGGGAGAATAAAGCCACTGAGAAGTTTACCTGATAAAACTTGTGTTTAATGTTTTATTAACTTCACATTTCGGGCCACAAATGTGACATTGGCGACGAGGATGGGATTCGAACCCACGCGTGCAAAGCACAATGGAAAGTATCCTGGAAAGAAAGATTCCATTCGCCAGATAGACGGTGACAATGATGATACCCAGGAGGAACAGAGTTGTTACCAATTTACGTTGAATGAAGTACGTCATGAGAAGGTCCCAGTGATCATTGGTGGAGTGACAGTGCAGGTCATTGTAGACTCAGGCAGTGACAGTAATGTGATTGATCGACATTTATGGGAGAAGTTGAAAAGGAAAAAGATCATCTGTACCTCAAAGAAGTGTTCCAAGAAACTGTATCCATACACAGCAACCAAGCCATTGCAGACCATTCGATGTTTTACTGCAACTGTTGAAGCTGGAGATAAGTACACCGAAGCAGAGTTTATGGTCATAGAAGAGAAGGGAGATCCATTGCTGAGTAGAAGCACAGCGCAAGACCTGGCAATACTTCATATTGGAGCTTGTGTCAATTCAATTCAGTCATACGAGGATATGAAGCAAGAATTCTCCGCAGTCTTCCAAGGAGTAGGAAAGCTGAAAGGTCGACAATTGAAGCTAGCGGTAGATGAAACGGTCAAACCCAAGGCACAACCAATGCGCTGAACTCCGTTTGAACTTCGTGGGAAAGTCGAAGCCAAAATTAAAGAATTGATCGAACAAGACATTATTGAACCGATGGAACATTCGGCACAATGGGTCAATCCCGTAGTGATTGTGCCCAAACCAAAGGGTGACATAAGACTATGTGTTGACATGAGAATGGCCAATGAAGCTATAATTAGAAAACGACACCCTATACCAACAGTGGAGGAAGTACTTCAAGAACTAACTACCAGCAAGGTATTCTCAAAAATTGATCTGAAATGGGGCTATCATCAATTAGAGCTGGATCCAGGTTCCCGAGATGTAACTACATTTGTGATTTACTGTGGATTGTATCGTTACAAGAGACTATCATTTGGAATTAATGCAGCTTCGGAGATCTACCAGTATGAAATCCATCGAGTGATTCAAGGCATTCCTGGAGTTGACAACATCATAGTCCATGCAACAACGAAGGAAGAGCATGACAAACGGTTGAGGCGTGTACTATCTAGACTACAGAAGGCAGGCCTTATCGTGAATGGAAACAAGTGCCAGTTCAGTGTGTCAGAAATGGACTTCATGGGACACAGACTTACAAGGAAAGGACTAAACCCTGCAGAGGCCAAGGTGAAAGCTATTGCAGAGGCACATGCACCTCAGAACGCAACAGAGGTGAGGAGTTTCCTGGGATTGGTCAATTTTTGTGCAAAGTTCATTCCTAATTTCGCTACAGTGGCAGAACCACTAAGGAAACTAACCAGGAAAGGTGTACCATTTCATTTTGGATCTGAGCAGAGAAAGCGTTCACAGCGCTGAAGCAAAGCCTGACAGATGCAAAAAACTCTTGGATATTACAATCCGGCGGCATCAACCAAAGTCATAGCGGATGCCAGCCCGGTTGGTTTAGGAGCCGTGTTGGTCCAGATGCATGATGGAGGACCAAGAATCATTGCCTATGCCAGCAGATCGTTATCAGATGTGGAAAGAAGATACTCTCAGACAGAGAAAGAAGCACTCGGACTTGTATGGGCCTGTGAGAGGTTCCATGCATATTTATACGGCATTGAATTTGAACTCATCACAGATCATAAGCCATTAGAGGTGATCTATGCACCTACATCCAAACCATGTGCCAGAATAGAGAGATGGGTACTCAGACTACAACCCTACAAATATAAAGTAATCCACATTGCAGGGAAAGCAAACATTGCAGATCCGCTGTCCAGATTGGTGAAGGATGGATGTCCACAATCCAAGTCAGAATTGGGAACAGAAACAGAGAGCTTTGTACGCTTCGTAGCTATTCAGTCGACACCGAAAGCTGTGACTACGAAGGAAGTCGAGAGAGAATCCGAACGTGATCCAGAACTCATGGAAGTAAGAGAATGCATACAGAGTGGACAATGGGACAAGTGTACTCACAAGGCTTACATTCCCATCAGAGACGAACTTTGTTGCATCGGACAGTGTGTATTAAGAGGTTGCAGATTGGTGATACCGCAAAGATTGAGACTGAAGATCGTATCCTTAGTGCATGAAGGACACCTAGGTATTGTTGGTACCAAGCAAAACCTCAGGACCAAGGTATGGTGGCTAAGTTGTGATAAGGACGCAGAAAAATTTGTTAAAACTTGTCACGGATGTCAAATCACAAGTAGGAGTAATCCACCAGAACCGATCCGGAGCACGCAACTCCCGACAGGACCATGGATCGACGTAGCTGTTGATTTTCTTGGACCCTTACCGACGGGTGAATCAATTATGGTAGTGATAGATTACTACAGCAGATACTATGAGTACGTGGTGTTGAAGTCCACAACCACTGAAAAAACAATACAAGCATTAGCAGAGATATTTGCAAGATATGGATTACCTGTTACATTATACTCTGACAATGGTCCACAATTCATTTCAGAGACATTTACGGAATACATGAGGACCACAGGTATCCACCATCATAAAGTAACTCCGAAATGGCCGCAAGCCAACGGGGAAGTAGAGAGACAAAATCAGTCCATTGAAAAACGATTGAGGATTGCACACGCAGAAGGACAAAATTGGCGAGAAGCATTGCTATCTTATGTGGCTGACTATCGAGCAACGCCTCATGCAACCACTGGAAAAAGTCCTGCAGAAGCATTTTTTGGGAGAAAAATCTGCACTAAAATGCCAGAAATAAAGGAAATCCGAGACGACCAGGAGATGAGGGACCACGATGCTGAAAAGAAAGGTGCAGCAAAGCTGTACACAGATTCGAAACGTGGAGCCAAGTACTCAGACATCATACCAGGAGATAATGTTCTAGTGAGGCATGAAACTGGTGGTAAGCTAGACACACCTTATTACCATCAACCCTAAACTGTCGTATCCAGAAGTGGCAGTATGGTGACAGTCAAGTCTCCGACTGGAGTCCTGTATAAGAGAAATGTATCAGGTGTAAAAAGGTACCAGTCCAGAGATACATCGAGCGAAGAGGTTGAAAGGCCAATACGAGATGCTGAAACTGAGAGACCTGATGATGTTCCAGAGGCAGTTACCAGCACTCCTGATGAAGTGACTAGAGTGCCAGAAACACCCGAAGCCGTGGCGAGCAGTATTTCAGACGCCGAGAGTGAACAACCGAGAAGCGACGACAATATCGCAGGCAGGCCGAAACGAAACCGGAAAGTGCCCAAACGATACGAAGACTTTGTGCCATAATTTTAATAAGAACTTTGGGACAGTATTTTAATCTTATATCATAAAGTGCATGTATGAGTACTGTAGGAAGTAAATTTTATGTAGTTGAGTTATAGTATTACCATTAGTTACGATGTTTGTAGGTTTCCGAGGGCTATTGGTAAGTGAAGGTAAAATTTATTTCTGATTAAAGGAGGGATGTCATGATAATGAATATGTATGAGATGTACCGGAAGTCACTTGGTATGAGAGAGAGATAAGAACACAAGCAGGAGAACAAAGGAAACGGGAAAATAAAGCCACTGAGAAGTTTACTTGATAAAACTTGTGTTTAATGTTTTATTAACTTCACAATTCGGGCCACAAATGTGACACTACCCACCACAATTACAAACGATGGAAGAGCTCGGCCGGTAAAACGGCAACTGGAAAAAGGAGCCGTCCCACTTGTCGGGTCTGGAATCCTTCCTCAGACGTTGACCGGTTTTTCTCCTCACTGATGCTGATTGATTGGCTGAACCCCAGAACTATAAGGCGCTGCAGCACAGAAACAGACCCTTCGGCCCATTTAGTCTGTGGAAATCCACACTGTTTTTGTGTCTTCATTAGTTTTTCACCCTCCCCTCTACTTTCGCGTTGCTGCCTTTAGGCCAATTTTCTAACCCGCCGATCAGTTTTTTTTGTGTGTGCGAGATGTCCGGTGGAAAGCGAAATCGAATGGACAATATGGGAATTGCCTTCATAGAATCCTGGACTCGGTACGATTGGCCCGAACACCAAAGCCGTGCCAATAACTTTGACTTTCCGCAAAGAGACTGGGGAATTCGTCGGCGTCCTTTATCGTGGTGATTCCCTCAAGGGAAGGGAAGCAGTGAAAGACTCGAAGCCCACAAGAAACTGAGGATGCTGGAGCAAAAAAAACCCAAATCTGCTGGAGAAACCCAGCAGGTCGGGCAGCGTCAGTGGAACAGAAGAGTGGTGGGGGTTTCGTGCTGGACCCCACCAGGACCACTGATGCTGACCGACCCGCCGAGTTTCGACAGCAGACTAGGGTTTTTTTTTTAATTTATTTAAAGACCTTTACATATCCCAAAAGAAGTATTTCGATATCCAAGATCTTATAACACCGAAGCAATTCGAATTTTAAATTAAAAGAAGAACGAATGGGAAGGAAACGACCGCCTGGATAACACATTTTACGCAATCAGAAAAATCAAAGTGCAACGTTTCCAAAATCAAACCACACTTGGTTTATGTGCTATTGATGTTAAAATGAGGACAGAGAGCCATACAGCTGGGAGCTTTGTGGTCGCTTTCAATAAGACAATAGCCTATAATTGTGTAACTACATCTCGGAAGAGCCGGTTGAAAGAAATTCGTAATACGTAACCTGCTCCACAAATAACCACAAACTTTGGGGGGGGGGGGGTCGTACATGAGGTGTTTTTTTTTAAAAGCTTTGCGTGAAGCTATATAGTCCACTCTCAGCTGTGAATATGAGGGAGTTGATCGCAGGTGGGAGAAAATGGAGAGAAACGCTGAATTGGGGCAACAGCTCAGGCACGGGGGTGGGGCGAACCAGTGGCAGACTTCACGTTGGGAGGTATCCATACTGTCACTTCACACGAATCCTTGAGGATTCTCTTCCCCCTCATGCATAATGACAAACTTGTCATTTCTGCGTGCCGTACAGGTTGTAATTTCACTATTTATAACCGCAATGTGTGATGTTATAGATGTAACCAAAAGGTGTAAAAAATGTTACAGCAACCTATATGGGATAAAATTCTAGAAACTTGTGTGCAAGCTTAGCTAACCGTTGATAAGTGCGAACCGCCCACCTCATCCACTGCACTCTAATCGGAATAATCTTGAAAGGCCAATTGCTATTTAATCATCGATAATATTTATAGCTATAAGAAATCATCACGGACATGCCTTTTTATTTCGATGGCGCACTTTCCTTTCTCTGGGGGTGAAAATTCAACAATTGATCGAGTGGTACTTAGTGGTCTGTCTGATATTGGGTCCCTCCATCAACGAACCGTTGATCAACCCGAGCTACCTGCTCAAACAGTCCTTCAGTCTGTGCCTTCTCGCCGGGTTCATGCTCCGCTTATCCCGTGACCAACATTCACGTTGCCTAATCTGACAGTTCCTCTACTTGCCCCTCTGCCCATCTAAAAAAATACTAAATTCCAACCAGGTTGTGGGTACTAATATATTTTGTTCCCCGTGACGTGTTAACCAATGAGAATTAATATCGTTACTGCACCTGCCAGTGCAAGTCTAGACGGGGAGAACAACTGTGAGCCAAATTAGAGCTCACACGCGGTAATTTGTGGAGAGAGAGAGAGCGCGATTGAACAGAAGATAACACTGCGCGCGTTGAAAACTGAATGAAAAGACAGAAAATGCCACAGAGAGAACAGCAGAACTAAGGTTCAGGTCGACGACTTCATTCATTTGCTAAGGCTTGCAAGATTTTGTCTGGTTCTACAACCTGCAGATTCAGAGTGCCACCTGAGTTACAAATGTTAGTAAAACACAATATTAACTAAGGAAACTGGGGTTTTGAATACATGCTCAGACTGAATGGAGCTTCCTAGCCATTCACATCTCAGGACCGTACCAGTCATTTAAAACTTTAAATATATACTTACGGTTTTCTGCTAACTCCTATTTACCTCTTACAATTACATCTCTCGGACTGTAGAAATATAAACCTATCGAAACGAAGACAAGTTTCATAACGTAACAGCGAAGGCCGAAAACAGTTACTTTCAACATTTTATATTAAAAAAACCCACAATCATGTTATGCCCTGCATTTTTGAAATATGCTTAATGTAGAAAAGGTTTTGGAAATAAAAAATGTCGGAATATTTTATGGCTTTAACCCGCCTTTTGGTCAAAGAAGTTTCATTAATTATCAGAGCCAACATTTCGTCGTCAAATTCATTAGTTTATCCATCTGGTCACGATGAAATTTGTGTCCAAATAATTTGATGCATCATATATAAACCAGAAACTTACCACCACCATTTTGATAGCAAATGTAAGGAAATCTCCACACATTGCCCAAATCCACAGCAAACCCAATAACTGACAACAAGAAGTCCATTTTTTTGCCCCACTTGTCCCTCTGGTCTGGTGCCTGGAACGGCGTGACTTGTTGATGGTTGCCTGGACTGGTGGTGCTCTGGCCACCACCAGTTCCCGGCGAGTCCTGGTGAGAGAGGACCACATAACCTCGAGACAATCGGCGCTCAGCACAGGGCAATTCGTTATCTCCAACTATCACGCAATCTCGGACTTTCTTGGCCGGCATCGGAAGACCGTTCTCTCCCGGACAAATCTTGCCGAGGTCAGAGCGACTGTGGTATGATACCTTCCCCTTTGGGGTGGAGCCACTTTGATCGATTGTGTTGCCGTATCTGTTGCTCTCCATTGGAGTCTCGTGGCGCCAAGTACCCTTCTAAAGGAAGCAACCACCCTCTCTATAAAATACAAACTCATCCATTTCAATCCAGCTCCCAGGAGGATGGATAATCCAGTCTCAACTCTTATAGGCGGCCCTTGAAAAAAGACAAATACAAATTCAGTTGTTGCAAACATATTTAAGAAGTTTCCATGACGATGTGACGTAAATGATTTAATACATGATCCAACATCATTGGAACACCTGGAGCAAATCTCGGGAAATGCATGTGTCCATGTACTAGTCAAACTAACCAGAGGAGCAAACATGGTCGCAATTCACACAGAAAGCGAATAAAAAATGTTTTTCCGACTTCGCACGCAAGTATTGCAGGTCACAGAGTCCTAAAGACAAGTATGGAAACCATTGGTCCTCTTCGACCTGTGGGCGACAGAGAGCTTCAAATAAGAGTGGCAGAGAATGCAGAACTCCCTTCATTCTATCCTCATCTCATGCCAATAAAGCCTTCGGAGGGGAGGGCGTCGCATATTCATCCTTGTATTCAAGTTATTTTAATGACAAGGTTTTGTTCCATTTGCAAAGAATGAATAGATCATGGGATATACTCTCGCTGTAATAGATATTTTCACATATATGACTGTTATGAAGCCAGTGTCCAAGGTTAATCGATAATCTCATTTTACAGTGTGTGCAACCAGATGCTGGAAATGAAAGGGGACAAAGAAACCGCGAACAGCTCAAGAGTGGGAATCCGATAATTCACAGGTCCCAGTCATTTGCACATGAAGTGTCTTAGAAATTGGAAAAAGCACATTTTGTATTTTATATTTGTGGTGTTAAATAAATGTGGAGGTTTTGCAACAATTTACATTTGACTATCACAGAAATATAGTAAAGTTTTCCCTGTTGTTATATCAACAAGTGCCCGTCTCTTATATTGGTCGGAGATTCATTCTGTCATTTCTAAAAAAAATATTAATTTTATTGTTTTTTTTTCCTGGTTTAAAAAAGAGCGACATTACAAATACACTTCTTACCATTTCTAAGATGATGTCAGATTTTAACTATTTCCTAATTGTCGTTCATTGTTGGGAAACGATATTTAATTCTCTCAAAAGTAATGGCTGTTCATTAAGTGTCCATTTAATCCAACCACATTGTCTAATTCAAATCATCATCCCCATTACATCCAACTCTCTCATATCATATATGGATAAATATTCACAGTTAGTGATGTTTCATTAGTGGAAGCAGATAGTCCCAGACTAGTTTATGAGTTGAGTTAGGATTGTGACTGGAAGATTAAGAGCCTGATAGCAATTGGACAGAAACTATTCTTGAACCTAAGGTGCCCGACTTTAGGCTTATATATCTTCTGGCTGGATGGTAGCAGTGAGGAGAGGTTGTGATCAGAGTGATGGGGTCCTTGATGATTGTCAGAAATAAAACTTCTCACACATGAGTCTCTTTAAAACTGATGACACGACAAGCTTTATTTACAAGTCTGCAGAGTTGGACTCAACTGGCTTCTCACCAGTTAAGCCCCGATACATACAGTGCATTGATTTTTATACCCTTGTTGTTTGCCCTTCCCCTTCTTATTAATACTGTTTTAATTGGTTAGTATTGCAAAAGCATTCTAAGTACAACTGCATTTTTAATTATCACGTTCGTTACGTACGCTGCGAACTCTACATACACTAAATTCTGTTTCTCACCCTTCTTATCAATCTTTTGTCTCCTGCATGTCTCTCACTATGACCATGAAAAGATATGTTTAAAAAAACATATCCAGCTGAACTTTTTGTCCTTGGCTGCTAGTAAGCTCCCTGTCCGTTCTGGCTTCCATTTTTATGATTAATCATCACATTTTAACTTAAGCCATTTTAACCTAAATTCTCTATCTCTAACAATCCACCCCTTTCTCTCTTTAAAATGTGTGTATTATATATATGAATGGGGATTTTAACTCGGGGAAGAGAAACGTCTCATGATAAATTAATTTCGTGCTGAAGTAAAATTCTAACGGGGTCTCCCAGTTCCCCTGGTTGCATAGTCTGTTGGACCATGGAAATCACCAGGCTGCGTAGACAGGGAATAATACAGGGCAAAACAAGTAGGAGGAATAAAATACCTCCGATGACCCACAATAAGGTACGCCACCAGGTTCCTCCAAACCATTTGTCCATCCAATTTAATTTTGCAAAAGGATGCCAGGTTTGAACCGGTACATGGGACAAAGTACGAATATTATCAGTGATTTTTCGAATGGCTTGGCCATTATCATCAATCTGTAAGCAGCAGTTAGTCAAATTAAGCTTTCCACATACACCTCCTTCTGTGGCTAGGAGATAGTCTAGGGCCAGACGGTTCTGATATATAGCAGAGTGCATTTGACCTTGCTGGGATGCAAGTAATTGCAGGGCTAGAGCTGTTTGATTTGTAACAATTAAAAGTTCCTGCAATTCTAGTTGCAAGATCAACAAAAAGGTTATCTCCCCCAACTGCGTGACCGAAACTTTCATGGTTATTTGGATGGACTCGAACTAAGTCCGGCTGTTTTAAAGGGGCAGGCACTTTTGAGTGTGGAGTGGAATTTCTTATTGGAACAGTACGCTGGTGTATGCAAAACCAGAGTCCATCAGGGCATGGTGGGCCTGAGTCACCCTTCCAACCGTTAAGAGGGAAAGGAGTGGTATTAGGAATCTGTATATAATGATCCATATTATTTCCTTCTTTTTTCACACAAGGGGTATATGGATGTTGGGTGGTATTTTCTGCCCAGCATTTCTCAGGAACTGAGGTATGGGAAATAAAATTACCCTCCTTTCTTCCCCAAGTGCGGTCCTGAAACAGGACCACTGTGTCTCTGCATTTCTTACATTTCACACCTGATAAAGACATAGGCAAACTAAGAAAAATCAAAGAACATAACAATAACATTGTGAATCAAGTCTTTCTGCGAAATCGCAAGGTAAGAGGTTTTTCTCCAGGAACACAAGTCCAATCTGAGTTCGTATCAGGGTCCTGAGGCGCCTCTACAGGTCCCTTAAATCTGGATGCGTGTGTCCACCCCTTCTCTCTTGTTCGTGCTGCAGCCTCTGTAGTTAAGAGAACTTGGTATGGACCTTCCCACTGGGGCTGGAGTTTTTCAGTTTTCCAGGTCTTGATGAGAATCCAGTCTCCTGGTTCCACTTTGTGTAAAGAAAAGTCTAGAGGCGGTGTTTGTGCCAATAGTCCTCTCTTTCGTAAATCTGTAAGAGAGCGTGATAGTGCCTGTAAATAGTTCCTAACAAATATATCCCCTTCCCCCAAGGTGGGACACCCCTCAACTGTACTCCAGAAGGGAAGCCCAAACATCATTTCATAAGGGGACAACCCTACATTTTTTCGTGGGGCAGTACGAATTCTCAATAAAGCCAGGGGCAGACACTTTATCCAAGGCATTTTAGTTTCCACCATTAATTTTGTCAATTGCATTTTTAGGGTTCCATTCATACGTTCAACCCTCCCTGAGCTTTGTGGATGCCAAGGGGTATGCAATTTCCAAGAGACCTGTAATGCATTCTTTTTTTCTTTTCATGGCTTGGTTCAGCATCATGCTGAAGAAGATTGAAAAGAGGGTTGGTGCGAGAAGACGCTGTTTACATCCGGTACCGCACGGATGGCAGTCTCTTCAATCTGAGGCGCCTGCAAGCTCACACCAAGACACATGAGAAACTTGTCCGTGAACTACTCTTTGCAGATGATGCCGCTTTAGTTGCCCATTCAGAGCCAGCTCTTCAGTGCTTGACGTCCTGCTTTGCGGAAACTGCCAAAATGTTTGGCCTGGAAGTCAGCCTGAAGAAAACTGAGGTCCTCCATCAGCCAGCTCCCCACCATGACTACCAGCCCCCCCACATCTCCATCGGGCACACAAAACTCAAAACGGTCAACCAGTTTACCTATCTCGGCTGCACCATTTCATCAGATGCAAGGATCGACAATGAGATAGACAACAGACTCGCCAAGGCAAATAGCGCCTTTGGAAGACTACACAAAAGAGTCTGGAAAAACAACCAACTGAAAAACCTCACAAAGATAAGCGTATACAGAGCCGTTGTCATACCCACACTCCTGTTTGGCTCCGAATCATGGGTCCTCTACCGGCACCACCTACGGCTCCTAGAACGCTTCCACCAGCGTTGTCTCCGCTCCATCCTCAACATCCATTGGAGCACTCACACCCCTAACGTCGAGGTACTCGAGATGGCAGAGGTCGACAGCATCGAGTCCACGCTGCTGAAGATCCAGCTGCGCTGGATAGGTCACGTCTCCAGAATGGAGGACCATCGCCTTCCCAAGATCGTATTATATGGCGAGCTCTCCACTGGCCACCGTGACAGAGGTGCACCAAAGAAAAGGTACAAGGACTGCCTAAAGAAATCTCTTGGTGCCTGCCACATTGACCACCGCCAGTGGGCTGATAACGCCTCAAACCGTGCATCTTGGCGCCTCACAGTTTGGCGGGCAGCAGCCTCCTTTGAAGAAGACCGCAGAGCCCACCTCACTGACAAAAGGCAAAGGAGGAAAAACCCAACACCCAACCCCAACCAACCAATTTTCCCTTGCAACCGCTGCAATCGTGTCTGCCTGTCCCGCATCGGACTGGTCAGCCACAAACGAGCCTGCAGCTGACGTGGACTTTTTACCCCCTCCATAAATCTTCGTCCGCGAAGCCAAGCCAAAGAAGAAAGAAAGTAATGCATTACAAATCAATTGCTGGATTTTTGAACAAAAATGTGGACCCCTGTCTGAGTCTATAGAATCCATTATACCATATCTGGGGATTATCTGCTCTAGGAGGAGGCGAGCTACTGTAGAGGCTGTAGCATTTACTGTTGGGAAGGCTTCCACCCATCGGGTAAAGTGATCTATTACCACCAACAGATACTTCCATCTTTGGACTTGAGGTAACTCTGTGAAGTCGATCTGGATACTTTGAAAAGGGCGTATGGCTAATGGTTGACCTCCCATGGTCCCTGTCCTCATTATCTTCTTATTAATTTTTGTGCATAGGTGACAATTCTGCACCTCCTGTTGGGCCAAGGTGTAGATTCCCTTACACACATATTCTCGAAGCACTGTGTCACATAAGGCTTGGGTGCCCCAGTGGCTCTGATGATGCAGGTGTTTTAAAATATTGCGAGTTATTTCTTTATTTAGAACCATTCTTCCATCTGGTGTCTTCCATGTTCCATCAGGCAGCTGGCTTGCGCCCAGCTGAGCCATGTCCTTTTCTTCCTTTGCAGTGAAAATGGGAGCCTTCTTTATGCCTTGTCTTATTGGGATTAAGGTCAGCAAACGGACTTCTTGTTGCATGGCTGCCCTTTTGGCTTCTTCATCAGCCAGTCTGTTTCCAATTGCTGTCGGGGTATCTCCCCTCTGATGGCCTGTTATGTAGACCACTGCTATTTCCTGGGGTAATGTCAAGGCTTCTAAAGTCAGAGTAATCATCTGTTCGTGTGCCAATTCCTTTCCTCTTGATGTAATTAGACCACGCTCCTTCCAGATCTTACCAAAGGTATGCACTACCCCGTATGCGTATTTGGAATCAGTGTAAATCATTCCAGTTTTCTCTGCCAGTATTCTGAGGGCTCTCTGCAAGGCATATAGTTCACAGGTCTGTGCTGACCAGCTTCCGGGTAGTCTCGTGGATTCTACTACTTTCCAAGTATTTCCTTCTATTATAGCATACCCACTTCTTCTCATTCCGTCAACACATCTGGCGGAGCCGTCAATGTAGAATTCATATCCTTCTCCCAAAGGAGTATCGCAAAGGTCTTCTCGGGTCTTGGTCTGAAGATCCGTCAACTCGACACAGTCGTGCTCCACCTCTCTCTCTGTTTCACTGCCGTATAAAAACTGAGCTGGGTTGCAGCTATTAATCTTTGCAAACTGTAGATCTTCTCCAACCATTAAAATGGTTTCATACTTTAATATGCGAGAATCAGTCAGCCATCGATGGGCAGTTTGTGTTAATAAAACACTCACAGAATGGGAGGTGTACACAGTCATCTTTCCTCCAAAAGTAAGTTTACGTGCTTCCTCTACCAACAGAGCAGCAGCCGCTACTCCCTGTATACACGTCGGCCATCCGCGAGACACTGGGTCCATCATTTTGGAAAGGAAAGCCACTGGGTGTCGCTGACCGCCTTTTTCCTGTGTTAAAACTCCCACAGCTGTTCCTTCGTTATGAGTGACAAATAGCTGGAAGGGCTGTTTTAAAGAGGGCAGAGTGAGTACCGGGGCTCGTGTCAGGCAATGCTTCAAGTCCTCAAACCATCCCTCCTCCTCCTGGGTCCATTTCAATGGATATTCATTTTCATTTGTCAGCTTTTCATACATAAACTTCACCAACGCTGAGTAGTCCTCTATCCATAACCTACAGTAACCTAAGAGTCCCAGGAATTGTCTTATTTCCTTCTTATTACGGGGTAACGGCATTCTAGTGATTCCCGCAATCCGTTCAGGGGTAATCCGTTTCTGTCCTTTACTTATCTGGTGTCCCAGATATACCACAGTTCTCTCAATGAACTGTAACTTGTTCCTGGACACCCGTAGACCCTTTTTCCCCAGATAATTCAAGAGTCTAATTGTATCTCCCCTCATTTCTTGTTCCTTGGGTCCTGATAATAGTAAATCGTCCACATACTGCATTAGTTGGGAATCATCAGATTGTGGATAGTCCGCCAGGATTTGTTCTAGCATTTGTCCAAACAGGTTCGGAGATTCAGTGAACCCTTGGGGCAATACAGTCCACCGAAGCTGTCTCCGTCTACCTGTCCATGGATTTTCCCATTCAAACGCAAACATATCTCTACTTTCCTCTTCTAATGGACACGTCCAGAAGGCATCCTTCAAGTCGATAACACTAAACCACTCATGGTCTGGGGGAATCCGACTCATAATAGTATAGGGATTAGGCACCACTGGGTGGCGGGTCTGAACAATAGCATTCAAACTTCTTAGATCCTGAACTAGGCGATAGGATCCATCTGACTTTTTCACTGGGAGTATAGGGGTGTTATAAGGTGACATGCATTCTTCTAATAGTCCGTCTCGTATTAGAGTCTCAATTACCGGCTGTCGCCCTTTTCTCCCTTCCAAAGAAATAGGATACTGACGTTTCCTTACTGGCTGATGACCTGGTATTAATGTGACATGTAAAGGTGGGATGTCCAGACCTCCTCGATTTCCCTCCTTATACCAGACTCTCTCGTCAATCTGCCGTTCATCCTCTTCCTTTAGAGCACAGAGGTGGACTCGCACTTCTCCGTCCACAGGGAGAGCACCCAAACCTAGGAGAGCCTGTAAGTCCCTTCCTAGGAGGTTAAATCCAGCCGACGGTAACAACAAGAGGTCTTGTACCCCTTCTCTTTCTTCCAGTTTCACTGTTACTTGGGGAATTATTGATACCATTCTGGGAGCCCCTTCTATCCCAGAAATTTTCAAATTACTTTTTACAGGTTCAGTCCCGATTGGCACAGTTATTACACTACTTTGTTCCGCTCCTGTGTCCACCATAAACACCACCTCTTCTCCCTTGGGACCAATTTTTAGTTTTACCAGGGGTTCCCTCTTATACTTGGTCCCCAACATTTGGAACCCCTGACCCCCCTAATCTTCTTCCATAAGTTCGAGGGCACGCAATTCCCTCTTGTATCGGGGGCATTCCCTCTTAAAGTGTCCTTCCTCATTGCAGTAATAGCACTTAACGAACCTCCGGGGTCTTCCCTCTCTTGGATATCTTGGATTGTTTAGAGGAAGGTTTTGTTTTCTTTCCCCTCTGGATTCGGCATTCATCTGTCGGATAGTCTGTACCATAACCTTTGTCGCCCTCTTTTGATCTTCTTCTTCTCTCTGCACATATACTTTTTGCGCCTTTTTTAACAGGTCGCTTAGGAGTTTTTCGCTCCAGTCCTCCTCCTTTTCTAGTTTCTTTCTAATGTCCTGCCATGATTTGGAAACAAATTCAATTCAAATAAGCTGTTCACCCATTGGTGTACTAGGGTCCACGCCCGCATACTGTTGGACATTCTTTCTCACCCTCTCCAAGAAATCAGTAGGGGACTCGTCTTTCCCCTGGTGGTTCCCAAATGCCTTGGTGAAATTGTGACCCTTTGGCACAGCCTCCCGTATCCCTTTAATTGTCCACTCTCTATATTGTCTCATACTTGCCAATCCCTCGGGTGTTCGTTTGTCCCACCTGGGTTCATTTAAGGGATATTTTTGTTCATGGGGCCTGGGGTCCCCAGGTTGTTCATATTCCCACATGAGGAGGGCAGCCCGTCGAATCATCTGCCTCTCCTGGGGTGAGAATAATGTTCCCATTATTGCCTGCATCTCTTCCCATGTATATGTGTTTGGTCCCAGGAATTGGTCGAGCTGTTCGGCCAGTCCTATAGGATCTTCCAATAACTTTTTCATTTCTTTCTTAAATCCCCGCACCTCTGTACTAGTTAGGGGAACATTCACATATCCCGTTCCCCCTCCCGGTGCTCCCATAGGAACTTCCCTCAGGGGATTTAGGCTTACTGAAAACTTTGATGGTCCTGGACCAGTCTGGGATCTTGTCCAGGGTCGGTTTACCGGTGGAAGTTTAGGGTCCGACTCCCTTAATTCATTCTTTTTTTCCCGGCCCCTTTCGGGGCAATCAGATTCATCACCTTTCCCCTCTGGTAATGAGCTTTCCTCGGGCGCAGTAGGCACCGGGGGAATATAAGGAGGGGGAAGGTTGTCCAGAGGTTCCCACTTCTTTTCTCCCGCTACCCTCAATTTAAAACATTTTGTTAAGGATCCTGGCCAGGGAACCCAACAAAATGCATACGCTGACTCTTCTTGATTCACCTTTGGTCTCGAATTTACATATATGTTTAATGCTTGTCTAACCCAATCCTCATCAGATCCAAATTTCGGCCACCAGACCGAGGAACCTTTAATAGGTTGTTTCGACCAAAGGAGACAATATTGAACCATCTTTTTCTTGTTTTTGTCTCGATATCTTTTACTATCCCAATTTTCAAACATTCTCCCCAAAGGGCTGTCAAGGGGAACTCCCAGGAATTGTTCTGAATTTTCAGACGAGCCCTTAGATTTTGATCCTCCCATTTTCCCACCTAGATCCGTTTATCGTTGCTGAGGACCCTCTCGTTCTGGACCCTACTCCCTTCTTCTCAGACGCCTCGTCGGAGGTACTGTCCCTCCTTCGGTTACCGCTGAGGTTTCCCTGGGGTCGACCCCTCTCTTCTCGGCACTTCGTCGGAGGTGCTGTCCCTCCTTCGGTTACCGCCGAGGTTTCCCTGGGGTCTATCCTAGAGTCCCACGACAGGGTCCTCATGCCACGACAAAAGCTCTATACCTGATCTATTACGTTAGGTTTTTTTTTTATCCAAACAGGTGTATCCCGTTACACCTGTTACCCAATCCCCACACCACAATCGTAAGTCGTCACTTACCGGTGTCTTCTCGGGGATTGAACCATCACCCTTCTCCTCTCCGTCTTGTCGTGTCACCTTGTCCGGATACCACTCGCTCAAGCCGCCCGAAGCGACGAGCAAGGGACTAGGAGCCGCTGAACTCAGCGGGGTGCACCACCTCCGATGTCCCTCTTCTCGCCTCCCCTCACGGCCGGAGTGTAGATCCCGGACGAGCCCCCATTTGTCAGAAATAAAACTTCTCACACATGAGTCTCTTTAAAACTGATGACACGACAAGCTTTATTTACAAGTCTGCAGAGTTGGACTCAACTGGCTTCTCACCAGTTAAGCCCCGATACATACAGTGCATTGATTTTTATACCCTTGTTGTTTGCCCTTCCCCTTCTTATTAATACTGTTTTAATTGGTTAGTATTGCAAAAGCATTCTAAGTACAACTGCATTTTTAATTATCACGTTCGTTACGTACGCTGCGAACTCTACATACACTAAATTCTGTTTCTCACCCTTCTTATCAATCTTTTGTCTCCTGCATGTCTCTCACTATGACCATGAAAAGATATGTTTAAAAAAACATATCCAGCTGAACTTTTTGTCCTTGGCTGCTAGTAAGCTCCCTGTCCGTTCTGGCTTCCATTTTTATGATTAATCATCACATTTTAACTTAAGCCATTTTAACCTAAATTCTCTATCTCTAACAATGATATTCGCTGCCTTCTTGAGACAGTGTCCCATATAGATGTCTCCAGTGGATGGGAGGTTGGTGTGTTATGAGCCCAGAGGACCCCAAAATCCAGCAGCAGTAGATATTCACCAAGACAAATGGTTACTTAAACAAAAGTTGCTTTTAATTATCTTTAAACATAAAAACAGAATCATACTTTAACTTATCACTATTAACTTAACTAATCTAACTTAAACCCCTTCTAATTCTAAGCACACGTGTTTGTAATGTGTGTGTAAGTTCTGAAAAGTTCTTTGATTCACAGTCTAATCTCACTTCTCATTCCTCCAAGTTCACTGGTTGCAGCCAATTCTAAAACTGTGCACAGAATATAACATTTATAAGGTTCACCAAGCTTTAGTGCTTGAAAGGTAAATGGTTACTGCTCAGGAAGGTTCTTGTTGGTTTTCAGAGAGAGATTCATTGTACGTTGGCACCCACAACTGATTCCTTTTTTAAAATCAGCCACTTCAGTGTCTTGCTGAAAAAACTTGCTCCATCAGGGTTCTCCAGATTATAATCTCTTTCTTTCAGGTCACCCCAAAGTTCCTTTTTGTTTCTATTATTTCAAGTGAAACATTAGACAGCCAGACCTCTCCTCTTGTATGAACCACAAGGGCTTTGACCAAGCTGAACTAAGCACTCACAACCTGTATTCCAAATAAGGTTTTCCACAAGTTTGCCAGCTTGTCCTGTTCCAGTTGCTGCTGCTGACTGTAGAACTGATCTCTGTGTGTGTGTCTCTCTCTCTTTCAGAGAATAAACCTGTTTTACTCTCTCTGCTTGCAAAACCACATGACCCTTCTAGAACAGCAAGTTCCACTCCAGATAGAATGTGGCTCCGACAAGTTCTTTCATCTGTTGCCTTTTTGTTAATAACAATCTATTAGGAAAGTCTCGGGCACTCTCCAAAGCTTTTGCAAAGGCTGTGGGGCTGACATGTCTAGCATGAGCAGAGCTCCAGTATTTTAAATAAGATCTGTTTTAAAGTGTTTGTATGTGACCTACACTAACAAACCTTCCCCAATTTATCTCCCAAAAACATATCTATATTTTGTCACAGGTGTTAGTGATGGACTTGGTTAGGTTTGCCACTTTCTATCGCCTTCTGCATTTCTATCAAACCAGACCTGATGAAACCAATCAGTATGCTATTCACAGTACACCTGTAGAGATTTGATACAGTATTCAGCTACACACCAAATCTCCTCAGACTCTTAGAAAGTAAAGGCAATGCTATTCCTTCTTTGATATGCTGGCTCCAGAGGAGGTCCTGCAATGCTTGGACTCTCAGGAACTTGAAGGGACTAATCCTCTCTATCACCATCCTATCAATGAAGGTAAGTACATGATCCCCTTTGCTGAAGTTCAAAGTAAGCTCCTTGATCTTGCTGATATTGAGAAATGGTTCTGGCATCACACAACCAGATTCTTGATCTCCATTCTATCGTCTGACTCATCACTTACTATTTATTCAGCCAACAACCATTTGTTGGTGTCCTGAGCAAATTTTCATATTGTGTCGAAGCTAAACTTGGTTTTGCACCCATGAATAGATCAGGTACAAGGGACTGAACACACAATCTTGAGATGGCCTTGTATGATGATCAGGGAGGATGCCAGTGAGGCCTGTTGATAGGATGACCAACCGGTTGTGAAATATGCCAATTGCAATGAATGTGGTTGAGTTGTTGGGAACAGACCACTGGGGAATTTAATGGGGAAGAGTATAGAGTGGAATGTGATTTCTCTATAAGCTGGCATGAACTAGCTGGGTCAATAGTCTCCTTTTGCATCTAAATAAATACTGAAATACTCAAGAGCATTGCTGCCATCCTTTCAAAGCCCTTGAGATAAATAAAGGCCAACTGAGTTAGAAGTCCCTTGTGAACAGTATGCATATGCCATATCAGCAAACCTGGAAAAACAAATCATTTTATCCTCATATTTTTTCAACACAATCTCGCAGCAGTATCATTTTCAGAACATTTGACTGATGTGTACAAAGGCAGATAACGAATGTAACTAGTGCGACGAATACTGGCATTATAGACAAGGTTAATTTGTGCCACACAATTTCAGCATCAGGTTAAGAACATGTATTCAAAGGATAGCTGGCTGATTGAGAGATCACAATGTCCAAAGAACTAGATGGGATGGATAGCAGTTTCCATTAACTGAAATTATTGGTGTTCAGCAATGAAATTTGTCCTTGATAGCACGAGTTCATTGCTGCAGCTGTGAGAGGAATCTGGGGTTATGATGCATTCTTAGGGATGTTGAAATCACTGTCACTAGCTCCTGGATGACAAAGTAGCTAATGAATGAATGTTTACATTATACAATGTGCTGTTCTGCTATTTTTCAACACTTTCCAAAGCTGTTTTAGTTTCAATTGATATTCGTCAGCTGAACAAATTTTGTGTGTTTCCCGACAGAGAGGATTTAGTTCATTGATGAAAATACACACCAAACAACCACAGAAGGATTTTGACACTTATTGAAAATGACAAGGAAAGATAGCAGAAAGAATTACAGGTCTCTCAAAAGCTTTTTTAAAAAAATAAATAAAAACAATTCCTGTTATTTTGCAAATA
The DNA here is from genome assembly GCF_036971445.1 of Narcine bancroftii. NCBI lineage: Eukaryota > Metazoa > Chordata > Chondrichthyes > Torpediniformes > Narcinidae > Narcine > Narcine bancroftii. The sequence continues at coordinate 125,784,850 of NC_091472.1, forward strand.
TTATTTATTCTGTATCTACATTTCTGCTTTTCCCACTGAGTGCAAGAACTCATTAACCTCTGACGTTAGCCATAGAAACATAAAAACATAGAAGGTAGGAGCAGGAGTAGGTCATTCGACCCTTCGAGCCTGTTCCGCCATTCAACGAGATCATGGCTGTTCTTAAAGTTCAGTACCCCGTCCCCGCCTTCTCTCCGTAACCTTTAATACCCTTATACTGAAGAAATAGATCTAATTCCCTCTTAAATATATTTAATGAACCTGCCTCTACTGCCCTCTGTAGCAATGAATTCCACAGATTCACCATCCTCTGGGTCAAGAAATTCCTCCTCATATCGGTCCTAAATGGTTTGCCTATTATCCTCAAACCATGGCCCCGGGTTCTGGATTTTCCCATCATTGGAAACATCCCATCTGCATCCATTCTGTCCAGTCCTGCCAGAATTTTATATGTCTCTATGAGATCCCCTCTCAATCTTCTAAACTCCAGCGAGTACAATCCCAATTTGCGCAATCTTTCCTCATAAGTCATTCCTGCCATTCCAGGTATCAGCCTGGTGAATCGCCTCTGCACTCCCTCCATTGCAAGAACATCCTTCCTTAGATAAGGTGACCAAAAACTGCACACAATACTCCAGGTGAGGTCTCACCAAGGCCCTGTACAGCTGCAGTAAGGTATCCTTGTTCCTATACTCAAATCCTCTTGATATGAAGGCCAACATACCATTTGCCTTTTTAACCGCCTGCTGTACCTGCATGCTCACCTTCAGAGACTGATGTACAAGTACCCCTAGGTCTCTCTGCACTTCCCCATCTCTTAATCTATTGCTATTCAAATAGTAATCTGCCCTCCGGTTTGTATTACCAAAGTAATACTACATTGTAGTGCATTTGCCATGTATCTGCCCAGTCCCTCAATTTATCCAAATCACACTGGAGCTTCCTGACCCCCTCTTCCGTGCACACAACCCCTCCTAGCTTAGTGTCATCTGCAAATTTGGAGATATTACATCCAATCCCCTCATCCAGATCATTAATGTAAATTGTGAACAGCTGGGGTCCCAGTACAGATCCCTGTGGCACCCCACTGGTCACCGCCTGCCACTCAGAAAACGAGCCATTTATCCCAACTCTCTGTCTTCTACCTGCCAGCCAGTTCTCAATCCACATCAATACTTTGCCCCCAATCCCATGAGCCTTGATTTTGGAAGCCAGTCGTTTATGCGGGACCTTATCGAAGGCCTTTTGGAAGTCCAGGTACACCACATCCACTGGCTCTCCCCCATCTATTTTGCCTGTCACTATCTCAAAGAATTCCAATAGATTTGTCAAGCACGATTTACCTTTTGTAAATCCATATTGACTCTGTCCGATCCCTTCTCTGCTAGTCATATGCTCCGCTATTACATCCTTAATAATGGATTCCATCATTTTGCCCACTACTGATGTAAGACTCACCGGCCTACAATTCCCCGCTTTTTCTCTACCCCCCCCCCCTTTTTAAATAGTGGGGTAACATTAGCTACCCTCCAATCCATGGGTACTGATCCTGAGTCTATCGAGTCCTGGAAAATAATTCTTAAAGCACCTGCTATCTGAATGGCCACTTCCTTAAGTACCCTAGGATGTAGATTATCAGGCCCTTGGGATTTATCTGCCTTCAATCCCATCAATTTCCCCAAGACCATGTCCTTAGAGATACTGATTTCTTTCAGTTCCTCCCTTGCATTAGTCTCTATGTTTCCCAACATCCTTGGGAGGTTATTTGTATCCTCTCTCGTAAAAACAGAACTAAAGTAAGAATTTAATTGGTCTGCTATTTCTTTATTCCCCATTATATATTCCCCTGATTCTGACTGCAAAGGACCTACTCTGGATTTCACCAATCTTTTCCTCTTGACATATTTATAAAAGCTTTTGCAGTCGGTTTTTATATTTGCCGCAAGCTTAGTTTCGTAATTTATTTTTGCTCTCTTGATTAATCCCTTCGTCCTCCTTTGGTGCATCTTGAACTGCTCCCAGTCTTCAGTTGCGGTACTTTTTTTGGCCAATTGATATGCTCTCTCTTTGGACCCAATGCTGTCTCTAATTTCCCTTGTTATCCACGGTTGAGTCACCTCTTTTGGTTTATTTTTATGCCAAACCAGTATAAACGATTTTTGCAATTTTTCCATTAGATCTGTAAATGCTTTCCATTGACTATCCACAGTCAACTCCCTCATAAACACCACCCAATCAATCTTACTCAACTCCCGTCTCATACCATCATAATTCCCTTTATTTAAATTCAGGACCTTAGTCTCGGTTTTAATTTCATCACCCTCCATGTCGAGTGAGAATTCGATCATATTGTGATCGCTCCTACCTAAAGGGCCTCGTACAACAAGATTGTTGATTAGCCCCTTATCATTGCATAATACCCAATCTAAAATGGCCTGCTCCCGAGTTGGTTCCTCGACATATTGGTCTAGATAACCGTCCTGTAAACATTCAAGGAATTCTTCCTCTGCCATCAGCATATTGGCACCAAGGTCTTTCATTACATAAATGTTTTTTTTATCATTACAAGCAACAAAACGTTTTTAAATCCTGCTATTCTTGTTAATGACAGTGAATTCACAAATGATTGGTCTTTATGTTTTTAAGTTTAATTGCTCAGATCAAATACACTGTCCCCACAGAATTATCAAACCAAACCTTTCCTAAATTATTATGTTAGTCTGTTGACTAATTTGGAACCTTGAGTTTAATTGATCAGCACAATGTGGGGCACATTAAGATAAGTCTATCGACAATAAGCCTGAATTGCCTCAGAAATTGCTGTCGTTCTGAGAATTTTTGGCTGATTGACTGTTCTAACTGTACATTCTTTATCAGAATACCGTGAGGGGGGAAATTGCTGAACTTACAAAAGGTGCATAATATTTTTCCATCAATTACGTTTCAGAGGAAAGATGGCATATTTCTTAGTTTAAGGAAAAAAAATCTGAATGTAGGGCTGAAAGAGGTAGATCTGAAATGTCCCTAAAATTATTCCCCACTGAAAATGAAATCTGAGTCGACTGGCTCAAAAAGGAGTAGAAAATCAACATGTCTGATTTCTTCGTACCTTAGATACCTGCCTGCCTTTCTCTGTAACCCTTAATTCAACTCAAGTTTATCGTCATCAATTGCACAAATACAACCTGAAGAAACAGTGTTCTCTGGTCCTCAGTGCAAACCAAGCAGACACACAACAGACATAACACACATACAGACAAATAATACATATGGAGGACAAGTATTCATTAATACAAATAAATACATATTGGGTTTCTTTAAATAGGAGAGTCTTGGATGGTTAGTGAGAGTGATTCCTTTGGTTGTTCAGAATTCTCACTTACTGTGGGAAGAAGCTGATCCTCAGCCTGTGCCGCTTTCCTGACAGGAGTAGCTGAAAGATGCTGTGTGCAGGGTGGAAGGGGTCCTCAGTAGTTTTGCTTGCCCTCTTCAGACAATGTGCAGTGAACTGGAATTCACTGTCTGTGTGTTGTTCAGATGACTGGCTCCTCCCTTGGCTCCACCCTCACCTACCCCAATATTTTTCCCACCCTACCTCAGATTCACCTGAGGACTATTGTATCTACCAGCCATTGATTATAAGCTATTAAAATCGTGTTTGTACTCCTCACTAGTCTCTGAGGGCAGTCAGTCGCATTACAATTTTAATAGCTTAACCTTGAAGCAAGATGCAAGACCTTTTGAAGCCAGGCATGCTCCAGGTCAACCCTCGGTCTCCTGAGGGTCTGAAGGAATTCACCTACTGGCTGGAGTGCTTCCAGTCCTTCCTGACGGCCACACAAGACATCTTAAACTCAGGTAGTCTCTGGAGATCTGCACTTCTCTCTAGAGTCTGCCCAAAAGGGTACACTGTCATCAGAGACTGTACTACATACGAGTCGGCCATAGAAGGCTTGAAGACCCGCTACATGAGGTCTCAGAATTATGTGCTGGTGAGACACCGACTCTCTCAATGTCGGCAGCTTCCGGTGAGTCACTGGACAATTATGTCTTTGAACTGTGGGCCTTGACTAGGAAATGCCACTACAAAGCGCTCATGGCCCGGGTGAGAGAGGAGGAACAAATCTGGGATACCCTCATGGCAGGAGTGAGGTCGAGGTACATGAGGCAGCAACTGCTAGAGTTTGGGAAGAAAGACTTGGCTAGCACCCTGGAGCTGGCAAAAGCACTCGAACAGGCTCTGGGAGTTGATGACCTTACACAGGCGAAAGCAGCAGCCGGGACTGCTACTTCTGTGTTTAGGCACAGCACCCCCGCACCTGATGCCCCACAAGAGACTCTGTGTGCTCAGAATGCGGTAAGCAAGGGCACTGGGTGAAGGTCTGCCAGGCTAAAAGAAACTCAGAGGGCAACCACAACTCGTACTCTGCGATGATCCGGGGGTATTGTATAGTATATTTAACTGTAAAAGGTGGGGGTGGGGGGGGGATTTTGTAAGCTCCAATTGTATGTACTGAAGGATTTGTGTGCTCCTGTGTTGCTGGGCCTGGACTTCTTGAGTCACCTTAAAAGCGTGACCATGCAGTACTCTGGCCCACTTCCTCCAATCTCGATGCAGGACGGAATGTTCCAAAAGTCGGATGCCACATGCGGTCTCTCCACCCTAAATATTGATCCCCACCATAGTTTCTGAACCTGAGACCCAATTGCAAACCAATAGCTACAAAGAGAAGGTGATACAGTGTTGGGGATCGGGAATTTATTAGAGCCAAAACACAACATAATTGAGCCTATCAACAGCCGATGGAGAGCCCAGGTGATAGTTGTGAAAGAGGATGTCCAAGCTAGTGGTTGACTATAGTCAAATGATAATTTCATGCTCCTGGACTTGCACCCCCCTCCCTCGAATTTCAGACATGGTAAACAAAATTGCGCAGAATCGGGTCTATTCGACCATCGACCTGAAAGCTCCATACCATCAGTTACCGATCTGCTCCGAGGACTGCCGCTACAAAGAATTTGAAGCAGATGGACGGGTCTATCAGTTCCGGAGGGTCCTTTTTGGCATCTCTAATGGGGTCCTCAGTCTTCCAAAGGCAGATGGACAAAATGGTCGATGAGTATGGATTGAAGGCCACCTTCCCTTATCTCAACAATGGCACCATTTGTGGACACTCTCTGGAAGTCCATGACACCAACCTCCAGAGGTTTCTCCACTCGGCCAAGGCCCTGAACCTCACTTACAACTCCAGTAAGTGCATGTTCTCGACAAAACTTCTGGTGATCCTGGGCTACATGGTGGAGAATGGCGTCATTGGCCCTGACCCTGATAGAATGCACCTCCTGTTGGACCTCCTGATCCTGAAGCCATGAAGGCCTCAAGGTATCTGGGCTTCTCCTACTACACCCAATAGGTCCCTCACTACCCAAATAATGTCCACCCCCTCTTAAAGTCCACCTCCTTCCCATTATTGGCCAAAGCCAAGGCAGCTTTCAACTACATTCGGAGCTACATCGCAAAGGCCACCATGCATGCGGTGGATGAGAACGCATCCTTCTAGGTGGAAAGCAATGCCTCTGATGTAAACCTGGCCATTATCTTTAACCAGGCAGGCATGCCATTTGCCTTTTTCTCCTGCACCCTACAAGGCCATGAGCTTTGGAACCAATCAGAGGAGAAAGATGATCAAGCCATTGTAGAAGCCATCACACACTGGAGGCATTGCCTGGCGGGCAGAAAATTTACACTGCTCACTGACCATTGAGCAGTGGCATTTATGCTTAATAATGCAAAAAGAGGCAAAATAAAGAATGTTAAGATCGCAAGGTGGAGGATCAAACTCTCCACCTATAATTATGACAAAGCACACAGGCCAGGTACTCTCAATGAACCTCCAGATGCCCTGTCAAGAGGAAGCTGTGCTTCTGCACACCGGGCAGTTGCGATCACTGTACGATGAGCTTTGCCACCCAGGCATCAACCACATGGCTCATTTCATTAAGGCATGCAACCTGCCCTACTCCATTGAGGACACCAGGGAAATGACCAGGTCCCGCCAGATCTGCGCAGAGTACAAGACACACTTCTACTGCCCTGACAAATTGTACCTGATAAAGGCACCCCGTCCCTTCAAACGACTTTGTCGATTTCAAGGGTCCCCTTCCTTCCACCAAAGGAAACGTGCACTTTCTCAACGTCATCAACGAATATTCACATTTTCAGTTCGCCATCCCCTGCCCAGTCATGACCACCACCATGGTCATCAGGGTCTTGCACTCTATTTTCACCCTGTTTGGGTATCCCAGCTATATCCATATTGACTGGGGGTCATCATTTAGGAGGAAAGAGCTACACCAGTACCTGCTCGAAAGGGGGAGGATGACTAGCTACAACCCCTGGGGGAATGGACAAGTTGAAAAAACATGACTGTATGGAAGGCCATGAAATTGACTGTCCAGTCCAAAGGCCTTTCAGACTAACACTGGCAAGAAGTCCTGTCCATGGCACACCACTCCAAAAGGTCACTTCTCTGCACGGTGACCAACACAACTCCTTATGAGTTTAAGTTTATGTTCCAGTGGAAATCCACATCTGGGAGTACTCTCCCAGCTTGGCTAATGGCATCGGAGCCAGTCCTGCTGAGAAAGCACGCAAGGAGGAACAGGACAAGACTGCTGCATGCCAACCAAACGTATGCCTACGTGGTATATGTGGCATACGCTGATGGCAGAGAGGACACTGTCTCGATCAGAGACCTGGCATGCGCCAGAACTGAGGATTGGATGTCTCACATGAGCCAGGAAATATCGAGTACCCTACTCAGGGTCCTGGAGGACACTGCTCGGGAAGTGGACCAATCCACGCCACAACTGGAGCCAGAGCCCTCGAGACCCACTGATCCTATACCACAGGGGGTCCAGGAAGTCCAAAGTCCTCCAGTACTGTGGCAGTCGACCAGAATTACCAGACCCCCTGACAGACTCAACTTGTAAATATTTGTATAGTTTTTTTGAAAGAATGGTCTCTGTTTCTCCACTCACAGGCTCTATTTTGAAGGAAGGGGGTGAAAGCAGTGAACTGGAATTCACTGTCGATGTATTATTCAGATGGCTGGCTCCACCCTCACCTACCCCAATATAAACCCTGGTTTTCCCACTTCACCTGAGGACTATTGTGTCTACTGGCCATTGATTGTAAGCTATTAAAAGTGCAATCAGTTACATTACACAATGATCCCAGTAGATCATATTAATGGTAGGGGCGGGGGAGGGGAAGGGAGACTCCATTAATCTCCTCTGTCATTATTATAGTCCTGTGGATTGATCTCCAAACCATTTCTCTGCAGCAACAGTTCCACTCTGTGATGCAGTCGGAATTCTTTACCCAAGGAAGCGGTAGAGGCTGCCTCATTAAATATATTAAAGACACAGTTAGATAGATTTTTGTACTGTAGGTGAATTCTCTGTAACTGGATTTTGGACTTTCTAATAGAAAGACCAGTCTGTCCGGGTTGGTAGCACAACGTTTAGCACTGTCACGCTGAGTACTCATGTAGAAGGTTGACAAAATGGTGGCCAGTAACCTTATCTGCTTCAGTCTTCTCAGGGAGTGCAGTTGCTGATGTGTCTTCTTGACAAGTGAGGAGATGTGCATGTCCACGATAGGTCACTAGTTAAGTGAACTCCAAAAGACTTGGTGCTTTTCACTCTCTTCACCACAGCATTATTGATGTGTAGTGGAGGGTGGTCGTTCCTGGTCCTCCTGAAGTTAACAATCATCTCCTTTGTCTCGGGTTGTTATTCTTGTACCATATCATGAGATTTTCCACTTCTTCTCTGTAGTGCGACTCATTGTTGCTGACAAGGCCAACTACTGTTGTGCCATCTGCAAATGATGACACTATGGGAGCTGGATCTGGTGATGCAGTCATGGGTCAGTAGTGTGAAAAGAAGTGGAATGAGCACACAGCCCTGTGGTACACTCGTACTCAGCGTGACAATCCTCGATGTTGTGCTACCAACCCGGACAGACTGTGGTCTTTCTATTAGAAAGTCCAAAATCCAGTTACAGAGAATTCACCTACAGTACAAAAATCTATCTAAATGTGCCTTTAATATATTTAATGAGGCAGCCTCTACTGCTTCCTTGGGCAAAGAATTCCACAGATTCACTAATCTCTGGGAAAAGCAGTTCTACTTTATCTCTCACCAAAACCTTCTCCCCCAAATCGTGAGGCTATGTTCTCAAATTCTTGTCTTACCAACCAGGGTGGTGATCTTGTCTTCAAATTTTCAACTTTCAGAATGTTGAGGGAATAAAACAAGAGCAAAAGCTCACAAATCTGTATCTCTTTTCTGTTTAAGTCAGAAGAATAAGTTAAAAATTGCACTCAGATTAATAGTGCAGAAAGATGCATTTGGATCAATCTCATATTTTTGTTTGCTATGGATTGTGTAACTGAAGAATATGCCCATCAACCATCAATTCAAGACATTAAAAGGCACTTTAAAGAGACGATGGTCATTTTTTCTATTATTTCACCGAGAACTATTATGGCATCCAGTTTCAAAATTAATTGGACAAAAACATCAAATATAAACACAGTATCAATTACAACTATTCCGGCATAAGAAGACAGATTGGATGAGACAACATTTCTACACAGCTTTTCTTGGATTTATGGGTGGTGGAAGTGACCTTGTGGCTGACTGGCACCCTCTGACTCCATATTCTGGACTAGTGTGCGACAAGAACAACAGATTAATGGAAGTTGAGTTTTGAGTCACATTTTCTGTGCGATTCTTCAGAGCTCTCCCAGTGAGAGACTGTGTTATAGGAGGAAACTGAAGAGTTCTACAGTGAGAATTAGCTGCTTCTACCTCCCAATTTTCCCATCATCCTTCCTCTCCTTGGTTCACCAATCCCCAACTGGTCCTTGTAAAACCCTTCCCACCCTGTCCTTATTTTGCTGGCTATCCCCCCTGTGCTCTCAGTCTTGATGCAGGGTTCAGAACCAAAATGTTGAGGATTCCCTTTCTCCCACTGATGCTGCTCTCCCCTCCCACTTGAGTTCCCCAAGCAAATTGTTTTTTTTGTTCTAGATTCCAGCATCTGCAGTTTTTTTATTTCTCTCAAAGTTCTGCAGGTTAGAGACGTTGGACAAGTTCTGAGAATATAACAGACTTTCATGGAGACAATTGTACATTATTATAAATATTGTGTATCCACAAATGTAAAGCATGTATAAATATATACGAATGAAGAGTTTTCACAGATGCAAAATAAGACTGACTCATGGTTTCCTCAGGTTACCTCAAAGAAAGGATTGGTCAGAGACTTTGTATGAAAGCTTTATAACTTTTCATTCAGTCAAACACAGTTCATTGCCATACCGTATGGCCAAAAGATTTCTCTGCGTCACTCCAGATTAAAGATCAATATTTCAACGGACTGCATATTATGACAGGTTGGGGCCTGGGGCAAGCTGCTGTCAAACCATAAGCAGAGAAACGCTGTGAAATTGGCTGAACTGTTCGAATGAATTTCAGATTTCTGACCTAATTTTGCTGGTGCTTGGTGCTAGCCAACTATCCTGCCTTCAGGCAGCTCAATCCCAGAGCAATCATCATTCTGCTGCTGTCAAACTGTTGAAAGGTAGCTACTTCATTTTGGCACACGAGTTGCGCACTTGTTTATGCACTCACAAAGTTGAAAGGGAAGTATTTGTAGAAAATTCCAAGTTTTCATCCTCTATTGTTTTACAAGCTTGTTACCTCATTCCTTATTGCCCATTTCTGCACCTCTTGTAGCATTTCACAATTTTCCTGAACTTTCTTAGTGATTTCTTTTTTCCTGATGAATATTAGTTACTCGAAGTGGAATGCTTGGTATTGAGATCAAACATCAGCAATTCCAAGATTTAGGCAACAACACAGGAGCTCAAACTCCATTCTCATCTCCAGAGATGAAAAATGGGTTAAACTACAAAGAGTAATTTTTAAAAGCACAAGTGCTCATTGGGAAATTTTCCGCCTTATTTTTCCATTGAGTGCTCATTCTGCTTAGCACTTTTTAAAATTAATTGGAAGTGAGATTTTCAGTGTCAATGGTCTGAGAAACAGAACAACCAGGAGAAAAATAACAAACTGCCGAATGAATTTAGTAGATTAGCGTTTTGGTCCAGAACCCTTCCTACAGCTTGGATCAGTGATTTTACTGATTTAGAGATTCAGGATCAGAATTCTCAGTTAGAGTCCAATTTAGCAAGTGAAATCAATAATGCTTTGGAGAGATACTATCTCTGAAATATTGACCATCCCTTTGCCTCCTCAGATAATGCCTGACCTGCTGAATTTTCTTGCACCTTGGTTTTTACTCAGTGATGTCTTCATTATGTTCATTTAATGCAAACAGAAAAAAACTCAAATTTATGATGGAAATGAGCAAATTGGGATTTAATTGTTACAGGCGATCTAAGCCAGATTTTAGAATGCAATTAGCATAATAAATCCATAAATAATGCCCCTGTGCCCACAGGAAGTGCTACACTTGTACCCACACTTCCTCCTTCACCACCATTCGTGGCCCTAAACAGTCCTTCCAAGTGAAGCAACACCACGTGAATCTGCAAGGGTCATCTACTATATCTGGTGCTCCTGATGTCGTCTCTATATCAGGGAGACTTGACCCAGACTGGGAGATTGCTTCGTTGAGCACCTCGACTCTGTCAGTCGGAATAGTGTGGATCGGCCATTTTAATTCCCCATCCCATTCCCTTGCTGACTTGTCTGTCCATGATCTCATGCACTGCCAGACTGAGACTACCTGCAAATTGGAGGAACAACACTTCACATTCTGTCTGGGCACCTTCCAACCCAATAGCATTAACATTGATTTTTCTGATTTCCATTCGGCCCCTCCCCCCATATTTTCCTGTGTCCTCTTTCCTCTAGCTCTGTCTCTCTATCTCTCTTCCCTTTTCCCTCTGTCTCCTTTCCCACAGCTTTGCATTCATAGAGTCAAAGCAACCTCATCCCCATCAATTCCAACGTTTCCTCTTTCCTTCTATCTATATCCAATTAACACCTTTTCTCTGTTGATTTTTCTCCTCCCCCTGCCCATTCTTCCCTTCTCTCCAGCCTATTAATTCAGGTACCTGCCTGCTTTTTATTCCATACCTTGAAGAAGGGCTCTAGCTCAAAACATAAGTTATATGTCTTGTCCACCTGTAGACACTGCAAGACCTGCTGAGTTCCTCCAGCATTTCTGTGTTTTCAGTAAATCAATTGCTTTGCTGATTGGACAAGAAAATAGTTGATACACTGAGGTAGATGAGAACAGTTTCCTGATGTCTTCTCAGTATCAATGAAAAACAGCAGAAATGAAAAGTTTTTGGTTGTCCCCTTTATCACTTGAGACAAAAATGAAACAACACAATGGCAGCAGTTTTTTTATTATATTAAAGATGCAATACAGCAACCACCATGACCCCTTAGTTGGCACCGTTCTCTGTCAGAAAGAAGACAAAGGAGCTCAAGCATAGGAACACCACCATCCTGCCTTGGAAATACATCATAATTCTTGGGCAAAATCCTGGTACTCTCTCTCCAACAGAGAGAGAGTACCAGGTGCATCCGCACCTTAAGAACTCCAATGGTTCCACCAATCGCTTACCACCGTCTTCTCCAGGGCAACTAGGGATGTGCAATTAAACTCTGGCTCACCCTGTGAAGGATAGTTTTTAAAAAAAAAAAATCAATGCAGCATTTTTAATATAGATTCTTAAGGTACAATCAGTCAAAAAATGCCACTGAGTCATCGGCTCAGTATTAAGATACAATAATACACAAGACTATTTATTCGGACACAAGAATGAAAGTTTGGCCAAAGAAGTAGGTTTAAAGTAAGCCTTAAAGGATGGGAGTGGGGTGAAAAGCAACACCACCCATGATGCAGTTGCACTGGGAAGGAATGTAGCCCAGTTAGTCCAGGTGGCTTCAGTGAGAGGAAGGAAAAGCAGAATGGGCACAAGGACAGAGCTGGAGAAATGCAAAAACACCGATCACAGATCTCATGAGGTGGAGTGGCTTTGAAATCAGTCCATGGTGCAGAGAGTATTCCATCCCACTTTGATAACATCAGCCAATGTTAAATGGAGAAAAACAAAGTGGCTTCTCCTGCCAGTGATGACATTATTTTGCAGACAGTTATTTGTATTTAAGACTTCATATTCTGCACAAATGATATTAATTTTGCATTTGAAAGCTATGGTCTTGTTTCAGCTACATTTTAAAAATTTCTTTATTTTTTAAAAATGTAGACATACTGCATGGTGACAGCCCCTTCTGGCCCATGATCCTGTATCACCCAAATACACCAATTAGATTCAGATTTCAGATTAATTGCCTGAGTACGCACTTGCCATCACTTACAAATCTGAGATACTTTTTCCAGTGGTCAAGGCAGAATTAACACTTATTAGTAGTGCAAAAAAAAAATGCACAATGTATACATGTAAACAAATAAAGAAATTTAAACAAACTGCAATACAGAGAAGAAAAGTATCAATAAAGTGTAAGAGTCCTTAAACAAGTCCCTGATTGAGTTTGTTGTTGAGGAGTCTGATGGTGGAGGGATAGCAGCTGTTCCTGAACCTGGTGGTGGTGGGAGTCTTTCCTGATGGCAGCAGTGAGAACAGACCATGTGCTGGGTGGTGTGGATCCTTGATGCTTGCTGCTGCTCTCCGACAGAAATGTTCCCTGTAAATGTTCTTGATGGTGGGGAGGGTTTTACCTGTGATGTCCTGGGCTGTGTCCTTGACCTTTTGGAGGGCTTTATGCTCATGGGTATTGGTGTCCCCTTACCAGACCATGATGCAGTTGGTCAGCACACTTTCCACCACACATTGAGATTTACCAGGGTTTCTGGTGTCATACCAAACTTCTGCAAACTCCTGAGGAAGTAGAGGCTCTGACATGCTTTATTCACAATGCTGTTAGTGTGTTGGGTCTAGGAAAGATCCTCCATCATAGAGGTTCCAAGAACTTAAATTTGCTCACCCTCCCCACCTCCGATTCCCCTAGTGATCACTGGATTGTTCATCTCTGGTTTTCCCTTCCTGAAGTCAACAATCAGCTCCTTGGTTTTGGTGACATTGAGTGCAAGGTTGTTTTTGGTGTACCATTCAGCCAAATTTTCAATGTCCATCTTGTATTCTGATTCATCACCCATTTTTATATGTATAACCCAATACCGTGGTATCCTCACCAAATTTTTACATGGTGTTGTTGTCGTACTGAACTGCACAGGGACAGGTGTAAATTGAGTACATTTTTGGAGGGTGGGAGAAAACTGGAGCACCCAGAGGAAACCCACATGGACGCAGGGAGAACATAGAAACTACTTTGAGACAACACAGGATTTGAATTCATGCCTCAGGTGTTGTCATAGCTTTACACTAACCGTGTCACTGTTTTCATAGGGTTTTGACCCACAGGCTGAATAAAACCCAAGGGAAAGTTGACAATATTCTGTTGTTTTTTTTCTTTGGCCAACAATGCTTTCTCTCTTTTTACTGGCACCTCAAGCCGGCTGCATGTCTCTTTTGCTGTGGTATTGGACTCACTGATTCAACCCCAGGCACATCACAGGTGGTTTTGATGTGTGATTGTTTAGGTGATCTCATGCTTAGCACACAGAAGAATTGAGCAGGGCTCACAGAGTGAAAGCTGTGAAGTTCAACAGCAATGTAGGAATGCTGTGGAAATGAACTTGAAACAAGGGGCTGACACCAGTGACCAAACTTTGAGCCAAGGAGGGACAGGAATCCTTTGTCAGATTGATCAATGTTCCACCTAAACAGCCATTGCAATGGTGTCATTGTGATTGTCTGGCCGTTTTCTAAGGTTACGCTAATGCCTCAGTATCATTGGAGCGGGCACATGTAGTCCTCACAGGTGGGTTTGAACCTCTCCTCAACCAAGAATGGCAGTGAGAGCACTCTTTTAAGTTGTTTTAACTCATGAAATGACTTTATTTCAAATTGCCACTAAAATAGAGAAAAAGTCAACTAACTATTCATTTGAATTAAACAAGAATGCCCAGAAATGCCACAATTGAGTGAAATACACAAACAGGTTGGAGAAATTTATCAGGTAACTCTGCAATCCAAATGAACTAAAGGGTAACCATTGTTTTAGGCCTGGACCCTTCATCAGTTTCTTATCCACAAGGTAAATATAGCTCAGCACGAAGCAAAATTCCCTATATGGATTCCATCCACATCTCCTGTAGCCTCGGAGAAGTAACCAACATACTGAAAGACATATTACACCCTGTACACACGCTCCTCCTCTTCCCATTTGGGAGAAGGTGCAGGAGTGTGAAAGTATGCACCAATAGGCCAAAAGCAGTTTCTTTCTTGCAGCCATCAGGCTCCTGAGTAAAAACCATAACAATCGTAACATGCATCTCTTGCTTTGTGTTACCATTTTTCATCATAACATTATACTCTGGAACTGTTCTCCTTCTACTTTATGTGGCTGTACAAATGTGAAGCATTGATTTATTTGACACCTCACAGAAGAACCTTAATCACAGAACCATGCCAGATCATCAGAGATGTTTCAAAACTCTCTTTTCTCGATCTCTGCCTCCATCTTGCGAGACATACTCTCAACAGCCATCTTCTACAAGCCCACCAACTCACACAGCCACCTCGACTACACCTCTTCACATGCTGTCCCCTGTGAGGATTCCATTCCTTATTTAAAAAAATATATTTTTATTGAGTTTAACAAAAACCCTTTACACAAGGTTTACTAATGATAACATAAATCAAATCATTAACTTATCAATTAAAAATTAGAAGCAAACTGTAATTATTACATGGTAGCGGGCACACAGCACAATATTGCAAACCGCCACCATCAGTTCATAGACTTACCTGACACATCGCGGGCTAGCAGTGTTGGGTGCCAAAGTACAATGAGTGGATCAGATGAAGACCCTGCCTAAAGGGGGGGGGGGTGCTAATGGCTCATAGCTTTAACCTGCTGGTCCTATGGACCAGCAGCTATTCACTAACAAGCTCATTAACAAGCAAGGAATAAAAGGTCTGTGTATGTCTGCAATAAACCAATCTTGAGTTGACTACTTTTGTGTGTTTGCCTTTATTTAGTAGCCACTACAACATTAACTTATTTCGTTCAGGATATCAAATTCTATAATTATAATAATTAAACAATTCAATTATAACTCATGTTATACCCCAAAATAATATTGAATACAAAAATTACAAATAATACATGTAAAATTCCCTTACATAAGATATTTTATACTTTTCTGATGCTATCATGTTGTTCTGTGATATCCAAAATTTGTTGTTAAACCCCTCCCCCCCGCCCAACTTTTACTTGTGACTTTTGAAGGAAATTCGAAAAAAAAATATTTGTAGGAAGAACCAACACTCCATGATGAGCCAAATAGCTTCCTTCTGCTGGTGAAAGTATTTACAACAGTCACAGCCACAGTCATGGGACAGTCTTGCTAGGCCAAGTGACCTTCTCCTGCTCCTATACTCCTGTGGGACATTGCTTACCTGCAAGTGAATGACGGAAGAGTCTGTGAATGTATATGATGCAATAATTGCAACCATGCTTGACCAGACAATGGCTCCCCCAGTACAAGCCTCCAGATGTTAACAATATAATAGGCTTTTCCCCATTAGAGTCAGCCTCCAATCACCCAATTCCCAGAGACTGCATTAGTTCTTCGAATAATCCCTAAATCACAAAGCATATGCCATCTGTAGACTGTAATATTAGAAATGCTTCCTTCATCAATGCAATTAATTTATAAGGTTCCTTTCATTACCTCAGGACCTCTCAAAACACTGTATAGTACAACCAATGGAACACTTGTGAAATGGAGGCACCCCTTTAATGAAAGAAAGGGAGCATTTAGTTTGGATTTAAAATAGCAATGTGATATAGGCAGAATCATCTGTTGATAAGGATTCCATGCCTTCTTCTCATTTCCTCTGTTTCCATTGCATCTATTCTCAGGACCAGGTCTTCCATGCCAGATCATCAAAGATGTTTCCATCTTCAAACAACATGATTTTCCCTCTACTACCATCAACTTGGCGCTCACCCGCATATCCTTCAGTACAAGCACATCTGCCCTTGTCCTCACCTACCACTCTCTGTGTCCAACACATCCTCCTCCACCTTTTCCAACACCTATATGTCCATATAGTCCAATACTCCATACTATTCTGGTGGTCCCACCACCAGACACATATTCCCCTCTCCGCCTTCCCCTCCGCAAGGACCGCTCCTTCCATCACTCTCTTGTCCACTCCTCCCTCCTCACCAATTATCCCCTTGCCAACTACCCCTGTGACTGAAGTAGATGCTTCACTTGTGCCCCACACATTCTCCAGCACCACCATTCAGGGCCTAAACAGTCCTTCCAAGCGAAGCAACATTTCACTTGTGAATCTGCAGGGTTCAGCAACTGCATCCAGAGCTCTCATTGTGGTCTCCTCTACATTGGAGATATTGGGCGCAGACTCGGAGATCACTTTGTTGAGCACCTTGGCTCAGTCTGCCACAATAGTGTGGATCTCCCAGTGGCCAACCATTTCAATTCTCCATCCCATTCTCTTGCTGACATGTCTGTCCATGATTTCATGCAATGCTAGACTGAGATCACCAGCAAATTGGAGTTGCAGTACCTCATTGTCCATTTGGGAATCTTCCAGCTGGATGGCATTAACATTGATTTCTCTGGTTTCTGTTAAACCCCCTTCCCCTGTAATCTTTCTCTCTCTACCCTTTTCCCTCTGTCTCCCTTCAGAAGGCAAGATCAATTCTCATCTTGCCTCTTATTATATCTAATTAACACATTTTGTTGTTCTGGACTCCACTCCCTGCTATTCATCAGTCTTTATTCCAACACCTTTCTGTTCTATGCTTATATGAGCAATCAGGACCGGACCAGGGTTCAAATCCCACGCTGTCTGTAACTTTGTAAGTTCTCTCTGTGTCTATGTGGGCTTTCTCCTGGGGCTTCAGCTTCCCCCACCATTCAAAATATATCAGAAGTTTAGGTTAATGTGGTGTAAATCAGGCGGCACGGACTCATGGGCCAAAATAGCCTGTTACCATGCTATATGCCTAAATTAAAAAAAAAAATTTAAATGCTCAGGTTTGAAACATTTGTAATATACCTTTACTTCCTATGAACACCGCGAGACCGGCATTTCTGTGTGTTTTTGCTACAATCACAGTGTCTGCAGACTTTCATGTTTCACCAGGTATAATGTGACAAATTATCTTAAAATGTGAAGTTAAAATACTTTCTTACATTTTTTATATATGCAATTATTTTTAATTAAATCTGTTGCAAAATAATGTTAGTGTAATGCTGTTATTGCACCAGCTACTTGGGTTTGAATCCTGCGCTGTCTCCTCATGACGACGTGGATTTCCTCCGGGTATTCTGATGTCCACCCACCCTCAAAAAACATACGGTTTGTAGGTTAATTGGTGTATTTGGGAAGCATGGGCTTGTGGACCAGATGGGCCAGTTATTGAGCTGGATCTCTGAAATTAAAATTTATTAAAAGGTAAAAAATGAATTTCGTGTGGCATGGTTATTGTGGTGGCAAGCACAGCACTATTGCAGTGCCAGCAACCCAGGTTCGAAACCAGCACCATCTGTAAGGAGTTTGTATGTTCTCCCCGTGTCTGCGTGGGTTCCCTCCGGTTTCATCCCACATTCCAAAGACTTACAGGGTGAGTTGGCTAATTGGTCACATGGGTTTATTTGTGCAGCTAAGGCTCTTGGGCTGGAAGTAGCTGTTACTGTACTGTATGTCTAAATTAAAAAAAAATTTTAAAATACATCCTAATTGTATAAAAGGTGTTTTCCCAGAGTCATGATTTATTTTTCATGCATCCTGCAACATGGATTTGGGATGATTGCCTTAAAGAAATTTTACATCAGAAATGTTCCAATGGGTATACTTCCTGAACTTGGATGGTTATTTCCTACACCATGAGTACTGCAGAAAAACAATGATGTACTCTTCCAGAGTCTGTCCATTCCCGGATGGATATTGATGCATTTACTGGATTTTAACATCTCGGAAACTTTTATTAAAAAAAAACTGTAAAAGCACTGAAAAGATTCAGCAGGTCAGGTCACATATGAAGAATGAAAAACAAAGTTAACCATTCAAAGTAAAGGGAAGGAAGTTTATGGGAGACATCAGGGGTAAGATTTTTTTATGCAGAGAGTTGTGGGTGCCTGGAATGCCTTGCTAGAAACATCAGGGACATTCAAGAGATTGTTAGACAGGCACATGGATGGAATGAAAATAGAGAGTTAAGAGGTAGGGAGGGTTTAGTTCAATTTTAAGAAATATATGTGTCAGCAGAATGAGGCTTGAAGGGCCTGTACTGTGCTATAGTGTTTCATGTTCTAATTCAGGTCAAAGGTGCTTCATTAGAAAAGGAAAGGTGAGAAAACAAATTTGTTTTAAGTTGCAGAGGATGAGGGTGGGATGGGGTGGACAAGGGGAATGTTTTCTCTCTTCCCAACCCCATGAACCTTTCAGTGATATTTGCTTATCCAACATTTTATCACCAGAGTAAACTTGGGCTCACGATCAGAGATGCTCCCCTTGTCCTATCATTCCCTGTCAAAGCCTCTCTCCAAATTAAAACTGACACCTTCTCTCATATTTCTGGTTCTGACCAAGTATCCTTGACCTGAAACATTAAATCTGTTTCTCTCCCAACAGATGCTGCCTGACCTGAGTGTTTCCATCTCTTCTGGCTTTATTTCAGATTGTCTTCTTCTGCAGTTTTGTTTATTCTCTGCTCCTTTCATTCTCATTTCATGCTGCAGAGCCAAAAAAACGTATTGACTTAGGTTGGCAATTTATCTTGACTGAATTTGATTCCTTGATGCGCCTGAGATTTAAAGACTGTAACATAAACCTGGGAAAATTCAAAGTTCAATTTTATTTTATATTATTTTTACATATATACCATCACATACAACCCCGAGATACTTTTTTCTGTGGGCCAGGCAGAATTTCTATTTATTGGTAACTGTATATTGCACTCAAGAAGGAAGATATGCATGGGATACAAAAAGAGAGAAATGTAAACAAATAAATAAATATAAACTGACTACAATACAGAAAAAATATTCAGTAATAAATAATGTAGAAAGTAAGAGTCCTTAAATGAGACTCTGATTGAGTCTGTTGGTTTGGAGTCTGGTGATGGAGGGGTAGCAACTCTTCCTGAACTTGGTGGTACCTCTTTTCTGATGGCAACGGCGAGAACAGAGCATGTCCTGGGTGGTGTGGATCCTAGATTGCTGCTGCTCTCCGATGGCAGCGTTTCACGTGGATGATCTCGATGGTTGGGAGAGTTTTGCTTGTGATGTGTCCACTACCCTTTGCAGGGATTTCCACTCAGAGGTACTGGTGTCCCCTTTCCAGCTCATGATGAGGCTGGTCAGCACACTTTCCATGTCACATCTGCAGAAGTTTGCAAGGTTTCTGATGTTTTGCCGAACCTTCACAAACTCCCGAGGAAGCAGAGCAGCCAGAAGGTCCCTGCCATTATACTTCCTGTAATCTATTCGTGATTCAAGGCGACATTTAGTGAAGGAAAATTTGATGCTCATTACCAAAATATTTTACTACATAGGAGATGAGCATGGAGTTGCTAAAGGTCAGAAATTCATCTGATGCAAGTTTACTTTTCTTCAGGTAATGATATAAGGTAAAGAATGCAAGACACCCACATGAGTAGAACACCTGACATTACTGAAACAAAATGAGGTAGGTCTTGATATAACTGTATAAAAAAAGAAGCGAGTAGGATATTCAGCCTCTTGTACCTGTTCTGACTCTCAATAAAATTAGAGTTGATATTCCTCCTCAGCACCACTTTACTGCACTCATTCCAGATTACTTCTTTCTCTTAGTGTCTACCATTCTCTGTCTTGAAAGAGATATTTCCCTGTTCAGCATAACCCAATGTTAACCACATGATAGGGAATTGACATTGTTTCACATTTCTCCTGATTTTTATATCCATTGAAGATAATATTACCCCATCTGACTTTAAGCAAGTACTTTTATCAGTTTAATTTGATGCAGTCAAGGTAAGCCAAGCAATGGTTTTGCCTCTCTTATTTGAGTCTCATTTCCCAATCATTGAATGATGGAAAGAGACAGCTGTTAAATTGCTATGCTTAGCATGCGGTAGAATTGCTGTCAATCAAATGTTACTTTGCCTGCAGTGTGAAGGAGACTGACAATTGTGAAGATGCAGAAGGAACATCTTTTCTTGTGGCCCATGCTTCTTAACCTTTGGCATTTACCACATTCATCAGAAAACTGTTCTTTTCTGTTTTACTTTTGTGCTGTTTTATTTTCTTTCTGATGAGTTCCTTGAGATGAAAGATGACTTGCTCCTATACCAGCTTTGTGCCTTCTAAGGTGACCAGCTCAATGTGTGATGCACAGTACTTGCTATAGGTAGGGCAGGAGGTGCTTGATGAAGAAGGTGGATTGGTCATCAGGGAGATAGTGCATTCCTTCTGCTGTTTATACTTGGTTTCTGTGATTTCATGACAAATAGATCGGAGATGCTCATTATCATCCATTCTCTATTTTGAGTCCTTGTGTGTTAGTTGGGCTGATGCACTTTTTCTATGGAGGTTTTGAGAATATTCTTGAATTTGTCCCTCATTCCATCTAATAAACTCTTCCTGTGACAGTGCATGGAATGGAGTGCCTAATTTAGAGATACTAATGAAACATCCTGCATGGAACTAACCAGTAATAGTGAAACAGCATTAGGTTTCATATTTCTCCCTCAGTGGTTATTACATCAGATTTCTCTGTGTTCATGAAGATGATGTCATCGGTTATAGAGTCAAAGAGTTGTATGGCACAGAAACATTATCTTCTGCTCACCACATCCATGTTGACCTTTTTAATCATCTACACTAATTACATTGACTAAACCCCCAATCTATACTTTATAATCTTGTCTACATCTAACTGATCACCCTTCAACTTTCATTACTCCAAGGAAAACAAGCCCAGCCTATCCCATCTCTCCTTATATAAAGTTCTCCAATCCAGTCAACATCCTGGTGAAACATCTCAGCATTCTCACCAGTACCATAACATCCTTCTAATCACATGGCTACTAGAACTGTGAACAGTACGCCAAGTACATCCAAGCTAGTGTTTTGTAAAATTGAGCATAACATCCCAACTCTAAGTTCTGTGTCCTAACTCAATGAAGAATAGCACATGTCAGAGTATTAATTATGCATCACGTGGAGCAGAGTTTGACTGTTGTCTCATGGAAAGACTGTACTTTCAGTATAGTGCAAGAGCTTGTTTGAGGTGATAGAAAGTTCTTCAACCAATGATGAAGGGGGCATGGGAAGATGGCCATCTAAGAAGATGGCCAGACTTTTAAGAACCCATTTTTAACTCTTTGTTTTTAAGTTTAAACTTTAAAAAAAACTTAGTTTAAAGTATCAAGGAATTGTTATGGCTACTAATGGTAAAAAGATTAAACCTCAACTGCAGAAGAAACTATATTTTCGGAGTGTTGAAGATCCAGGACCTGAAAAAACTGCTATGCTTCAGATTTGCTTTTCTCCATCATGAAGTCACAAAGATTGCCTGTGGCAGCTGGAAAAAAAATGATTACAGCTTCCCAGGAGAAGGATATCACTGCAATTACTCGTTCTCAGGAGGAAGGTGCGTGTTCCCAAGAAGTGGATCCTGATTCTGGCAGTCTGCCAACGGCAGAGGGAGCTCGCAGAAAAATTAATCCATTGTTTGAAACCACTCAGGCAGTACTTCAGTCTGAAGACCTTGATCTTATCCGTGAGTTCTTGAAACAACGGCGAGTTGTGGGGGGAGATCAGCATCAACCCCCTGAGGAAGTCGGAGTGTTGTCGTTGAGAGTTCAAACTCGCAGTAAGACTGTTAAAGTGCCTGCTGTTGAGTTGCAGCAGGAGTTGCCGTTATCTGGTACATTGACCACGGCCAGTGGGCTGATATCGCCTCAAACCGTGCATCTTGGCGCCTCACAGTTTGGCGGGCAGCAACCTCCTTTGAAGAAGACCGCAGAGCCCACCTCACTGACAAAAGGCAAAGGAGGAAAAACCCAACACCCAACCCCAACCAACCAATTTTCCCCTGCAACTGCTGCAACCGTGTCTGCCTGTCCCGCATCGGACTTGTCAGCCACAAACGAGCCTGCAGCTGACGTGGACATTTACCCCCTCCATAAATCTTCGTCCGCGAAGCCAAGCCAAAGAAGAAAGAAGACTATCTTAAAGAAAACAGGGTCGGGTCTTTCTGAACTACAAGTTAACCTGTTAAGTACCATTACTCAGCCGATATTGCAAGAGTTAGCTCAAATGAAAAATGGTTATGAAGTCAGAATTCACTACAGTTAATACACGAATGGAAGTATTTTCTGAAGATTTTAAAAAATGTCAGTCTGCTTTTTTGGAATGTAAACAGCAAGTGGCCTCTAATACAGAAAAAGTGATGGAAGTGTAAAAATCCGTTAAAGAATTCCGAGAACGTGAAAAGGAGTTAGAGAGGAAAGTAGATTATTTGGAAAATCAAAGTAGAAGGAACAATGTGAAGATTGTTGGTTTGCTGGAAGGTATGGAAGATCAAGATCCTCTTCATTTTTTTACAGAATAGATCCCACAAATATTGGGACAAGAATCTTTCTCTAGAAGCTTGGTATTGGAAAGAGCTCATAGAGCCTTAAGAAGAAGACCTCCGCCTGATCAATCACCGAGACCCATGATAATTTGATGCTTGAATTATTTGGACAGAGAAATGATACTTCATCTAGCAGTGCAAAATGCGAGACATCGACAAGCTCCATTAATGATTCAGAATAGTAGAGTTTTTTTTATCCCGATTTGAGTCAAGAGGTTATTCAACATCGGCGTCGATTTAATCCAGTTAAAGAAGTTTTGTGGCGTAAAGGTTATAAGTCTACTTTTCGTTATCCGGCAGTGTTGAAGGTGTTTTGTGGAGACTTTCAATCTCGGTTTTTTGAGAATGAGCGTGAAGCAATGATTTTTGCTGATTCATTGCCAGATGTACGAGGATTAAGATGTAGTCCACCATTGCCCCCTAAAGAAAAATCTGGTTGTTCTGGAAATGGAAGGAATGGTAGAAATGGGAGAAATGGGAATGGAAAGAGTCTAATTTCTCCTGAAATGGGGTCATTGAGTTTGGAATCTCTTGGATGAATAGAAGAATTTACTTATTCTTACTTTATTTTTATGTCATTATGATATCTTGTTGTTATTCTTTGTTTGGCAGGGGAAGGAGAGATTTGCTCTATGCTCTATTAGTCATCACCCACTGGTGGGTGATCCACACCCAAGTTTGGTTTAGGGATTACTACCTTTTGGTAGTTTTTTTGGGTTTTTTTTTAAACTTTATCTTTTTTTTTCTATTTATTTTTATTTTATTTAGATTTTAATTTGTGGTTTCTTTTTCTCCTATTGGAGGACCTATTTACATTACTTTGAGTTTTTATATATAGATATTATTAGTTCTTAGTAATATTAGTAGATATGTCAAAGTTGAGGTTTGCTACTTTTAATGTTCGATGTTACTTTTAATGTTCAAGGCTTAAATACACCAATTTTTGTTTAGATGGAACGTAAAATTGTTACAGCAATATAATGTGCCTATATTAAAACATTTAATGAAGTTATGGACAAAGAAAAAGAAATTGATAGATATTAGTGGTGAATTGTCGGCCTTGACTCCGTTGTATAATAATCAACTTATTTCTTTCTCAATACATAATCGAAGTTCATTACATTGGAGATTTAAAGGTGTGGAAAATTTGGGAGATTGTTTTAAAGAAGGTAAATTTTTTATCTATGGATCAGATGAGGGTTAGTTATGGTATTGATAAGAATTCTTTGTTTTTTTTTATTATCAAATTTGATCTTTGGTAAAGCATGTGTCTGGTAGAGATATGATTTTACCTGAAGGGTTATATTTCAGTTATGTATTAAATATTACAGGATATAAATTTCAATTTGCTTTTGTATATTTAGCATTATCTGTAGTGAAAAAATGTATTGTTAGTATGTGGAAAGATACAAATATGATTGATATTAATAGATGGCATAACGAGATGAAATATTGTTTAATAGTGAAAAAAATCACATATGTTTTGCGTGATAATTATAGTTTTTTTGTTGATGGGTGGTTGTTATATTCAGAGTATTTGCATTTTGATTTGCATTGATTCAATCTTAATATGTATGCTTAATTTTTCTTTATTTTTTTTCTCTTTTTATGGCTCTCCTTAGGAGAGTTGGCTGAAAGAGGGGGTGGGTTCTTTTTTTTCTTCTCTTTTTTTTCTTTCTTTTTTCTTATATATATATATATATATATATATATATATAAAATATATCGTTCATGCTTGTTTATTGTTATGTATGTTACTTATTATCTGTATTTTGAACAAATAAATAAAGTTTAAAAAAAACAATGATGATGAAATGTGACAGCTGAAGTCACATTTACAGAGCAAAGTTTACAGAGGAAGAACAGAACTGGTGAAGAGTGGGATGCATGTCAGAAGGAAGGTGGGGGAGTTGGGTTCAGGACAAAGGGATTGCCTCTGATTGGATGAATCAAAATGGATTAATAGGCAGTTACCAGCACATAAAGCTACTAGGCCAGTTTAATTCATTGTTAATAATAAGCTCACAGGATCCAAATAAAATCAGAAAATGGAACATTTTGGAAAAACTAAGCAGGTTTGGCAGTATATGTGGAAAGAGAAACTTTTAATTTTCAGAGGAGGAGCCCTTCATCAAACTTGAGGAAAAAGAGAAATAAATTTATCTAAATTGCAGCAAAAGGTGGGTGATTCGAAGGAGGTTTCTCCACAAGGGTGAACGTGTGGTGATTGGATAAGATATAATGTTTATTCAGCATGCTGTTATTTATTTGATATGGTCTCAAAAAATCACATCAAATTCTGACATTCTTATCTTGGATTATATAGAGGAGTGCATCCAATACACTTTCTGCCCATTGCGAGCTGGGATTTGTGCTGATAAATTCTATTCTTTGTTCTGAAAGAAAGTTTAAGTGCCTGATGCAAGGATCTAAGAACAGTGTATTCTCCAGGCACAAATAGGTCAGTACATTTTGCATATCTGACGACTCTGTTCCCAATCTGAAAACAGAGATGGCTGTTCAGATTAGGGTGAAAGTTCACTTTATCAAACCCTCATCTTCAATGATTCCATCTGGATAGAATTATAATCACACAGTCACAGTCCAGAAATGGGCTATTCACCCCAACAGGCTGAAGTCATACCTGAGTGTTTAGGATTTAATTGACCAATGGCCATTGAAAAAAATCAAATAAATCTCCCCAGAATTCTGCAGCATTTTACTATTTAGGAAAGTACTTGGACAAATCTGCAGTGATCATTTGAAACCACATTTTTAAAAAAAAGCCAAACAGACATATTATAGGGCCAAAATTAATGGTTCATCTTTGGAATTACTTCTCTCTATTGAATCTTAACTCGGTTGGATTCTGCACACATTGCCTTCGATTTCTATTATTTGATACATGGCAATGGCCATCAAATTGTCTTCCAGCTACTTGATTGTAAACTTTACAGAATCTGGGTTGAGAAGACTTTAATTGGTGCAGTTTGTACAAATTAAAATCACCTGATATATTTTTACAAATGGCATTTGTTGCAAATCTGAAATTAAAAGCAGAAAATATCAGGCACTCTTAATAGGGCAGGTGATATCTGTGGAAAGAGAAACAGTTAATGTTTCACATCTGAGACCCTGTGTCAGAACTGGAGAAATTGAAAAGAACCACTAGCCTTTGGTGCTTGTTGCAATCGTTCAATTTGACAAAAAATTCCATATACTTCCACTCTCTAAAATGTAGATATTAGTTGAGCTTCAGTTAGAATTTCTTTTTTTTAAATTTTTTATTTTTTACACAATAAACCATATTGACCAAAATACATACAGACATTTTTCTCTTGAATATATACAGTGTCATTTTCTCCCCTTTTCCCCCCTCCCTTCCCTCCCTCCCTCTCCCCCCTTCCCATTTATTCAAAGTTCAATCTATAAGATACATTAAATCCGTTAAACAATGTTGTCACTTAATAAAATAAACAAGAAATTTTTATCTTTTACTTTTATATACTGAGTCAGTTCATTTTGTTGTCTTCTCCTTCTGTCATTTTGGGTGGTGGAGGTTCATGGTAGGATTTCTCTGTTGTATTTCATGTATGGTTCCCATATTTGTTCTAATATTGTGATGTTATTTCTTAAATTATATGTTATTTTTTCTAATGGAATACATTTATTTATTTCTATGTACCATTGTTGTATTCTCAAGTTGTCTTCTAATTTCCAGGTTGACATAATACATTTTTTTGCTACAGCTAGGGCTATCATAATAAATCTTTTCTGTGCTCCATCCAAATCGAGTCCAAATTCTTTATTTCTTATATTACTTAGAAGGAAGATCTCTGGGTTTTTTGGTATATTGCTTTTTGTGATTTTATTTAATATCTGGTTTAGATCTTCCCAAATATTTTCCACTTTCTCACATGCCCAAATTGCATGAATTGTTGTTCCCGTTTCCTTTTTACAGCGAAAACATCTCTCTGATACTGTTGGGTCCCATTTATTTAACTTTTGGGGTGTGATGTATAGCCTGTGTAACCAATTATATTGTATCATGCGTAACCTCGTGTTTATTGTATTTCTCATGGTTCCGGAGCATAGCTTTTCCCATGTTTCATTCTTTATCTTTATGTTTAGATCTTGTTCCCATTTTTGTTTAGGTTTACAGTTTGTTTCCTCGCTCTCCTTTTCTTGCAGTTTGATGTACATGTTTGTTATAAATTTTTAAATTATCATTGTGTCTGTAATCACATATTCAAAATTGCTTCCTTCTATTCACCTCAGACTGTTTCCCAATTTGTCCTTCAAGTAGGTTTTCAGTTGGTGGTATGCAAACCTTGTATCATGAGTTATATTATATTTGTCCTTCATTTGTTCAAAAGAAAATAATTTATTTCCCGAAAAACAATTTTCTATTCTTTTAATCCCTTTTCTCTCCCATTCTCTGAAGGAAAGGTTATTTATTGTGAAAGGGATTAGTTGATTTTGTGTCAATATTAATTTTGGTATTTGATCATTTATTTTATTCCTTTCTACATGAATCTTCTTCCAAATGTTGAGCAGATGGTGCAATACTGGTGAATTCCTACGTTGCACCAGCTTTTCATCCCACTTATATAGTATATGTTCAGGTATCTTTTCCCCTATTTTATCTAGCTCTAATCTGGTCCAATCTGGTTTTTCCCTTGTTTGATAAAAATCTGATAGGTATCTTAATTGTGCTGCTCTATAATAATTCTTAAAGTTTGGTAGTTGTAAGCATCCTTGTTTGTACCATTCTGTTAATTTATCTAGTGCTATTCTCGGTTTCCCCCCTTTCCATAAGAATTTCCTTATTATTTTCTTTAGCTCCTTGAAGAATTTCTCTGTTAGGTTAATTGGTAATGATTGAAATAGGTATTGTATCCTTGGGAAGATGTTCATTTTAATACAGTTTATCCTTCCTATCAGTGTTAGGGGTAAGTCTTTCCAGTGCTCTAAGTCGTCTTGTAATTTTTTCATTAATGGCTGATAATTTAGTTTATATAGATGGCCGAGATTATTATTTAGTTGTATACCTAGGTATCACATTGCTTGTGTTTTCCATCTAAATGGTGATTCTTCCTTAAACTTTGTGAAATCCACATTATTCATTGGCGTTGCCTCACTTTTATTTACATTGATCTTGTACCCCGATACTTCTCCATATTCCTTCAATTTTTAATGTAATTCTTTTATTGATATTTCGGGTTCTGTTAAGTATATTATAACGTCATCTGACGTCAAATAGACTGATTTTATATTCCTTCTCTTTTATTTTTATTCCTCGTATTTTATTTTCTGTTCTTATCAGTTCTGCTAGTGGTTCTATAGCTAACGTGAATAGTGAGGGAGATAGTGGACATCCCTTCCTTGTTGATCTGCTTAATTTAAATTGGTTTGATATATATCCATTTACTGTCACTTTCGCCAATGGTCCCTTATATAATGCTTTAATCCAATTAATATATTTCTCGGGTAGGTTGAATTTTTGTAGTACTTTGAATAAATAATTCCATTCTACTCTGTCAAAGGCTTTCTCTGCGTCTAAAGCAACCGCTACTGTTGGAGTTTTGTTTCCTTGTACTGCATGGATTAAGTTAATGAATTTACAGATATTGTCCGTTGTTCGTCTTTTTTTAATAAATCCAGTTTGGTCTAGTTTTACTACTTTTGGTACACAGTCGGCCAATCTGTTTGCTAATAGTTTAGCTATTATCTTATAATCTGTGTTAAGTAGAGATATTGATCTATACGATGCTGGTGTTGGTGGATCTTTCCCTGTCTTTGGTATTACTGTAATTATTGCTGTTTTGCATGAATCTGGTATGTTTTGTGTTTTTTCAATCTGGTTCATTACTTCCAGGAGAGGAGGAATTAATAAGTCTTTGAATGTTTTATAGAATTCTATTGGGAGTCCATCCTCTCCCCGTGTTTTATTGTTCGGTAGTTTTTTTAATATCTCCTGTATTTCTTCTATTTCAAAGGGTTTTATTAATTTATTTTGCTCCTCGGTTTGTAATTTTGGTAGTTCAATTTTAGTTAGAAATTCATCTATTTTGTCTTCTTTTCCTTCATTTTCAGTTTGATATAATTGTTCGTAGAATTCCCTGAAGTTTTCGTTGATCTCCGTTGGGTTATATGTAATTTGTTTGTCCTTTTTCCTTGATGCCAATACCGTTCTTTTAGTTTGTTCCGTCTTAAGCTGCCACGCTAGTATTTTGTGTGTTTTTTCTCCTAGCTCATAATATTTCTGTTTTGTCTTCATTATGTTCTTCTCCATCTTATATGTTTGTAGTGTTTCATATTTTATTTTATGTCTGCCAATTCTCTTCTTTTAGTTGTATCTTCCTTTATTGCTCATTCTTTTTCTGTATTTGTTATTTCCCTTTCCAACTGTTCTATTTCTCGATTGTAGTCCTTCTTCATCTTAGTTACATAACTTATTATCTGTCCTCTGATGAATGCTTTCATTGCGTCCCATAGTATAAATTTATTTTTCACTGATTCGTATTTATTTCAAAGTACATTTTAATTTGTCGCTCAATGAATTCTCTAAAATCCTTTCTTTTAAGTAGCATGGAGTTTAATCTCCATCTGTACATTCTTGGTGGGATGTCCTCTAGCTCTATTGCCAATAACAGGGGTGAGTGATCTGATAACAATCTAGCTTTATATTTAGTTTTCTTAACTCTTCCTTGAATGCGGGCTGATAACAGGAATAGGTCTATCCTTGAGTATGTTTTATGTCTACTCGAATAATATGAATATTCCTTTTCCTTTGGGTATTGTTTCCTCTATATTTCCAAAAGTTGCATTTCCTGCATTGATTTAATTATAAATTTGATTGCTTTGTTCTTTCTGTTAGTCTTTTTTCCAGTTTTATCCATGCTTGAGTCCAAATTAAGGTTAAAATCCACTCCTATTAGTATATTCCCTTGCGTATCTGTGATCTTCAAAAATATATCTTGCATAAATTTTTGATCTTCTTCATTAGGTGCATATACATTGAGTAAATTCCAAAATTCTGAATATATCTGACATTTTATCATTACATATCTTCCTGCTGGATCTATTATTACCTCTTCTATTTTGATTGGTACATTTTTATTGATTAATATAGCTACTCCTCTGGCTTTTGAATTATATGATGCTGCTGTTACATGTCCTATCCAATCTCTCTTTAATTTCTTGTGTTCCACGTCAGTTAAATGTGTTTCTTGCACGAACGCTATATCAAATTTTTCTTTCTTCAGTAAATTTAACAGCTTCTTCCTTTTGATTTGGTTATGTATTCCGTTAATATTTAAAGTCATATAGTTCAACATGGCCATTTCATATTTTGTTTATCTTTCCTTTCCGTTTCCTCATCACCACCTTCCCTTCTTATCCATTTCTGCTTTCTTTTTTTAAACACATTGTAAGACAACATTTTTAAAACATAAAATATTTCCACTATTCCTATATCTAAAATTCCTTTAACCCCAATAGTCGCTCCCCTCTCTGAGTTGCCCTTTGTCTCTTGTCGGGCAACCACATCTCCCCTCTTCATTTGGATTTGCGAACCCGCTCGCAAGTATCAACTGATTTCGCAGTGACTGTTATTCTTCCCCACCCAGCCCCCCCCAGAAAAGATTTTAATCTTCATATATAACAAAGCTCACTCTCTTAATTCCCTCCTTACTTCCTTTCTTCCCTTTCTATCTCTTCTTAGTTCTTACTTATACTTTATTCTTCTTCATATATAGTTTGTTGTCATTTTTGTTCTTGTTATATCTCTTCATCTCTCTGTCTGTTTTGTAATTTGCTGCCCCAGTTTGCTTTGCTGCCCCGGGATAACTATTTTAAGCACCGCTGGATATTTTAACATAAATTTATAACCTTTTTTCCATAGGGTCGTTTTTGCTGCATTAAACTCCTTCCTCTTCTTCAGGAGTTCAAAACTTATATCTGGATAGAAAAAATTTTTTTGACCTTTGTATTCCAGTGGCTTTTTGTCTTCTCTTATTTTTTTCATTGCTTTCTCCAATATATTTTCTCTTGTCGTATAACTTAGGAATTTTACTAGAATGGATCTTGGTTTTTGTTGTGGTTGTGTTTTTGGGGCTAATGTTCTGTGAGCCCGTTCTATTTCCATTCCTTCCTGTAATTCTGGCATTCCTAGGACTCTGGGGGGATCCATTCTTTTATAAATTCTTTCATATTTTTGTCTTCTTCATCTTCCTTAAGGCCCACTATCTTTATATTGTTTCTTCTATTATAGTTTTCCATTATATCTATCTTCTGAGCTAACAGCTCTTGTATTTCTTTAACATTTTTATCAGATTATTCTAATTTCTTTTTTAAGTCATCTACCTCCATTTCTATGGCTGTTTCTCGTTCTTCCACCTTGTCTACTCTTTTTCCTATTTCTGTCATGACCATCTCTAATCTATTCACTTTTTCTTCTGTACCTTTTATTTTTCTTTTTATTTCACTGAATTCTGTGTCAGCCATTCTTTTAACGTTTCCATATATTCTTTAAATTTTTTTATCCATGTACTGTCCCTTCCCTTCATCTTCCATTTCTCTGTGTAGAGTTTGATGTTCTCCCTTCTCTTCTTCTGAGTCCACTCCAGGTTCTGTATCTTTTACCTCTGTCTCTTCTGATCTTCTTGTTGGGTTGTTTATTTTAGTTTGTTGGGTATTTTTATTTTTATTATTTTTATTAATGGTGTCTTGGTGTTGGTTTTCTTCCTCTAGGTTGGTCATCTGTTGTTTCTCTGATTTCCTATTTTTATTCTCTTCCTCCTTGTTCCCGTCATTTTCTATGTTTTCCTGTTGGGAGTCTTGCTGTCGTGTTATACTTGTCTGTTTCAGGTGTGGAGATTTACTCCTCAGCTGGTTCCCCCTCCCATCAATGTTGTTTTTGTCTTGTGCAACGCGCATGCGCGGTTACGCACTTTTGTTTGGCTCTGTGAGCCATATTTGTAGTCCTGAGTTTGGGGTTTCCACTGACCTCAGGGAGCGGGCTTCTCTCTCCACGGCGGGCCTCCTCGTACAGATAAGGCCTTCACCTTTCTCTTCCGACATCTTTCCTTCTTCTTTTCTTCCCATTGTTTTCGATTTTTCTTTCTTTGCTGCCATTTTCTCCACACTTTTAATTTGTTATGGTTTTTGTGTTTTTAGCTTTGTTTTTTTCTTTACTTTTTTTAAACTTTTCTGGAGAGGGCTGGTATTTTCTTACCGATCTCTACTCCATCACTTGACTTCCTCCAGTTAGAATTTCTTCATGTTACTTTTGTTTCTTTTGCTTATCACTTTCTTTCCACATCCTGTTATCACTAATGGGAACAGTTTCTCTCCATCTACCCTCTATACAGTTCATGATTTGAATTAACTATGTTAGATACTCACCTCCTCCCCAAAAATTCCTATGTATGTATGTCGAAAACAACTACAGTTTTTCTAGTTGAGATTGAAGTCTGTTAACAAAGGTAAAAAGACCAATCCAAATGAAAAGGCAGAAGATCCATTTATCTTATGGAGAAGAATTGTTCAAACCAGACAATCAGGCAACTGACTATCAAGAAGAAATTTTCCACAGGAGGGAACACATTGGAGGCCATCCGATAGATTGAGCAATAACAGGGAGAGGGAACACCTTTTTATTTTTGTTCTGTTAATGTAAAACAATTTGAAATATTTGTAACACTGCTAATAAGTGGACCATACTTTGCTGCTGAGCAGTATTTAAAAGTTATCTGTTGCTTTCCTGCAGCTTAATTGATGCTGTTTGAGAATGGTCTATTAACGCCATCTGTTTACATTTCTACACATTTTTACACACCAGCACCAGTCTTTACACCCACTGTTCTGATGACACTTCCCATTAGGATGTGAAAGAATATCCCAGTTGCTCTGACAGCTCAGTGGTTAGAGCCCTGGCCTTGTAAACCATGGGTTGCGAGTTCATCCCTTGCTGGGGCCTCGTTTCTGTGAGGGGGCACTGGACAAAGTGGTGACACAGAGTTAAAGAATTTCATCTGTATGTTGTATTCCAAATGTAGTGTTACGTTATGATAATGGAACCTTTCCCTTTAACTCTCTTTAACAGGAGCACAGGAACAGAAAGATTTGGGGTTTATATGTGCATGATTCATTCACAGTGGGTGAACAGACTGGGAAAGTGATTTAAAAGGCATGCAGAATGGACAGAAGTGCAGAGTAGAAGATTGGCCGTCTCCTGGTCCAGAAAACACCAGAGAGGAGTACTAAGCTCTTTAACCTGCTGAATTACTCCATTGTGTTTTTACTTCAGAAAACACTAGTTCAAGACTGGAAAGCACACATTTGAGCGGGGGGGGTTGGTCAAACTTGTATGGATGAATTGAAGAAGCTGGGGCATATCCTTGTAATGGAGAAGGTTGTGAGGGGTATTTAAAATGATGAAGGGCAATGGCATAATAATGAAGATAAACCATTCCCATTGGAGGCAGGTAATATTGTTGCATTCAGAAAGGAGCTGGATAAATATCTGAAATGAAAAAAAAAACTTGCCAAGCTATGGAGAGAGGGAAAGGGATTTGGATGGCTAGACTGATCTTGGATACAAACAACCTATGGACTGAACCCAAATGGAAAACTGAAGTTGATCTTGTTTGGTTGACAGGTTTTTGTATCAGAACGTTCCACATATATCTGTCAACAAGACAAAGATAATGTTAGACTGAACATACTAACAAAATTATTAGACATTTTAAAATAAAGAAATAGGAGAAATTAGTAGATCTATTGAGTGGTACCATCTCTAAATTATCACACATTTCTTTGTCAGTAATTTTCTCTCAAAGGAGGAGCCTGGTGCTGAAAATGCGATTGTATTTAGTGGTGAAATGTCACTGTGGCTATACCGGTCCATGGCGTCAACTCCACAGAGAATTTAGTCAGTGAATTTTGCTGAAGCAGTAATGACAAAGTCATAATATTATTCCCAAGAAGGGTATGTTATGTGGAGGAGATGACATTCTCACGTGATTGGTTCTTAAATACTCCTGTGATACAGCTTCTCTAATCTGCCCCTGGCAATTTTTTATTAGATAAGAGACAGAACCATATGCATATAGAGATACAGATTATAGACATGGTTGGCGACTTGTTATTTCAGATTTATTGTCAGAGTAAATACATGATATCACAGACATCACTGAGATTCCTTTTTCCTACAGGTATGGCAGAATTACCACTAATTGGTGGTGGAAAATAATAAACTACACATGTAAATAAAAGAACTGTAAACAGATAAAAAATGTAAACAAATTGACTGCAATACAGAGAGAACAAAAGAAAATCAAAAAAAGTGCACAAGTAAGAGTCCTTTAATGAATTTCTGATTGAGTTTGTCGTTGAGGAGTCTGATGGTGGAGGGATAGCAGCTGTTCCTGAACCTGGTGTTGCGAGTCTTGTGGCATCTATCCCATTTTCCTGATGGCAGCAGTGAGAACAGAGCATGAGCTGGGTGGTGTGGGTCTTTGATGATTGGTGCTGCCTTCCAATGGCAGCATTCCATATAGATGTTCTCAGTAGTGGGGAAAATTTTTCCTGTGATGTCCTGGGCTGTGTCCATGATCTTTAGCAGGACTTTATGCTCAGGGGTTTTGGTGTTCCTATACCAGACCATGATCAGCTGGTCAGCACATTTTCCCCCACACCTCTGTAAAATTTGCCAGTGTTTCTGGTGTCATACCAAACCTCAGAAAAACCCTGAGGAAGTAGAGGCACTGACATGATTTCTCCATGATGCCATTAATGTGTTGGGTCTACAAAAGATCTTCTGAGATAGTGACTCCCAAGAACCTAAATTTGCTCACCCTCTCCACTTCTGAACCCCCAGTAATCACTGGATTGTATACCTTTGGCTTTCCTTTCCTGAAGTCAACAATCAGCTCCTTAGTTTTGGTTATCATAGATCAATTCAATAACTTGTTTCTCATGTGGATTAAGAAACTGTCTAATGTAGTTCCATCCATTTTTTTGTACTTGTATGAGTGACCATGTATGCAAGGTTGTTGTTAGTGTACCATTCAGCCAAGTTTTCAATCTCCATCTTGTATGCTGATTCATTCCCTTCCTCTATACAACCCACTACCATGATATCATCGTCAAATTTGTAGATGGTATTATTGTTGTACTGAGTAGAGCAGGGGTCTAAGAATGCAGCCCTGTAGTGCTCCAGTACTGATGAAGATGGTGGAGGATAAGTTCTTACCAATCATCACTGATGGTGGACTGGAGGTGAGGAAATCCATGATCCAATCTGGGTGTTAACTCCCAGATCTTGGAGATTGCCGATCAGTTTTGAGGGGATGATGGTGTTAAATGCTGAAATGTATTTGATAAAGAGCACCCTGATGTATGCATCCTTGCTGTCCAGGTGTTCGAGGACTTTGTGTATGGCCAGTGAGATGGCATCCACCATAGAGCTGTTTTTACAATAGGTGAACTGGAATGGATCCTTGTCACTGCGCAGACAGGAACTGATCTGCTTCACCACCAGCCTTTCAAAACACTTCATCACTGTTAATGTAAGTGCTACTGATTGAAGGTCATTAAAGCAGGTTACTGCACTCTTCTGAGGCATCAGTATGATAGATGCCTGTTTGAAACAGGTGGTTACCACTTCCTACTGGAGTGAAATATTGAAGATATCCATGAATACATTGGTATGTTGATCATTAATGTGTTAAAATCTTTGGAACTTCTTAACAGCACAGCAGGTAAACCCTCTCCAGGCATTCCCAAAGTAGGGCCAAGGCCCCATTCACACAGTAAAACATCCAGTTTTCCCAGTGATGTCATGTCTCTGGATTTTGTTGAGGAAAAAGTCATAACATGGTAAACAATGTAACAATTTTATTTTATTGCTTTCTATCAAAATGGTACTCACCATACTCTAATCTGAAAAACCAAATGTTGCTTTCTAAAATAAATCTCAATCTGACCCTTGCCTGCCACTTTGTAAATTTCTGTCTGCATGTCTGGTGTGAAACTCGTCTGCATTGACGTGAGTTATAGTCATGTTACCTTAGTCAAGTCACAGTCGGGAGGCTTTTCTTTGACAAAAACATAGACAATCATTTTAAAATTCTGGCCATAAATTATTCTTTGTAGTGATAGAATTTATTCCTGTTTCTGTTTAGTTCTGGAACCTTAGTTGCTACAGCTTCTGTCATCTTGGCGACCAGGTTTCAGTATTGTTCCCACTGATGAACACTGGCGCTGTCCAACACTACCGAGCTGAACTCTCTGCATCGCTCTGTGCTTCCCGCTGTCGCTGACCAGCACTGTGGTGCTGAATCCCTTTGCTGTTTCCAGATGCTGGATGCTTAATGTCACCGCTAGCTGGCGCTGTGGAGCCTGTTGTAAGAGCTGGAGCTGCTCCAGACCCGCTGCGCCGTCTTCCCCGTCAACTCCCGACAAGTGAGAATGTAAACGGCGATCGCTCTCGCTGCTAATCGCTGAGAGATGAGATCTGGAGAGACGCCATCTGCACCTCACCGCCACCATGGACGAAGACCTCTTTCAGCTTCGGCATCTACCGTGAGTAAAATGCAAATTTATTAATTCTCAAGAATAAGTCTGTATGTTGGAGACATTAGCACTGGGCCTGTGCATCACCCACATAGCCTGAAACAGCAAGCTTTCATCCAGATTACATTCATCCGTCACTATATATAAACAGCCATCCCAGATCTGCTAAATAACATGGACTGAAACTCAATCAATTATTGGGTCAACAGTTTAAAAAAAATCTTTCATCACATTTGCAAGTCTGACGTTGTCTTTTTGAGTGACAGTTGTCAGTAAGAGAATGCTCAAGAATATTTATGTTTGTTTCACTTTACAATTAAACACATTTGTGTGTTAGCTGTGTGATTTGCTAATTTAAAATATTACTTGGTATTGTTAAACTAAACAGCTCTGAAAATGGAACAGTCTACCATCTCCACTCAGAAACATGACATCCAAAAAGTATTTTAATCTGTATTATTGGATATCTAGCATTTTCTCTATTTTGAATTTAAATTGTTTTTTTTTCCTGCAGAAATAGTGTATTGTTTCTTTAAAATAATTAACCTGCCCATAGTTATTGGAAATCACTAATAGAATTAATTCTGATATTTATACTGGACATTGCAAAGCTTGCGGTTACTTCTTGAATAAATAATTATTGCTGTGGTTTAACTTGCAGGTGCACCAGTCACAGACAAACTGAAACAGCTCCTATCTCTTCGAACATGTTATTGATTTGCAGAGTTAATTATTTAAATATTGATACAGGCCTTGTATTTTATTAATTAACTCTTGCAAATAGAAGTCCTCTATTAGCTTAAAACTTAAATATTTTATTTATTCTAAATATAAATGTCTCACTATTCTAAAGCAAATGTGATTTAGATTTTGGAGCTCAACAAAAGGCTGGAACAGCAAATCAAACTGCTGAAAATCTGAACTAGTAGGTGGCACAGATGCACTAAGGATGGGTCACATATTCACATTGTTTAATAAACAGAAATAGGACTCACTAACCACTAATCTGAAAATCTAAAAGTTGTTTCTAAAATACAAAACACTTTTTACAATAGTTAAACTCTCCACTAGTCAAATTGACAGAGGTTCTTAAAACAAAATCCCTGTCACTAACCAGATTTGGAAGTAAAAACACAAAATGCTGGAGAAACTC
This sequence comes from Narcine bancroftii, assembly GCF_036971445.1. NCBI lineage: Eukaryota > Metazoa > Chordata > Chondrichthyes > Torpediniformes > Narcinidae > Narcine > Narcine bancroftii. The sequence goes on from NC_091472.1 coordinate 125,822,386, forward strand.
AGCAGATCAAACAGTGTTCTTTATGTGCAAAGGCAAAGATACATAACCGACGTTTTGGGCTTGAGCCCTTCATCAAAGTATGAGAAAATGCCGGCAAGCTTCCAAACAAAAGAGTAAAAGGAGGGAAGGGGGAGGTGGATAAGGTGGAGAAAGAAGAGAGGAGACAGCAGCAATGAGGGGGTGGGGGATGGCAGGGCTGGGTGGGTGAAAGAACTGGATATCAGGGAAGGGGAAAGAAAAGGCCTGCAGGTTTAATGGAAACCAGTAAAGCCAATGTTCATGCCGTGTGGCTGGAAAGTGCCCAGACAGAAAATAAGGTGGTGTTCCTCCAATTTGCGGGTGGTCAGGGTGGGACAGTGCAAAAGGCAATTGTCAGACATGTGAGCATGGGAGTGTGATCCGGATTTGAAATGCAACCAGATTTAGGAAGCATACAACTATGATCTAGCATTCCTAGGCTTTTTTTCTATCATTGGGAATGTAGAGCACAATCCAAAATAGGTTCTAGGGCCTTTTATGAAGTCACATTACATATTCATTTTGTTTGTCCTAGATTTGCTCAGCATTCTTTGTCACATGCCTATTTGAGTAATGGCATATTTTTACATCCTTTATAGCCTGTGTATTTGTACAACAAGGAAAAAGAAAGGGTATAATGCTGATGTGTAAAAGAATACTATTTAATTGGATTATACCCATTTCCCCTTTAACCTTTATTACCACCAACAGTGCAAGGAATCAGACAAAATCTAATCTTATACTGCAATTAATCAAATTCTTGTGCTGCAATCACCTAGTTTACCTAAATATAATTTTCAATTATTTGAGTTGCAAATTAAAATTGAGTAGCAACACAAAAGAGGACTGGAAAAATGAGATGCTCGGAGTTACTTTGAAATATGTTTGTTTTAAAGACTACTCTTAGTCCAAGATAATTTCAATGTTTTCAGGTAAAAAAATTATCCAACTCTTCTGCCGTGTCTGTCATCATTTACAATCATCTCTGAAATTATTGTGTAATTGTAGTAATTTGTCTCCTAATAAATCATTTCATTTAACAAACAGTTAATAATTTACATTGCTATAAACTAGAAAGTGAAAATGCTATAAGTAACAGAGTTTACATTTTGGGTTTAAACTTCATTATTACAGGTTAGGAGAGAAAAGAAGCTCATTAAGCTGCTGGGAGAGTGGGGATGGAGGATGTTTCTGATAGAGGAGTAAAATTGTGGAGATGATGGTGATGAGCTGTTAACAAGTTATCTGGTCAATTAGTTCATGGGAGCAGTTAGAGAGTGAGAATATGGAACAAAGGAGCATGGACAAAAGAATGTAGGCATTGTGAAATTCAGGAAGCCATTCCTGGCATGTCAGCCACCCTGGACATGCCTTGCAGAGAGAGAAAAAAAAATTGCAATTGTTGTGGATATTCCTTTCAGAATTTTAAATATTATCTTTCCTTCCTTTGCCATAAAAAAAGTATTCTGTTTCACAAACCTAAAATACACTTATTCAGTTCCAGTTGCTAATTTTCGTTTTTTCTCCTTGTAAATGGTTTCCTTTTCCACAGGGATACTAAGACTCCCCTCCCCCACAATGAAGATATAAAATCAAATGCAATTTTCCTTCTGCTGTACATCTGGTCCTCTCAACTTCAGTACAGCTGTGCTCTTTTTATTTTGCAAATTCAGTCTTTTAAAATTTGCACAGTCATCAAGTTATTATTCCCACAGCCCGTACCTTGAAATCTATATCATGTTCATAAGATGGACCACCAGCTGGTGAACTCAATCTTATAAATACCAATATTTATAATAGCATCCTGTTTCTTTCTGAGTGCTCTCTTTAATTTCCTTTAGTGAACAGAATATTCTGAGTTGTAGATGACTTGATGCATGAAACACCTCATTTGTACGAGGGGAAAGTTTGGTTGGTTGATAGAAGTCATTCCATGCCAAACTCAAATCGATGTACCATCAATATTTTTAATAAATGCCTGGCATAACTAGCTAAACATGTTCGGTGAGTTGAAGAAAAACCTGGGATATTTGGTCCTTTCTCCATGTTGGTCGATATTGCTAACTACAAATAAGTATCATTTGGGATTTTGTGGAACAATGTAATAGAAGCATATCAAATTTCTAAACATGACCTTTTGTAAGAAGCCAGGATGAAAGACAAGTAGGAGGTGGACACATTTTATGTGGGGGGAATGATTCTGTCGTTCATACATTGAGATTTACCGAGTTGGGAGCGAGTGTTTTATGCATTCTTTATGTGCATTTCTGGGATGGACATAAAGGGTGTACTGTTTCATAACCCTGGCAGAATCTACTCGAACTGAAAACTAATGTTTATTAGTATATTGCTTTCTGAAAGATCCCAAGATTGCCATGCATAGATCAATATCTGAAACATCTCCAGATTGTATTCTTGCTGGTGTAGAATCCTGTCCATAATTTCAGGCCTTTTTTTTATCCTGGAAATGACAAATAATTTAATTGAGACATACAGCACGATAATGGGCCTTTTCAGCCCCAATTTAAAGATCTTTACAGTGGCAGCAATTGGGTCTGGACCAGGGTTCAAATCCCACACTGTCTGTAAGGAGTTTGTATGTTCTCCTGGTGTCTGCATGGTTTTTCTCCGGACCCAATTGCTGCCACTGTAAAGACTTTGTGCTAACCACTACACCAACCATGCTTCCCTGTTCTTTTTTTTAAAGAACAGTCAAACAAAGTGTGGAGGCTAGCAAAAAGATAACATTCACTTCCCAAATGGTAGCCTTGAGGTAAAAAAGTACATGAAGTTGCAACTTTTCAGTGAAAGTTAGGCAACATTTGAACTCCAAATCTTTTCATTGTATTTAGAACTAAGGGAAATGTTACCATTAGTTTTATTTAGCAAAAAATTGTATAATATTTGTCTTGATTACAAATAAGAAAACTATAAAGGACATCAGTAGTCCATTCTCCATTTGAGGGTTCTTTGATATTTAAAAATTATGAAGAAGTCTGGTTATTTCCATAGTATTCAGTAGAAGCTTAGGAATCATTTGTAGTTATTGAGTTTCAGGGGGGCTTAAATATTTTTGTGTTGCAAATATAATTCATCCTTCCCATAAGATTGGTTATTAATGGAAATTTCCACCATAATTGTATATAATTATTTTTATCTAAGTACTAAAACTAATGCCAATTATGTTAAGATGTTGGATTTCTAATATGTGGATAGTTTAACACAGCTGTGCAGTAAAGCATGGAGTGATATATTAAAGTCTGCAGATAATTGACCATAAAATAATTCCGTTGTTTCTTTCCTCTATAAAACCATGAATGTATTTCTTAGTTGAAAGCCTGCTTTGACTATTTAATGTTAATAAAATGTATTAATATTTTTAAGCTGATGATGTAATGTTATAAAATATCTTTATGAGGTGGCCATCGTTGACCCATAACTTTATGACTCACTCACGAATCAGCCTTATTCTAATGGAGATATTTATCTTTTCAAATTGCCTCAATTGTTAATGTTCTCTTCTCTGGGTCAAAGGTATGATTTTTAAACTGCGTACTAGAGTTTAATTTGGTTTGAAAGACATCGAGGGGTATGGTCAAAGGAGAAGTAGCTTTCAAGGTCATAAGAGCACAAAAACGGGAAAGGCATTTTGTATTTGATAAATATTATACAGAGTAAAGAGGAAATGATAAATTAATACTGTTGTTATCCATAGGTCACATATAATTTTGAATGCTCCAAATTAGAAAGCCATTTAAGAACATAGAGATTATATTCACCAGAGATCAAATCTGGTTCAGTGGATTCACATAGTAACAAGTCCAGGCACAGGCTAAACAAACAAAGGATGATTTTTTATTGCACATATGAGGAAATATAACAGGGAAGACACAAAACAACACTTGGTACCTTAAACAATTTAAATAATCACAACTAATACACTCTTTCTCTCACACACATGCAGAAACTACCACAGTCTTACTACACAGGGACTTCAACAAATACTCCCAGTTCCCTGTTCCAATGGGGTACGGGTCAATGCTTAGAGTTCTCCACACAATACGATGGTCCCACTCTGTGTTGTGTACACCTTACCAATGACTCCTCCAGTGATGTCTACAGTTTGTGACCAGGAAGAGAGCAGCATTCATAGTCAGGATCAAGGAGCAAAGAGAATGAGCTGCTGCACGTGGTGGGCTTTTAAAGTGCAGTAAGCTGAGGAGTCCGGCCAGGTAGTCACGAAGTGATTTAAAGGGGCCGGTTTGGCAGAGCCCAGCCTAGATTAGCAGGTGATGCAACTTTCAATTAGGTTCCAGATAGAGAGGTCACAAGACCCTCCACAATCCACATTTCCATCTGGTTCCAGACAGAGAAGTCACATGACCCTCCATAATTCCGTCCCTTGGAAGTCATAGCATTTGGCAATCATTTTAAAAAAAAGGTAAAAATATGTTACAAAAAAAAGGCAAAAATACAACATTGTTACAAAAGTTTAATATGTTGTTTCAAATGGGAAATAGATTGTTTTAAATGGTAGATACAGTGCAAATGCCTTTTGAAAAGGGTCATTGTTTTCCCATGGAGTGTTGTACTGTGGGAACTGGCTGTATATTTGTTCCATAGAATCATAGAACCACTGAATATTACAGCACAGAAAGGCCTCTTTGGCCTTTCTAGTCTGTGCTAAACCATTTTCTTTTGGCCAGGTCCCACTGACTTGCACCCAATCCATAGCCCTCCATACCTCTCCCATTAATGTACCTGTCCAAATTCTTCTTAAATGTTAATTTGAGCCCGCATTCACTACTTCAGCTGGAAGCTCATTCCACATTCCCACCATGCTCTGTGTGAAAATGTTCCCCCTAAACCTTCCCCTTTCACTCTTAACGCATGTCCGATGGGAGAGGAAGATATTGGGGGCTCCCTTGTCCCACAGCCAAAGCAGCCACATGGCTAGGTCCCCTGGGTATTATCAGTCCCTTAGCCTGGTTAGCTCTTTGACAATGTAGTCCTAGGTCTCCATAATCTCACGGTAACCACATACGTGCCCACCTGATGTCCCCTTAATTTCAGCTACCTCCTCATTTTGGAGGGGCAATGGGGTGCCCTTGTGGCAGGTCTGGGACTGTGTGGTCACTGGTCGGCCTTGCAAAGGCTCAACCATGCGTGGTGGGGGTAGAACGTGTGTCATAGGACTGTGTTTACTCATGGTCATCACTGTCCATCCACATATACCCAATCACATGTCAACTACTCCCCCCCACCCCCCTGCTGGATAATCACTCTGACCTTGACTTGGTCAAATTGCCAGCCAGATCAGCATCCTACTCTCATGCCCTGAGGCTTCTTTAATAGCTTTGAGGCCCTCTTACCGGTGCTGTTCATTAAGAAGCATGCCATAACACACGCATAACAGGAGACCCACACACATGCTTGTTAATATAAGTTCAACATCGTTAGTTATTTTGTGTGTGTCCAGCATGGTTCTCTTTGAACCTACTTGCAGTGCCAATTATTACGTGTGATCAAATCCAGTTCAGTGGGTTCACAGAGAAGTGAGTCCAGATGCAGGCTAAACAAACAAAGAATGATCTATATTGTACCCACAGGGGAATCGTAATGGTGAAGACACAAAACAATACTCTGGCCCTTAAACAATGTAAGGAGTCACATCGGATATAGCGATCTCCGATACCAGTGGCTGCTTACACTCTCTCACACACATGCACCAAAATTTATACAGAGGTCACATGATCCTCCACAATCCACATTCCCACCTGGTTTCAGATGGAGAGGCTACATAGCCCTCCACAATCTACATTCCCCCCAGGTTTCAGACAGTAAGACCACATGACCCTCCACAAACCACACTGCAGATGACAGTTATGTTATTGGAATAATTGCTATATTATTGTAAGAACAGAGTGGAGTTATGATATGTGGACAGGGAAAATGTATAACCTATCCATATCAGCACTCTTGATCACTCACCTTTAAAGATGGTAAGAGCATTCAAGCTTCGACAGAGTATAGAAACAATGACCAGGAAGTATGTAACAGGAAATTGCAATATAAATAAAAGCATTTTTATGTTTTTATATAACTTAAGCCATGAACCTCAAGTGTTCACCTGATGCTTTTTGTGAGTTGAGGTTTTTGTTTTTGTTGCTGAGCTGCGCTGTCTACAGAACCAGAAGAAGGTTTGGTGAGGTTATTCAGTGCTCACCATTGACATTGGTCAACAACATGGGCGAGACATGACATATGACTATTTAAATGCTGTTTACTACCGATCTGAGAGAGTCAACACAAATTATAAGAAATTATAAAGAATTATAAAGCAATCTTAGAAGGATAGTGGCAGGAACCAGGGAAAAAAACAATGAGAGCTGCAGAGTATTCACAGGGACAGACAGTATTTCCACTGAAGTTGTAAAACTCAATAGAGAAGAACTTCACAAATTTACATTGGGAGGGATTTGCTGGGAGAGAACAGATTGTGACCTTTTTTCAAGCAAGATGACAAAATCACAGAAAAAGATGGTAGGTGAAGCAGAAACCCTGCATGTTTGATAAATATTGGTAATAATTCAGTTTTTTTTAGATCTTTTTCAGGTTCGATGCTCAGAATTTTTTTTTGTAAGTAGAATGAGCATGCTGGATTTGTACTGCTTGTTGTTTAATATGTGATAGCATTCCCCTCAGATATAACCTTACTCCATTGATCTGGATATGTACCTACTGGCTGGGAACTGGTCAATTCCTCCTGAAGGTAGGGTCCACAAATATCTTGTAAGACAAACAAGTGAGCTTTACTTCATGCCTGTAATTCATTCACTTCTATCAATACCACAAAATTTAAAGTACTGTGGAGAAATGGATATCTCTCTGGACATATTGAGAGGTCTAGACTATTGATTTGAAGAGAATAATTTGAATAAGGAATTTAATTGCATTCTCAGATACGACCTTAACATTCTTTAGAAAAGAAAAATTATTTACTTAACGGGAATTTGGTTGACTTTTAATTCTAAAATGGACATGGTAAATGCTGGGATAGCCTGTGGTCCATGTCCTCTGAATATTGGATTTGTTAAGGTAGTACCATCACTCCTGACCATTGCCTGAAAGCAATCAGAAATTTGAATAGCAAATGAGCAGATGGAAATCAGGTGCTGCCTCACCTACTGAGTATTTCCAGCTGTCTGTATTATTTCTAAAAAAATTAAATATTGTGCATCAATTGTTTGATGATTTAATCATTAATTAAGGTTATCAGTGGGACCCATTGAACCTGACATATAAGGTTCCTTGCTGGCAGAATAATTGACCCCAGCAGGACAAACCCACGATCTGTGACAAATGCCTGCTCACTCCTCAGTGGAACTGTCCCATGAAGCTTTAAAAAGAACATGTTCAACCTGTAGATTCCACATCAGACTGAAAATATATAGGGAGTGTGCATTGGAGGCACACAGGGATATAGCTAATGGATTCTGGAGCAAGAAAAACTGTAGGTCAAGCCACATCACTGGAGACCCTGCATCGTGACTGACTATGGTTATCTTTATTTCCATATGCAGTTTACTTAGGAAAATTAACAAACAATTTTTAGACTTTTCACTTCTGTCTTTTGTAACCCAGAATAGCTATGCAGTATTTTCTGTTGGAATGCACTGGCTTGTCAAGGGAGTTTAAACTGGGCTGCACCAATAAACAGGCATCAAACAGGGACCCAATGGTCTAATGTGACTCGTGACCCATTCTGTGCTTGAAGTGCATAGAGCCCTATTGGTTCAAGCTCCAGAGAGTTGAATGAAGGGATCACATTTAGATTGGCAATCAGTTAATGGAGTTCCACAACTTTCAGTATTGGCGGTTCAGCTATTAAAATCGATGCTGATGATGAATGAAGGGACAAGGTGGACTCTAGCCAATTTGTTGATGTCACAAAAGGTAAGAGCTTTGTACCTTGTGAGGAGAATACCAAGAGCCTGTAAATGCATATAGATAGGCAAAGTGTGTTGGTAAGGAGTTGGTGGATGGAATATAATGTTGGAAAATTCAGTTGGGAAGGAAGAACACAAAAGCAAATGATTATTTAAAAGGAATGAAACTCCAAATGTTGTGATAGAAGAGATCTGGGTTGCTAGTAATAATACAATAATTTGTCATGCAGCGACAGCAAGGAATGTGAAAGGCTATGGAATTCTGGCCTTCATTGCAAGGAGCCATTGAATATTAAAATAGTTTAAGTTTTTGATGCAACCTTGCAAGATAGTGAAATTGCACCTGGGTAACTGTATCTGATGTTCTATGTTTGTGTGTTTGGAATGATCTGCCAGATGTAGTGGTAGAAGCAGACAGAATGGTAGCATTTAAGAGGCTACCATTTTCTCAAATGCAAACAGCAGATTTTTAGTTTGATTTGGGTACAATTATGTGGGCTGAAGGCCCTGTTCCTGTGCTGGATTGTTCAATTCAATGTTCCTGCAGTTTTGGTCTTTATATTTAGGGAAGGAAATGCTTACAATTGAGTCAGGGCAGAGATGATTTACAAGTTTGTTTCCTGGGATGAAGGGTTTGATGCACAAAGTAAGATTAAGAAAGTTGTGTCTTTTCTGAAAAGAGATATGAAGAATGAGAGGTGACCTTTTTGAAACATGAGTGGAATTGTCATTGTGGATTCTGAGTGGGTTTTTCACCTCTGATGGAGATGAAGAGGAGTTTCTTTTCCCAGAGAGTCTTGAATCTTTGGAATGCTCTACTGTAAAAATCTGTGGAGGTAGTCATTAAAAATACTCAGAACAGACAGTTAAACAGTCAAGGTGTCAGAGTATTGGGAACAGCATGGGAAAATGGTGCTGAACCCATGACTGGGTCAATGAAAAATGTATTGAAAAGTTGTGGAGCTTCAAGGGGCTGAATGGCCTACATCTGCTCCTATTACTTGTATTCCTATTGATGCCCAGGTATGTGCCTGCGACATTAGTCCTTTACATATACCAACTGAGAGGAGAGGCAATTAATTGGTCCATGTTTCTTTATATTTTGGATTGTGCACAACCCCAACTTTGCTCTAAATTTTATCAGGTGTAAGTGAGTCATCCTTCAGGCTAATACTTTGTAATTCCCTGCTCCTTCCAGCTAAAATGTGCAGCCCTCTGGCTGCCCCTCTTATTGCTGCCAATCCTCCTCTTTGATTCTTCCTTGTAACCTGAATTAATATCTGCACCAATACCTTGGTGGTGAAACTGGTAGTTCACCAGTCATTAGTGCTAAGTCAGGTGGTGGTCCAGGTTCAAGGACTGAGAATCAGAATTTATTGTCCTGAACAAGTCACGAAATTCATTGTTTTGCGGCAATATCACAGTGCAAACATTCATACAAACCACCTTACAACAATAAATTTTTTTTTAATTGAGCAGAAAAAGTAAGGCAGTGTCTTTGGTTCATTGATTATTCAGGAATGATGTCAGCGGGGAAGAAGCTGTCCTTGCACCATTAGTGTTCGTCTTTAGGCTCCTGTACTTTTTCCCCGATGGTAGCAGAGTGGAGGGTGTGGCCTGGATGGTGGGGGTCTCTGGTGATAGAGGCAACTTTTTTAAGACACCGCTTCATGTAGATGTCCTTGATGAAGTGAAGTGCCTGTGATGTTGCAGGCCATGTTAACAACCCTCTGTAGTTTTTTTTCCTGTCTTGAGAGTTGGCACCTCCATACCAGCGTGTGATACAATCAGCCAGAATGCTCTTCATCGTACACCTTTAGAAGTTTTTAAGAGTCTTCGGTGATATACCAGATCTCCTCAGACACTTCACAAAGTAGAGCTGCTGATGAGCCTTCTTCATGATTGCATCGACATGAAGGCTCCAGAATAGATCCTCAGAGATGTTGACAACTCAGGAATTTACGTTTTTTACCCTTCCACTACTGAGCCCTTGATGAGGACTGGGTCGTGTTCCCCTGACTTCCTTCTGAAGTTTGTATCTCCTTGGTTTTGCTAACATTGAGCACAAGGTTGTTGTCGATACACCATTCGACAAGCTGATCTATCTCTCTCCTGTACGTTTCCTCATTGCAGTTTGTGATTCTGCCGACAACTGTGGTGTCATTGGCAAACTTGTAGATAACATTGGAATTGTGCCTGGCCACACAGTCGTGGGTGTATAATGAGTAGAGCAATGGGCTAAGCACACATCCTTGGGGTGTACCTGTGTTGATAATCAATGAGGAGAAGACGTTATTTGCAATTCCTAATGACTGGTCTTTCAATGAGGAAAGACAAGGATCTGGTTGCAGAGTTGGGTACAGAGGCCTAGAGTTTGTAGCTTAATGACCAGCACTGATGAAATAAAGGTGCTGAAGGCTGAGCTGTAGTCGATGAAGAGCAACCGTATGTATGAGTTGCTGTTTTCGAGGTGATACAAGAACTGAGTGGAGAGCCAGCGATATTGCATCTGCTGTGGAGTGATTGAATATTTTAAACTTGGAGATGTGAATAATCGACCAATATTTATCAATCCTGGGGGCGGGGTGGGGGGGGGGTGGGGGGCGGTATTCAGTCTTTTGAGTCACCTTTTTCAATGAGGCAAATGAATTCTTCTTTGTCTATTCCCCAATTATCAGATCCAATTTTAGAAGAAGTATTTAAACAAGAGTAATTATTTTTTGCCAGGGTTAGGGGTGGGCAAATCCCTTGATAATAACAGCCCAAGGCACTCAGACACTCATTTTCATGTCTTGATGGTATGATTCACTCTTTCAAAGGCTTCAATTCTCCTGTTCTCTTCTTTAAAAAAAAAATAACAGCTGTTCCAGTGCCTTCCTGTTTTGTGATGAGAGGTTCTGTTACAAGGCTGCACAATGATGAGTTTTCTGGTGACAATTAACATGCTCTCTTTTGACCCTTTGTTTGCTGGGTTTTCCAGAGTGGTTAAGTTCCGTCGCACAGGTGAAAGTGCAAGGTCGGAAGATGACACGTGTTCTGGAGAGCATGAAATTGAGATAGAAGGGGTCCGATCCGAACTAGAGCAAGTTGAACTGGAAGATGGAGCCACTGTTCCTAAAGATTTTGCAAATCCTACAGATGGTACAGTACATATGTTTATTAGAGTCTATTTGCAAACGTAGTAAAGAGAATGAGAATGTGCAATATCATTTGCATACTGCAAATAACCAATAATATTTGATAAAGTTTCATTAAATAAGCTGCAAGTGAATTAATTGGTGGAAGCCATGATAACTAGGTCATAACTTTATTCTCAATTGATAACAATCTCATTGATCTCAGCCACTGACTTCTCAGCTTTCAAAAGAATGATAGATAAAATTAGTCAGAGTTGTAAAGGATGAAAACCAGCCCTTCATCCAAACTTGTCCTTGTCATCCCATTCAAGGCCCCAGCAGTATGGCAGTGCCAGTCAAGAATAGAGAATTTAAAATCACCTGTAATGACAACCATATAATTCTTAATACCTAGCTGATTAATTAAGGTGGGGGAAGCTGTCATACAATCTGATCAAAATGATCACCCACTTCTGATATCAAAGTTCTACCCATTGAACCTCACGGGACGATATCCTGGATTATCCTTCCTAACCATTGTTATGTTCTTCCGAATCAAAAATGTAAAATGTATCCCAGAACATTAAACTGCTAGTTCTGCCCATCCTTCATTCATGTTTCTCTTATGCTAGACCCACATACCTTTTCATGTCCAGGATGGATCCTCAGAGATGTTGACCCTCAGGAGTTAACGTTTTTTACCCTCTCCACTATTGAACCCTCGATGAGGACTGGGTCATGTTCCCCTGACTTCCTTCTGAAGTTCACATCTCCTTGATTTTGCTAACATTGAGTAACATTGCTAACATTGAGAAATGTTGCTAACATCTACCTTTCCCATCAGTTTTCTTGCAGTAAACAAAATGCAGTTTAGTCTATCAGGCCTTCCTCACTGCCTGTCCAGCTCCTGTTTGTCCTACTTGCTTTAACTTCTACATCTTAACTTGCTCATGTGCCACACTACTGCTTTTGGTCTACCACCTGCACCCCCCCCCAACCTTAAATTATTTTTTAAAAGCTCCCAAGAGGCACTAACAAATCTCCCCACCAGAATATTGGTCCCCCTCCTGTTCAAGTGCAACCTGTCCCTATTGTACATCTCTGATCCAGAAGAGGTCCCAATGGCTCAAAAATCTGAATCTCTCCCTCCTGCATCAGTTCCTCAGCCATATATTCATGTGCCCTATCTGCCTACTCGTACTCTCACAAGCATGAAGCACCAGGATTAATCCAGAGATTACAACCCTTAATGTCCTGCTTTCCAACCTTATGCCTAGTCCCTGTATTCACACTGCAGGGACCTCATCCACATCAGTACCAATGTGTTCAATGAACCTTGGTTGTTCACCCTTGAGAATTTTTTGTAACTGCTGGGAGACACCTAGTGACCTGGAGGTAGCCCACTATCCGTGGGGTCTCATTTTTGATTACAGTGTGTTCTGTCTGCCTAACCAAGTCTCCAAACACAACAGCTCTTATTTTCCAGCTTTCCTTATAGTGCAACTCTGAAAAGCCATCTCTCGGCAGTGTCCATAATTATGTATTTTTTAATGAGGAGATGGCCACAGGGAAATCCTGGACTCTCTATCTACCTCATGGTGGTCACCCATCCTGCTGTCTGTCTCTCAGATGTGACCACCTCACTAAAACTATTGATGCTGTCCTGAGCAGCATGGATGTCCCTGAATGAGTCCAGCCTGTCGTTGAGATCAGTCAGGATTTGCAGATGGACACATCTCCCACAGGGATACTGGAAATTTGCCTGATATCCCAAATCCTGCTGGAGGACCATATGACAGTCCTCATGGCCATTCTCGCAACCACTAAGACTACAGAGGAAAGTAAAAGTTCTCATCTTACCTTAACACGGCTCTAACTCCATGCCAAGCAAGCCTCTTGATCTGAAGCTGCAGCACTTGCATCGCAAGCACATCCATTCTCACAATGGCTGCTCCACCCTAGTGCTGCACTTGTTAAATCTTCTCATCAAGATCAAAGAGCTGAATCTATCAGGGCCAAATGCAGTTAGCCATTATTTTACAATGATCCTTTTCCTTGTAGCCAAAGAAATATTTAAATTTTTAATTTACAGACCCAACACAGTAACAGGCCCACAAACCTGTATTGGTCAATTATACCCATGTGACCAATTAACCTACTAACCCCATACATCTTTAGAATGTGACCGGAAAGCGGAACACCCAGAAGAAACCCATGCAGTCACAGGGAGAATGTACAAACTCCTTACAGGCAGCCCTGGATTTGAACCCAGATCACTGTAATAGCATTGCAATAACAGCGACGCCTTCCTATCGACACTATTCAGGATGGTTAGATTCAATTGACATGTGTAACAAGATAGAATAACCTGCTGAAATATAAACAATCTGCAGTTCAATGAAATCCAATAAAGCAATAAGCCTCTGTGAAGCTGCTCCACAACAGAGGCCACACTTCACACATGGAGAGAAGAGGCTAACAATGAATCTCAAGAATCTGATGGAAGGAGAGATAAAGGGGAGAATGAAGTTTAAAATAGCAAAAAGGTTTGGGGGAAAAATATAGTGTGTAGTTTTCAACCATTCCTATTGTTTCTTAGATGTGTTCATGGTGGAGGATGCTGTCGAGGCCATTGGATTTGGAAAGTTTCAGTGGAAACTCTCAATCCTTACTGGATTGGCATGGGTTAGTGGCATCCACTTTCTTTTCTGTCCATTCAGAGCACAGTTTTTTTTGTTGCAAAAGTGCTGAAAGAGAACCAAAAACTGTGAACTTTGCAAAAAAAATTAGATTAATATTCCCTGGAGAGAAACAAAATAATTCCAGGTGTCAGTTAGCACTTTGAAAAATAATCATTTGTGGAAGATGGGATTTTGGATAATAAAACTTAGACAGACAAAGATAAATAGACACAGAGCAGCTTAAACCATAGAAGTGAGATATCTGACCCGGAGTGTTTCATAAACAAGGACAGAACAGACTGAATAAATAGCCAATGAGTTCAGATTCAGATTTCAGATTTATTATCTTAGTACATACATGACCCTGAGATTCTTTTTCCTGCTGGCGAGGCAGAATTACCACTTATTGGTAGTGCAAAAAATAGTACTCCGCGTCCACGTGTAAACAAACTGTACAATACAGAGAGAAAAAAAAATCAATTAAGGGTAAAGTAAGAGTCCTTAAATGAGTCCCTGATTGAAGTAAAACACGAAAGTCTACAGACACCATGGTTGAAGTGAAAACACAATGCTGGAGAAACTCAGCAGGTCAAACAGTGCCCTTTATATAGCAAAGATAAAAAGACATAACCGACGTTTTGGTCTTGAGCTTTTTATCAAGGTTTGTAAAAATGTCAGCAGGTGCCCAAACAAAATGGTATGGAAAATCTTTCCCCTGCTTGTTGGTGTACTCTCCCTCCCTTATCTTCCTGTCTCTGGGACCATGCTCCTCCCCTTCCCCCCCTCCCCCTCCCATTTTGTTTGGACCTGCTGACATTTTTCCATATCTTAATGAAAGACTCAAGCCTGAAATGTTGATTATGTGTCTTTATTGCTATATAAGCTACACTATTTGACCTGCTGAGTTTCTCCAGCATTCTGTTTTTGAGTCCCTGATTGAGTTTGTTCTTGAGGAATCTAATAGTGGAGGGAAAGCAGCTGATCCTGAACCTGGTGGTGCAAGTCTTGTGGTAACTATAGCACTTTCCTGATGGTAGCATTGAGAATAGAGCATGGGCTGGGTGATGTGGATCCTTGATGATTGCTGCAGCTCTCTGACAGCAGTGCTCCATGTATTTTTTCTCGATGGTGAGGAGGGTTTTTCCTGTGATGTTCTGTGTCCACTACCTTTTCCAGGGCTTTACGCTCAGGGGTGTCATACCAGACTGTGATGCAGCCAGTCGGCACTCTTTCCACCACACATCTGTAGAAATTTGCCAGGGTTTCCGATGTCATACCAAACCTCAGCAAACTCCTGAGGAAATAGAGGCGCTGTCATGCTGTTAGTGAGTGGGGTCCAGGAAATATCCTCTGAGATAGTGACTCCAAAGAAGTTACATTTGCTCACCCTCTCAACCTTTGATTCTGAATTATCACTGGATGGTACATCCCTGGTTTTCCCTTTCTGGAGTCAACAATCAGCTGCTTAGTTTTGGTGAGATTGAGTGCAAGATTGTGGTTGGTGCACCATTCAGCCAAGTTTCCAGTCTTCCTCCTGTTGTGCTGACTCATTGCCTATTTATATACAACCCACTACTGTGGTATTGCCAGTGAATTTGTAGATTGTGGTGTTGTTGAACTGTGCCACACAATCACAGGTGTATAGCAGGTAGAGTAGGTGACTAAGAATGCAGCCCTGGGGTGCTCCAGCACTGATGGAGATTGCAGAGGAAATGTTCTTGCCAATCCTCATTGATTGTGGTCTGGAGGTGAGGAAATCCAGGATCCAATTGTACACTGGGATGTTGAGTCCCAAGTCTTAGAGTTGGCTGATCAATTTTGAGGGGATGATGGCGTTAAATGCTAAACCAAATCAATCAGAACATCCTGATGTATGCATCTTTGCTGTCCAGGTGTTTCAGGGCTTTGTGTAGAGCCAGTGAGATGGCATCCACTGTAGACCTGTTGCTATGGTAAGTGAATTAGAATAGATCAATGTCACCGCTCAGCAGGACCTGACATGCTTCAACACCAGCCTTTCAAAAAAAAATTCATCAATGTTGATGTGAGTGGAACTGGTCGAGAGTCATTTGGGCAGATTACCACACTCTTCTTGGGTATCAGTATGATTTGACACCTGTTTGAAACAGGTGGGTACCATGCCCTGCTGGAGTGAGATGTTGAAATAGCTATGAATACATTGGCAGTAGTCAGCATAGATTTCTAATACTCAGCCGGTTCACTATGGTTCATTATGGAAGGTTTGATGGGCAAATGACAATTTACCATTCTGATCTTTCCTACTTTATTTTTGTATTTGCTGCCAGCTATTAATTCTGTATTGTGTGTGCTAAACGTGTTATTAATTTTAGATGGCTGATGCCATGGAGATGATGATCCTCAGTATACTGGCACCTCAGCTGCACTGCGAGTGGAGATTGCCAAGTTGGCAAGTTGCCTTCCTAACTTCGGTACGATCATAATTGAAGTGTAATTGGGTAGCACCACAACCTTGTGAAGGATCTTATTAGTTAGTGACCAGATGCTAAGAAATTATCATATTGACCTTTTCTCTCTTTTACCCACTTCTTCTTCCACCGCAGGTGGTGTTTGTTGGAATGATGTCCAGCTCATCACTCTGGGGAAACATATCCGATCAGTATGGCAGAAAGACGGTGAGTATCCTTGTCTCCTGATTCTTCCTGGTCTTTAGCATCAGTCTTGAACCTCACCTGAATGGTCAGTGTATACCAATACAATGACATTCCACTGAAGAATGTGTGATCTAAATCCACCACTGTTGTTAATTGACATTTGCAAAATAAACTTTCCAACAATGGTGATTTGCAGCAATTTATTATATGATTATTTATTTTCCCCTATAATTCAGAACATTTTAAAGTTGCAAGTAATAAATTTGCATTATCTTGAATGAAATTAATGAATTCATCAAGGATCAAACTTGAGACCACTTCTCTCTTAAACTTGGTGTCACACCATCTGATGCACCAACTCCATGATAACTCCATTTTATTTTAGTCTTTAAACAAATGTGTCTAATGGAATGGAGATGTTTCAGACATTGTTGATTTGCAGTTTGAATTAAAGATGATGAATCAGACCCATTTGGACTCCAGTTAAAGAACAAACATTAACAATCTGACTTTGTAATCACAATTTTCACCATTTATACAGATCCAAAAGAACTCAGATCAGAGGTTCACCTCAAGTTTTCAGATAGATCACCATCTCTTATAAATGCTATCTTGACCTCAGCTGTACACATAGTTGTCTGAATATGGTGTATCTTCATGGAGC
This sequence comes from Narcine bancroftii, assembly GCF_036971445.1. Lineage (NCBI taxonomy): Eukaryota > Metazoa > Chordata > Chondrichthyes > Torpediniformes > Narcinidae > Narcine > Narcine bancroftii. The sequence continues at coordinate 125,839,447 of NC_091472.1, forward strand.
TATGAAAATTCCATTAGCCAGTGTACATTAGTGTTGTCAACTAGTTCACCAGCTAGAAGAAAATATTAAGTCTCTAACTGCAATTCGTACTAGTCACAAACAACAGTTAACATTCCTAGGCCACTCTGAAGTGTTCATTCTGAATAGATTGATCAAATTATTTAAAAAAAAAAACTTGTTTTTTAAGTGGAAAAATGATCATTTGGTTTCTAGTGTGGTGGTTCGCCTGCCAGGAAATTGAACTGGCTCAGGAAGTCTTGGGCCGCACGATGATGTCACCTTTGACTATGCTTGGCGCACAGATGGCTGGGAACCCAGGGGTTTTAAAAAGTGCACGGGTCCAACAGTGAACTATTGTTTTCCATTCAAACTCAACTACAACTATTTGCACATTGACCACATTGATGACCCTGACGGGCCCAAGTGGCTTTTGGGCCCTCAACCTGCCTGTGTTCTGGACAAATCATCCAAAAGTGTGGATTGGACAAGCTGAGGCACAATTCCACATTTGTCATGTGGCAGATGGCACTAAATAAGACTGTGGTAAGTGCCCTCAATCAAGAAATAGCAGTTGAGTAGTTGACTTCCTTCATGATCCACCAGATCACAGCAGGTATCTGGCTCTTAAAGACCTAGTTCTCTGCACAAACAGTCACTCCTGATGCGAGCAAGCCGCACGGCTCCTGCATATGGGTGACGGAGCTAATGGCCAACATGTTGGCACTGGCAGACTCTCAAACCTTGCTTGCTCTTTGTGCAAATATTCTTAGAGCTGATGCCAGAGGATATCCACGTCATGTTGGCCGTTGAAGACTTTGCAGGCCCCCGTGTGGTAGCTGCCCATACAGATTTTCTGTGGCACACAAAGCAGCAGGGAGGGTGCCCCAATGAAATTAGTGCTGCATCACACCCAAAGGCCCAAACTCCATGCGTAGCAGCGATGAGGATGTGCACAACCCCAAATAAAGAAGTCACTGAGTCAGACTCTTGGTGTTTTTATCACCAACGATGAAATTCTGGAATGTGCTGTTGCCAACCACCGTGTATTTCCAGGAAATGCCAGGGCCAGACTTCACTAATGGCTATGGTGGCTGGCCACTGTAACAGCCTGCTTTATGTATGGGACAAGCTCTCCGGGCACGTTTCTGCCCGACACAGGAGCTGAAATTAATGTCCTTCCCCCAACCGGCTATGATACCCGTACCAGGAGTGCAGGCCCAGTTCTCATGGCAGTTAACAAAAGTACAATCCACACGTATGGTACACAAACCATATCCTTGCAGTTCAGCGGCAACAAATTCTCCTGGAGGTTCACACATGCTGCAGTCTCTCAGCCGTTGCTTGGAGCAGACTTTCTCAGAGCTCACTTGCAGCTGTTAGATACAAAAATGTTTCAATTTTTCCACCTAGGAGAAGCCAAACTACCTGCCCCACATTTGGACTCCACCAATGAATTTACTAAGATTCTTGCAGAGTTCCTTGACAGCAGCACCACCTCTTACATATCCAAGTTCACCACAAGGATTAAGCACATCTCTGGTAAGAGTAATGTGGTAACAGATGGACTGTCCTGATCCTGCATTCAGGCATTGTGAGATTCCAGCAGTCACTGGTCTGTGCCTCAAGGGCATCGCCTTTGGACCTAAAGGAATGACTCTCCTTTGTAATGTGTCCATGGGTCAGCCTTACTCCATCGTCCCAGCTGTCTAGAGACTAAGCATTTTCGACGCACTTCGTTGGACACACCTCAATTCACACGATGAACAGCCTGGTTTCCAACAAATTCTTCTGGCATAGACTCCTGAAGCAGGTCACCTACTGGGCTAAGATGTGCATGGACTGCCACATGGCCAAGATGCAGCAACACGTGAAGGCACCTCTTCAACCCTTCAAGGTGCTGCAACGAAGGTTCAATCACGTGTATGTCGACATTCTCGGCCCACTCCCGTGTGTTATGTGGGTCAAAATATCTGTTCACCATTATGGACAGTTTCACTAGATGGCCAGAAGCAGTCCCGTTGTCAGATTCCTCCACAGAGTCTTGCGCCAGGGCACTTGTATCCACCTAGGTGTCTCAATTTGGTCTTCTCCCATGTCACCTCTGACAGAGGTCTGAAATTTACCCCTGCTCTATGGGACACGCTATCTTGATTGTTATGAACATGGCTCCATTGCATGACAGCCTACCATCCACAGTTCAACGGCGTGGTCGAAAGGTTCCACAGCCACCTAAAGACTGCATTGATGGCCCACCTCCAGGGATCAGACTGAGCAGATGAGCTACCCTGAATACTTGGTATACGGACTGCACCAAAGACTGATCTCCAGTCTTCATCAGCAGAATTGGTATACAGGGCTCTGCTCGTCATGGCTGGAGAATTCGTACCAGCAACCCGAGGACAGGAAGAGCCACTCTTCAGGAGAGATTCAGCAAACTGGGCCCGGTTCCCAAGTTGTGACATAGCATCATGACGTCCTGCACCCTGAGAAGCTTAAAAACTTGTGAATTTGTGTGTAAAGGTGCACATGGACCGCCCCTGTAAAGGCCTTGTGAAGGTCCATTTAAAGTACTGTGGCATCATGGCACAACCTGTGTGCTGGACATGGGTGGGAGATCAGACATTCACAATTGATAGTCTTAAATCTGCACACATAGACCTGGACAAGCCCCGAGCAGTACCATCAGCGCGTAAACGAGGGAGACCACCCAAGCACAGCAGGAAGACAGAGACACTGATGTTGGTGCTTCTGGAAGGGGAAGGGGGAGGGGGGTGGGGGGGGCACATGAAGCAGCTCACCAATCAGGAATTAAAACTGGCTCAGGAAATCTCAGGCAGCGTGATTACATCACTTTTGGGTATGCGTGGCGTGGGGGTGGCTGGGAGCCCAGGGGTTTTAAAAAGTGCACGGATCCAATAGTAAACTATTGTTTTCCATTTGAACTCGACTTGACTACAACTCTTCATTTCACACTACATTTCAGTGACCACACCAGCAATAAATTCGTGGAAAATAATTGGCTGCTCATTGTGTTTAGTTTCATTAACTTCATTGGAACTGAATGTGCAGAAGCTGAGTGTACAACCGGAGAATCATGTGTTACATGGATCTTAATCTTCTGAACGAGGGCTTCAATAGTTAGCAGTCAGCAGAATTGGGGAAGATAGATAAGTGGCTTCTCTGCAAACCAGGCCAGAAGCCATTTTGCTTTCTGATAATATGTATTTCAATTTGAAGTTCGTTCTGAGTAAAGGACAATCAGTATAGGTGTAATGCACTCCCATCAATGCAAAACAAGTTAAAAGGAAAGTACCTTGAAAGTACGAAGAACATGAACAAAAAGAGGAAATGTTGGAAGCATGCACATCAACTGTAAGGGAAAAGGATGCATGGAGAGTCACCACAAGTTGGGTACAACAAAGGATCAGAAGATCAAGATGCATTTCGGAATCAGAATGTATTGGCATGAACGTGTCATGAAATTTGTTGTTCTGCAGCAACATCACACTGCAAACATTTCTATAAACCAGGTTTTAAAATAAATGAAATGGTGCAAAAAAAAGAAAAAAGACAAAGAAAGGTTGTGTTCATTGTTCATTCAAACATCTGATGGGAGCGGGGAAGAAGCTGTCCTTGTGCTGCTGGGTGCTCGTCTTTAGTTTCCTGTACCTTTTTTTGTCTGATGGTAGCAGAGTGAAGAAGACATGGCCTACGAAGCACAATCAATTGTGCAAAGACTGAAGTTGCTGGAACTGAAGGCTTTTATTGGCAAGAGATGGACCACATCCCTTGTATTGCTGGCTCACACTGACCCGGGCTTGAACTGGGGGCAGAGTTGTGGCATGACAGCCTTTATGGGGGATAAAGGGAAGGAGTCACAAGCCGGCCAGTGAGACCAGGGTCAAACATAAAAGGTCATATCATTTACATATACAATTTGTGGTTTCACCACATTCACTCCCTCTTTCGTAAAGAAGTCTCAGGTGGGGGAGGAGTGTGGTGCAGTCAGGTGCCTTCATAATTTCAGTCTGTCGGGTGGCTTCCTTTGGCGTGGTGACTGGTGTGCCCCTGTTCAGGGTCTGTGGTGGTCTCCATTGGTTTTGGTTGCTCCATCTCATTTGGCCCGGCCAGGGTGCTTGGTTGAGCCAGGGGGTGCGCGCGTGTGTGTCGGCTGGCAGGTTGGACGAGGTGCTGGGGGTAGGGATCTGAGGCCCTGGAGAGCTGGGGAGGGGGGTGCTGCATACCTGTTGGCTGATTGAAGGGGGGGGAAATTCAGATGTTTGTGCGTGTGCCAGGTCCTGGACGGATACTGTGTCCTCACGTCGGTCTAGGAATGCCACACAGGCATACTGTGGGTTAGCATGAAGCAGCTGGACCCTCTTGACCAGAGAGTCGGACTTGTGGGTCCTCATCTGCTTGCAAAGTAGGTCGAGCCCAGGGAAGATCAGCCAAGTGGGTAATGTGGTTCCTGACGCTGATCTCCTGGGAATGTAAAGAGCCTCTTGGAGGTGACTCATTGGTGGCCTTACATAGGAGGGAGCGGTAGCGTGGAGGGACTCTGGGAGGACTTCTTGCCATTTGGGAATGGGGAGGATCTCTGACTTAAAGCCCAGTACTGCCTTCCAGACTGCCGTTCTCCTGCTCCAGCTGGCCATTCACTTTGGGGTTATAGCTTGTGGTATGGCTAGAGGCAATGCCCTTGGACAGCAAATATTGGTGCACAAAGGACGAAGCCCTATCACTGTGGGCATAGCAGGGGTATCTGAAAATGGTGAAAAGGTTGATCAGAGCCTTTATGACAGTAGCTGCGGTCAGGTCTGGGCAGGGGATGGCAAAGGGGAACCGCAACAACTCAATGATGATGTTGATGAAGTACACATTGTGTTTTGTGGAAGGTAGGGGTCCTTTAAAGCCAATACTCAGGCGTTCAAAGAGGGTGAATGACCTTAAAAAGGTGTGACCTGTCGGGCTAGTAGAAACGTGTTTTGCGTTCCGTGCAGACTCAGCAATTTTTGGTCAGCGTCCTGATGTCCTCGATGGAGTAGGGGAGTTGCAGGCCTTGAAGTGGAAAAAAACAGGTGATCCCAGGGTGGCAGAGGCCACCGTGCAGTGCCTGCAACCATTCCGTCCATGCATTGGTACATGTCCCTCAAGACATGGTGTCAGGAGGTTCTTTGAGCTCTCTGGGTTGATACGGTATGTCATAGTTGTAGGAGGAGAATTCAATTCTCCACCTCAGGGTTTTGTCGAATTTGATTTTTACCCCACTGCTGATTGTTGAACATGAAGGTGACTGCCCATTGGTCAGTCAGCAGGATAAAATGCTTATCTGTGAGGTAATGCTCCAGTGCCATTCCACTTCAGCGATAGCCTGGGCCTCTTTCTCGATGGAGGAATGCCGGATCTCAGGGCCTTGGAGGGTGCATGATAAAGCGTTACAAGCATGCCGGCCTGGTTAAGTGTGGCGGCCAGGGCAAAGTCCGATGCATCACTCTCCAACTGGAATGGGATGGATTTGTCCACTGTGTGCATCGTGGCCTTTGAGATGTCTGCTTTGATTTGGTTGAATGCCTTGTGGGCTTTTGACAATAGGGAAAACGGTGGCCCTGATGAGGGGTCAGGCTTTCTCCTCACAGCTGGGAACCCACTGAATTTAACAAGAGAAAAAATCCCAGATACTTTTTCAGGGTCTTGAGGCAGTGGTGAGAGGGTGGGGGGGAGTGGAAGTTCTAACAGGGGGTGCATGCAGTCAGGACTGGATGGCTCTATTCTCCACAACGCAGTCTAGTATAGCCAGGCAATGTGTGCTGAAGACACTCTTCCCTGTGTATGTCAAATTGAGGTATTCCGCAGTGTTGAAAAATTTTTAGAGATTCTCATCGTGGTCCTGCTGGTCATGGCCGCAGATGGTGACGTTGTCAAAGTTTGAGAAAGGGGGTTGCAACCTGTGTTTGTCCGCCAGCCAATCCATCTCCCTTTGGAAGACGGACACCCCATTTGTGACTCCAAAAGGGAATTTGAGAAAGTGGTACAGTCGACCATCCACCTCAAAAGCAGTGTACTGACAGTCCTGGGGGAAAATGGGGAGCTGGTGATAGGTAGACTTAAGGTCTATGGTTGAGAATAACCTGTATTGGGCGATCTGATTCACCATGTCGGAGATGGGGGTGGGGGGTTATATGTCAAGCCGGATGAACATGTTGATGGTCTGGGAATAGTCTATGACCATCTGGTGTTTCTCCCCACTTTTCACTACCATGACTTGAGCTCTCCAGGGACTCGTACTCTGCTCTTTTACCCTTCGATGAGGAGGCATCACACCTTACATTTAATAAATGCCCTATCTCTTGCACTATCTTGCCAACTTTTGGTGGTGATGGGCTTACAGTCCAGGATGTGGGGGGAATGGTGGGGGGAAATCCAGAGCATGGAGAGGCCACATATGGGCTGTGGGGATTGGTTTGGGGTTGTTGGTTGGTCACATGGTGAGGAAGGGGCGGGCTGTCTACAAACTCTTGGTTACAGATTGTGAGGGGAGGGTGGGGCCCGTCATACTCCATGGTAATGCTCTTTAAGTTGCACTGAAAACCTTATCCTAGGAGGACATGTGAGCAGAGGTGTGGCAATACTAAGAGCTTGAAATCATGGTAAACTGTGCCTCAGATAGTCAGTGTAACAGTATAACTGCCACGAACTTTGGCCAATTTAGATTTGAAAGTTAGAGAGATGCTGTGATTCTTGGTTTGCACCCTGTGGGAGTAGTGCTGTACATTGTTCAGGTGAATGAAACTCACCGTGCTTCCACTGTCGAAAAGTCAAGTGGTGGGCAGCCATTTACCTGGATGTCCATCATGACCATAGAAAGTTGGTGTGGTCTGCATTGATCCAGCCTGGCAGTTGCAGTCCCTTGCAAGTTCCTGCAGGGCCCTGACAGAGTCATTGAAAGTTTCCCCAGGTCACTGCCTGTGCGAGTGGAGTACGTGCCGTGCATAGACTTCATTCACCTGTACCTTGTACTGGTCTTTGGCAGTTCCAGACCATCCAGTAGACTTGGTGCCCAATGTACGAAAATAGCAGATGAAGCTTGTCTTCGTTATCATGGATCACAGCTTCAGAGGCTGCGAAGAATCTTTCGAATTTGTTGGCTGCTTCAGGTTCTCTTGAGTCAATCTCTAGCTGGTCCAGCTTCAAGTATTTCTCCATGTTCCGTAGAAACAAAGTCTTGCTAATAAAATTGATGCACGATCAATTACGCAAAGAATGAAGCCACTGGAACTGAAGGCTTTCATTGGCAAGAGATGAACAGATACTGGCTCACACTGACCTGGGCTCGAACTGGGGCCAGGGTTGTGGCATGACCGCTTTTATGAGGGATAAAAGGGGAGGAGTCACAAGTCAGCCAGTGAGACCAGGGTCAAACATAAAAGGTCATATTGTTTACATATACAATAGTGGTTTCACAACAGGTTGGGTGAGGGGGTCTTTGAGGATAGAGGCTGCTTTCTCAAGCCACTGCCTCTTGTAGATGTCCTCAATGGAGATAAGTCTGGTGCCGGTGATTTTGCAAGCCATGTTAATAACCCTATGTAGTTTCTTCCTGTCCTGAACATTAGCACCTCTGTACCAGACAGTGATGTAACCAGTCAGAATGCTCTCCATGGTACACCTGTAGAAGCTTTTGAGAGTCTTTCATGATATACCAAATCTCTTCAAACTGCTTACAAGCTGTGGTAAACCACTGTTTGTATATTTAACTGTCTGGGCACACCCATTGGCTGATTGTACCTGTAGCCCCTCCCACAGACTCCTGAATAAAGGTGACTGTTCCACAGCCACCTCCCCAGTTCAGGACAGTCGACCAGAATGAATGTTCCTCCATTCTATTGTGAATAAAAGCCTATCGGTCTTAAATTACTTCCAGTCTTTTGAAGTTATTGATGGTGCATCAATTTTATTTGCAATAAATGTTAACAATGGAGCAGATCCTGAAGCCGGAGAACTTGTAAATCAACTCTCAATCATCTGAAGCCTCCGCCAACTTCAAATTCTGGTGGCATTACTTTGAAGCTTTTCTGCACACATCATCTGTCATTGTTCAATCAGACAACGATAAGCTGAAGGTACTACACTCCTGGGTCAGGCCCTGGTATACTCAATGATAAGGGATACTGCATCATACCCAGAGGCGATGGATTTTCTGAAAGCCCAGTACCTAAAGCAGGTAAACGATGTCTATGCAAGACACCTCCTGGCCACCCAAAACCAGCGACCTGGAGAATTGAGCACTGAGTTCCTCTGGGCCCTATAATGTCTCAGACAGGCCTGTGATTGCAAGGCCATGACAGCCACCTAATTAGAGATGCATATGTCACAGGCATCAGGTCCAATTACATCCAGCAGAGATTGTTGGAGCAAAGCGAGCTCAATTTGCAGTGGACGGTCAAACTGGCGGACACGCTGGAGGTAGCCCTCCAGGATATGGAAGTCCACTTGGCCGACAATGCGGCTGCCTCGTGGTTGCCCTTGGTGATGCCATCTTGGGATGCTCTGCACTGCCATGCACTGTCGGCAATCCAACCATGGCTGCTATGCTCTGCCATGCTACTTCTACAGTCTGGGAAAGCACCCAAGGAAATGCTGCCTGGCAAAAGACACTGTCTGCTCCAACTGTGAAAGAAAGGACATTATGTGAAAGTGAGTCCAAGTCACCCCAATCCAGCAGCGCTGCATGCAGACCGTGGGGGCTGCTGTCTTGGACGCCACCATTTCCGAGACCTAGCAGTGCCGCATGCGAGCCATGGGGGCCGCCATCTTGGATGTTGCCATCTTGCGACTGAACATATGAACTCTCCACTGCAGCTGCAGACAGCGACTTGACACTGGACTCCCTCATATTGGATCAAGGTAGTCCTCACCAACACAATCGATAATGGACATCCAGGTAAATGGCCATTTGATGACCTGTTTGTTCGATAGTGGGAGCACGAAGAACTTCATCCACTTGGACATGGTGCTGCGCTATTCCTTCACGGTTAGGCCAGTGAGTCATAGTCTCCTTGGCCTTGAAGTCCCAAATGGCTGATGTCCGCGGCTACTCTGTAGTGACCCTGACCATGCAGGGCACAGACTACGAGGACTTTAAACTCCTGGTGATGTCACAGCTATGAGCTACTGGGACTGGACTTCCAATACCACCTTAAAAAGATGACGATAGAGTATGATGTAACCAGAAGTTCTTAAATTTCCCACTGCACTCCACCAGCAAAATCCCCCGTAGCCCCTTTCTCCCCTCCCCACCGTTTTCAGCCAGCAATCCAAAGATTGCTCATGGTGTATGACCTGTGGACTCTCAATCTTCAAGATCAGCCCTCCACTGCTGTTCACTAACCTCACCCCAACTGCAAACCCATTGCCACCAAAGTAGACAGTACAGTGCAGGGGACAGAGCCTTTAGCTGCTCCATCTCTGACCTAATACTTATTGAAGGGATCACCTGGAGAGCCCAAGTGATGGTGGTGAGGAATGGGGAGATAAACAGGATAGTCATTGACTATAGTTAGATCATTAACCGCTGGACCCGTACCCTTTTCCCTGCATATCCGATATGGCAAACCAAATCGTGCATTATTGGGTTTTCCCCAACATTGACCTTAAGTCGGCATACCATCAGCTCCCCTTCCACCCAGAGGACCACCAATACACTGGTTTCGAGGTGGATGGCCACCTCTACCATTTCCTGAGGGTTCCCTTTGGCATCACCAATGGGGTCTCAGTCTTCTAGCGGGAGATGGACTGAATGGTAAACCAGTATGAGCTGCAGGCCACATTCCCGTATCTGGCTGACATCACCATTTATGGTCATGTCCTGCAGCACCATGGCACCAATCTCCAAACATTTCTCCAGACCACCAAACTCCTTAATGCATACAATAAGGCTAAATGCATATTTTGCACAACCCTCCTTGTCATCCTTGGCTGTGTCGTGGAGAACGGAGTCATTGACCTGACCCCCAATCGCATGCACCTGCTTTTGAAACTTACCCTTCCCCACAGCCTGAAAAAGTGTTTGAGCTTCTTTTCCTACTATGCCCAGTGGGTCCCCAATTATGCAGTCAAGGCTCAGCCCCTCATTAAATCTACCTCATTTCTCTTGGCACCAGAAGTCCGTGCAGCTTTTAGCCGCATCAAGGCAGACATTGCCAAGGCTATAATGGACGCCGTGGATGAATCCATCCTGTTCCAGGTGGAGAGCAATGCATCCGACTTCGCTCTGGGCTATTGTTGAGGCAGTACGGCACTGGAGACACTACCTAGTTAGCAAACGATTTATCTTGTTGAATGACCAACAGGCGGTGGCTTTCGTGTTCAACAACCAGTAGCGAGGTAAAATAAAACATGTCAAGATATTGAGGTGGAGAATTGAACTACAACTACGATATCTTGAACCAGCTCTGGAAACTCAGTGAGACCCCAGATGCTCTATCCCACAGAACATGCGCCAGCACACAAATAGACAGATTGTAAACCTTTCACAATGATCTCTGCCACCCTTGAGTCACCAGGATCTTCCATTTTATCAAAGCACGCAATTTGCCTTACTCCATTGTGGAGATCAGGACTAAGACCAGAAACTGCCAGGTCTGCGCAGAGTGCAAACCGCTTTTCTATCATCCAGATAGAGTGTAGCTGATAAAGGTCACTTTCCCCTTTGAACATCTGAGCATCGATTTCAAAGGACCCCATCCCTCCGCCTTCGACTGCCATGTGTACTTCCTCAATATTAACGATGAGTATTCACATTTTCTGTTTACTATCCCCTGTCCAGACATGACAGCTGACACAAGGCATCTTCACTATGTTTGGGTTCCCTTGCTATTTCCATCGTGACCAAGAGCTCTCCTTTATGAATGACGAGTTGCGTCAGTATCTGCTGGTCAGAGGTATTGCCATGAGCAGAACTACCTTATACAACACCCGAGGGAATAGGCAGATAGAAATGGTGAATGTCACCATCTTGAAGGCCATTCTCCTAGCCTTGCAGTCTAAAGGCCTTCCAGTCTTCTGCTGAGAAGATGTCATCCTGAGGCACTCCACTTGATCAGATCACTCCTATGTACCACTACCAATGCCACTTCACATGAAAGAATGTTTTCCTTCCCCAGGAAGTCTGCAACAGGGGCCATGATGCTGGCCTGGTTGATGACCAAAGGGCCTGTCCTAATTCGGAAGCATGCGAGGAGCCATAAGTGGTTGAAAGGTTCCACTTCCTCCACGCCAACCCCGAATGCGCCTATGTGGTGTACCCTGATGAGAACGAAGACACAGTCTCTGTTGGGGACATAGAGCCCTCAAGGGTTCCAGAGACCATGACCAACCATCCCGCACCCCCCTCTCCCATCTTCACCCATGATGCATCAGAGCCATGGCAAGTTATCACAGCCCCAACGGATGGCATGCCAGACTCGAGGCCATGCATCTATCAAACCAACTGCATACAGGTTCCCCAGACTGGCCAGGAGCCCATTACAGTGACACAGTTACACGGTTACAGTGGCAGATCAGACCACCCAAAAGACTTAATTTATGATACTATCGGATGTACTTTACCCCACCGAACTCTCTTAAAAACAAGGGGTGAATGTGGTAAACCACTGTTTGTATATTTAACTGTCTGGGAATGCCCATTGGCTGATTGTACCTGTGGCCCCTCCCATAGACTCCTGAACAGAGGTGACTGTCCCACAGTCCCCTCTTCAGTTCAGGACAAATGACCAGCATGGATGTGCCTCCATTCTATTGTGAATAAAAGCCTGTCAGTTTTACATAACTTCCAGTCTTTTGGATGGTACATCACAAAGTAGAGCCATTAGTGAGACTTCTTCATCACTGGTTTGACATGGAAGCTCCAGAACAGATCCTCAAAGATGTTGCAACCAGGAAATTGAAGATCTTGACTCTCTCCACTGCTGTCCCTTCGATGAGGACTGGTTTATCGTACGTGTGGAAAATATGAAGTATGAATGAAACAAAGACTGTCCCAAATAAACAGAAATGAGTGGCTCATTGACCAGTAAACAGCTTAATAGGAAACCATGAGACACTGCAAAGAAAATAGGGAAATTGCATTGATTGATAAGAATTCATAAACATTTAAAATTGAAAATAAAGCTTAACTCATAATTCACTTTCATTGTTTAATTCTGGTTTTCATTCTAGATATGTCTCAGGAATCTCCTTTTCTCTTCAGACAGGCTCTCAACTGTAGTATTCCATTTGCCATGTTTCTGCTCTCAGCTTCTTTCTTTCCCCTTTTCCCCTTTTCATGTAAACATGGAGACACTGTTCCTTCTCCACTCTGGCAAAGTCCTCATCCACCTTTTTAGTTATTTGCAATATCTAAGGACCATTACCCTCAGAGTTAGGAATGTCTTTGGTTGTTCTGTCATCACACTGCTGTGTAGTTGTCATCTGGCATCTGTTTGTACACTCACAACAAATGTAGCACCTGCCTGTTCACTTCCCCTCATATTGAAAGGTAAGGTACTGTTCCCTGAGCTTATGTTGAATAAACTTAAGTTTTAGGGAACTTCAGTGTATCATTTCATCAGAAGGTCCAATATTACATGATTGTTTTCATAGTATTTATTATACTGTAGTGTGAGCCCAATACTTAGCTTGGGACTAGAATCCTCCATCTTGTGAACTAGATATGAGCTAGTTCACTGCTAAAAGCTCAGTTTAACTATCAAATACTTTGTGTTAATTTAAGGGTCTGAAAATTAGCGTGCTCTGGACATTGTACTATGGAATACTGAGTGCCTTCTCACCAATCTACAGCTGGATACTTGTCCTCAGAGGTTTGGTTGGCTTTGGGATTGGAGGTGTTCCACAATCGTAAGTACATCATATTAATTTTTAGTTTGAAATCTTCTGTTCTAAATGAATGAATAAATAATTGATGTTTGCTCCACACAGAGTAACATTATACGCAGAATTTCTTCCAATGAAATCAAGAGCAAAATGTATCTTACTAATAGAGGTGAGTAGTGTGTCTTTCTCTGTAAGCTGCTTTAAATTCAAGCGTGCTTCCTCAATAATAAGTTCTTTGCATTAATCATTATGAGAGTTGTAACTTTAGGAAAATGGCAATTATTGATCTTGGATATCAAATGTATTCAATAGATACATGATTTAAGAGACATATAGGCAAGTATTTAAATTTTAAAAAACATTTAAACAGGCTCGTTGAAAGGAAAGGATATGAGACAAAAGTAGGCAAATGGGAGAAGCTGGGGTAGATAACTTGGTTGGCACGGATAAGAGTTGAGTCTTTTTCCATGTTATGAAGATCTATTTGCTGTCATCAAATTTCATTTGTATCACAGTGCAGGATAAAGCACTGTCTACCACATTCTGACATCTTTCCAAATTACATAGTATGTGGGTTGGAGGTGAAGCTTTTCTTCACTTAAATTATCATTTTAAGCTCTTCAAAGACTAAACGAACAGATTGAATTGCACTAGCTGTTTGAATTCAAATTAACAGAAGGGGTGATGGGAAAATAGGACTCTTTCCACCCCGCCCCCACCTTTTCTAAGATGAAGGCAAGCACAGAACACATGGAGAAAATGCCAAATTAAACTCATTCCAGAACATTTTTGAATCCCAATTATTGATCAGCATTACTCTGATTATATATGAAGGAGAGAGTCACGAGGGAAGAGAAAACATCTCCTAACAGTGGTTGTGAACTGAATGTTTTTCTCAGTATGGGTGTGGATTGTGGTTAATTGAGAGTCTTTTCATTTCCAGGTGTTCTGGGCCTTTGGGACAGTGTTTGAGGTGCTACTGGCAGTGGTGGTGATGCCCACCTTAGGATGGCGCTGGTTGCTCGTTCTTTCTGCAGTACCTCTTATTATTTTCGCCATCTTGTGTTTTGTAGGTATTTTCACTGCGAGTAAACATTTGAATAAAATTGACAGAAATGGGTAAATTGGAAGGGGGAGGGAAAGCAAACAGTCCACTAACTAAAATGTTATGAATCCTCAGAAAGGAAGGTTAGACTTTGTCCTTGGAGAAGAGATGAAATAAAGTCTCAATTCTATCCTGTGAAATAGAAGATCAAAAGGCAGCAAATTATAGCTGCTATTTGTGGTTTCTGGAGCGACAAGAGAGTCCTGGTAGCTGGTCCTTTGCCCATTACTTGGATATTTCATGATGGACACCAAAAAAGGTGCAAGAAAGCACTCACTGTTAGCATCTAAAAAGGGAATAATTAATGCTCAGCAGTGGATCCTTGGATGTTTTGCCATGCTCATTAAATGGATTGAGAAAATATGGACCAAACACAGGTAAATGAGACTAGCTTACAAAGATGATTGGATCAGCATGGACGAGTTGGGGTGAGGTGTTTATTTCCATTGCTCCAGAACTCCATGACACAGAGGTGTCAACAAATCCCAGTTGAGTTACCTGATATGAAGAGTAGATAGACAAAGTGTTCAAACATCAAGATTAGTTCTACCTGACACTTTTGGATATTATGGATCCTGTAATGAAATTTTCATCGTGCATTTGAACTGCACAAAGTTAGTTTGATCCATTATAAATATAAATGTCAACCAAGAATAAAATTTATTGAAATTCTGTGCTTTGGGAAGTCAGATCATGCAATCTTATTATGGTTGATAATAGAACAATCTATTTTTAGTTGGCTGATTAGACAATAGAGAAAACTTATCAGACCCTTAAACCATCACTTGTATGGGAATACTGAATGAATACAGAGGTTCTCCTTTTCTTACAGTGGCTTCCAGAGAGTGCACGTTATGATGTATTATCTGGGAACCAAGAGAAAGCTCTTGCCACATTAAAACGTATTGCCACAGAAAATGGATCAGCAATGCCGCTTGGAAAACTGATAGTTTCTAGGCAGGTAAGGGTTGATTGTAATTATTAAAATAATACTTGTGTACAAAGTGGATATTAAGGGATGATTTTAACAAGACCGTTCTTTTTAATTATTTCATTTCCATCTTTCTACCTTTTCATTATTTCCTCATACTTTACAGAAGTTGCAGCATGGGATTGGACGATTCAGCCTTCTGAGTCTGTGCTGACAAACTATAAGAGCAGTCCAACACATGCTAATCCCACTCCCATGCTCCTTCTCCATTTTTGTGGAAGTAATCTCCTTTTGACTATTTATCCACAGCTCTCTTGGACCTCATTGCTATCCTCAATGACGTATGCATGTATACCCCAGATCACTTTTTTCCTGTTGTACTTTGACAAATGTGCCATCTATTTTTCAAAGCAAAATGTAAAGATTTACATTTTCAGTTGAGTACAACATCTCAAACACCTCACAGGATTTTAATTAATCAAACATTAATCCTGAGCAAAATTACAATATAAGGGCAGATGATTAAAAGGGAGAAAATCAGGCTTAGGGTGTAAATTCCAAAGCATGTGATCCTGGCAGTCTAGGCACAAATGCCATTGCTGGAGCATTTAAAACAAGAGAGGTATCTTGGAAATATATTCAGATACATTCTGGACATCTCTTCAATCTATTCATGCTTCTTACTTAAAACGGCCTAAATTCTTATGTTTGTCCATGTCTATAGATGAAAGAAAGTAAGGATGGTTAACCTTGCACATGTGGTGTGCACTATTGCACTATTTAGCCCTTGAGTTTTCACCCATCTTTAGTGTGTCCATAATGGGATATGCACTCTTTGGGACAGAGTGAGGTGTAACTAAACTGATTACACTAAACCAGTGGTTCTTCAATTTTTCAAAAAAATGTATGCCCCGCCATTAGCAAAAAAAGTTATATATTCAAAATAAGTTTTAATTAAATCATTTACTTCAAGTGTATTTCAATCCAATTAAGGTTAGGAATACTTTGGAACACTTATTTCATATTTAACTACTATTTCAACATGTCAACCACCTCAAACACACTTTCAACAATTGTGTCACTTCAGTGGGAACCTTGCCCCTGATGCTGGCTGCAGATTTTTTGATTCAAGGAACTAATTTTGTTAGTTTCAACCTTAAATCTCCACATTTTGCAAATCACTAACAGAACTGAAGCCACATTCTACTAAATATGACGATGGAAAATGTATCAATAGTTCGAGCTAAAGTAGTCAAGTTTGGGTATTTCTTTTCGATTTCGTTAGACAGCCACATCATGGTTCCTTTCACTCTGAACAGTTTTCGTAGAATCTGTTGTTATAAGAGTTATTATAAGAGGTGTAATAACTCCTCTTGGTATTACACTGGAACTTCAGATAAGCCCACCAGCAATGGCTGAGTTAACCAAGAGGGAAAATCCATTGCTTTTAAATCACAAAATCTATCATTAAAGTCATGTGGTGCGCTATCGGACAGATGCAAACACACAAAACCTAAAGACTGTACAACAGGCTTTATTTGACATAAACTTCCACAGAGCCAGCTGTGAGGAGAGCTGCTGTAAACTCTGAGAGTGTCTTCAAAGGGCCGGGTCAGGCTTATATCCCAGAGGGTGATTGACACCCGACCAGGTGGGGCTTGGTCTATTCAGGTTGGCTGATAGACAGCTGGCCAGGTGTTGTCTTTTCCCCATGCTCTTCTGCAGGTACAGAGGTTGCCCCCTGCAGTAGGCCAGTGGTGTACCACCACATTCTCACCCTTCTTTAAAATTGTCCCAGGGGGGTGGGGAAGGTTGCAGTCAAGAGCCGCAAAACATATGTACACAGAATTTACAGAATGAGACGGTCCGGCGACCATCGGAGTCTCTGTGATCGTCGCAGGACTGGCTCCTGGTCACTGGTCGGTGAGGGTGTGCAGGGGCTGGGGACGGGGGCCAGAGCGGCTGGCGTGGTGCAGCACAGAGGAGTGGCTGGGTGGGCTGGGGTTGAGGTGTGTGTGTCGCATCGGATGGGCGGGGGGACAAGTTCGTCCCCCATGGTTGTCTTGAGTTCTTGGTGCCCAAGGAGGTCCTGAGTGCCCCATAGCTGGCTGGGGGTGTGTGTCAGGCCGGCGTTGTCCTGGGCTGGAGGATGCTGTGCTATGGTGCTATGTTGGTGCCAGGTCCCTGGTTGAGACGGTGTCCTTGTAGTTCATGTGTAGGAGGAACACATGCTCAACCAGGGGTCAGCCTTGTGTGCCCGCATATGTTTACGCAGGAGCACCGGTCTCAGGGACGCGAGCCTTGCTGGAAGAGATGTTCCCGTCGCCAATTTCCTGGGGAATTAAAACAGGCGTTTGTGAGGGGTCTCGTTGGTAGCTGTTCACAGGAGTGACCTAATGGCATGGAGCGCCTCAGAAAGAGTATCCTGCCAGTATTCTACAGACCACCACTTTGACTTAAGGGCCAGGAGAACTGCCTTCCAGATCACCCTGTTTTCACGTTCCACTTGCCCATTACCTCTTGGATTGTAACTAGTCGTGCAACTAGCTGCAATGCCCCTTGCTGTCAGGTACTTCACTCATGAAGCTAGACCTCCGGTCGCTGTGGAATAATGCGGGGCAGCCAAACAAGGTGAAGATCTGTGTCAGTGCTCTGATGACGATGGCCGTGGAGGTGTCTGGGCAAGGGATAGCAAAAGGGAAGCAGGAGTACTCAATTATGACACTGAGTAAATAGACATTCTGATTTGTGGAAGGCAGGGGCCTCTTGAAGTCCATGCTGATGCGCTTGAAGGGCTGAGTGGCCTTTACGACATCGGTCCTGATGTCCCTGATGGTGTACGGGAGGTTCCAGGACTTGATAAAATGGTGTAAGTGGGTGACATCCAGGTGGCAGAGGGACTTGTGCAGTGCCTGCAGCTGGTCATCATGGAGCGATGCAAAGGTCTGAGAGAGGGCGTCAGGGGAGTCATTAAACTTCCCTGAGCGATACTGGATATTGTAGCTGTATGTTGCCAGCTCGACTCTCCAGCGCAAGATCTTGTCATTCTTGATCTTGCCCCTGTGGGTGGTGTTGAACATGAATGCCACTGCCCACTGGTCGGTGAGGAGAGTAAACCTCCTGCCAGCCAGGTAGTGGTGGACCACTTCCACGATCACCTGGGCCTCCTTTTCAATGGCAGAGTACCTTAGCTCGGAGCCATGGAGGGTCCTGGAGAAGACAGTGACCGGGTGCCCCCATTGGTTGAGGATAGTGGTGAGGGCTACATCGGAGGCATTGATCTCCATTTAGAAAGAGGAGTTCTTGGCCATGGCATGCATTGTGGCATCTACGATATCCTACCTGATGTGCATGAAGACTGCCTGCACCTCGGTTGGGAGCGGGAAAGTTGTGGCCTGGGCCAGTGGGCGGACCTTGTCTGAGAAGTGGGGAACCCACTGTGAGTAGTAAGAAAATAAGCCAAGGCACCTGTGAAGGACTTTGAACATGGGGTGAGGGGCAGCTCCATTAATGGTGTATCCATTCTGGATCTGGGCCGATGACACCATATGTCAGGATGTGCCCCAGGAGGTCGAGGGGGGTGGTGCTGAACACACATTTCTCTTTGTTGTAAGTGAGGTTCAGCTCCTCGGCCGTCCAGAGAAATTTCTCCAGGGGCATCGTGGTCCTGCTGGTCGTGGCCGCAGATGGTGACATTATCCAGATACAGGAAAGTTGCCTTTAGCTTGTGCCGGTCTGCCAACCGATCCATCTCCGCTGGAAGATGGAGACCCCATTCATGACCCAAACGGAATTCAGCGGAACTGGTACAGATGCCCATTCGCCTCGAAGGCAGTGTAGGGGTTGTCCCATGGGTAGATGGGGAGTTGGTGATAGGCCGACTTCAGGTCAATAGTGGAGAAGACCCGGTAGTGGGCTATCTCGTTGACCATATCGGCTATTCTCAGTAAGGGGTAAGTGTCCAGCTGGGTGTACCTGTTGATGGTCTGGCTGTAATCCATGACCATCCTCGGCTTGCTTCCCCCTTTAACCACTAGGATATAGGTTCTCCAAGAGCTGTTGCTGGGCTCTATGACATCTTCTGCCAGAAGAGAGGTGGTAGAGGGCTGCTGAGCTGCCGGCTGGCTTTGAGAGGCATACTTTGGCAAAGTGGCCTTACTTGCCACATCTTGAACAGTACTGGTTTTTGGCCGGGCAGTTTTGGTGGGATCGATGATCAGATTCACATTGGAACCCACAGTACTTACAAGGGCACTGGGTGCCGGGCACCCACAGCAACAATGTTTTCTTCCTCAGCTTGATCTAGGGCCACAGCAGCTAAATGTGCTGACCACGCAGAGGCCTGAGGAAGCCTGGAGTTGAAGGCTTCGGTGTGCAGGGCTCTGCCTCCAAGATTCAGACTGTTCCACTGTTTTGGCCAGGGATTAGATATCATCCTTCAGCAGTTCTGCCTGATGGTCCTCGAACGTAGACACCTCTGATCAGCCTCTTGACCTCCCTTTCATTTACCCCGGGTTCAGCCAGACAAGGTCGGGCCAACTCATGCAGGGCTCCCAGATAGGACTCAGCCGTCTCCCTGGGCAGTTGGGCACAGATACTCAGGAGATACCTTGCAAAGACCACATTCATGGGAGGTTTATACATGGTCTCGAGGGTGTTCATCACTTTCGAATACCCGGTGCAGTCTTTGAGTGCCTGAAAGGCTCGAGGACCCAGCTTTGATTGGAGTAAGGCGAGCCTCTTTTGATCGGAGTCCAGGATGTCATCGGTGTGAGCCTCGATGATTGCTTCAACTGTGTACTTCCAGATCTCGAAGCGTGTCTGTGCTTCTGGGTGGCGTGGGTTGATTTTGAGGCTCTCGGCGCTCAGGAGCTTCTCCATAACAGCTTTAAGAATTTAGGTCGAATAAATTGTGGTGCGCTAGCAAACAGAAGCAAACATACAAAACCAAAAGACTGTACAAAAGGCTTTATTCAACATAAACTTCCAAAGAGTCAGTTGTGAGGAGAGCTGCTGTAAACTCTTCGAAGGGCCGACTTCGGCTTATATCCCGGAGGGTGATTGACACCCGACCGGGTGGGGCTTGGTCTATTCAGGTCAGCTGATTGACAGCCGGCCAGGTGTTGTCTTGTCTCTATGCTCTTATGCAGGTACAGAGGTTGCCCCCTGCAGTAGGCCATTTGGTGTACCACCACAAGTCAGTAACTAACATTTCAAATGGTCAACAATGACATTTGTATCAGCATTAGTTACTTATTCGACCAATAGAATTGACTGAAATTTCTTGCAGAAATATTCCTTTGGCATAATTCTAGAAGTGTCATGAATCCAAATATCTTTGATTTTGGAGTTACTTATTCAATGCACTTAATTTCTCAAAAATGTCCATCAAGTAACTCACATAAGCTTTGCCATCTGTTGTTAGCAAGAAGCTTCATTTAAGATTTGTCCTTCAAAAACACGCTGAGGAGATCAAACAGTTCCATAAACCTTTTGAAGCAGTTTCCCTTTGACAACAACCTTATTTCAGTATGAAGCAATAATCTCGCGTTCTGCATTTTTATCGACACAAAACAGCTTAAACAGACATTCACATTTGCCATTAGCTTTGATGGCATTAATATACGATTACAGAATGCATTATTTTGTGTAGAACAGGAGAAACTTTCTTGGCAACTAAGTTTTCTCAGTGGAGAACACAATGCACAACCAACATGTTTGGATTTTCATCCTTCATTAATTTTAAACATCCTGGGTTTTTTTTAACCCATCATAGCAGGTGCACCATCTGCAGCACAAGATACAATGTTTCCTTTTGGTTTTTTCATTTTCATCCAAATAATTTTTGAACTTGCTGTAGATATCAACTGTAGTAGTGGTTGTTTCTAATAATTCACAAAACTTATTCTTGAAACTCTTCCTGATCAATATATCTCATGTATGCCAATAACAGAGCCTCACTGTCCCGTACAGTAGATTCATCCAGTTGATTTGAGAACTTTTGTGATTTCAACTTCTCAATAAACTGTTTTTCAACATCTTGACCCATATCATCTATTCTGTTGCAGACAGTATTATTACTCAATAGCATTGCTCGGACATCTTTGTCATCCTCTTGCAGAACTGTTTTGGGAAACAATAATATTGCGGGTTTAATCAGTTCCTCCCCAATCATATGATTCTTCCCATGTTTTGTTATCAACAGAGAAATTTCATAGCTAGCTTCAAGGGTATGATTCAGGGCTGTAGTTAGCGCAGCGAATAATGAATATTTTCAAAGTTCTCTTTCAGTGATTTAAAATATTCCAATTTCGAATTGACGTGATTAGGATATTTTATCCTCAAGTGAGTTTCGTTGATTCATTTGTGAAAGTCTGTGGGCATAATAGGCAAAAGGGTGCACATTCATCATGTTCAGCAGGTACTTCAAGAACTCCACTGAATATTGATGAACCTTTTGCTTGCTTGGTCTGCTCATTTTGAATATATAATCAGTGTGAGCTCCCTGAAAGAGATTAATACAACAGCGCAAGCTCCCTGAAACAGATTAATACAACAGTGTGAGCTTCCTAAAACAGATTAATCAATATTTTTATCATGTCTTAGAATTGAAAACCAATAATCGAATCAAAGGAAGAATACTGACCCTAAAAAAAAACCATGAAAAAAATACTAGCGCAGTTTCAGACATTTTTTCTCTCAGAGAATGCATCAAAACTGCACTAGCCTCGTGCTTTACTTTCTGGGGTCCCTATTTTTTTCTGATTTTGTCATTCCCCCACAGGCTGGCACCTGGGGCAGACCCCCCCCCACCCAATCAATACACTAGTGTACAAAGATACATACGGATACAGGTCTCACTACAGAACTGAAAAAGTAAAGGGGTATGGATGGAGACATGATGTTGAGATCATTTGGAAACCTCGTCGCCAATTAGATAATTTGGAATGGATCATAATAAGACCAGTCAGAAAAAATGTAATTATAATGTTAACCAAGGATAACAACAGTTAAAATAAGAGAAACAATGGAGAAACAACAGAGAAACATCGGACGAGCAAAAACACGTTATGAAAATAAAAAGAACAATGTCATTTTACTTGGAAGTTACCATAATTGTATTCTATTGACAGTCTTGCCAAGTCGCATCTTTCACACCATCATAACAAGTTTATTTTTTCAAGTCAACTTTTTGATTTTTTTTCTCAAAATATTCCTGTGCCCCACTAAAATATTCTTAAGCCCCACGCCCAACCGAAATATTCCCATGTCCCACCTTGAGAATCTGTCCACTAAACTGAGTGGAAAAGCAAATTGTCCAGAGGATATGGAGAGTCTACAGAGAGATATAGGTAGTTTAAATGTGTGGGCAAGGGTCTGGCAGATGGAATACAATGTTCGCAAATGTGAGATTATCCACTTTGGCAGGAAAAATGGAAGATCAGAATATTATTTAAATGGCAAACAATTGTAACACGCAGCTATGTGTGATATTTCTTTTACTGTAATGAAGAAACGGGTTTCTTTAAAACAACTATATTTATGAGCTAGAGCACACACACAAAAGACCACTTGAAGGCATCCATTTTGAATCTACCCAAGATGTAACGGCCCATCTCCTGACTCCCTCTTCTTCTTTGGCTTGGCTTCGCGGACGAAGATTTATGGAGGGGGTAAAAGTCCACGTCAGCTGCAGGCTCGATTGTGGCTGACAAGTCCGATGCGGGACAGGCAGACACGGTTGCAGCGGTTGCAGGGGAAAATTGGTTGGTTGGGGTTGGGTGTTGGGTTTTTCCTCCTTTGCCTTTTGTCAGTGAGGTGGGCTCTGCAGTCTCCCTCTAGTCATCAGGATTAGCACTAGCACTCTATATGCAGAAGGACTTGGGAGTACTTGTGCATGAATGACAGAAGGTTGGTTTGCAGGTGCAGGAGGCTATCAAGAAGACAAATGGAATGTTGGCCTTCATTGCTAGAGGGATTGAATTTAAGATCAGGGAGGTTATGCTGCAACAGTACAAGGTACAGGTATACAATCCTTTATCTGGAACCCTTGGGGGTCAGTGTGTTCCGAATTTTGGATTTTTCCCAATTCCGGAAAGCCAGATTTAAGCCCACCTGAATTGTGCTGCTGGTCTCCTCCCACACCCACTCACCCGCCTGACTCGAGCTGCCGGTCTCCCCCCCAGCCCTCGCCTTCCCGATTCATGCTGCCGGTCTCCCCCTCACCCGCCCAACTTGCGCTGCCGGTCTCCCCCCTCGCTCGCCTGACTCGCGCTGCCGCCTCTCTCCGCACTTGCGGATTTTGGAGCTTTCCGGATTTTCGATGTCTGGATTAAGGATTGTGTACCTGTACTGGTGAGACTGCATCTGGTGTACTGTGTACATTTCTGGTCTTATATGAGAAAGGGTATATTGGCTTTGGAAATGGTGCAGAGGAGGTTGATTCTAGGGATGAAGAGGTTAGCCAATGAGGAGAGATTGAAACAGTTCTCGCTGGAATTTAAAAGAGGGGATCTTACAGAAACCTATAAAATTATGAAAGTTTTAGATAAGATGAAGCTAGGTAAGTTGTTTCCATAGGAAGAGGAGACCAGAACTCAGGACATAGCCTCAAGATTCAGGGTAGTAGATTTAAGTTGGAGATGAGGAAGAGCTGCTTTTCCCAAAGGGTTGTAAGTCTATGGAATTCACTGCCAATGAAGCAGTGGCAATGACCTCCATTAATATATTTAAGACAAGGTTGGGTGGATTTTTACATAGAAAGGAAATTAAAGGATAAGAGAAAAAAGCAGGAAGGTGGAGATGAGCCAATCATCAGATCAGCCATGATCTCATTGAATGGCGGAACAGGCTTGATGGGCCGGATGGCCTATTTCTGTTCCTACATCTTATATCCTTATGAGATCAATGCAGACAAGAAAAAAAACTCATTGTCATGCAACATGTGTAATACAAACTGGTGTGTTGAAAATCAAAAATGGCAGCAATTCAGATTTCAGTTTTGTTGTTGGATTACTTGCATAACATTATATACAACCCTGAGATTCTCTTCCCTGTGGGCAAGGGAGAATTACCACTAATTAGTCATGACAAAAAAACCATGTCGACATACCCACATAAAGAGATAAAGAAATGTAAGCAAAATTAACGTGTAATGCAAAGAGGGAAAAAAAAATCAATAAATGAAAAAGTTAGTCCTTTTCACTCCAATTCATGTGCATCTTGCTAGTCTGCCTTCTTGCTGAAGAATAAGCTTGGCTTCTGGAGAGAGACCCAAGAAATAGCAAAAGTATCTAAAAATGTCTTACTGAATTATTAGATAATACGAGGTACCAGACATTATGGATTAACAATTTAGTTCAGATGATCTAGTGGTTATTTGCTGAGCATTTATGGAGAAGTATAATTCTGTTTCTTGTCCCTCAGCAAAGAAAAGGCCTTGTTATGAGTATTCCTGCTCCTCATTGTTGATCTAATTGTCCCTGTTAGTAAATATGCAAATATAGAAAATGAGAAATAACTTGTTTTTTAAAAATATATTGACTATCAATTCTTTCTACCTCACGTGAGTGACATGTTGCCAAATGAGTGCTCACACTGTACTGCAAAATAACGTTGCCCATGCTTTAAAGCAGGGGTGTCAAACTCAAATTCACGGAGGGCCAAAATTAAAAACTTGGACTAAGTCGAGGGCCGAACTAAATATTTATTGAAAATTTTCAACAACATCTGCATGTTTTCTCTTCTTTCAACATATGTAATGTTAAACTTTAGGATATAACTTTAGGAGGATAATGTTACAGGTCAGGAGTAGGTAGCTCAAGTTCACCCTTTGCTTGACCTGAGGGAAACCTATTTGGTCCCTGTGGAGATGTAGTCAGCATTCACAGGCTGTGTCCATTTTGGCCTGCATCAGGACTCAGCATTTCCTGCTCACTCCTCAGGCTCTAGGCCTCTATTCACCCTCGACCCACCTTCCCTCCACCTGACCAGTCCTTTACCCAACCTCTACTCACCCTTCACTCCACTTGCTCTGCCTCTACCCACCCCATCCTATACACGCCCCTCTACGGCCTCTCCCCTCAACCTGTTCCTCCCTCTACCCGTCTCTCACCCTCAAATCACCCCTCCCCTACTCACCCTGCCCCTCCCCTTTTACCTCTTCCCTATCCACCCCTCCTTCTACTCATCCCTCCCTCTAACTGCCCCTCCCACCACCATAACTTCCCCTGCCCATTACTCCCCACCTACACCCTCTGCCCACCCCTGCTTACCCACCCACTCAGGCCCAGCGCGCTGCCGATCAGCCTTTGGGGAACAGCGGGGGCCATGCGCAGCCTGCCATGTCCGTCGTGCCAACAGGAAATCACAGGCGCTCGCCAATCTGCCGCACCGCTCGACAGGTGGGAGAAGTGACTGGTTGTGCGGGGACCCTTCCAACTGGCTTGCCGGCTGATGACATCGACAGACTTCTCGTGTTACAATTTTGTTTTCCCCGTTCTCAAAGTTTGCACGGTCAACCTGCAACACTCTTGCTCCCTCCGCGTCCCGTGGATCTGATGCCCGGGTGTTGTTAGGATTCCCAGCAGAAGGTTTGTGGAACTTTACCATTCTGGATTCCTTTTTGAGAATATTCTGGCCATCTTTTAAGGGGGGTGGTTTTAGGGGGGAGGGGATAGTTAGGGGGTGGGGAAGGATGTGCAATAAAGGGGGAGGATGGTGGGGGTGACATTACCAAAAAACAGCATCAGCTCTCGCTGCAGGGCGGGCCACCTCTAATACATTTTTGAAATGATCTTGCGAGCCAAATATAATTATATCCCGCGGGCCAGAGTTTGACATATGTGCTTTAAAGGATTTGTGCCAGAATCACATACACAATGTGCTATCTTTTAAAAACTGTCATAATACAATGCCCAATGTTAGATACATTGAGGCAGACACAAAAATATTATATAGTACAGTATATGTCAGCAGTATTGTAACTTATTAAATGTAACCTTCTGTTAATTGCTGATCTTGCAAATTGCATATTCTGTGTATTGAATTCTCGGGAAAAGTCTTTTCTCTCCAGCTGCATCAGTGAAGGCCCATGAATACATATCAGATAATTTGGTTTTTCTCTTCTGCTCTTTATTGAACCCTTTCCCTGTACATACAAGGTGAAAATAAATAAATTAGCATGAATTTTTTAAAAATAGCATTATTTAGGAAATTAAGAAATTCCATGCTAACATAATCTTGTCAATAGTTGTAACAATTTGCTTGATGATTGTGAAATGAATCTCCCACCTTTCCCATAGCTTGCATTTGACTAAATCTGGCAAAATATTTGTTTGAGACAGGAGGATCGTGGTCGTATTCGGGACCTCTTCACACCAGAGATTCGATTGACTACTGTCCTGTTATGGTTTATTTGGTAAGACTGATTTTGAAATATCTTTCTGATCAAGATATGTACAGTCATCATAACTTCTGTAAACCTTAGTCATATTCAGTCAAAATTTTAGTTCGGAATGTTTTTATAACTTGAATACCCTTTGAAAGACAATGCTATGGCAGATATGTTTCTGGAATAATAATCCAGGGATTTGTACTCCAAGATTACAAAATTAATTAGAAGACATAGCAATAACTATGAAACTCTTGAATTATTTTATTAATTTAAGCCCCTGGTATCCAGAATTCAAGCATCTGGCAGCCTTATGCAATTGACAAAAATAAATTTTAAAAATTAAAATAAATCAAAAATTGCATAAGTTTAAAATTGTAAAAGTAAATGTTTTCTGAAGTAACACAAAAACCTTTGGGAAGGTGGGAGCAAATATTTGGGCCGGGAAGTGCCTTGATCGTGCTTTACTCGTAGCAGCTGTATGAATAAAGTTGAATGAAGCAGCAATGGCATCGCCCAGGAGGAAGAGCTGGTTGATGCTGCTCACCATTGGGGTGACTCGTAAAGTGTCACCTTATTCCTGCTTAGTAAAAGTCACTTCGGATAGAGGCTTTATCAGTAATCTTGGTGGGGGTATGCGGGGGTTGATGGGGAGGGTTAATTATCTATAAAGTAATTTTTCATCTTTCGGCCAGATCCGTTGACAGGGAAATGCAGATACAGCGACGGTTAAATGTTTTCAAAGAATGTGACTGAAAATAAAGTAAAATGTTTTAAGGTTTATATATTCATGCAAGTGAAGTTTATTCAGTGTAAATACAGCATAAATATTTTGGCTGTTATTTTTAAATTGAATGAGCAATTTTCAGTGCCGTGCCATGACTCAGTGTGAGAAACTACAACTCCCAGCCATTGCTGAATTTAGATGGTGACTAAACTAATAATTCTGACTGAAAATAAAGTAAAATGCTTTCAGATTTATATCTTCATGCAAGCAAAGTTTGTTCAGTGCAAGTACAGTCTATTTTTTTGTCTTTTAAACTGTTTATTCTTAATGCAGGTGAATTATTTTGGCATTGTAAGAGTAAGTTTCAAGCAAATGGAAAATACACTTATCCGGCATCCACCAAAGCCCATAGGTGCCAGATATCAGGGTTTTTACTGTATAAGCTCATCAAATTCATTGATGCTCAGAGATGAAATGCAAGCAGTGATTCTGTACCAGAGCTAATCATTTGGAGTTAGTTATCTTCTCATGTCCACAAGTCTTCCTGTCTGTGGGTCAAGAGAACAAAGAAAAGCTGCTGTTTATCATCAGATGAATTATGAGTTAGATATTTAATTGCTAGTTAGGTGAAGCACTTTAAACTCTGAACCCTATCAAAAGGTAAGTTAATCTCAATTGTTGAACATGAAAGCCTTTAATAGTACACAAAAATGCTGGAGACACTTTGCAGGTCACACAGCATTCTTGATGTAGCAAAGATACATTACCAATATTTTGGGCCTGATTCCTTGATCATTGTATGAGCAAAAAGCAGGTAGGTGCCTAAATAAAATGGCGGGAAGTAGATGGGGAGGAGGGGTGGGCAGGGCAGCACAGGGTCACAGACAAGAAGTCTCAGAGAAATAAACTGGGAAGTGATAGGGGAAGGGTAGGGTGGTAGACAGAGGGATAAGAAAAGTAAAAGAGACAGGGGAGGGTACTAACAGAAACTGGAGAAGTTGATGTTGATGGCATCTGGTTGGAGAGTACCAACATGGTTTCCGATAATAATTTTCACTTTTTTGTGCGGATTGAGTACCCCTTACCCGAAATGTATGGGACCAGAAGTTTTTCAGATTTTGGATTTTTTTTGATTTTAGAATAATGTGTTTAGGGTAACTAAACAGCACAGTAACTCAACAGAATACTTGTATTAGCTGTTAACCAACAATCTCCACCTACTAAGCTGTGTTTTAATCAAAAAAAAATTACAGTGCACTGTATTTTATTTTTTTTCAATGCAATAATGTTGCTGGTCATGTTGCACTCAAACATGGCATTTTAGGTGATGAATTTCAGATTTCACATGAAAACAATGTTTTGTACTTGATTCAGAACCATTTCAGCTATTTCACCATTGCTCATTTTCAACAATATCTTTGTACCACAGAGCAGAGAATAAAAAAAAAACACAGTGAGTAATTCAAGTTAGGTCATGTACTGATCGAGTGCTATCACCAGGAGGACAGAGATGGAGTGTGCAGCATCTGGTGAATTCTGTGCATCTTGGGTAGATTCAAGATGGATGCCTCGACATGAGATCTGGCATGCATATGTTCTGTCCTTTGTGCTGTTTGCTTTAGATAATAAATCTAATTGTTTTAAAAAGAACCCAAGTTTCTTTATTGTAATCGAAAAAACATCACATGGTTCCAGGAGTGAAAGAAGCAGCCAAAAGTGGAAGAAACAACCACGTCCTGCTGTGCACAGGAATGAAAGAAAAAAAAAGAAACACACAGTGTCCATAGTAAGTAATGGTCGATATCAGCAGTGAAAATATGGAGAGTTTAAAACTTCCTAACACTGTAAAATGGACTGGAAATGTCGACTATGTGTAGAGGCTGTATAAACAAAGCTTTACGCTGTACCTGCAAGCTGTTGGAATCAATAGCGAACTGGATACATGGAAGACTGCACTGCTGCTTAACACGGTGGGACCTCAAACACTAGAGGTTTTCAACACATTTGTTTTTACCGAAGCAGTTGACCAGAGCAAATTCAACAAGGTTATTGAGATATTTGATGAACGCTGTTCTCAAAGTTTTCATTTTTTGCAGCTTCAGGGAGAGAGCTTTCATACTTTTTTAACAGACTTAAAATTAAAAACAAGAACATGTAATTTTGGATCGCTGCAAGATTCAATGATCTGTGATCAAATTGGTTCAGAATTAATAATAAAAAAGTGAGAGAGACGTTGCTGTGAGAGACAGAACTTACTTTAGCTAGGGCTGTGAAGTTATGCCACTCCAGTGAATTAGCTCTGCAGCATGTGAAAAAATTTGGTGATACTGTAAAAGCCAGTGAAAATGAAGGCATAGTCGTAGCCACTGTGTCTGGACGCACAGAGAAAAAAAAAAGTGATACAGGAACCAACAAAAAGATGGAGAGACATTCAATTGTAAATGACACAGCACTAAGCATGCGCCAAAGCTTATGGAAAAGACTGTAACAAATGTAAAGGACAGAATCACTACACAAAGTAATGTTTTTCCAAAGGGAAACGGAACGGAAGTAAAAGTGTACACACTATAGAAGGCACTGTACACACTGGAGAAGAAACTGCTCTCAGTGACACACTTTTCATGGGCATGGTGTAGCAGGAAGTGAACAGTCGAGCAGGATAAATGGACTGTGTCATTGCATACAAATGGAACAAATATTCCTTTCAAGTTAGACACAGGGACAAAGGTCAATTTGATTTCTGAGCACAACATCAGGGAAATGAAGATAAAGCTGTACATGCATGCAAATCCTATATTGCTCAAAGTCTACAATGGACAGAGCATTGACACGAAAAGTACATGTAAACTTAAGGTGGTAGTTAACGATAAAGAGCATCCCTCAGTTCACAGTAGTCCCAGACAGATGGATTTTATTCACTTCTTGGTGACAAAGCAATGAAAGCTTAAACCTAGTCAAGAGGGCTAACAGTGTAGAGGAAATACTGGATCAATTTTCAAACATCTTCAAGGTGTTTTGAGTTCCACCATTCACCTATAAGATACAATTATAGGAGAATACACAGCCAGTAGTGTATACCCTGAGGTGGGTTCCACCACCACTAAAAGAAAATCTCAAGCAGGAACTCAACCGAATGATGGCACTAGGGGTCATAAAGAAAGTGGAGGAGCCCACAGAATGGGTGAATTCAATGATGTGTGTCAAAAAGAACGGTGACCTATGTGTGTGCATGGACCCAAAAGACCTGAATGCCAATACAAAGAGGAAACATTATCAAGTTCCAATCAGGGATGAAATTGCAGGTGAGACAACATTTTTCACTAAATTGGATCCATCCCAGGGCTTCAGGCAAATAAAACTGTATGAAAATAGCACAAAATGCTGTACATTGAATACACCGTTTGACTGATAATCCTGTCTGAGGATGCCTTTTGGAATTTCCTCAGCTCCAGAAGGGTTTCATAGGACAATGGAGCACATCATAGAAGCCAAAAATGGGGTACACATGTACATGGATGACATGATCCTATGGGGATCCACACAAAACAACACAATGAGAGGCTCATCAAAGTGCTACAATGTGTGGATTAAAGTTAAACAGAGAAAAATGTCCGTTTGGTGTGAAGGAAATCACCTTTCTGGGAGATAAACTGTCAGATGCAGGTGTGGAACCAGACAAGAGGAAAGTGAAAGCAATTTTAGAGATACCCAGACCCACTGACAAAAAAAAGCATATTGAGAGTGCTGGGAATGATAATTTTCATTGGTAAATTCACACCAAACCTGTTTTCCAAAACAATGTACCTAAGGAAGATGTTACAAGACAAATGTGAATTCAAGTGGACAGAAACCACAAGGAAGAATGGGGATGACTAGAGACCATACTAATGACAGAACCAGTGCTTTTGACGTTCTTTGATGCATCCAGGATGAAAAGCTCTACAGACAGTTCAAAAGATGGAATAGGTGCCGAACTACTTCAGGCTGTGGCAGAAGATTGGAGGCCAGTAGCATAAGCATCAAGGATGATGACAATATCTGAATGCCAATGTGCACAGATTGAGAAAGAGTGTCTTGGTCTGGACTATGGACTCAAGAAATTTCAGTTATGTGTATGGTCTTCTAACATTCGTGGAAGAGACAGACCACAAGCCATTAATAGCCATAATCAAGAAAAATCTCAGTGAAATGTCACCAAAAATCAAAAGACTGATGATGAAGCTACAATATTATGACTTTGAATTGGTGTACACACCAGGGAAACTTATTGTGTTAGTTGATGCATTATCCAGGGCAATGACACAGAGTGAAGCACACAATGAGAGTTCCACAGAGACAGATGTGAATCTCTATGTGACCTGATCACTAAATCTCCTCCCGTATCTGACATGAAATCAAAGCAGATCGCAGCTGAAACAGAAAAAGATGTAACAGAAAAAGATGTAGTTCCACAGAAGGTCGTCAAGAATCTGGATGAAGGATGGTCGAGAGGTGAATGTCAGCCACACGACAACATGAGAGTTGAGCTGAGTGTTGTCAATGAGACAGAGCAGAATTGTTATTCCTTAATCACTGTGACAAGAGATGCTGAAAAGGGTGCATGAGGGGCACTCTGGAATGGAAAAATGCAAGAGGAGGACCAGAACTGCTGTTCAATGGCCAGGGATGGCTTCAAGCTTTGAGACCAGTTTTAAACATCACGCAAAGCAGGCAAAGGAGCCCATGATAATAACTGATGTACCAGCAGAACCATGGCAGAAAGTTGAGACTGTTCTGTTCCACAAGGATGGAAATAATTACTTGCTAGTTATTGATTATCTATCAAACTCTCCGGAAATTGCACTGCTCCTAGTATGTTTGCTGCTTGTGTGATCCAATTTCATATATTGAAATCTTTGTAAGATATGGAATTCCTCAAATTGTCTACAGAGAAAAGGGACCATGCAAAGAATTGCAGAACTTTGAAGAAGAGTTTGATTTCTGAGATGTGACTTCAAGCCCTCTATATCCACAGTCAAACGGCAGAGAAAGGAGTTCACATAGTTAAACAGTTGCTCAAGGAAACACTGGACAGTGGCTCAGATCTGTATCTAGCTCTAATGAGCTACAGAGCTTTGCTACTTGGACATAGCATGTCACCCACTGCTTCTGATGGGACATAGACTAAGCACCACACTTCCCTACTCTGCAGACCCAAACAAAAACCAAGATGTTAAACTGAAACAAAAGCATCTGCAAGGGACTCAAAAGGAAAACTATGACAAGTCAGTGAGAAGCTTAGGGCTACTGGCACAACATGACACAGTGAGACTCAGAGATTCAACACTTGGGGTAAAAAGGAGAAGTAAATCCAAGATCCTACACTGTCAGAACAGAGGAGAGTCAAATACTGAGGAGGAATTGAAAGAGCCAGCTGAAAATACCAGTGATACTGCAGGAACAGATAAATGCAGAGGATTCAGCCTGCACAGAAACAGAGGAAACACTACCCGTGCTAGACAGTAGTGGACCAGCAGAGCCCACACAAGCACCTGTGTTAACAAGATCCACATGAGTTGTCAAAACACCTGACAGACTGAATCTCTAAAAGAAAAAGAACTATGCTCTTTAAAATTTGTGATCCTGATGTTCATGTTGTGTCAAACTTTAAATTGAAAGAATACTGTATTAATGTGTCATGTTTGATTAAACATCTCAAGGAAAGGGGATGTAGTGATAGAGTGCTACCATCAGAAGGAGTTGGAGATGGAGTGTGTAGCATCTGGGGAATGCTGTGCATTTTGGGTAGACATGAGGTCTGGCAGATTTATGCTCTGTCCTTCCTGCTGTTTGCTTAGTTAATCTAGTTGTTTTAAAAGGAACCCAAGTTTCTTTATTGTAATAGAAGAAACATCACAGGTCTGATGGTTGGTAACAAACTGGCACCAACAGAGCGTCAGAGCTCCACATGCAAGAGAGGTCAGGTGTGGAATTTTCCAGTTGTGGAGGCGCTCAAAAAGTTTAAGAATTTGGAGCATTTCAGATTTTCAGAAAGGGTACTAAAGTCAACTGAGGACAAATAATAAAGTAAGCAGTTAGAGTGGTCAAGACCATCAACACTTTGAAATAAGGATAGCCAGGATAGTTCTGCCGCACCCTGCACTAGCTAACTTAATTTCCTCAGTGCTAGAGTTGATACATCAATTTTGCTTACATTATTTTTGCAGCCACTGTTTAAATTTTTCTTAATTCAAAGGGGAATTTAACAGTATGGAACTAAGAGGATAAGGGTACTAACAGCCAGTCCCAACATCTGGTAAATGACCTGTACTTTCATCACTCACATTCCACTATCATGGCCAGGTTGTCTCGTGCTGTTCTCTTCCCGTGAGATGCATTTAAATTCCTTTATTGGTTCACTGTGTCCATTTCTTGGCCTTTTTGTATAAGTTGACAATGTGAATAATATTTGTTTTCTTTCCTTTTTTAAATACTTTATTTAAAGTTTAAAACCATGACACATAAAATTAATGAACTTAATACAAATTATAAAATATTAATAAGTATACAGAAACCTCCTCTAACCCCTCCTACTGACTCTTTTTCAAGGTATTGCTCTCAACTAAAACATTTGTTGAATTATCAGAAGCTAACAGGAAAATGCAGAAATATTCATGCAAAAATGCATGAATATATTAGCTTGATAAATAAATATCAATCCTGGAATCATCAAAACTAATGTTAGTCCTGCCAACATTGCTGAAGAGGGGTTCATAATGTGGGGAGGAAAGGTTAGGAGCTGAGAAATTATGAACAATAATACCGAGGTATGTCTCTGTTTCCAGGTTTTCCAATGCTTTCTCCTATTATGGATTGGTTCTATTGACCACAGAGCTTTTCCAGGAAAGTGATGTGTGCACCAGTAAGTACATCTTCCTAATTTACTTGCTGTGATAGGGGAGGAAGTGGGTGGGTGGGGGGGGGATGTGGTGGTGGGGGCTTGTTGATCCACAATGACCATTGCTTTCAAAATAATTTTAATGGACTAACAGAATGTGCCAATATTTAGGAGACCAATCTCCTCATAGAATGAAATGTGTGTTTTTCTTTTGTTCAATTCCAGTCATGTGGGGACAAACTCATCAATGTAAGATGCATCCTGAACTGATATTCTAGCATTATCCCTGAAAAACCAGTCATTGCACTTCTATAATATGATTTTTCAGGATTTCTTTTGCTGAAAACGGTCTGAAAAGGTATTGCAGCTGCGTTTCCTCCTACAATCTGATGTTCAACCTTTAAGTTTCACAGAAACAAATTGAACTCTATCATCTAAAAGCCAACACTTCTCACAGCTCATGGCCTGAGGTGTTCTTCCATATTTTGATATATTGACATTTCTCTTTGCTGCTTGAAGATTTCCACTCATTTTCTGAGATTTTAAAATCTTATTTCTTGTATCACTTAGAACATGCAATAGTAGTGTGGTGATACGACTATGATGTGACTGTCAATGGGTAGCTGGCCCGTCCCCCACTAGTGACTCGCTCCCTGGTAACTCCTCCCCTTGTGACCCTGGAATAAAGGTCGACCTCCCTCTTCCTGTCCTCAGTCAAGCACTTGGAATCTGGCCAGGAACATCTAAAGTGTAATAAAGCCTATCGTTCCTCACTCTGTGGCTTTGGAGTAATTGATAGACCCTATCAATTTATTACACTTTAAATCTTCCACATGGGATGGACAAACTTCTGTGACTCAACAGACTTAGACCTTGGCCCACAGATGCCTGGAGCCGCAGAACTGTACGAGCAGTGGATTGAGGGCTTCACAGACTTCCTGGAAGCTTCTGAGGACCTTGTGGACTCAGAAAGGTACTGTGAGCAAGGGTTAGTCACTGTGCATACTTAGCAATCAGGGGCTGCATGACTTACACTGCAGCCATGACCGAGCTCCACAACCTCTACAGACTGGGTGTAAATGAAGTCTACTCATGGTACCTTTTGACTTCGAAAATAGCAACCCAGTGAGTCTCTGGGTGATTTCTTTCGGATCCTGCACAATCTGGGGCAAGAATGCAGGGGTAATATCCCTGTCCCAGTATCGGCAGATCAGTATGTGGAAGAGCTGATCCAGGTCACCTGCGTGGCTGGAGTGAGATCTGATTACATCTGCCAGAGACTGCTAGAGGAAGACAGGCTGCCATTGCAGAGAGCCCTCCAGCTCAATAAGACTCTAGATTCAGCCCACCACAATGCAGAATCCATCACGGCCGGCAATGGGCCCTCCACGTGCGGGCCGCAGGTGCAGCCATTTTGGGACATTGTGTCACAGACCGTCTCCATACAGGGAGGCTCCAACTTCACCACAACCGCCACAGCTGAGCACCTGAAGTGCTACTTCTGTAGCCAGCAGAAGCAACCCTGGCAACGCTGCCCAGCAAGAGAAGCCACCTTCTCGGGATGCGGAAAGAAAGGACATTACAAGAAGTCTTCCTTTCTGAGCAGCGCTGTGTGAAACCCCAGGAGTTGGCCATCAAACCCAACTTCACTTCCTCCCGCAGCGATGAAATCACTTCTGGCCTCGAGTGGCTCGACCGCATGCATATCCCAGGGATTGCCACCTTACCCAACTCCATTTTAGCCACTTCTGCTATCTTCACCCATCTGCATGGTCAACATAGGGGCCACCATCTTACCAAATCTGCTCCCCCTCCATCAGCAACGGCAACCCAGTACTGGCGTCCATCATCTTAGATCAGGGCAGCCCTCACCCAATCATCTACTCAATGATGGAGATCGAGGTAAATGGGAAACAAACTAACTGCCTGTTTGACAGTGAAAGCTTCATCCACCCAGACACTGCTCACAAACTCTCCCCATCAGACCAACAAGTGGCACAATATCAATGGTCGCAAAGGACCAATCTGACGAGATCCTCAGGTTAACAGTGTCGTTTACATTGCGTGGTAAACGTTATGACAATTTTCATTTACTGTTCATGCCTTTGCACACTGATCCTTCTGGGGCTGGACTTCCAAAGCCAGTTCAGGAGTGTCACAATAGTGTTTGGGGGGGCCCAACCACCCATTACTGTATACAACTCCCAGCTCACAGACCCCCCCTCCCCCCAAAGCCAGACCCTGCCTGCTGTCTCTCCACCCTCCCCATACCCCCACCATTGCTGTTTGAGAATCTGATCCCACAATGTCAGCCCTTAGTGACTAAGAGCAGATGCTACAGCACTGAGGACAGGGCATTCATAAAGTCCGAGGTGTAGCAACTCCTGGTGGAGGAGGGTAATAGAGCACAGCTCTGGCCTGTGGAGAGCCCAAGCCATAGTAGTCAGGGGCAGAAGTAAACCTCATATCGACTACAGCCAAACGATCAACTGTTTCACGCAGCTGGATGCATAACCCCTTCCCCAGATTGCCAACATGGTCCTCCACCATTGATCTAAAGTACAGTACAGGGTGTCCTCCACCATTGATCTAAAGTCGACGTACCACCAACTTCCCCTTCACCAAGGATACTGCCAGTATACCATTCAAAGCAGATGGCAGGCTCTACTACTTCCTCCAGGTACCCTTCGGAGTCACCAATGGTGGCCATGTTCCCCTACCAGATAATGTCACCATCTGCGGCCATGACCAGCAGGAGCACGATGTGAACCTTGCCAAATTCCTCCACACTGCTAAGTCCCTCAATCTGACCTACAACAAGGTTTAGCACAACTCAACCGGCCCTTCTGGGATGTGTCGTGGCACATGGTCTCAACACTCCTGACCCCGACTGCATGCGTCCCCTTATGGAGCTCCAGATCCCGCACAAGGCACTAAAAAGGTGCCTGGGGTTCTTTTCCTACAATGCCCAATGGGTGCCCAACTATGCTGATAAAGCCTACTCCCTGGTAAGATCCACAAACTTCCCCCCCTTATTGGCATAAACCCAGGCAAGCCTTCACCCAGATCATGGAAGTCATTGCCAAAGCCACAATGCATGCTGTGGACGAATCCATCCCATTTCAGGTGGAAAGCAATGCCTCTGACTTTGTGCTGACCACTACTCTCAACCAGGCAGGCAGGCTAGTAGTCTTTTTATAAACCCCATACCATTCATGGTCCTGAGACACGGCACTCCTCTGTCGAGAAGAAGGCGCAGGCCATCATTGAGGCGTCATTACCTGGCCAGGAAGAGATTTACCCTGCTAGCGGACCAATGATCTGTTGCATTCATGTTCAACACCAAATTGGGGGGCAAGATCAAAAATGACAAAATCCTGACATGGAGATTCGAGCTCTCCACCTACAACTATAATATCCTTCACCGGCCAGGCAACCTCAAGGATACCCCCAGACACCCTACCCCGGAGGATGTGCACCAGCATGCATCTCGGCTACCTCCAATCCCTCCATGATGACCTTTTCCACCCCGGAGTCACGAGATTGTTCTACATCATGAAAGTCTGGAACCTTCCCAACTCCATTGAGGGTGTCAGGTCATTGACCAGACACTGTCGGGTCTGTGTGGAATGCAAACCATAGTTCTTCCGGCCCGACATGTTGCACCTCATAAGGGCCACACGTCCCTTTAAACGACTCAACATCGATTTCAAGGGCCCCCCTGCCCTCATCCAACAGGAACGTGTATTTCCTAATCATTATTGACAAGTATTCCAGGTTCCCTTTTGCCATCCCCTGTCCCAACATGACCTCAGCCACCATCATAAAGATGCTCCACAGCATATTTACCCTATTTGGGTACCCAAATTACATCCACAGTGATCGGCGTGCAGTACCTGTTGGCTATAAGTACTACCACTAGTAGGACGACCAGTTACAACCCCTGGGGGAACAGCCAGGTAGAGAGAGAAAACGCCACAGCTTGGAAAGCTGTCCCTCTGGCTCTTGAATCAAAAGGCCAGGCAGTGTCCCATTGGCAGGAAGTCCTGCCAAAAGCACTCCATGTCATCCGATCTCTGCTATGCACCACTACCAACACAACTCCACATGAATGCATGTTTCCCTTCCCCAGGAAGTCAGCAACTGCAACTACTCTACCACCCTGGCTCTCATCCCCGGGACCTGTCCTGGTGCGGAAACATGCGAGAGGTCACAAGCCTGACCCGTTGGTCGAAGAGATGCAACTCCTGCACACCAACCCTCAGCATGTCTACGTGATGTACCCGGATGGCCATGAGGACACGATCCCCATCCGCGACCTGGGATGTGCCAGAGATCCTTTCACCCCCTTCAACCTAGGTCCTACCTACACGCATACTGGTCCCGTCAGGGACTCGATGCAGGTCAGCGACCACCATGCCATACACCCTGCACGCAGCTCCAACCAACATGACTGCTCCCACATACAACTGAGCCTCACCTCGGATAGAGCAAGCCCTCCCTCCCCAGCCTCTGGACGCACGACCGGCAATGGACTTGATCATTGTACCACTGGTGGAAATGTGCCAGTCACAGGAGCAAAGGAGGCCACCCGACTGGCTGAGCCCCTTGGATTTTAACCCAGCGGGGTTTTGTTTTCAAAGAGGGGTTGAATGTGGTGATATGAATATGTGACTGTCAGTTGATAGCTGGCCCATTCCCCCACTAGTGACTCACTCCCTGGTAACACCTCCCCTCGTGACACTGGAATAAAGTTCGACCTCCCTCTCCCTGTCCTCAGTGGAGCACTTGGAATTGGGCCAGCTACGTCTAAAGTACAATAAAGCCTATCATTCCTCACTCTGCGGCTTTGTAGTTATTGATTGAGCCTATCAAGTAGAGTGCAGGAACAGGCCTTTCAGCCCATGATATCTGTGTTAACCATGATCCCTCATTAAGCTAATCCCATCTGCACATGATCCTTACCCAACTTTCCCTGCTTGTTCATGGGACGATTTTCAATGCCTCTTAAATGTTAACTGTTGTATCACCACCCCACATCCCCCTCCTCCCACAGCATATCCAAGAACCAACCACTTGCTGTGCTTAAAATAAACAACTTGCCTTTCACTTGCCCTATAAATTTTCACCCTTTTCATCTTAACCCTGTGCCATCCAGGATATGACATTTCCACCCTGGGTAAGAGACCTAGCTATGCCTCTCATAATTTTACAATCTTCTATCATGTCTCCCTCAATGTAAGATGCTCCAAAGAGAAAAATCCAAATTTATTCACTCTCTCCTTGTAGCTAATACTCTCTAATCCAGGTGACATTCTAGGTGAAGTTCTTTTGCAACCTCTTCAAAGTCCTGTAATATGGCGACCAGAACTGCACATAATACCCAAGCGTGGCCAAATAAAGTTTACTCAGTTGCACAACTTTTATACTCATTGCTTTGACTGATGACAGAAAGCATGCTGTACACCTTCTTTACCACCCTAATTACCTGTGTTGCCACTTTCAAGGAAATATGGACTTGCATCCCATGATCCCTCTGTACAAAGGTTCTGCTATTTACTTTAAATTTCTCCTTTGCTTCTGCATTGATATTAAGATTAATTACAGAATTCATTATTCTTAGAATAATAACCAACTATCTATTTCCCTCGAACTTATTTTTTTATCATACCACTTACAGCTTTTATAAGCTCAACTGTTGCTTTGTAAATGATTTCTAGTGTCAGCAAATCTTGAATTTGAGCCTTGGATCCACATTTAAAGCTTGATGATTAAAAAGTAATTGAGTTAATATTCAACAGTTACACATTTCTTCCATTAACAGAACCTGACTTACAACTGTCATGCGGACAGAAGGATTGTTTGTAACTTGAATTCGGTCATAAGTCAGGGAATGTTGACCTCTGGCTACTGTGGGTAAGGCAACCTTGGGCTGCCGATGGAGAACGGGAACTTCGGGCTGCCGTGGGCAGCGGCAAGCAGGGACTTCGGGCTGCTGCTGGGAGTATACAGTACTTTTAATACAACATATGTACTTGTACAGTTGTTTTAATAAAGACTTTTAAAAATTGGATATATGTGTAGGAGTACATAACTTGCATAGGTTGGAAATCAAGGACTACCTGTAATACAATACAGGCAGATGTACTGTTGTAGTGTCTGCTCTTTCAGACTTTCTTGTTTTCCTTCAATTTTTTCCTCTGTATTTGAATGACAAATCAAGGGGGAATATAACCTTGTTGCTCTGTGGAGTAAAATTATAAATGCTTTACCTTTGAAAGGAATCTTTGGAACAGTCTTCTCCTGTTTTTATTTTCTTAGTTTTTAACATGTTATTTACTTGTACCTCAAGAATGAAAATGAGAAAATAATTTTAATCAGTGTCTGAAGGATAGAGTTTAGAGGCTGAAGTGGGTTTTCTTTTTCTGAATTTAAGTGACAGCAAGTGGGAGGAAACCTGAAGGAAGGTGTTCACTGGAATGCAAGTACCTGAATATTACTGACTACACAGACCTTCTCTGGACCACGCTGTCAGAATTTCCAGGTAAATATTCTCCTTCACATTCATGGTGGGAGCAGAAAGACAACCAAGTCAACATTTCTCTGCATCAGTGTTATATTGTTAAGAGGGCATTTAACAAAAATTGGATGTGGAAAAGTCCAGCAAAGGAATAGGTCCTTTGCACCCCTTGCCTGTACTAATCATGGTGCGAATCTAAACTAATCCTATCTAATTGTACATATTCTTCTATTAACACTGAAGTGCTGGAGGAACTCAGCTGGTCTTTTCAGCATCTATTGGAGACCAAGATGTATCACTGATGTTTCAGGCCTGAGCCTTTCTTCAAGGCAGAAGCAGGATATATCGGAATGTCTCAGAATTCAATTCGGGAGGAATCCAGACCAACAAAAGGTGTTAATTGGATGAGATAAGGCTCTAGATGGAATTTATCAAGTCTGTGCGAAATGAGACAGGGAATGGAGAGATGACAGGGGAAGCAAGGGGGTGGAATTTAACGAAAGCCAGAGAAGATGATATTAATGCTATCTGGTTGGAGGATGTCCAGTCAGAAGATGAGGTGTTGTTCCAACAATTGACAGGTAGTCTCAGTCTGGCAGTGCATGAGACCATGGTTAGATATGTTGGCAAGGGAATGGGATGGAGAATTGAAATGGGTTGCCACAGGGAACGGGGACCTTGAGCTGTCATGGGGAATGGGAAGTGGGGACCACTGTATAAAGTCCTTTTAATACAAAATATGTACTTGTACAGGTTTTAATGAAGTTTTTTTATAAATTTGGTCATATGTGTGGGTGGACGTAACCCACGTAGGTTGTAAATTGAGGATTTCCTTAATCGTGCTTTGTGTATCATGCTTTGTGTTTTTTTTCTCTAAGAAGAGCTCAGGCCTAAAACATTGGCAATATAGCTTTGTCTCCTATAGATGCTGAAAAGACCAGCTGAGTTCCTCCAGGATTTTGATGTTTTTACTACAATCACAGCATCTGCAGCCTATTGTGTTTCACCCACATTTTTCTTTTCCCTACCTGTTCTCTCTCTTTCTCTCTCACTCTCTCTCTCTCTCTCTCACTCTCTCTCTCTCTCTCTCTCTCTAAATGCCTTTGAGACATTACTAGTGTATCTGCTTCTACCATCTCCTCTGGCTGCGGGTTACCACTGCCTGTGTAAAGAAAAACTTTGCCTTGCAAATCTCCTCTACTCAATTTATACCTGTCATAATTTTATAAACTTCTATCAGCTACATGTGCTCCAGAGAAATATATCCAAGTTTGTCCACCCTATCTGGGTGCACCCTAGCAAATACACTCTCATCCAGGCAACACCAGGATGAACCTCTTTTTTACTCTCTCTTAACGAGTATTCCATATCAGATCAATGATCTCAATCCAAAATTTCAACTCTGCTTCTTTCTCCAAAGATGCTGTCACATCTGTTGAGTACTCCCACCAATTTTTGTTTCCACGACAATATTCAAGATTCTCATAGGTCCACAAGCACTCCCAATTTTTTTGTTTCATACAATATTTATTCCATGAGTCCTTTAAGCATTCATCCTACACTGTATGTGATTCTTAAAGAAATGGAGAAGACAATACAGATAGTACAATTATTAAGTTTTATTTTGTCGAGCTGTCATTATTTTATAGTCAAACTCAGTTTTCACAGAGCAATATCTCAGAAAATGTTAGATAAAAGTTTAGGTAATTGTACTGACCCTGCTTTTAATTGTTTTTATGTCTACCAGAAAGATTTAAAAGCACATTATCTGAGTATTTGTCTCACTTTGGTTTGAGGAATCTTATTGTTCACTTATGGTTGCTACATTTCCTTTATTACAGCACTAACTACAATTGATGGGAGAAATACTTAATTGACAGTGAAGCTATTGAACACTAAGCTAATTGTGCAGCATTGGTCTTTTCACCACAATAACCAACTAATTCTGAAGTGAAGCTGATTGCATGAACAGTTCGTCCAGTGTTAAAGAGGTAGCCATTCCGGAAATTGGACTGTTCCTTCCAATTGCAAATCACTCTTGTTCTAATATTTCCATTTCCGCATTGAATTAGATGGTGAATATAATTTTCTTTGCAACACTCCTTTGGCATTTTGCCTGGGATGTGGTTCTGAAGAGCCTCTGCTACATTAATAGGGCTGCTGCCTTGGCTGAAACCTAAATTAAAGGAAGGCTTCAATCATCTTCAGTGAAGCCCTCCTTACAACCTCCCATCCTTTTATTGCAAAGCACCAAACCCATCCCCAGTTCACAATCTTTGACCAACATTAGT
Organism: Narcine bancroftii; assembly: GCF_036971445.1. Taxonomy (NCBI): domain Eukaryota; kingdom Metazoa; phylum Chordata; class Chondrichthyes; order Torpediniformes; family Narcinidae; genus Narcine; species Narcine bancroftii. The sequence goes on from NC_091472.1 coordinate 125,882,160, forward strand.
ACCTATTGAAAAACTGTGATTCTCCCTTAATCAATTACCCTCATAGAAACCCCACCATCCAATGCTCTCCCACACATTGCTCCCTCTCTTCAGCTTTCGATTATGCTTCCAACATCCATTCCCGAGGACTTCCTCCAAGCTTCCACCACCAGCCCCCTTAATACCCCTGTTACACTCCCTTCAATGTGAGAAGAAAACAAAGAAGCTTCAGCAATGCATCATGGGTCTCAAACTCCATGGAATATTGCTGAGGCAGACCCATGACCAAAATGTTCATAGGTAGTTCTGATGAAGGGTGACACTCTCAAAATGTTGACTGTTTCTCTTTATCCAAATGTACTGCCTGACCTGCTAATTTCCCCCCCCCCCCTCAGAATTTTGTGGTTTGGTTGCAGCTATGCTATGCAACAAGCCTTCGGCATGTCTCCTTGATGTGGATGATTTTGTGGGAACTGTCCTTTTTAATTAACAAAAAAGTGCCATTGTAGCTCAGACAGAAATGTTAGAGTGTGATGCAATGTCTCAATTAAACTCAGGCAAAATACAACATACCCTTAATACTGAGTGAAACACGAAAATCTGTGGTCTCTGTGATTGTAGTAAAAACGCACTGAAATGCTGGAGGAACTCACCCGGTCTTGCAGCATCCATAGGAGATAAAGATACATTGCTGATGTTTTGGGCCTGAGCCCTTCAACAAATAAGCAAAAAACAGGAAAGGTCAGAATAGAGACAGTGCTGGCTGGGGGAGGAGTCCACACCAATAAAAAGTGTTAATTGGATCTGAGAAGAGAGAGAGAGATAGAGCTTGGGGAATGGTGATGGGAGAAGAAGTGGGGGTTGGGGGGGTGTGATATTAACAAAATCCAAAGAAATCTATGTTAATGCAATCCTGTTGGAAGGTGCCCTGACAGAAGATGAGGTATTTTTCCTCTAATTTGAAGGTGGTGTGGCAGTGCATGAGGCCATAGACAGACATATAAGTAAAAGAATGGGTTGGAGATTTGAAATGGGTGGCCATTGGGAGATCCACGCTATTGCAGCAGACAGAACCAGGGTGTTCAATGAAGCAATCTCACAGTCTATGTCCAGCCTCTCCAATGTAGAGGAGACCACAATGGGAGCACCGGATGCAGTAGATGACTCCTTCAGATTCACATGAAATTTGGCTTCAGTGGGATCATTGTTTGGGGCCCCGAATGGGGTGAGGGAGGATGTGTGGGCACATGGAGTGTCTTCTGTGGTCACATGGGTAGGTATCAAGATGGCGATTGGTGGGGTAGGGAGAAGTGGACAAGGGAGTCACGGAGGGAGCAGTCCCTGTGGAGAGGGGAATATGTGTATAGTAGTGGGATCACGTAGTAGGTGGTGGAAATGGTGGAGGAGGATATGTTGGATGTGGATGCTGGTGGGGTGGGAAGTGAGGACAAGAGGAATCTTGACCTTGTTGTGCATGGGGGTGGATGGGGCCAGATGTGCATGTAATGGAGGATATGTGGGTGAGGGCTGAGTTAATGGTGGTAGAGGGAAAGCCATATTGTTTGAAAAAGGAAATATCTCTGATGATCTGGCAAGGAAGATCTGGTCCTGGAAACAGTTGCAATAGAAACGGAGGAAATAAGAGAAGGAAATGGAATCCTTATCGGGGACAGGGTATGAAGTGGTGTAGTCGAGGTAGCTGTGGGAATTGGTGGGTTTATAGAAGATGACTGTCGAGACTTTGTCTCCCAAGATGGGGACCGAGAGAGCAAGGAAAGGGAGAGTGTTTTGGAGAGAACCCATTGTTGGTTTCTTGGTCAAGATCCAGGTGACAAAATTTGGGTACATCATTCACAATATGTTGATCTTTCTGCAGGTGTTTTAGTCACTCTGTGGATTATTGATCGGATTGGACGTAAGAAGACAATGGCTGTCTCTTTCTTTATCTTTTCATTCTTTGCTCTGCTGTTGTTTGCATGTGTTGGGAGGTAAGGTTCATGATTGTCAAACATTTTTGTTTTATCAGTGCTAATTCTCCTTCCAGAGTATGTTGAGGCCAGGGATATCAGAGCAGTTAACTCATGATCTGTTATTTTAATACTCGTATAGCAACCATTCACTTTTGGACCACAATGTCTGCTCTGAATACGGGCAACCTAAAACCAGTTGGAAGTTCATGGTTCCTTGTCAAACCCAGTAAAATCTAAACTGATAGGTTTGACTGCATGCTCTTATTTTCAAAAGATTGCTTTGTGCTTCTACCTTTATTCAAAGAGATATGGATAGATACTGCAGCACTTCCAGAACAATTTTAAGATTTACCATTGATTTTACTAGGTATTTATTCATTGCTTAGAATCAAAATGTAAATGATAGTTTGAATGATGGATTTGGTGTTGGTGAGAAGGATTGATGTTAGATCAGGGCAAACAGCCACCAGTTCAACAAGTTGTGCAAAATTCACAAAGTTGTGGAAAAACAAAATATTTTGAAATTACATAAATGATGAGAAAATGAAAGAATTTTTAAAAATAAATGTAGGCATAGAGCGCGGTAACAAGGCATTTCAGCCCATGAGTCCATGCCACCCAATTTACATCCATTACCCTACACCTCCAGTATGTTTTGAATGGTGGGAGGAAACTGGAGCCCCCAGAGAAAACCCAAACAGACATGGGGAGAATGTACAAACTCCTTACAGAGAGCACAGGACTCAAACCCTGGTCTGACCCCGATCTCTGGTGCAGTAAAGGCATTGCACTAACTGCTACATCAACCATGCCACCTCTATGTAAATATTGAAAAGAATTAGAAAGAAAGAAATAATGTTGCTGAAGATTTAATATGAGGTAAGAAATACTATACCATTTCATATCAGTGAAGGATGTATATTTTTTTACCATGTACTGTGCTGGTTTAATAGAAGTAATGTATTACATGGCCATTACAGTAATGGATACCCTAAAGGCTGAGTTCATACTCTTGCCTAAGCATCGAAATTTGCTTTCCATGTCAGGCGTAGCAACTTAAATAACACTAGAAGAGGTTTAGTTGCAAACTTTATTGTATAATTGATGAGACCTCACGGAGCATTGTGAACAGTTTTGGGCACCTTGTTTCAGAAATGGTGTCCTGATGCTCGAGAGGGTTCAGAAGAGCTTCACAAGGATGATTCTGGGAATGAAAGGGTTATCATATGAGGAGTAATTGACAGCTCTTAGCCTGGAATTTAGGAGAATGAGGGGGTATCTCATTGAAACATTTTGAATGTTGAAAGGCATGGACAGAGTAGATATGCAAAGGTTGTTCACCATGATGAGAGAGCCTTGGACATGAGGACTCAACATCAAGATTGAAGGGCATCCACTTACAACAGAGATGCAAAGAAATTTCTTTAGCCACAGAATAGTGGATCTATGGAATTTGTTGCCACATGTGGCAGTGGAAACCAAGTTGTTTGGTGTATTTAAAGGAGAGATTGATATGTTCTTGGCTAGCCAGGGCAACAAAGGAAGCCGGGCTGAATGTGAAATGGATCAGCTCATGATTGAATGGCTGGGCTGAATCACCAAATTATACTTCTATGTCCTACGGTCTTGAGATGTGTGGAACAAGTTTGGCGGGACCAAGAAGCAACAAGTCTGAACACAAGTTGATCACAGCAAAGATCTTATTTACCCGCAGGGGAAAGTCACCATGGCAATCTCACAGACACACACACACACACACACACACACACACACACACACACACACACACACACACACACACACACACACACACACACACAATACTCACATCAGATGCAACTAACAACTGGCACTTGCAATTAATCGCAAACAATTAAATATAGTGAAAAAACTTAACAAACGATAACGTCACCCCGGATCTGGTGCAGAAATGGCAGCCCAATTAGTTAGAAAAAGTATTTACAGTGATTGTTGTAAAAGAGGCTATGATTGTAAGCATGCATCACAATAAGCCCCCAACCCTGTACCATCATACACCTTGCAAATGACTCGCCACTTTGCAAATGACCCTCAGCTCACAACCTGGAGTGGATCTTGGGTTTAATCCCAGGGGAAAAGAGACCCAGCTGCTCCAAATGTTGGGCTTTATACTGCAGCAGGCTGGTGGGGCTGGCTCAGGTATGCCAAAAATGGGGCAGGTGATTAAGGGAGCCAATGGCAAGGTGTGTATACTTTCAAAGGAGCCAAATGCAAGGTGTGTCCTCACCTGTAGGTTGGCTTGACCTTAATTGATAGATGTGATGGCTTCCAACAAGGTTCCTACCAGAAGGGTCACATGGCACTCAATACTACAGTCTTAACTCAAATTGCACCATCAGTGACAGATATCTATAGTTCACTCAACTCAAAATCCTCTTTGCTAGCAAGGGCCAGCAAGTATTGATAAACGAAGAGAATGACATAGAGTTAGATTCTTGCAGGAACCTGAAGTAACTTAAAGAAAAAACCTTGCAGGTAGAGAAAGAAAAGCTGATGCAGGTTGGCAGATGTAACAAATTATTGATCTGCCTTGGATACCCATTTCAGTGAGTTTTTGCTGGGTTCTGATGATGGTTGGATGATAATGATAATGTGGTAATGAGTTTATTGTCAAATACATTGTACATGTAGACCAAAATTCTTGCATGCTGCAGTTGCATAGGTACGTTGTTTTAAAAAAATGACCACAGTAAAACCCCTAGAATCCAGCACCTCCAGGGATTGTTAGATGCCGGATAAGTGAATTTTGCGGTTGCTTGAGATTGTGTGTTGCATGGATTGGTGAACTAACCGCTGGGGGTGCCAATTTTAAATTTCTGCATTTTTTACAGATACATAATCCACAATTTTGAGGCTGCTGGTTGCTTGAATTCCAGATAACGGCAATTGTACTGTACATCAGTATACATAATTGAATGAAAAAGAGACTATAAATACAAAAGATGGATAATAAATATTCACAGTTATCCCAGTGCAAAAATAGAGACTTTGTAATACTGAAGACAATGCTTTTGTGGTGTTGGCGTAGTCCATGATTAGTGCAACAAGGGGAGGTTCAAGACACTGATAGATCTTAGAGATAGAGAATCATATTAGCTATGAGGTGTTTTGTGTGTATTTGTACATTCATGCATGTGTATACCTTTACTCTGTTGGAGTGTTAGTTCCTTATCTGGTCAGGTGACCATTTCCTGGGTTCTCTTTTACAGGTTTGCCCTCACTGTATTCCTCTTTATTGCCAGGGCATTCATATCAGGTGGTTTTCAGGCTGCATATGTCTACACGCCCGAGGTAAGTTCATGCAAAAAAACTTGACATGACAAGCTATAGAGTGGTTGTATTATTGGATCAGTAACCCAATTACCTCATCTAATAATCCAGAGATTTAACACAATTGGACAATTTGAATTTTGCTTTTAGAATAACAGTGAAAATGATCAAGAACTTGTTGGGTGCCTAAAAAATTCAACTAGTAGTTTCATGTCCTTTATTGATTGGGATCTGGGTTAGCCCCATTCAAATATGTGACCATTAGGTTCCCTTTGAAGAGAGCCACTTGGTTATCTCCTCAAAACAGCTTGGAATGGACAATGAGCAGCCTCCCTTTGATTGAATTAAAAAATTGGAATATAAATCAGGAAAGAAATAGGATAATTTGGAATAAAAACAGCGATATCAGCATTTTCTGTTTAATTTCAGATTCCCAGTAGTTTTTAGCTTTTCAGTTGCTGGTTAATTGGGAACAGTTTACCAACTCAAATTTGTATTACTAGATTGGCAGTTTTTACATTTTAAGTCTTCACTTGAGATGAAGTTCCTGAAACCTATTCAGACTCCTTCAAACAATTTCCTCCACTCTAATCCTCTGTCCCTTTCATTGATTTAATTTTAAATTTTAGATATACAGCAGGGTAACAGACCATTTCTGCCCATGAGTCCGTGCTGCACAATTTACACCCAACTCACCTACGCCCCCCAGTATGTTTCAAATGGTGAGAGGAAACCCCAGGGAAAACCCACACAGACACAGGGAGAACATACAAACTCCTTACAGACAGCATGGGATTCGAACCCTGGTCCCAATTACTGGTCCTGTAAAGGCGATGCACTAACCATTACGCCAACTGTGCCAGATTGGTTGTGAAGAGTGCTAGGTTTTAGAATGGTCACAATTGCTATCTTTTTCTTATTTTCAGGTTTATCCTACTGCCACTCGGGCTCTGGGACTGGGGACATGCAGTGGTATGGCTCGGGTGGGAGCACTCATTACTCCTTTCATTGCACAGGTATGATGAATATACGCCCCATATTTTGCAGCAGGTCATAATTCAACCAACTCCTACCCTTCCCCATTCCTAGACTATTTACATGGTTTTAGCATGAATTGTTGCAGTTCTAATTCTCAGGCTTGTTGAATTTCACAAATCAACTTTGAAGAGTTGATTTAATGTGCAAAGTTTAATTAGTCATCTCTGCTGTGAATCTTTTTCCTCCTTATTTGTCTCTAACTCTTGTTGAAAAATGTGCAGATGGATGTTTGGGATGGAGAATCTGATATTCATTGGTTTCATCCCAGAGTTTATTGAACTTCCAACGCTAAAGGTCAATGCTAACACATGAAAAATGACCATTTTGGAGAAATACAAGAACAGTGAAAGCACCAGTGGAATGTGTTCACAGCATATCATTACCTGCAGGAAAGGAGAGGGAAAGAGGAAAGAAAGTTGCAGAGAAAATAATAAAGAGCAGTCTAATTTCTCCTTCAAAGTGTTTCATGGTCCATAAAATATTAAGTGTCATGACTGACCTGTGGATAGTACAATAGACCTAGGCAAAGTAACACAGAACAGTTAAATGTAGAGGATTACATGCTCATTTCAGTTTTGATCTTGCTCTCATACCATTTAAAGTGGAGATTTCCAGACAGGGAATGAAGAAAATCTGTGCAGTGTTTCCCATTATGATAGATATTGTGCTCATTATGGTCCCTGGTGATTGTAATATAACTTTGTTTTTAGTTGCTGCCATTGCACTCAACGGGCAAGCAATGACCTTCATAAAACCTTTTAGTTTGGCGACATTGTTAATTATATTGGAGTGAAAATGCTTTCGCTTACAAACCCAATTTTTACCCTTCCCCAATCAGGTCATGTTGGAATCTTCAATCTATCTAACACTTACAGTGTACAGCGGATGCTGTTTGTTGGCCGCCCTTGCTTCCTGCTTCCTACCAATTGAGACAATGGGGCGAGGTCTTCAAGAATCCAGCCAGCAGGAATGGGGCCAGGAAATGGTGGGCAGGACACATCATTCAAGTGGCTCAACCAGGAGCAACTAATGCTTGCTGATCACAAGAATAATGATCTCTAGGAGAAAAAAATGGCCTTCCAGGAAGCAGACAACCTTGCGATTATTTCTAACATACATCCATTTGGCTGGTTAATTTCACCGTGAGTATGAAGTGGGAATCAAATGTATTGTGTGGCTCATATATATAAAAATTGGGAAGAACTTTCTTGGCAACTTTGCAGTGTCACACAAAAGGGAACCCATAATGGATTGGGATTTAAAGTTGGAATCAAAAGTAGAATGTAAGGGAGGGACCTACATTTTATACATAGCCGTAATACAGACAAACTTTATTTACAAACTGATTTTGTGGCTTCATTGTGGGCTACTGCATACTTTTAATGAAAATTAGAGCATAACAATTGAACTGAACACCAGGAAATTTCAATGAAATGATCTGAGCAATCTCTGATGGTTAGAACTCGGTCTCATTTTCAATGAATGAGCGCGCTATTGCACAGAAAATGTCAAATCATGGGGTATTCAAATAACCTTTGGAGATATGACTGTGTGTGTGAACAAGGTTGTCTTTTTAACATCACATAAACAGCAAATTAAAAAAAGTTACCCAGTCAGTGTCAGGCCATGTTGCAGGAGGCCCCTGCCATTGTAACAAAAGTAAACAACGTCTTTGAATGTCAGTTTGTACTAGCAAGGTTTGTCTGTAATACTGTACCATGCAATGAGATTGCTTAATAAACCTGTCACTTTAAAGTAAGTGTTTGGATTTGCATCTCTTTCTGGGAAAATTAGTTACTTACAAGGATGTTTATGATTGTAACACCTATAAATGCATCACTGTGGTCACCCACGAAACTTCAAGATATATTGCTAAGTTGGTTAATCTCCTGTATTCAAACAATAATATCTTAAGGTGCCATTTCCTGCTGCTGATGTCAGCAATTTCACAGTAAATGACTTCTTATTGTTATAAACATTGATGGACCATTTTTACTGACCTGCTGATTTCCTCCAGCAATTCTTTGACTGCTCAAACTTCCTGTTGCTTCCCTGAAACAATGGACCATTCATGTGTTAAGCCCATACTAAAATTGCTTACTTCTTGTTGAAAATTGTTGTGCCAACATTGTTGTCATTGGCTAATCCCTGAAGATAAGGAAACAATGCCATCAAGATTGATCTGATGGGCTTTAAGAACTGTAAATCCCAACAATTTTTATTAATATTAGAATTAATTTTAATCTTGAGTATTTCTTGAGTATCATTAATATAAGAGGAATGTTACAGGAATTATGTTACAGTATTTAGCAAATGTGGAGTGAAACTCATCACAATCGGAACTTTCAACCAAGTGTCCTACAGCTCTTCTCATTAGTCTCCTGTCATCCATTCGGCTGTAATCAAATACATAAAGTTTGAAAATAAGAAAAAGTAGCCAATAACACTGATTCAAGACCAAGTAACAGGCAAACCTAATGCAAAACTCTGCCAGGATGATGTTAATTTGTGCTCAACATGAATATCTCAGAAAATGTCTTCAATTAGGAAAAATTGAGAATAAAGAATGATAGGTTAAGATGATCTGAAAAGTTGAGCAGGGTCATATTTGCTCAATAGAAGCTGCTTGTGTGACAATTGATTGAGGAGCGAAAATAGCTGAAAGAAAATTCAAAACTATTTAGAATTTAAGTGTGATCATTGCTGTCGTGCACATTGCAAAATCCCATAATTAACAACAAAATGAATGATATGCATTTCTTTTCTGTCTGTCTGAATGCCTAGCTTTTGCTTAGAATAAAATAGTGTGAAGTTTCCAGCGTTCTTGATCTCCTTCGAGAACGTCAAAGAACCACAGTGAAATGGTCGTTTTCACTGTTTCTCCAAGGGCATGAGAAATCTCTAGTTGAGATTTTGGGAAGTGTTAGATTGGGTGGGATCTTTAATGTCAATCTACCTGCCATGTGGAAGTTCAGTTTCATGTTTCATTTGAAAGTTGACAAATGCTGCATTTCCTCAATGCTGCTTTGTCTATGTAGCAGATGTATGCTGAAATCCAGGAATGGCATCAACTAACATCCTTTTAATTTGAAGATGTGTGTAATGATTAAGGAACAAACTGGAATGTAAATACTGTGTATCATTTGAACATTGACAACTGTGAAATCTGTGTTGACCCACTCATAAATTTTATTAATGTCACTAATGTCTCTAAGAATTTTCCTCATTGACATCTGTCCTCTGTTTGGGTACAAATATTAACATACATAATGAGAGCTCTTTGATTGCTATACCCTGATTGTACCACAATTTCAATTTTTGTGACATGTATAAAGTGGGTGGAGCCATAATGAGATTCTAAAATGGAAACAAAAAAATAAGAGCCATTCAGTAGGAGTCAAAAATATGTTCCAAGCATGTCAGCTATAAAGAGTGTCAAGCTTCAAGTTAATTCCAATTCACTGGAAAAGATGTCAGATCTTGGCTGACGTCAAAACTAATCCCTTGATTGCAAGTGTTGGTCATGTCTGTTGTGATACCTAATTAGTACCAAAGTTAGAGTTTGGGTTAATACTGTTGCCTTCTAAATGTCATAATGATCATGTGGAATAGGAATATTAAACCTCAACTTAGAACCATCTACTCATAACAGCACAGAAACAGGTGCTTTAATCCTTCTAGTCTATGCCAAACTGTAATTCTGCATATTTCCACAAACCTCCACCCAATCGAGAGCCCTCCATACTCTTCCCACCCACGTACCTGTCCAAATTCTTCTTAAATGTTCAAATTGAAACCACATTCATCACTTCTCCTGGCAGCTAGTTCCACATTCCCACCACTCTCTTGTGAAGAAGTTCCCCTAATATTCCCCCTAAGCTTTTATCTTTACCCTTAACCCATGTCCTCTGGTTTGTATCTCACCTACCCTCAATGGAAAAAGCCTCCCTACATTTACTCTGTTTATACCCCTCAAAATTTTAAATACCTCAATCAAATCTCCCCTTATTCTTCTACGCTCCAAGGAATAAAGTCCTAACCTGTTGAACCTTTCTCTGTAACTCAGTTCCTGAAATCCCAGCAACATCCTAGTAAATCTTTTCTGCACGCTTTCAATTGTAGATATATTTCCTGTAGTTATGTGACCAAAACTGCACACAATACTCCAAATTTGGCCTCACCAATGTCTTATACAACTTTACCATAACATCTCAACTTCTATACTTAATACTTTGATTTATGAAGGCCAAATACCAAAAGCTCTCTTTATAATCCATCTATCTGTGATGTCACTTTCAGGGAATTATGTATCTGTATTCCCAGACTTCTCTGTTCTACTACATTCCTCAGTGCCCTACCATTTACTATGTAGGTCCTTTCTTGGTTTGTCCTTTCAAAATGCAACACCTCACATTTGTCTGCATTAAATTCCATCTACCATTTTTCAGCCTATTTTTCAAGTTGGTCCAAATCCCTCTGCAAGCTTATTCGTTGTCCACAACACCTCCAAACTTTGTGTCATCTGCAAACTTGGTAATCTAATTTACCACATTATTATCCTGATCATTGATATAGATGACAAACAAAAATAGTCCCAGTACCAATCCCTGAGGCATACCACTAGCCATAGGTCTACAGTCTGAGAAGCAATCATCCTTTCTGATTTCCTTCTTGAGTTTTCTCTTGCAATTTTTATACTACCCAAGTACCTCATTTGCTCCTATACACCTTCCAAAACTGATCCCCAAAATCCCTCGAAAACCAAGGCTCCCTACATCTGTTAACTTTGCCTTTAATCTTGACAGGAACATACAAACTCTGTACTCTTAAAATTTCATCTTTAAAGGCCTTCCATTTACCTCACACATCCTTGCCAAAAAGCAACTTATCCCAATCCATGCATTCCAGATCCTTTCCCATTTCCTCAACATTAGCCTTTCTCAAATTTAGAATCTCAATCTGAAGCCCAGACTGACCCTTTTCTATAATTAACATGAAACTAATGGCATTATGATCACTGGACCCAAACTTTTCCCCTATGTCACCTGTTCTATCTCATTCTGTAACAGGAGATCTAGTATTGCACTAGTTGGTACCTCCATATATTGATTTAGAAACTTTCCTAAACACATTTGACAAACTCCAAGCCATTCAGCCCTTTTACAGTTTGGGAGTCTCAGTCAATATGTGGAAAGTTAAAATATTCAACTGTCATGAATTTATGTTTCCCGCAGCTGCCTATCTCTTTGCAAATTTACTCCTCTAATTCGCGCTGACTATTGGGTGGTCTATTATACAACCCCATTCATGTGGTCATACATTTTCTGTTCCTCAGGTCCACCCATATAGCCTCAGTCGATAAGCCCTCTTTTCTGTCCTGTCTGGGCACAACTGTAATATTTTCTCTGAAGAGCAGTACCACTCCTCCACCTTTCATCCTCTGCTTTATTGCACCAGAAACAACGGAAGTCCAGAACCTTGAGCTGCCAGTTCTACCCCTCCTGCAAACAAGTTTCATTAATGGCCACAATGTCATAATTCCACGTGCCACTCCACGCTCTAAGATGGTCTGCCTTTCCTCCGATACTCCTTGCATTGAAATAGATGCACCTGAGAACATTTCCACCATGTGCAACACCTCTTTGACTTGTGACGCTACATGCAATCTTCAGTTCATATTATTCCTCCTCCACTCCCTTATCTGGCACTCTGGTTATTATCCCCCTGCAAATCTAGTTTAAAGCCCCTTGAGCACCACTAGCAAACTATCCAGCAAGGACATTAGTCTCTCTCCACTTTGGATTCAAACCGTCCCGTTGGAAGAGGTCCCACCTTCCCTGCATTTAAATTGTGTGAGAGAAATGCATCAAAAGTTTACACCATGATATAATGGGCCCCATCGCAGTTAGCACAATGCTAATAGAGCACCAGCAACTGGGGTTCGAATCCGGCGCAGTCTGTTAGGAGTTTGTACATTTTCCCCGTGTCTGTATGGGTTTCCTCTGAGTGATCCGGTTTCCTACCACTCTTCAAAATGTTCCGGCTTTGTTGGTCAATTGGGTGTAATTGGGCAGCACAGACTCATGGGCCGGAAGGGCCTGTTACCATACCGTATGTCTAAATTAAAATATTTTGAATGTCAACTTGGTGACAAAGGGGCAACAAATGAGTTGAAATTAAGTTGAAAAAGCTGTAGATACTGGAAATCTGAACTAAAATGCTGTAAATGTTCAGCAAATCAGGTAGCATATATGAATAAAGAAGCTGTAAACATTCCAAGTTAATAATCTTTCTTCAAACATTTTAATTCATTTAATTGAAAAATAAAATTTTAAAAATGATTGGTTAAGTTGGATCTCTAATCCTAAATTGGTACTGTTTTCATTTTGTGATACTATTGTCATATACTAACATCAAATCAACCTGAAATGCTAACATTTTGCTTTTTTCCAATAGAAAACTATAGCACAGAAAGAGGCCCCTTTGGTCCTTCTAGTGTGCCGAACCATTTTCTTTATGCCTAGTCCCACTGACCTGCACCCAATCCACTGCCCTCCATCCCTCTCCTATCCATGTACCTGTCCAAATTATTCTTTTTGAGCCCACATTCATCACTTCAGCTCGAAACTAATTTCCCCTTTCACTCTTAACCTATCTACATTTACTCTCTATCCCCCTCATCATTTTAAAAGCCTCTATCAAATCTCCCCTCATTCTTCTACACTCCAGGGAATAAACACCTAACTTGTTTAACCTTGTAATTCAGTTCCTGAAGTCCAGTCAACATCCTAGTAAATCTTCTCTGCACTCTATCGTATTGATATCTTTCTTGCAGTTAGCTGACCAAAACTGCACAAAATTTGATCTCACCAATGTCTTATTCAACTTGACCATAACATCCCATCTCCTATACTCAATATTTTGATTTATGAAGGCCAATATGCCAACCCTATCTACTTGTGATGCCACTTTCAGGGAATTATGTATCTATATTCCCAGATCCCTCTGTTCTACTGCACTCCTCAGTGCCCTACCATTCACTGTGTATGTCCTTTCTTGGTTTGTCCCAAAATGCAACACCTCACACTTGTCTGCATTAAATTCCATCTGCCATTTTTCAGCCCATTTTTCCAGCTGGTCCAGATCCCTCTGCAAGTTATTGCTTTCCAGCATTTTTTTGTTTTTGCATCAAAAATAACTTGTTTAAGCAGGTTTCAGCACATTATCGATCAAGCTATTAAATTACGAACACAAGTTTTGTGCTTAAGAGGGACTCATCCCATGGCCACAATGAGTTTTATTCATTAAACCCTGTGATGCTGATCTCAGAATTTGGTGTCTGAATTTAGTCACTTGGCTGAGCAGATTGATAAGGCACACATCAGTGGAGATTCAGTCATGAATAAAATAAACTTCCCAAGGCAGTACCAGCAAGAACAAGAGAGAAACACACAAACTCCTTTCTTTTTGTTTATTTATTTAATGAGAGAAAAATGTTTAAGCCTGTGGAATGCAGGCAACAGAATAAGGTATTAGCATTGTGTAAAAACTGCGTTAATTATAGAAATTGGGGGGAAATGAGCAGAGTCTAAATGAGTCTATTAAGAGGAAAGTGGTATTGCAAATGTTTGTGAAAATTGTGTTTTCATTCTCAATGTGTAAAAGTAGTTAAATGGCAGTAAATTTATAGTTTTGGTAGGAAATTACAGAATAATTGCTGGTGTTGATTCTGGAACAGACTGTGGTAAACATTCAAAGTTGCACACCAGGTCCTGGACTACTCATGAGCAACATTACAAGAGATCTTTTAGTTTAAAATGTATTTTAAAATTTGGATCAGATGAGGTTTTTTTTTTAACTCTATTCAATTCAGGGCATCATTCTTTTATATAAGCTTGATTATATTGTTATGAGACCAGAGGACTCCAAAACACAGCAACAATAGAAATTCACCAAGACAATTGTTATTTAAACAAAAGTTGTTTTTAATTTTCTTTAAAAATAACAGGATCAATCTTAAACTTATTACTATTAACTTAACCACCCCCCCCCTTCAAATTCTAAGTGCATGTGTATGTAATGTGTGTAAGTTCAAGAAAGTTCTCTATTTCATAGTCCAATCATTCACTTCTCCAAGTTCACTGGTATCAGGCAATTCTTAGACTGTGTACAGAATTTAACATTTATGAATCTTCACTAGGCTCTGGTGATCAACATTAAATGGTTACCACTCAGGAAGGTTTTTATTGGTTTCAGAGAGAGTTGTTGCTCGTTGGTCACACACAAACTGATTTCCTCCAATCAGTCACTTCAGTGTCTTGTCCAAGAAACTTGCCCCATAATGGGTTTTCCAAATGATAACCTTCTTCCAGGTCACCTTATTTCAGGAGAAACACTCCAGCCAGCCATTTCCTCTTGTAAGGACTACAAGGGTTTTCAACAGGCTGAACTCAGAACTCACAACCCATCTTCAAAATGGGGTCTTTCAACAAGCCTGCCAGCATGCCATTTTGCAACCTCAACTGCTACTGTAGAATTGACTTCTCTCTCTCTCTCTCTCTCTCAGAGAAGAATCCTATTTGGTTTTTTTTCTTCTCTACTTGTAAAAACCAAAAATCTCTCCCAAGGCTCAAAACCCAATCTTTGAAAAATCTTACCAGTACTTCTGAGCTTGGGCTTTATTGCCCATACACAATAGATCAGCATTCTTCATTGTTTCTGCAAAGCCAAGCCGTGCCTCAACGTCTAGCTTCAGCAATGCTCTTGCATTTTAAATGAGATGCCTTTTGTGAAGTGACCTACACTAAACCCCCACAATCTATCCCTTTTAAAGACTTATTTATCCATAACCATTCTAATATCCTCCATAACAATATGGTCTCAGTAACTGGTAGAGAAATCACATCAACCCAATGGTTGCAATGCAATATTAAAATCATGCTGGCTATGATATTTCACAAAGTAACCATTTGAGTTTATTGGACATTATCCAACAAATTGGCCTCTATAATAAAAATCTGATAATCAAACAAAATATAGTCATATACAATGATCAGCTATTTGCAGATGAAAATTGGAAAACTAGTGGAAAGATGCAGTTAGTAGAATCATCGGAGGAATTTTAATTTGTCTCCTAATATCATCTTCCATCAGTCTTTTGATTTTACCCATAATCAAAATGCCAAGAGTGTTGCTCTCTAAACTTAATAAATGCTTCATGGAGGATTCGGGGAGGAATGGTGTTCCTCTCCCTAATATGTGGATATCGGGATTGGCCTGTTATAAATTATGTTCATGAATATCACTCCACGGTTAATTGGACTTCTTGTGTTCTTATTTAATTCTCAATTTAATTGGTGTTCTGTGTAAGTTTAAAATGTGGGGCTGCACAGCATAAACTGTGCTTTGATACACAATGTTCACTTACAGATAGATGGTTTTGCTCATCAGGTAACTACTGTCTTGTGTTTGATTGTATTTACTGGTTTTCCACGTAGTGAACTGGAACATTTACTTGTTTACAAAATATGTAGCATTTGCATGGTAGCTTGTTGCAGATAGACATTTTTTCTGATTGATGTAAATAAGAATTTAACAGCACAAAATTGTACTTATGTTTACACATAAATACAAAAAAGTTTACTAAAGATTCTTTTTGTAATTTATTTTAAATGTTATTGAACTCATTAATTATAAATTCACAAGACTATATAAAAAAACAGGAAGATGTTATTTCTAATCAGAAAGCCAACAATGTAATTATACAATATTCATTTTTGCTGTAAACGAGAGATCCTTCAGTACAGGTAAATCAACTATATCAATTTAGTTATTCTAATCAGTAACTTCCATGCTCATGTAAAGATGTAATTCAAGCAACCTCAACGTTGCCTTAATTTTCATACTTTTGTATTCTGATTATAAAGATAATCTACTTTTTATATTTGAAACATTAATTAGAACTATTTTAATCAAAATGTAGTAGAAATAACATTGTCTTTTTAAATACAGTATGTTTCTGATTAACCGAAAACCAATCAAGTGAAATTCCCGGAGCCTTTTCAAGAGAGAGATGAAAAAGCATTTACCCACTGTGCTCAGGAGGGTCTACAGGGAATCAGTTTTACAAAGGAGACATTTGTCCACAGGTTTACACATCAAAGGAAAGGATAGCACTGATTATTTATTTGTAAATTGTCTTTTTTTTTTGCCACGAGTTACTGCAACTTTGTGATAAATGGCATTGTGGCATTCTCAGAATTTAAGTTGAAGACCACGGTTTCTCCCTGCTCCCCGCCCAAGACGTGCTGCCACTCTCTCTCACCCACCTGCCTGAGCCGTGCACTCTTCCCACTCGTCCACCTGAACTGCGCTCTCTCCCTGCTCGCCTGCCTGAATTGTGCTCGCTCTCCGCTCGCCTGCCCGAGCCATGCTTTCTCTCCGCTCGCGCGTCCAAGATGTGCACTGTCTCGACTTGCCTGCCCCAGCTGTGCGCTCTTGCCGCTCACCCACCTGAGCCTTGCTCGCCCGAGCCGCACTCTCTGTCAAATACCCTTTCAGCGGGGGTCGCTGAAATTCTGCTGGAGGACAATCCCTGTGCAATCTCCTACCACGTCCAGGGGAAAAGACCTCGGGATCCCAGACAGGAGTGGGGCCCTCGGGCTCCCAGGCAGTAATGGCAACAGCGATGGGGAGGTATTGGGGATTGGCGACTGACGCTCTGGACAAAATTCCAGAAAATCAAAAAAATCAGCTTAACCGGTCCCAAGCATTTCGAATCATTTGAACGTACTGTAAGTTTTTGAAATCACTGATTTATGATTCTCACTTTTCCTATTTCTTTGTTCTTAGTTGACTAGATATTAAAAAATTATCTATGGATAATTTTAAGTCAATGCAAGTCTCATTTAAACACAATTCAATTGGACTTCACTAGTTTTATTTCCAATTAGATAACTGAATGCTAACTCAACCATCAAGAACAGAATTCATAGAACCACAGGTTCAACCAAAGTTCTTTTGTTCTTGATGAAAGTCGTACCATGATTTATGTTTCGACAAACTTTTTTGAAAAAATGATTTTAAATTCTTGCTGCTAATCTCTCCAGACTTGGTTGTTAGGATTACTTTTGAGGACAGATGAAGACAAATGAACACTCAGGCATCTCTGAGTGGAGAGAAGTAGTGTTGCCTGCTCATTATGCCCCTCCATAGGAGACATGAACTAGAACTCAAAAATTACAGCACTGTACAGGCCCTTCAGCCCACAAAGTTATGCCAACCTATGTAAACCTACTCCACAACAATCTAAAATTTCCCTTTCTCACAGACATAAATATGTTTCTAAAATCAATTTTCCTATCAATTTGATCCTCAAAATAAAGATGACAAATAAATAATCACTTCATGATTATTTTTTATTCAATCCAAGGTCACAAAAATTCCTTTTTCAAAAATTTAGAGAATTATAGGAGGAATAGATAGGAGGAAAAATATGGAGAAAGATTTCTAGGTGCATAGCAACAGGGGTAAAAATGGGAAGTGCTTTGAGAAGGGAGAGTTTGGGAATCTTGGAAATTACTGTGGATTGAACATTTGCCAATTATCACTAAAAAACAATCAGTATAAAGTTAGTACAAGCTTTGAGATCATTACTACAGAAGACAAATCCTTGGGAATACAGAACGATATGAGTGACTGAGTTACATTACAATCGGGATGGCATTTTCCAACTTGGCTTTCTCTCCCTTAGGATCCTGTCATAGATGTTTGATACCTCCATGGCACAGCCCCAGTGGATAGTCAGGCCATAACCTCCATGGCCATAGTTGTGAATCACCTATAAGACAATCAATCTGAGTCAATCAGCATAATATTGTGAAAAAAAAGGTTAAAAAAAAAGGAAATGAAAACAACAAAAATTTTAAAAAGAACAGAAAATGGACAGCAACTTCATCAGGATATAGTCCCTTCCATAATGTATGGGACAAATGCACTTATTTCCTTTATTTGCCCCTGTGCAACACAGTTTTAAATTTGTAATCAAACAATTCACATGTAATTAAAGTGCACATTACAGATTTTCCTCAAGGTTATTTGTATACATTTTGGTTTGACCATGTAGAAATTACAGCACTTTTTATACATACTGTAATTGACATTGACGGCACATAGGGATCCCCCCCCCCCCCGCCATTTTAACGTGAGATTGTTTTAGTGTTCTCAGTGAGTACTGCCGACAATGAATTCGCTTGGGTCCTGGCAGAATTCCTCTCCATGCCTCACTTCCATTCGGCAGAACCAAAATATGGGGTGAGGCACCAAATCGTTACAGAGGGCCCTCACCTCCACGGTGTCTTCCCCCTGAGAAACTCAACCTAGCCAGGGACGAGTTCAAAAAGATGGAAGAACTCAACATTGTCCGGTGCTCCGATAGTCCTTGGGCCTCCCCTCTCTACATGGTCCCCAAGGCAGTGGAGACTACCGCCGCCCAAATGAGGCCATCATACTGGACAGATATTCCATGCCCCATGTCCAAGACTTCACTGCTAACCTGCAAGGGGCATGGATATTCTCAAAGATGGACCTCAGTAATGATGGCAATTTTTGGGATGTCTTCCAGGTGTACCAGGACCAGATCCTGGTACACCTGGAAGACATTCCACAAACCGGCATCATTACTCCCTTTAGATTGTTTGAATATCTCCATATGCCCTTCAGGTTAAAATCACAGCTCAGACTTTCCAGAGGCTGATGCACTCAGTGGGCTGGGATCACATTTTACCTTCGTCTACCTCTATGACATTTTAACCACCAGCCACACTCGCACTGGGCACACTGCCCACTTAAAGTAATTATTCTCCAGGCTGAGTGATTTTGGCCTAACCATTAACCTGGCCAAGTGCCAGTTTGGTCAAGAGACTATTGACTTCCTGGGCCATTGCATCGACCAACATGGAGCCAGACCATTACCTACTAAGGTGGATGCTATTCGCTCTTTCCCCATGCCATTGACAGTGAAGGGACAAAAGTTTGCAGGTATGGTCAAATTTTATCACCACTTCATACCTGCAGTGGCCTGCATCATGAGCCCACTCTTTCCCCTCATGGCAGGACCCACTAAAAGCATACAATGGACCAAGGAGGTGAGCAAGGCCTTTCAGGCCACCAAAAACAACCTAGCCAATGCCACCCTCCTCGTGTACCCGTTGAAACTTTAACCACCCTCATGACAGACGCCTCCAGCACAGAGGTGCCTAGGTTCCCTGACTCCCACTAAACCTAGACCCCACAGCCAAACCTGCACTTCTGTCCCAAAGACGTGTTTGTTCAGTGTAGGGCTTACCGGCCACCTCTACAGAGGCCTTACGAGGGGCCTTACTTTGCCCTCAGACACAATGGCACCACTTATGTCTTGTACAATAGACTTTCACACTTGACTGGTTGAAACCTGCCTACTTAAACTTGGACCAGCCCATCGCTCATCTGACCCCAATTGGGGCTCGGTCATCCAAGGTAACCAATTGGCAGCTGGCCTGCTCAAGCCATGCTCTGCTGGTGACACAGCCAAGTTGACTATAAAAGGCAGAGCTGCCACTGAATAAACTCAGTGTTGAATAGACTTTACTGATGTGCTTCTTTCTATTACCGAGAGTCATAACCTAGCTGTAGCCGTAGCGATCTTGCTACAGTATCATCCACAGTGCCATCAAAGGCATTACTGATTCTACACTTCTTAAAAGCCTTAAATATAATTCCAGCTCTTACAGTGTCCCTCGAAGTCTTCATTCATTCACACACACCTGTGTAATGGTGGGATATTTCTCTCTTCATGTTAGTGCATGTTCCTTTTCTCCCATCCATTTATTCCAGTGTTCCCTCATTGTTATTTTATACACACATCTCATCAGACCACCAGGAATAACAGCTATCTGGGTTTTCAGTTCATGCGCTTTTTGTTAACTTCTTCAGTTCTCTCCGCCCTGAATTGCAGTTTTTTTTTTTTTTTTTAAAGAGTCCACTAGGACTCTGCAACCATAATTTGATTCCAACTTTGTCCATTCAGCCTTTCGGATGAACATGAATGAACACACCGCATGGAATATTTTCTTCGGATTGAGTCTTTTGTTTAAATATAACAAACAATGTCAGTTTTGTGCCATCAGGACAACAGGCCAGAACTATTGTGCCTTTTCATAACTACTCAGTTTTGTTGGACAGTTCATCAAATGTGACTGGAACTTCATCCATATTCCCTATTTGGCTCAATTCAAAACAAGTTCATTTTCATGCATTTATTACAAACTTATGAAAGTTTAATATTTTGTCTTCATAATCCACTGGCATTTTCTGTGCAATGGTTATTTTTGTACATATTGGTAGACTGTCTCTCTTCTTCTTTGGCTTGGCTTCGGGGACGAAGATTTATGGAGGGGGTAAAAGTCCACGCCAGGCTCGTTTGTGGCTGACAAGTCCGATGCGGGACAGGCAGACACGGTTGCAGCGGCTGCAGGGGAAAATTGGTTGGTTGGGGTTGGGTGTTGGGTTTTTCCTCCTTTGCCTTTTGACTGTACCTTTTCATGAACCGGTAATGCCAACTTTTGCACCAGGAAAATCCTTATGCTTCTGTTCTTCTAATTTCCTGGCCTCATGGTCGAATGCATTTCCCTGATTCCCTTTCTTTTAGCACCAGTTTTTTAACTCTTCCTCAAGTTGTGGCCAATGTTGGGCTGGACAGCCTCTAGCTGTTTTTCTTGCTTTCTCCATGCATGGACCATTTTTGCTGTAGATAGTCCTCCACCAACTTTAGTTGCCGCTCTATTACAGGCTCCTCGGCTTACATTATAACTTTTGGTTTGAATGCTTTGCTCCAAGGTCACCTTCGCATATAAGACCTGGGAGGTTTTTGAGGTATTTTTTTGGGGGAAAAAGGGGAGGGTCCTATAGGCCATCAAATACTGGAATCCGCTCATTTCAGGGCAGCATAATGTTTGGGACATTGGGCTTCACAGGTGTTTGTGAGTACTCAGGTATGTTTAAATGCTTCATTGGTGCAGGTATAAGAGAGCTAGGCTTGCTTCCAAGCTTTTGATCACCTTTGAAGTCAGTAGTTTCCATTTTTCAACCCGAGGACCAGAGTTGTGCCAATGGAAGACAAGAGGATGGAAAAACAAAAATAAAATAGACATTGCCCAAACCTCAGGATTACCAAAATTACCAGTTTGTAACATCATTAAGAAGGAAGAGTATATTGGTGAGCTCAGTAATCACGACAGGACAGGTATTCCAGGGAAGACCTCCACTACTGATGACAGAAGAATTCTCATAATAATGAAGAAAAATTCCCAAATGCATGTATGACAGAAGAGATGCAGGTATGTATATGTCAATGACTGCTATCCACAGAAGACTTCAAGAAAAGAAATACAGAGGCGTCACTGCATGATGCAAACCATGGCAAAGTGGGTATGCTTTGGATCTTGGGCAGTTTCTTTACGCCTCCACACTTCGCTCTTGCCATCATGTTGATTAAGGTTAATCTTGGTCTCATCTGTTCACAAGACCCTTTTCCAGAATTCTACAGGCTCTTTCAAATACATTTTGGCAAAAGATAATCTGGCCAGCCTGTTTCTGTGCGTAACTCGTGGTTTGCATCTTGCAGTGTAGCCTCTATTTCTTTTCATGAAGTCTTCTCTGAACAGTAGTCATGACACATCTGCCCCTACCTCCTGAAGAGTGTTTCTGATCTGTTGGACATATATTTGGGGATTTTTCTTCATTATGATGAGAATTCTTCTGTCATCAGCAGTAGAGGTCTTCCCTGGAATACCAGACCTGTTGTAATTACTGAGCTCACCAGTACACTCTTTCTTCTTAATGATGTCCCAAACTGTTTATTTTGGTCATCCTAAAATTTGGGTGATAACTTCTTTTTTCATCTTAATACCAAGATGAAAATACTAAAAAAAAAAATTGGAAAGTATAGATTAGGAATTCAACTTTAATGGATTTTTCTAGTGAATACAACAAAAAAATTCTGGACCATGTACCATCAGCTGTATAAATTAAAGAAAATATAAGAAAAAATACTCATATGTACTGTAACTTCACTGAGGTGAAGTGATAAATTTTATTTTCTTTCACTTTTTTTGTGTTCATCATTTTAAAAAAAATTACGTTTTGGCATTGTACCTCAAATTTCTCTGGTCCTGTGTTGAAGGTCTGTCGCTCTAAACGGATCCTGCTACGGACGGGTCGAAGTCCAGTCCAGTCTTCTACTATCCTGGCGTTCTGTAAGAATTTTGTTTCTTAATAAATGAACAGATGATTTCCAGATTACAATATGCACTATTAACTAATTTGAATGGCGATGCTATCTTTATTTTGCCATAAAATAGAATAATATTCCGAGAAACAACCTTCAGAGTGGGTACAAGTTTGCAGCCATTTTCCCACACTGTGTTGTGGTCTTTGGGATTGTTCTCCTCACTCCAATTCCCAAGCTGGAAGATTCCTCCGACGGTTACTAATTTACTCCTGAAATGAGACCACGGTAACAACAGTTTATACATTATTTAGATTGAAGGTGACACAGAACTTCACTAAATGTTCTTATCAATCATTAATGATATTACAACATGCATTGCTGTATAACTTGTCGGCCAAGGACACTTTATCTTAATCATTTATTCTGACTTCAGGTTAGAAGCCAGCTTAACTATTAAGTGGGTAGTATGTTAGAACTTTCCCTGAACATGATTCCCTTGGAGAGGGAATATCTCATTTTATATGTGGTATCCTCACACTAATCCAATGACTATTTAGCTGACAGACATGAGAAATTACTAAAACAATTATTGAGTACCTTCCCATTCTGTATATAATAATGATGCAGGGGGCTAATAAATCCCCATGGACGGGGAACGAATGGGAGAGGGGGAAGGATCTAGATGGAAACTCGTGTAACTGTGAAAATGTGGGTAGAAAAAAAGGAGGGCAAACATACCGGTAATTTATGTGTCTTGCTGAATCAAATGAACAATAGCCTTTCCAATGCAATGCAGTAAAAAAATTAAGAGGAATAAATATAACAAACAATTAGTAAATTTTCAAATCACTGTGTATTTTCTAAAAGAGCATGAAAAGAAACAGAAATTATATAAGAAACAAAGGAAAGAGCTGATAGGAAGGAGGAAGGGGATTGCAATGGAGGTTAGTGCAGCCTGAGAAGAATAAAGTTTGAGGTTCAAGGCCAAGAATAATTGGAAGATATTTAATGCTCTGTATTTAACCAAAGACTTTGATTAGCAATCTTCACCATGCTTATTTTTGTGGAATTCAATCGTTTAAGTGCTTTGATCACTCTTACCCTGGTATAATATACGGCAAGGAATAAACCCCACTTCTCAAATCATGTGAGAGAATAAAGTGCTTCATCCAAGGTGCATAAACCTGAATACATTTTCAAATGGGTGAAAAATTAAAACTCACAAAATTAAATTTCATATATTAACCAACACAAAACATATAATTCAATCCCCGAACTTCATGAACAATGCCTTAGAAATTCATTGGCAC
The DNA here is from genome assembly GCF_036971445.1 of Narcine bancroftii. Classification (NCBI taxonomy): domain Eukaryota; kingdom Metazoa; phylum Chordata; class Chondrichthyes; order Torpediniformes; family Narcinidae; genus Narcine; species Narcine bancroftii. The sequence goes on from NC_091472.1 coordinate 125,906,033, forward strand.
CCACTGAGTCACAGCTCCAGTTACTTGGGTTCAATCCTGAACCTTGGTGCTATTTGTCAGGAGCTTACATGTTCTCTAAATTACTCCTAATTTATAGGTAAATGATACAATGTGGGAGTTTGGGGGGATATATGAACTTCAGAATGTATAAAAATAGGTACTTGATGGTTGGCATGAACTGGTGGGCCAAAAGGCCTGTTTCTGTGCTGTACCTCTCCAATGACTTTATGACAAATTCATCAGTCAATACATCAATGATCAATTAACTTTTTTTTAAAAAAAAAATTAGTCAAGGATGTGACACAAACATTACATTCTGTTTGACTGTATTGACACAAGCTCAAGGCCTTTCTTTTGCAAGCTACACGATTTGAGAGCAGGAGATAGAAAATAAGCAAGCCTATTCAGAGGAGAAAGGTCTGTGACAAATAGAGTCATTGACTGGAAGGAGATTTGAACAAAGAATGGATGTTGGCTTGTGCTAAACTAGAGTTTCCAAGTGAAGTTTGATGGTGGAAATGAGGGGGAAGTTGGTGAAAGTCACGAAAGTATGTCAGGCTGGATTAGAACAGATAAATGCTAAAAGGACGCGGATGAGCCAGGTTCCAAGCATTAGGCTGGGAACAGCTCAGGGAGGCAGGGCATGTAATGCGATTACAAAATGGTTGGGTTGACAGTGTTCAAACCAAATACAGTCTAGAACCATGTGAACTAATTTCTAAGTTCAGCATACAATGTCTGTTCTGTACAACCTTTCCTCATAAGACATCCTGCTCATTTCAGACATAAGTTTGAACATGTTCTCTGATCTGCTGTGTTGTAATGTTGTAAAATAACTTTGCTTTAAAAATAATGTCATCACATATATGTTCAGTGTGGGAAACCAGTGTTTAGTGAAACCATAAACTGAGACAGAAAGTGCTTGATTAAATCTCCAGAGAAAGAAAATTTAACTTTGAAGTCATTCTAACTGGGTTCCACTCCAGGAGAAGGAAGGCAATTTCAAAGGAAAAATAAATTTTCATCAGGACCGCGCTGAAAGGAATGACAAAATGTGATAGTGGACTTCTGTGCACGATTTTAAAATTAACAAGAAATGGAAGTATGGAAACAATACTTCTCCATTTCCTGTTTTAAACTGGGAAAAAATCAGTAAGCAAGGATTAATCATTTTCAAGGCAGTAAGTTCTAACATTTGGTAGGGCACAGGGATCAATCAGTCTCAACATTTTACAATTTACATTGGATCTGAACGAAGGTTCCAAATTTGCTAACATTACAAGTGATCAAAATTAGGCAATAAATTAGGTTGCATTGAAGACACAAGGAGACTACATAAAGAGAAGTTAAGTGAGTAGGCACACAGGTCTGGCAAATGGAGAAAATTGCTGGAAAATGTGAAGTTGTCCATTTTGGCATCTTTTTAGATGTCCAGAATCTCAGATTTCAGATGCAGTGGGGTTTGGGGTTTCAAAGCATTATTGCTGCAGGCTAAAATGCAATTCCAGCAGGAAATTACAAAAGTTTGCAGAATGTATCCCTCAGCGAAGTGAATACAAAAGTAGAGAGGCTACTTTCAGTTATATTGGACATTGACAAGATTAAATCTGGAATATTTTAAAGAGCATTGGTCACCATTTTTACAGAAGAATGATAACATGTTCAAAGCTCTTCAGAGAACATATACTAGACTTGTGCCTGGAAAGAGCTCAGTGTCTTATGAGGAAAGGATGTACAGAATAAGCATTATATACCCGACTTGAGAAGAGAGAGGGAGTTGACTGAAATAAAGGTAAACAAGAAATTTGCACATGGGGTCTTGTCTAAAACACAAGTGTTGGACGAACTCAGCAGATCACGCTGTATCCATGGAAAACAAAAAAAAAGTCGACATTAAGGGCTGCCCTTAATGGCTGCTGCCTTTTGCTTTCCATGGATGCTCCAGGACCTGTTGAGTTGCTCCAGCACTTGTGTACTGTACAATTGAAATATGCAAGATTCTGAAGGATATTCACCAGATGGATGTGTAGAGGATGTTTCCTCTTGGAGGAGGGGCTAGAACTAAGTATCATCCACTTAAAAAGAATTTTAAGACAAAGATGAGGCAACATTTCTCTCAGAAAGTACGAGTTTTTGAATTTGTTTAATGCCGATATTTTTGAAAAATAAAGGTTGAAAAGGTTAATGCAAATGAAGGTCCTTGCAAATGAAGGATTGAAGTTAAAATAAAGTCAACAATTATCATATTAAATCCCAGAGGTTTGAGAAACCATGTAGAGTACTCCTGCTTCTAATTTGCATGCTCGTATTTTAGACAACTAAAAATTGTAATTTATTCAATAGTTGTGGATGGATTTAATTAACTTAAAAGTCTAAAGGGAGTAATTTAAACTCATTTGATAGCATAATTTCCCAGCATCAAATGTCTCCAGGTTGCTTGTCATAGTATAAATTGTCACTCCCATTGCTTTCATTATGAGTTCTGAGGTATTGTTGGCTGGTGATATTATATTATTAAAGGATGATTCAAAACAAGTTAAAAAAACAGATCAAGAGAAAAGTAAGTGAAAAATCCTTCTACCTGTTTTGCGACTATTGTGAAGAATTTATGAAATGGGAAGGGGAGAATCTTAGTTTCCTCTCTCAATACCTTATGAGCACTAACTATTAAGTAAACTTGCCCACCTTTATGATCTGTCCTCTAGCAGGCTTCAGCTCCGGGTCTGGCTGCAGCTCTTGAGCTCGTATTCCCGTACAATTCACTATCACGTCAAAATCTGGAGCTAACTATTGTGGTTAGAAGCATGAAACAGCTAATGCATAAGAACATAAAATAAAGGTACATACATACATCAAGATGATGACGAAACAGAAAAAGAGCATTTAATTAATCCAGAGTACCTCTTGAAATGAAGAAATTTTTTTTTCAACAAACTGCACCCCTTGTTCTTTTAACCTTAAATGCAAGAAAATATATCTGTAAAGTTTGTAACTATCTATATTTTCACTTAACTTCTATGTATCACATTGACCTTTATGGAAGAGGAAATAAAATATACAACACCTCTACAAGTAATTACTTCACCTTATTTCTGCAATGCCCTGAAGCCGTAATAGAAAAGCTTTTTAGAGACATTATAGCCCACTGGTGGCCCACACAATAAATTTGGGGAGACCTCGGGTCTGAATCGTGCTAACTCCAGGGTTTAAGAATAGAATTTCAATTCAAGTCTTCATTTTATTTTATCAGTCTTGTAAGAATCCTTTGCCATCCATCCGAGGCTGACAAAATCTAAACTGGGATTTAAAAAAAAAAATGTCATAGCTTACTTTGCCATCATCCATGGTAGGTAGGACTTTCCTTCCAACATTAATGCAGTATTAAACCAACCATAGCTGGGAAAAAAAAAAGAAAATCTGATGAAAGATTGAACTGATGATTGATGTGATGGATGAAGAATCACAAGGACAAATGGAGGAAGGGTGGGTAGGGTTGAGAAGCAATGTGATCTCTCCAACTATCCTAAAGAAAACACATTACCTGTGTCTTGTAACTTAACAGGGCATAGAAGAAATTTTTACCCTTGTTACAGTATTGTTTACTTATATGCTCAGGCTCAGACAATAAACTTGCATAAACTGTATTAAAAAGAGAGAAGCTTTCTGTTCAAAGAATCCTGATATACAAATACAAAAAGAAAATTTTAAAATATGATAACATACATATATAAAATTAGGCTGATCCACAGGTGCTTGACATTTCAAATATTCCAAATGATCAAAATATAAATTTCTTTTGATAATAAGCTTGATTCCTGTAGTGTTGATGCAGGAATTGTTAATTTGCCATGACTTTTTTTTAACCCTTTGATTTGTGCATAGAAGTAAGAGAGAATTGCTACTTTAATTCAGCCACACCATTTTGGTGTTTGTTCCAACATTTCAAGCTAATAATTTTTAGGATTATTCACAAAAATCAATGAGAAGCTGGAACCCAAAAAAGTTAATCTCATAAATGTTGCATCCAACCTCTTGCCTGGCTGAGAACAAATAATTCTGCAAGCTGCAGGAATATAACCATTTATTTTCTGATTTTCAAGATTCAATAACATGACACTCAATTTATTCATTGCATATCTCTGCCATTGCAACCAGCCAATTATTTAAATCTTTCAACCAACTATTCCAATGCTTTCCTGACTGTCTTTCATTCCCTGTGAATTTAAATTCATGGAGGAGCTGCCAATCTATCCAGCATTGTAAGTATTCTGATCAGTGTCATTTGTACAAATTCTAAGATAATGTAAATTCAGACAAGAGAAGCAACTGGTCACATTATGGAAAGTTTCCCCCAAATAATCAGTTGTTTACAATAGAAAGTGGAAGTTGCCACTTGGCCCACTCCACCATTCAATACAGTCATGGCAGATACTTTTTCTCAAAATGACATGCTCATCCCTTTCCATACTCCTTGATGCCTTTAGTCCCCATAAATCTTTCTATTTACTTATATTCTGTGAATTGGCCTCCATACTTTCTTTAGTAGAGAATTCCACAGGTTCAAGACCCTTTAAGTAAAGATATGTTTACACACCTCAGTTGAGAACATCTCACTGTGTACCGTGAGATTAGAAATCCCTGTTCTAATATCCCACTGGCCACAGGAAACATCCTACATGCATTAAATCAGTCTTGGCCTGTGAATTTTGCTGTTTTCCTCTTTCTATTAGTATAGTCAATTATTTAGCAACACATAATACAGACAAAGAAGCATGAATGATTCTGCCTCTCACGTTAACCCAAATGGTTTCACCCTTCATTCTCCCCGTCTTTCTCTTACCTTCTCTGCTAACACAAACTAACTTGTTTTCTCTTTTCCCAGTACTAATGGTGGGTTTTAGACCTGAAATATTAACCCTGATTCTATTTTTATAGATACTGAACTGTTGAGTGTTTCCAGCATTTTCTGTCACTAATGGTACATTTACTCCTGTTAATGTATATTCTGAGCACCTGAAGTCCAAGTACTGATTCCTGCAGTATTCTATAGGTCACTGCCTACTGGTGAGAGTGTTCCATTTATTCCTAATATCTGTCCCCTTTCTATCAAACAGTTTTCAATTCATGATAATCCGAGCTGCATAAAAACTAATCAAGACACTTTTCAAATTAGTGTAACAATTTGAACTTTCCTCGCTGGCCATTTGTGGCTCGCAATATTTTAACTTGAAATGTGAATAACCAAGCTTAGTTATTAAATGTTTATACCTACTTTACAGGTACAAAATGATATGTGATGTAAAGACTTTGATTCAAACTTTTGTGCAAAATATACCTAAATCCAGGGAATAGCTTGAGTTCATTTGCTGTCAAGTGTCTAAATCCCAAAACAATGTCTTTCCAGGATGGGTCCTATGTGGAAGAAAGAAAAATAATTATATTCTTTTACAATCCTAAAAATCAAACATCATAATTATTTTTTTCTTGGTTTTGGCTGCTACAAATTTCAACGACACATCAAATGACTGTTGATTACATAACAACTTATTAGTCGATCTATCTGCCTCCCTGCTTATAAAATTTGTAATGGTCTTTTTCATTGGAATGACCACTTCATTTTCTGATCAGAACAAGATAAAGGAAGTGGTATTCAGTTTGAAATACAAACTCTTGCCCAGTTATTCAGATGTATCTTCATAATTGCTGAGCCTCATTTGGTATACCTGTCAGGATTCAAAAATTTCACCAGCTTCTAAAGATTTTTCAGACATGATGTGAGAATATCGATAGGATTGCATAATGTGGGAGTTTCCTGGATGTAGCTTAGCCAGAAATTTATTTTCAATGTTGGCTACTGTGTTCAAGATACAAACATCAACACCTATAAATTAATGATGAGACTATAAATACTTGAACGTTCAGTAACTCTGCTTGCTTCTTTAGAAAACCCATTAGTTTAATAAAAAATAAATGACACTATATCCGTTAAATTAGCAGCAGGATAACATCATTTGAACTAATGAAATGCTGATCCACCCATAAGACCAGAATGAATTTCAAAGGACATTATATTTTACAGCACTTGCATTTAGAAGATCTTTGTTTGTTCTGATTCTTGTAACAATTTAGGGTCAAATATGAGTGCCCAAGTACAAAATATCATCAGCTGGGTAACTAGATATTCATAGCAATTTTATTTTACTAAACTTTGAATCAATAAAGCTATAAAAGATAAGGATGAGAAAGATAGCCAAGATGCTTTTATTACAAAGCTCCATAAATCACACACAGAATATTGCATGTATTAATCAGGACAGTTTTATTAATATTCTTGTTGGCATTTTTCCAAAGCTAACTCATGAAGAAGCAGGCAAAAACAATTCTGTGCAGCAGTAGCTCATTTGAGCTGAAGATCATTTAGTTCTGAATCAGCGATCCTTCAAGCTGAGAGCGACACGGTTAGTGCAACACTGTTACAGCGCCAGCGACCGGGACCAGGGTTCAAGTCTGTCTGTCAGGCATCTGTACGTTCTCCCCATGTCTTTGTGGGTTTTGTCTGTGTGCTCCGGTTTCCTCCAGTATGATTCAAATCATACTGGGAGTCATAGGTCAATTGGGTGTTTTGGGCAGCACAAGCTCGGGGTCAAAAGGGCCTTTTACTGTGCTGTTTCTCTATATTTAAAAAGTTTAAATTTATGTTGACACTATTTTTGCTTGAATTAAGACAATCTCATTTCTTATGAAAAAGATGCAAAATGAATTTCAGCAAAACTTCAATCCTCTATCCTAGTAGCTGAAAAATCCCAAAGATTTGGTATATGGCTTTTCAGGGCCATGTTTTTCACACTCCTTTGAAACTTACTAGGGCCTTGTTTCCGATAGTCCCAGGTTGGCTGGAAATTTTATTATATTACTACATAATTTTTTTAATTAAAAGAGATTTAAAAATGTGTTATTCTGAAAATTATGCCAGCCTGGCACTACCAAATTCCTGAGCCTGCCAGATTTAGGGAGAAACCATCCACTTCTCTTTAATAGGACAAAATGTCATACAATGTCTAGATTTTATCTTTCCTCTTTACTATTTTGGTGCTTTTATCTCTGTATCACCTAAAATTTCCAGAAATCTGAACTCATCATATTCGCAGATAATACTGTACTACTAAATTACTCGTGGAACAGGGAACAAAACTTACCGAAGAATATAGACTAAGTGGAGTGAAACAGGAATGTCTGCAAACAGTGTGATTGTAGTAAATACACAAAATTTGTGGAGAAACTCATGGGTTCTTTTCTCTCCTGACCTCCTGTAGCAATAGACCCAGTAGCAATAGATATTCACCAAGACAAAGGGTTACTTGAACAAAAATTGCTTTTAATTATCTTTAAACATGAAAACAGGATCAAACTTTATCTTATCACTATTGACTTAACTAACCTAACTTAACCCCCCTTCTAATTCTACACATGTAATGTGTGTGTAAGTTTAGAAAAGTGTTTTGATTCACAGTCCAATCTCACTTCTCATTCCTCCAAGTTTACTGGTTGCAGGGAATTCTTATACTGTGCACAGAATTTAACATTTAACAGGCTTTAGTGGTTGAAAGGTAAATGGTTACCTACTCAGGAAGGTTCTTGTCAGTTTTCAGAGAGAGATTTGTTGTTCCTGGACACAAACTGATCCCTTATAATCAGCCACATCAGTGTCTTGCTGAAGAAACTTGCTCCATCAGGGTTTTCCAGATGATAACCTCTTTCTTTCAGGTCACTCTTATTTCAAGCGAAGCATTAGATAGCCAGTCCTCTGCTCTTGCATGAACCACAAGGGCTTTGAACAGGCTGAACTAAGCAGTCACAACCCATCTTCCAAATGGGGTTTTCCACAAGCTTGCCACTTTGTCCTGTTCCAGTCCCAGCTGCTGCTTCTGCTGACTGTAGCACTGCAGAACTGATCTCTCTCTCTCTCTCTTACTCAGACAAAAAGTCTGTTTGACTCTGTCTGCTTGCAAAACCACATGATCATCTTAGAACAGCAAGCTGCACTCCCAGACAGCCTGCGGCTCCAAACTACTCCTCCGATCTCTTTTATCTGTTGTTTTTCAAAACAACAATCCATTAATGAAGTCTCTATAGACACTCCCCAAAGATTTTGCAAAGGCCCCCAGTCTGGCTTGAGCAGAGCTCCGGTATTTTAAATGAAATCTATTTTGAAGTGTTTGTATGTGACCTACACTAAAAAAAATCTGCCTCAATTTATCTCCCAAAAACACATCCATATACAATACAAACACAACATAATCTGTCACACTCCTATCCATGCCTCTTGGCTGTTGAACTATACTCCTCTCCCTGTCCCTTCTTCTCTGCTCCCCTTCCTTTTTATTCAAGCACCTTCCTGGTTTACCTTGACAAGAGCCCAGGCCTGAAATGTTGGTTATATACCCTTTCCCCTCTTGATTCTGCAGGACCTGCTGAATTTCTCTAGCAATTTTTTTGTATTCATAGACTAAGTGCACAAAAGTTGGAAAATAGTGTAAGAGTCTTGATCAGATCCCATTTTGTTAACCTGACTAATATGGGCACTAAATTGTCACTTTGAACAAGATCATGTCCAAGACAATGACTTACTGGCACAGGTTCTTTGAAGATGTTGTACCCAGACTGTAAAAACAAACCCATCTTGTTGGCATCGGGTGAATTCATATAACCCAATAGATAATCAAATGTTTCTTTGTTCCATTTACTGCAGTTAAAATACAGGAAAATATGAGAATTTATTACTCAATTGAAGGAACATACAAATATTTACTAATCTTCAAAACTAACTCCAAAATAAATATTAGCTGGTATTGTGCATTGTTCCGATAAGAACTATGGGCTAGAGTAATCAATAGAATATTAAACTAGCAATAAATTTCAGAATCCATAAAGTGATACCACAGCACATTAATGTTGCACTAATATAGCAATACACCATGTAGTATGGGATGTACATTAACATACTTGATTTTTCCATTATCAAGTGTTCTTGACTTAAAATATGCCATGCAGGATTCATTATGAGAAATTGGACGCAGAAATGCAAAAAAAAATTTCCATGCTTTTAAAATTCATTCTTGTACCATTATTACTTTTCAAACTATGGATTTTATGGAAGTAACAGAATTGTACTGAACAACAAGTGTTAACAAAAGTAGTGATACTTGTTAATCCTTCTAAACAAAATAGTGATCAAGATCCGTTTCTCTTGTGAATACTGATGCAAAGTATTCATTTAGGACCCCCCAACCTCCTCTGCCTCCAGACATGTTGTCTCCTTCATCCTTTAGCACCCCAACTTCATTCCAGTCATCCTTCTGTTCTTTACAAATGCTAAAATGCCTCGGGGTTCTCCTTAATCCTACATGCCAAGGCCTTCTCATGCTCCCTTTGAGCTTTCCCAAGTCCTTTCTTAAGCTCCTTCCTGGCTACCATATAGGTCTCATGAGCCCTTCCTGTTTCCTGCTTCCTATATCTAATGTATGCTTCCTTTTTCCTCTTGACGAGTTGCCTGACTTGTTTCATCATCCACGGTTTCATTTTCCTACCATCTTTTCCTTGTTCCAGTGGGATAAGCCTATCTTGAACCCTGCACAAGTGGTCCCTCGACTTCCTCCACATGACTTCTGTGCTTTCACCTTTAAACATCTGTTTACAATTTATTTTTGCTCATTCCTGCCTCATCCCTTCCTCAGTTAAGCACTTTCCCAGTTTGACTGTTTTATCCTTTTCCATAGCGTTGTTGAAGCTAAGGGAGTTGTAGTCACTCTCACCAAAATGCTCCCCTACCAAGAGGTCCTTAGATCCCCTCTAAACCTTCTCCAACTCACTGTAAACTGATGCCCTTCGGTAATTAGCGAGAATCTATTTCTGACTCTGCCATTCCTTTCTTTGCTTTCTCCATTTGTAAAATTAAACATTGAATTAGATTAATCACCATCCACTATTTGTCAATGTTGATGTGGTCTGCCAATCTACAACTCAAGTCACTTAAGCCCTCTTAGGAAGAAATAATCTGCCAAAAGGTTAGTGGTGCAGATGGAACCATAAGTCCACATTTTAAGAATGAAAACAAAATAAAACAAAAAATATAGTAATGACTTGGAAAAAAATGCAGAAACACAATAAAATGTTCCATGCGTATTAAAATGTATTCTTCTACCATTATGCACCTTGTAATGAGGCATAATTTGATATCCAGTATATCTATTTATAAAAAAGTATAAAAATAATTCTTCTTACAATTCCTCTGGTTTCTCTTCATCAAATACATAAGGTTGCCACAACCCTGCAGCCCCATCACTTGCAGTATCTGGTGTAAAAGTATCTGCATAAATGACAACTGTCAATGGGTTGACTCGGGGTTGAAAGCGATTAACAATGCATTGAGCTGAAGATAAGCCAATTACTCCCGCTCCAATCACAGCCACACGCATTTCTTGTCCTGAAATGTTGACCGTCTGAATCTAGAAAAGAAACAGAGAAAAATGATTCATGTATTCGCTACTAAACTTCACAACGAGGACTGATGACAGCTTCCTGTGATCAGAACAATCTTTGCCCTTAGTTATAAAATAAAGTAACTGTTGTACTAATTATTAACTAACCATTTGCAATATTGTGAAGGTTAAGCCCTCTGGTTGTTTCTGAATGCTCACGTGGCGTTAGTTGTAGTTTGCTAGTACTAGTCTGATCTCTGAATCAGAAGTTATGGCTTGAAATCACTTTGAAAATCAGGGAAAATATTCCATGGTCCGTGCAATATGTATCCTGCAAATAACATAACACAGGTAATTTGTATATTACATTGTTCTATGTGGACAAAGTTGCAGTCTAGTTTTCTTTATTACAAAGGTGACTATATTTCAAAAGTGCTCCATTCTATCACAGAACATTTCCAACGTGAAGTATAACTACCCAATACTTTGTAAATGTAATAAGCTTTATGTCTCAATAAAAACTTATGGATGAAAATATATTTCTTCAGTACGATCTTCATCTTTACCAATGACTTTAAATATACAATGCTGAATTTGATCTCTCCACCAAGGAAAATAGATTCTTCTTATTTACTCAGTTTTAAACACAACAAATATATCTGTCCTCAGATTGCTCAATTTTCAAGAAAACAATTATACTCTACCCATCTCTCTGCATATAAAACAATCCTAGCAACACCTTCAAGAATCTCTCATAGACCTTTACTGTAAAGTATCTGAATTCATTTTTTGGCCCAGCTTTGCATTATGTAACACACTTTCAATAATCTCCCTGCTCTTAATTTCTTGGCTTGTCTATCTATACCCCTCAAAATTTTGTATTCCTCAATATGTTTCCTGTTGGGACTTGGGTCAGGATAGAGGTTTGTTTTATCTCTATTGCTTCCGGTTTTCAGCTCTACCTGCTGAAGATTGAACGTGTTCATTCTGCTTGAGGAGCCAAGGAACATGAAATATTGAGTCTCTGAGATACCAGATGGAAGTCTTCTTTTACTCTTCTAAGGAGCAGCAAAACTTCAAAGTGTCATTGAATGAGTCTTCAACATCAAGATTCCTTTATTGCCATGTAACAATACAGAACATGAAATTACTTTCTGCTTGCTGTCAGGCAAGACAGAGTTGTCATTCGTGTCACCTGACACCCCAGACAGTAACAGGGAAAGAGATGCAAGAGAGTCCCTCAGAGTCACCAAGAGTCTGTGGATTCGCCTCTTGTGTTCCCGCAGCCTCTGCAGCTGCGCAAACTCCTGTTCAATTCATCGGCCTCCTCCAAACCTCCAAGACAATCAGCACCCGAGGCCATTCAGGAGCCTTCTTGCCCTCAGCCCACTCTTTAATCTCAGCTCCAATACCTGGTTCCCATGAGCCCGTCTGTTTCACTCAAGCAGGCTATGAGAGCAAAGTCACAAACTCATCACGACTGCGGTTGCACATCCCGCACCTCAGTCTGAAGGGAATGGTATGATTTCCATGGCACACCAGCAGTTATGTAGTTTTCACACACTGCGGCCTTGATCAAATAACAAGAAGCATCAAGACAGGAGACCAGGCCAAACACAATCTGCTGGAACTCAGCAGGTCAAGCAGAATCCATGTGAGAAAAATGGTCAACGTTTCAAATTGAAACTCTTTATCAATTGGGCCCTGTTGCACAAGACACGCAATCTCCCATTCAAGCACACCCAGCTCCACCCCCAACTTCTCCCATCCTTTTTGCATCTCTCTCAGCTAAATCTGATATAATGTGAACTCTGCCCCTCCCCAAAAGCTGTCGGTTTTATTTCTCCTGGAACCCCACTAGCCAGTCCACCCACCGCCAATCATCTTTCCCTCATCGTTCCGAAATAGCCTCGCAGTCTGAAGTTGACAACTTAATGCAAAATCAGACCCGCCTCCTTAAAGAGTACGAGACTGTGAGAGATGATAAAAACTGACATTGCAATATGAACATGAAGAAATGAAGAAAATAAAATTGATACATAAGTAAATGAATGAAGCCAGTACAAACAACATGAGACATGGATATTAGAAGGCAGGAAGCTGACACTGTCTGAGTAAGATAAGAATCTCCTACAGCAGCAAGTTCACTGAATGAAGGAGAGAAGGACAGACAATTGAGAATAGAAGTAGAGTTAGTCTGAACGAGATAAGGGTCGCCAAGCCCCAGATAGAATTAGCAAGGCTTGCATAAATAATTAGAAGACCTTAGACAGTATTAGCAAGTTATACATCTATAATTAGTAAGCCATACACAGATTTTTCAAGTATGCATATTTAACTAGTAAACCCTAGACAAGATTAACGAACCCTGCAGATGAAGGGACTTTAGCCCTGAGAGTCGGGAAGGTGTGAATGGGGACAAGGGCTAGGATGTGAATGAGGACAATGGGAATAATGGCATAAGAAGACACCCACAGGATACCCCCTGGTCCTCCAAGTGTACTGAAACTGCACGTAGGCAGGAAGGATTACCTATGCCAAACCCATCCAGGGGGCAGAAGAATGTAAGGGGGAGGGCACTCTGATACTGAAATTGACTGTATAAAAGTTGGGTGAGCCCCAGTATGTGTGTGTATTCCCAGGGTAAGGGGAAGCACCCAACTTTGCATTGTTGTTGTAATAAATGTTCTTTGTTCTCAATTTTTGTCTCGAGCAATTTCTTTAAAGGTACTTCTATTTCTAACAAGACGGAAGCTTCCACTGTCCGCCTGACTAGACATGCAGCACGATAGCAGGCCATTTCGGTCCACGAGTCCGTCTGGCAAACTTACACCCCATTCACCTCCACCCCCGGGGACGTTTCCAACGGCAGGCTGTGATGGCCCAATGCTCCGCAGTGTGTGCTTTGTCAGATAATGCGGCGGATTATCCTGCGGGAGGGGCGGCAAGGTTGGCGCCACGCCCTGACAGCGCCAGAATTTCTACCTTCTCCCCTTGTCTGCGTGGACTTTCTCCCACCATCCTAAAACATCCGGGGGTCCAGGTGAATGGGGCGGCATGGGATCGTGGGCCGAAGTGGTCTAAGTGTCACCTGAGTGATGGAAACAGGTTGAATCCGATCAAGATCCTGGGGAAACATCAAGACGGAAAGAGAAGTTACCATTTGATATGAAACACTGCAATCATGAGCCAGAAACCATCCGTTTCCTTCAGACAGTTGCCAAATGATAACAGGGTAAATATAGTTCGGTGAGACGAAGTGAGTGCCATTGTTTAACAGAGGTCGACGGCACAGCGATGGTATCTTGGAGTCACTCCGTGTTTCAGCTTGCAGGACCGGGCTCTATTTACCATTTTCACCCGGACCTCAGATTCTCTCCTTCCTTTCTTTATCCATATCCGATTTTGTTCTTCCCATATCGATATGCTATTGAGGTTGTCTGCCCTGCTGGTGTTGCCAGCAAATTCTTCTCATTCCTAAATACAAGATCCACGCGTGCAATGGACAATGGCTACCAGAAGAATTTGGATAATAAACAAACAAGAGTAAATATCAAATGCACCGAGATTACATGTCGCTCTGTAAGAACCGGGACCACGGTCCCTCCGTTTTAGCCGCATACTCCCTGCACAGGTGGAGATCGCCACTATCACTGCATGGGGTTAATGAAAGGGAGGGGAGGGGGGCGCTTTAAACCTCTCTGTACCTCGGTTGCTGGCCCTGGGTCGTTGTCCTTCAATCCCCAGCGCATGCGCAGTCCTCGCGCTCCTTCTCCAATTGCGCTCACCGTGATTGACCTTCCGCCGCGCGCGCGCCGGCTCCGGCCCCGCCCTTCCACGGCGCGCGTCTGCTCTGGCCCCCCCCCTTCCACCGCGCGCGCCGGCTCTGGCCTGCCCTTCCACGGCGCGCGTCGGCTCTGGCCCCCCCCCCACCTTCCACCGCGCGCGCCGGCTCTGGCCCGCCCTTCCACGCTCGCGACCTATCCTTTCAGCTGAGTGGCGGTCAGTTGGCTTTTGGCTTCGGTCCAGAGCACTTGCCAAACCCCAGGATGGCCCTGGTAACGGTGTCGCGTTCTCCGACTCCGAGCGCTTCCTCTCGTCCCAGTGTTTCGGTGAGTGTCCGGGAGATGATGCCAGTCAGTTAAAGCCTCTTTCAAGTGTCCGTTCGAGCTGGCATATTGACCCTTGTTGACCAAAATGTCCAGTTTAACAAATTAAACTCACGCCACCCAGCTAAATATCTCGGTGTTGTTGATCCTACTTAATTGGATAATAATTCTCAGATTAATAGTCAGTATTCACTCTGATTTTACATCATATTAGCGTTAGTGTTTAAAAACTACTCCCGCAAATATCGAGTGCACAGTTAAATACTAAAGAATGGAAGAGTCACAAAACAAATGTGCTCTTCAGCCATTGATGAAACATTCTTCCTAAAATTCCCTCTCCATCAGCAGACCGTTACCTTTGAATTTGTGGCCTTCGCTGATAGGAATTATGTCTTACTACCTTCATCCATGCATGCTTTTTATGTGTGTTTGCATTAGCCAGCACCTCCCTTTCTTACATAGTTTAAGGAATGCAGATCTGCCTGATCTATTCTCATAACTGAAATGTTCTCTCCACTGAATCTCTGTTTCTCATTCAACTACTCTCTTACCTATTCAGTCCTATTTTGCGAGGTCCTATCATACCAAAATGAAGTTGGTCTTCCTCCAATTGCAGGCATTCATTTCCTTGGTGGGAAAGTACATGAGTCCATGGACAAAGCTGTGAATGTGGGAGTGTGGCACAAAACTGAAATAGTTGACTACTGGGACAACTCTGTCACTGATGTGACAGAGCAAAGGTGCTAAGTGAAGTGATCTCCTAATTTGCACCCAGTCTCTTCGATGCAGAGAAGGCTGCAAAGGGAGCACTGGATCCAGGAAACCAGTCCTGCGGATACACATGAAAGGACTGTTTGGGGCTACAGACCAAGGTGAGGGAGGAGCTGTGGGCGCAAATGTGGCGCCTCCTGCGGCCACAGGGAAAGGGGTCGGGGGGGGGGGATTGATGGGGAAGGATGAGTGCACGAGGGAGTCGAGAAGGGAACAGTCCCTACGGAAAACAGAGGGCGGAGGAGAGGGGAAGATGTGGCTGGTGGTGGGATCCTGTTGTCAGTGCCGGAAATTCCAGAGGATAATGTATTGGGTGTGGAGGCTGTTGGGGTGGTAGATGAGGATGAGGGGGAATTCTGTAACATCTGGGGGCAGAGGGGATCAGGAAGATAAGTGGGAAATGGAGGAGATCCGGGTAAGGGCTGAGTTGATGGTGGTGGAGGAGAAGCAACATTTGTGGAAGAAGGCAGACATTTCTAAAGATCTGGACTGGAAGACCTCATCTTGGGAACAGATGTGGTGGAAATGGAGAAATTGAGAGAAAGGATAGAATCCTTGCAGGGATCAGGGTGTGAGGAAGTGTAATCAAGGTAATTGTGTGAGTTGTTGGATTGGTAATATATGTCGATGGAAAGCTTGTCTCCCGAGATGGAGACAGAGATCCAGGAAGGGGAGAGTGTTGTTGGAGGTGGACCAGGTGTGTTCGAGATCGGGGTAGAAATTGGCTGCGAAGTGGATGAAGTTGACAAGCTCATCACGGGTGCATGAGGCAGCCCTGATGTAGTCATCGATATACCAGAGGAAGAATTGAGGTAGATCCCATCATTAGAAGTGATCCAGGAGGGAAGGCACATTTAATATTTAATGCTTCTAGCAATCTTATTGCAATTTTGAAATATCAATGGTAAAGCATATTTTTGATATTCTTCCCATTTATTGTAGCATTCAACAACGTTTAAAGAGGATACAAGAATAAATCCTAATGCACGAATGGTTCTCACGAACACATTATTTCTGATCTTGTGCATCTTCTCCATTCTGAAATTCTCTGATTTCACAACTTCATTGCGTGTAGATACAAAAGTCCTTAGAGTTTAAAAACAAGCAGGCAATAGGCAACTCTACTTGACAACTGGAGGTTAAGTCTCAATGTTTACTAAAATGCAGATTCTATTCAGTGTACTGTATTTGCTTTTTTATTAAGGAATAATAATCTGTGGAGCCAAACATATTTTTAAAGTAATATTGCAACAGGCTGATTGCTTTAATAGTTACATAAAATATAAACAGGATATGCACATCCTTCATTAACAGAGTATGTTTTGTGAATAAGTATAAAAATAAAGCATTTACTATTTTCTTTTAAACCATTTGTAAAAACTTGTGAACAATTTCATCTTTGACATGTAATGTAATTGTAGGATCAAGACAAACTTTCTAAAAAAAAAAATTCATGTAATATCTAGTCTTTGTAAGTCACACATGCATATACAAGTCATGGGTATGTTATGTTCTTATTTGCATGACATTCAAATAGAAATTAAATGATCAGAATCAGAATTTATTGTCATGAACTTAGTTTCCCAAAATTCATTGTTTGTGTCAGCTTGCTATAAAATTACATGTCAAAAGAAATAAATTACCGAAAGTGAGGTAGTGTCTGTGGTTCATTTTCCATTCAGAAATTTGATGACAAGAGAGGAAGAAGTTGTCCTTGTTATGCTGGGTGTCCATCTTCAGGCTCCTGTACCTCCTTCCCAATTGTAGCAGACTGGAGAGGGTATGACCTGGGCAATGAGGGTCCTTGAGGATAGAGACTCCTTTAGACACCAGCTCTTGTAGATGTCTTCGATGGAGTGAAGACTAATGTCCATGATGGTGCTGACTGAGTTCACAACTCCGTAGATTTTTACTTATCATGTGCATTGGCACTTCCATACCAGACAGTGATAGAACCAATCAGAATGCTCTCCACTGTCCACCTGTAGAAATCTGCAAGAGTCGTTGGTGACATGCCAAATATCCTCAAACTCCTCACGAACTATAGTCACTGGTAAGTCTTCTTCATAGATGCATTAACATGGAGGCCCCAGGGCAGAGCTTCAGAAATATTCACACCCAGGAAACTGACGTTCTTAACCCTTTCCACTGCTAACCCCTTGAGCAGGACTGGTTTGTGTTCTGCTCATGTCCCCTTCCTGAAGTCCACAATCAGCTCCTTGGTTTTGCAAATGTTGAGTGCAAGATTGTTGTAGCACCACTCAACAAGCTGATCTTTCTCCTGCCTGTATGCTTCCTTATCGCTGTCTGTGATTCTGTTGACAACAGGGGTATCATCTGCAAATTTGTCGAGTGCATTTGAATTGTGCCTAGCCACACAGTCTTGGGTGGAGGGTGGTCTTAGCACACATCCTTGAGGTGCATCTGTGTTGATGGTCAAATGACAAGATGTTGTTTTTGATTCATATTGACTGTGGTCTTCTGATGAGGAAGTCAAGGATCCAGTTGCAGAGGGGAGTGCTGAAGCTCAAGTTTTGGAGCAGTCAATGAAGAAGAAATTGATTTTCCATGTTGCTGTAATCTAGGTGATCCAGAGCAGAGTGAAGAGCCATATTGCATCTGCTGTGGAGTGATAATGTTGGTAGGTGAATTGCATTGTGCCCAGATCTTGGGTATGAATTAATTCTGGCCTCGAATAGAAATATTTCATAATAATTTAGTAGTTGATTCACTTTGATAAGACAGAATTAACTTAATACTACAATCCTGAGGAATTTAATGTTAATTTATTTGCTGATGACATTTTGATTTACTTAACAGAACCACAAAATTCATTAAGGTAATTATATGAGAGATTGAAACAATATGGTCAAATATCAGGTTATAAGATTAATTGAGATAAAAGTGAGATTTTGCCATCAGCTATTGGTGAAAATTGTTCAATTTAAGTGGTCAGATCAAATCAAATATTTAGGTATTACAATTGATATGATCAGTTAGATCATTTATACAAATTCAATTATTTACCTTAATGAAATTAAAGAGGATTTAAATAGATGGAAATATTTACCTATCACATTAATAGGCAGAGTTAATTGTAGTAAGTTGAAGGTTTTTTTCCGAGAATTCAGTATTTATTTCAAACTATTTCTTGTGAAGATTTAAACTCTTTCATGAGAAAGTTCTTGTGGAGAGGTAAAATGGCAAGGGTTTCTTTACAAAAATTAACTTGCAAATATAAACTAGGAGGTTTCCAGCTTCCAAATTTTCAAAATTATAAAGAAGCACAATTGAGGTTTCTTAATAGAAGGTTTGATTTAGATAATTCATTAGTATGGGCTAATATGGAATTATCTAATATTGGTGAGAAAAATATGATACAATTTATTTATAAATGGAATACTAAGTTATTAATTATTAATAATGGTCCACTGATTTTGAGACATTTGATTGAATTATGGAATAAAATAAATGATGAGATAGGTACTCAGGGGAAAATTTCAGCAAAAACACCTCTATATCAGAATAAACTTTTTTCTTTTACTCTTAATAATCAGTTTTTGAAAATATAGAATCAGAAAGGAATTAAAACAATACAAGATTGTTATGAGGTTGATTATTTTATTTCTTTCCAGAGAATGAAAGAAAAATATGAAATTCCAAATTATACACTTTTTTGTTATTATCAAGTTAAAGTGTTGCCATTGGATAATTTTGGACATACTTTGAGATCACCAAGACAATCAAATTTTGAAACTTTACTTATGGAAGGTGGTTAAAAGAAATTTATTTCTGAAATGATTAAACTGTTACAAAGTAAAATGCCAAAATTAGATATTCATATTCAGAAATCAAGATTGCAATTCCCAAATACTCTTCCTATTTCAATCAACCATGATGATTGGAGATCTATTTGTAAGGATAATATGTCTCAGATTATTAATATTTGAGATAGGTTCATTATAATTTTTTGCATCATTTGGACTTAACTCCTCTGAAATTAAAGAAATATAATTAAAGTTCTTCAGATTTATGATTTAAATGTTTTAAAGGAGTAGGCTCTTTTTTACATTCGGCTTGGTTATGTGATAAGGTTAAACTTTTTTGGAGACGGCTTAAGGAATTTTTAGAGAAAGTTTTAAGATTCAATTACCAACGTTATTAGGTAATGTTAAAAGATTGAGTTTGATTTTGATGTTAACCAAGTATCAAATTGCATTTTTAAGGTTGGCAATGGCAGTAGCAAGGAATGTATAGCTATTACTTGAAAAAATGAGAATGATTTGTGTGTGGCATATGGAATTGAGGTCATGTGTTCCTTTGGGGAAAAAAAATAACATAATTTATGCGATGAATATATTTTTTTCTAAAGTATGGAGCCCCTATTTGGACTATATGGGTTTAAAATTTTGAATGCCCTGTACCTCGTCATGATATCTATGTTGTTTACTGTATTTTTTATGTTAAATCTCCATTCCTTTCAGATCTTTGGAGGTGGGATGTGGTGGGTATGGGGGAGGGGGATGAGTGTTAAATATTGTACATTTAAAATATTAAATAAAGTGTTCAAAAACAAAAAAAAAGAAAATTTCAAGAGAGTTTAATTGGGTGGAAGGCTTTAACCTAAAATTGATCTATATATGTTTAAAAAAGATCCTTGAATGAATAGCCATAATGCAACCAGGAAATGTATTGTCTTTCAAGTGAGTTAGTTGGTAAAATGCAGCTGACTACTGCAGAATCATGCAAGCAAGTGTGGTTTATACCACAACCTATATAGACCAGGGAGTTAAAGCCGTTAAAACATCTTGCGGAGGGGATTTCTTTTCTCTTTTTTACGTTGTTTTTCCTATTTTTGTTTTTCTTGTTGTATACCTCGATTAATTAAAAATAATACTACATATGTTACTAATATTGTAAAAGTGGGAGGAATGGGAGAAGGTGGATGAATGGACAAAGGATTTTAAGAAATACCTGATGGCAGGGAAATTAAATTTTGCTAGAATTAATATAAATTGAATACAGTATCAAATAAAATGGAAAAAGTTACTAATATACATGAAAAAAACAAAAGTTGATATAGCTTTTTTATAAGAAACTCATCTGACGGAAAAGGAATATCAAAAGTTGAAAAGAGATTGGGTTGGATTGGTATTAGCATCTTCATTTAATTCAAAAGCTAGAGGTGTGGCAATATTAGTACATAAAAATTTACTTTCTTCTTTCCCGATTTTGGTCACCAGAGTATAGGAAAGATATCAACAATTTGGAGAGAGTGCAGAGAGGATTTACTAGAGTGTTGCCAGGGTTACAGGGCCTAAGTTATAGGAAAAGGTTAAATAAGTTAGGTCTTTATTCTTCAGAGTGTAGAAGGTTGAGAGGAGATTTGATTGAGCTACTGGATTTAAAATTATTAGAGGTATAGATAGAGTGGATATGGAGAAGCTTTTTCATTTAAGAAAGGGGGAGATACAAACAAGAGAACATGAGCTGAGAGTTAGGGGGCAAATGTTTAGAGGAAACATGAGGAGCGACTACTTCACTCAGAGAGTGGTAGGTGTGGAGATGATGTGGAGGAGGTAGGCTCGATATTTGCATTTAAGGAGAAGATGGATATGTATATGGACGTAAAAGGAATGGAAGGTAATGCATTGAGTGTAGGTCAGTGGGGTTAGGTAAAAGTGTTCAGCATGGACTAGAATCGCCATGTGGACCTGTTTCTGTGCAGTAATTGTTATATAGTTATATGATGAATGCACCCTGAAAAAGTAGGTTAACTTGCATGTCTACCAATTGAAGACATCATCAAGCTTTGGATGTATACTATTTATATTAATAAAGTCATTAACATGTTGGATTTTGACAGGAAATTCTCAGTTACAATTAGATTTTAAGCCTGAGATAATCATTTCCTAATCACTTTTTTAAAAAAAAGTTGTTTTATAAATACAATATCATGTTTATTTAATGAACAGACTGTCATCTGTTGGTAGTGATTAAGTGCTTTTCAGCTGCTTTTTATGATCAACTCCTGGCATTTATTGACTTTGGAGCTTTCCCTGGATACAAATGTTAGTATTGATAAAAGTTTTAGTTTTGTTATTGCTGCTTTTTAAAATTTCAATCAAAATTCTAAGCATGTCTTTTGCTGAATAATAATTAAGAACTTGGCTATGACTACAGAAAATAGCAAATGTACCCAAGTCTTATCACAGGCTCGACCTCCCACCCATAGAAGATATCTGTGTGCGATGCTGCATCAGCAAACCTTTTACATCAGAAAGGATGCCAATCAGATTAGTCATAACCTTTTCACTGTAGTCTTAGGAATAAGATGCAGAAGAGGATTGAAAGCTGAGAATAAAAATTTTGCCCAGTTATCTGACCCTTATATTTGTTCTGTTTCATTTCAGTCTCAGTGACAGTTTCTTCGCGGTGAAGGATGCAGCTCTTTCTTTACAGCAGGGAAACAGTTCGCAGGTGTCACTATGTCACCATCCTCGTAAGTATGCAAGTGTGTCATAAATCCTATCTTGGTTAAACAATTAGCTTGCTAACTGCGATTTGATACCATTGCTCTGCTTTCTTTGCAATTTGTAAATATTATACACAATCCAGGGAATATTCAGCTGGTGATGCTAATATCAATAGTTGATAAGTTACAAAAAGATATTCTGTGAGACCAGATATACAACTTCTTAGATAGAGAGGGACTGATTATGGATAGTCAACATGATTTTCTGTATAGTTCGTCAAGTCTAACCAATCTGAGAGTTTTTCAAGGAGGATACCAAGAAAGTTGATGAAAGAAAGGCAGTGGCTTTGTCAACATGAGTAAGGCTTTGACAAGGTCCTGCATGGGAGGTTAGCCAAGAAGGTTCAGTCACCGGTATTCAGGATGTGGTTGCAAGTTAAGACATTGCAGGAGAAGTCTGAAAGTGGCTGTCATGTGAACTCTCTGATCGGATGCCTATGATTGGTGGTGTGCTTCATGGATCAGTACTAGGTCATCTGGATGATGTGGTAAATTGGATCAGCAAATTCCAGATGAAACTAAGATTTACAGCGAGGAAGGCCTTTGATGCACCACCAATCACTCAGGAGGCTATTGTGGAAAAACCAATAGGCTTTAATTCATTTGAGAGGATAGCATATCCTTACTGTTCGGCTGTCCTGTACTGAGTTTCGGGAGCTGAGGAACAGTCACCTTTTTACAGGAACCTGTGGGGTGGGGCCACAGGTACAACTGGCCAATAGATGTGTTTGACCAGATAATTATAAATTAGAGTGTTTACCACATTCACACCTTGTTTTAAAATAGAGCCCCACAGGGTGAAGTGGAACTTACAAGGTTACAAGTTTACAATTTGAAAGTCGTAAGTTCAGTCTATCAGGCAGACTGGTCATTCACTGGGACCGTCGTAGAACTGTTTGTGGCTGCGGTGCAGCAATAGAGTCCTGGACTATCTCAGGTGCCTGTTTGTATCTATCAGTATTGTGCTGTTGGGTGGGCACTGTGCCTGGTGTATCCTCCATTGGGGTGGAGGCAGGATACCAGAGATCAGGTGCATTTAGTGCATGCAGTGGTCTCCAGGGTCCCTAAGTGAGCCGTCCCTAATGGAAGTGGTGTCCTAGTGTCTGTCCGGATATGCCATGTAGGCATATTGTGGGTTGGCATGGAGGAGGTGGACCCTTTTGACCAATGGGTCAGATATATGGTTTCTCACATACCTCCAGAGCAGAATGAGTCCTGGGGACATCAGCCATTACTGGTAGTGTGGTCCCTGTTGCAGATTACCTGGGGAAGGAAAACATATGTTCATGTGGTGTAGCATTAATGGCTGTGCACAGCAGGGCCCTAGTAAAGTTCAGGCCTTTAGGAGAACCTCCTGCCAGCGAGGACTCCCTTTCAGACTGAAGCAGTCTCCTCCCCACTTGCCCATTACCATGGGGGTTGTAACTAGTGTTCCTGCTCGTGGCATTGTCTCTGGCCAACAGGTACTGGTGCAGCTTGTCACTCTTCAAGGAAGGTCCCTGGTCACTGTGGATATAACTGACTTTGATGACTGTGGCAGTGGTCATGTCTGAGCAGGGGATGGCAAATGGAAAATGAGAGTATTCATCAATGTGGTGGTACACCACTGGCCTACTGCAGGGGGGCTACCTCTGTACCTGCAGGAGTGTACCACCAGCCTACTGCAGGGGGCAACCTCTGTATCTGCAGGAGTGTAAGGGGACAGGACAACATCTGGCCGGCTGTCAATCAGTTGATCTGAAGGGATAAAGCCCCACCTGGTCTGGTGTCAATCACCCTCAGGGATATAAGCCTGTGCCAGCCTCCCGAAGTCTCACTCAGTTACTGCAGCAACAGCCAGCCTGGCTCTTTGGAAGTCTTTGTGGATTAAAGCCTGTTATACAGTCTTTACCTCGTGTGTGACTGATTCTGGCTAACAGTGCACCACAGTCAATGATGTTAAGGAAGTACATGGCAGTTCTTTGTCATTGGTCCAGATCTTGTCAATTGAATACGGCAGGTTATGTGCTTTAACAAAGTGAAAAAACCTGGTGACTCTGGGGTGATGGGGATCATTATGGTAGTTTTGCAGTCAATCAATTTAGGTGCTGGTACAAATCCCATGGAACATGGCATCTGGAGGCTCATAAAGTTTCCACGCCCAAGGGGATCACATGATGCACTGGAGAGTGTAGTCAGGTTCCTCGGAGCTCTAGCACAGATGTGGGTAAAAGCATGGAAAAAACCGGTAAAATAGTAGGAAGGTGTTGGAAAATGTGCCTGATAGAAGAATTAGCTTTAGAAGAATAGGCAAGAAGGAGAAAAAAACAATTTTGAAAGAAAATATGGCCCATACGTCCAACAAATGCCAAGAGAACTAGCCTCATGGTGAAGGAAATGGTGGAAGGAGAGAAGCAACAGCCTACCTGGAGGACCTGCGGTGTCTGGAGGCAGTGGGACTCGTTCGACGGTGGATACAGGCACTGATGCTGATATCGTGAAGGTGGAGTCGATGCTGATGCATTGGGTCAAAGCCCGAGGTTTGCGACAGGAATGGGTGGAGAGCGGTCGTAAAGAGGAGGCTGCACCCACAACTCCTGTGGAATGAAGGAGCTGGCGAGGCAGCAGCAACAGCAGAGAGGAGTGCTGATGGCCGAAAAGGGGTTAGCGATGGCAGTGGAAGGGGCGGTGAAGACGATCCCCTGCAACAGCCTTGTGGTGGAGAAAATGATGGTCTGCCCAAAGCACTCAGGGGTAGAAAAGAGGACGATGGAGTTGTGACCTGCTCCACAGGCGGACGGGCCACTGAAATCATCCCCCAAAGATCCTAAGGAAGCAGGAACAAGTGGGCAGGCCTGGAAGAAAACGCGGGTGCTGCAACAAAAGAAATTATGCCCATGCTATTAGGTGACCCCCATGCGTGGAGGAGGAAGAGGGCCGAGGGTGTCACTGGCATGGAGATTGATGGAGGGGGCGAATGAAGGCACAAGCATTCAAGGCTCAGCACCAAAAGAACAGCGAGAAAGAAAAGGTGCACATTGCACCACAGACTTACCCTTGTCTGCAGAGAGAGGTGAGACCCAGGCGCAGCGGCGATGCTCCAGCGACAAAAGAGATGGGCGACTAAGAAGGTGGTAAGCATTGAAGATGGTTGCAATCGGCACACCCAGGGATTAGAAAGGCAGTAGCACCAAGGCTTAAACTTGGTGTCATGGGGAAAGGGAGGGTTGGGTTTGGGAGGGGGAGGTGCAAAGGTTATTTACTGTTTGTTTGGAATATTTTTTTTGTCTTAATTTCCTAGGATTTATTTTGTATATGGCCAGCAGGACCAAAAGGAAGAACACTATGGACTGGGAAAAAGGAAAGTATTTTGTGGGAGAGGTAAAGGTAGGCAATCAAAGGAAAAAGAACTGGGGCAATGAATAAAACAATCAAGTTTTGGAGCTTCAATATTAATGGCTTAAATGGGAAAATGAAGATAAAGTGAGTCTTGGCACATTTTGTAAAAAAAAATGAGGTGGATGTGGCCTTTTTGCAGGAAACTCACCTTACAAATAGTGAACATTTAAAAAAATTAAAAGAACCTGGGTGGGACAAGTGATAGCATCCTCCTTTGGCTCCAAGGCCAGGGGAGTATCTATTTCAATAGGCAAAATTTCCCAGGTCATAGGATGGTCATAGACCCAGGCAGATAGATTTGTAATGGTACGCTGTCAAATATATTGTGAGCCCTGGACACTTATGAATATATATGCCCCTAATTTTGAACACAAAAAAAATTATACAAAATGTCTTTTGCTATTGGTGGAAGGGCTGGAAAATATCTTAATTGCTTGGATCTGGCAATGGACAAATCAGCCAAGAAAGTGACAAGACCTAAGGTGGCATGAAAGAGTTAAATCTGGTGGATGCTTGGCGACAGTGGTATCTGATTACTCCTTCTATTCAGAAAGAACATGACTCCTACACCAGAATTGACTTGTTTCTTGCCTTGGCTCAGCTAGAGGGAAGAATTGTAGAAACTGAATATACAGCTAGGCTATTATCAGATGCAAGCCACAGCATATAGGTGGTGTCTTAACCCACCGCTATTAGAAAAAGAAACAGTTTTGCAGTTGTTAGAGCTTAAATAGAAATGTTTTGTAAAATGAACAGTGCCTCCACTGCCAATAAATTTCTGCTATGGGATACATTAAAAGTTGATCTGAGAGGACAAATAATTAGATATACTAAAAATATTAAAAGAGAGCATATCAGGGAGGACAATGAATTGGAACAAAAGATTACTCAATTGGAAAAAGACTACCAAAGATCAGGCTCTGAGGCAAAGTACAGAACATTAATAAGGTATAATACTTCGCAAACCTACAAAATGAAAAAAGCAATATTAAGATCCAAGCAAAGGTACTATGAGCTAGGGGAAAGAGCCCACAGGCAGCAGAGGAAACTGCAAGGACAATGAACACAATTCAAACAGGGCCAGACAGGATTTCTTACAAAATGAAAGAAATAAATGAAGTGTTTAGGCAGTTATGATATATAATCTGAATTGAAAGGGGATTTGGACAAAATGGAAGAATTCTTGTCCAACCTGGGATTGTCAAAGTTAGAACCTGAAGAGTGGGAAGGGTTGGATATTCCCTTATCGGAGGAAGAACTAGTAAAAGCATTGAGTTCACTGCAGACCAATAGGTCTCTGGGGAAGGATGGGTTCCCTCCTGAGTTTTATTTAGAATTCAAGGACCTGTAAATTTCACTATTTATGGATGTGATAGAACAGGCAGCTGAGTCCCATACCCCCCCCCCATTCTTTTTTGATGGCAATAATTACACTAATTCCTAAAAAAGTTAAGTACCCACTAAAGCTGTCCTCTTGTTGACCAATCTCACTTTTGAATACGGATTATAAAATCATAGCTGAAGCTCTGTCAAATAGATTGGCTCGGTATATACCAAAATTAGTAAATTCAGATCAAATGGGATTCATTCAGAAAAGACCATTAGCAGATAATAGAAGTAAGCTACTTAATATAATACACCTGGCACAGTCAAGGGCGGATCCAAGTATAGCCTTGTCACTTGATGCTGAGAAAGCCTTTGATAGACTGGAATGGGATTTTTTGATGAAAGTGCTAGAGAAATTTGGATTCGGACATTAATTCATAAATTGGATTAAAGCATTGTACTACAAACCCAAGGCCAAAGTTGTCACTAATGGGCAGTCATCTTCAGCTTTTCCACTGACTAGATCTAGTATACAGGGTTGTCCGCTATCCCCTGCTCTATTCATATTGGCAATTGAACCATTAGCGGAAGCCATTTTGCTGGGATCTATGCATCAAAGGGTTCAGAATTGGCCAGGAAGAACACAAAATTAATTTGTTTGTGGATGATATTTTGATATATTTGACAGAGCCAGCAGGGTCATTAGCCAAGTTGTGGACTATACCGGAGGACTATGGAAAAATCTCAGGATATAAAATTAAATACAATAAGAGTGGAATAATGCTGCTAATGAAAGGGGACTAAGACAAATACAAACAGGAAAGTAAACAAACGGCTACTAAAGGGATGAAATATTTAGGAATATAGATAGATAAGAATTTACAAAATTTATATAAATTTAATTATCTCCCCCTACTTGGAAACATTGAGGAGGATTTGCGCAGGTGGATGCACCTGCCTATCACATTGATTGGCAGGGTTAACTGCATTAAAATGAAAGTGATGCTAAGGCTACAATACCTCTTTCAATCTTTGCCCATACCGTTGCCCCAGAGCTTTTTCAAAACACTTGGCAGATGTGTCAAACAATTCCTGTGGAAAATAAAGTAGCTGGAGTCTCCATGGACAAATTGACAATAGCCTGGCAGGAATGAGAGTCCTGGACTTTAAAAAATATTATTGGACGGCCCAGAAGAGGTTTATCACCTCATTCTTTGAGGGAGATGGTTTACCCTCCTTGGAAGAAATTGATCTATACACGGTAGAAGGGGAGATAGCAGGAGAAATGATTTACAAATGGGATATTAATAATGCAAAAAAAAAAGACAACCCGATATTAAAGCACTTGATTTGAACATGGCAAAAGATAAACCAGATTTTTGGGTTAAAAGTAGGGTTGTCCCCTAAAATCAGTCAGGAAAATATTGTGGAAAATATTGTGGAGAAACCAGTAGGCTTTAATTCACTTGAGAACATAGCATATCCTTACTGTTCAGTTGTCCTGCACTGAGTGGCAGGGGGCTGTGGAACAGTCACCTTTATACAGGAGTCTGTGAGGAGGGATCACAGGTACAAATGGTCAATAGATATGCAAAAACCAGATAATTACATATTACAGTGGTTTATCACAGCCTTCAAAGCTTTGAGTGGATCTGGACCAGCTGAAAAAATAGGCTGCAAAATGGAAGGCGGAATTTAATGCAGACAAATTGAGGTGTTGCCCTTGGAGAACAAACCAGGGTAGGGTGTTAGGGTACTGTGTCGTGTTTGGAACAGAGGGATCTGGGAATCCAGATACACATATCCTTGAAAGTAGCATTGCAGGAAGATAGAGTCAGAGCAAGAACTTTTGGCCTTCATAAATCAAAATATTGAGTAAGGGATATGGGATGTCATGTTGAAGTTGTACAAGACATTGGTAAGGCTACATTTGGAGTATTGTGTGCAGTTATGGTCACCTAACTACCGGAAAGCTTTTAATAAGATTGAAAAATTTACCAGGATATTGCCTGGACTTCAGGAACTGGATTACAGGGAAAAGTTAAACAGGTTTGGGCTTTATTCCCTCGAACGTAGAAGAATGGGGGTGGGGGGGGGGGGGGAGATTTGATAGAGATATACAATATAAGAATAGATAAGGTAAGCATGAAGAGGCTTTTTCTGTTGATGTCGAGTGAGATATGAACAAGAGGACCTGAGTTAAGGGTGAAAGGTGAAATACTCAGAGTATGGTGATAGGGTGGAGCAAACTGCCAGCAGAAATAGTGGATGCAAGTTCAACAAAGATAGTTATACAGATGGGAGGGGTATGGAGGCTGAGGTTTGGCTGCAGGTCAATGGGACTAGGAACAAAAATAGCTCAGCACTGATAAGAATAGTCGATAGACCTGTTTTTGTGCTGTAGTGTTCTATGGTTCTTAATATTATTAAAATTTGTCTGAAGCACATTATACTGTTTCAAATAGAAGTCAACATTGACTAGTGTATGTGATGGAGCATCTTCAGCAACTTTCCCCCTTTTTTGCTCTCTTTAAGGAATTTATATTTATTGATCATCCTTTATCTTTTAATTAAGGCAAATTTGGGCATATGTAACTGAGGGATTAAGAGGCCCATATTAAATCAAATAAATATACGTTGAGTTCTAAGTTGAACAATATTACTTGCAAATTTGATCACTTTCTTGGTGTAATTTATTTTTCCAGTTATTCAAAGATTTCACATTTTTTAATTAATAAAAAAAATACATTAAAATACAGTTTTAAGCACTTCTTAAAAATTTGATGCAGGATATTTACAGCTACATCTTCAAGTGATGATCAACCATCTCTGTCCTGAAGACAGGATAAAGCTGGTAACCAAAATGCTGATTATTAAGGTCAACTGGACAAATAGCATATGGTAATAACTCGTATGAGGAAATTCTATGTCATATCTTCAAGTCTATGACCAATACAACACTGGATGGGAGATAAGGAGGATTCAGAAAGGGTTCATGGTGATTTTTTCAGTGAGTGAATGACCAAATGCACTATAATATGGATAAATATGAGGTTATCTGATGGCAAAAGCAGGAAGAAAATTCTTATTTGAACAATGAGAGATTAACAGTGGGGAAGGTGCTGTGAGATCTGCATGTCTTTATGCAGCAGTTGATGAGGTGCAGAAGGCAATGAAAACAAATGGTACATTGGCATTCATAGTGAAGGGAGTTAAGTACAGGAACATGGATGTCTTTTTTATTTGTATACCTTAGTGAAGCAATACCTTGAGTATTAGGATCTCCTTCTGTGAGGAAGAATTTTCTTGCTAAAAAAGGAAGTACAATAAAGATTCAGCAGCTTCCTTGGATTGTAGGATTGATGTAAAGAGAAATTGGATCAATTGGTCTTAAATGCAAAGAGTTTACAAGAATGAAAGGGATTTGGAGGTCTGTGACCATGATGTGCCGTAGGGAATGGAGTTGAGTCCACTGTGGTTTATCTGTATTAATGATTTGGATGGCAATTTAGTTATTACAGTTGGTAAATTTACAATTGATATCAAATTGGTGGTGTAGAGCAGCCATTCTCTATCTTTTATCAGCTGTCCCTCTGACTCTGTTCAAGGATTATGCGGCCCCTTCCATGTGAAGCAGTCAAATTTTAGTTTCTTCCACACATTTCTCCTACCAACTGCATAAAAAACCCTAATTCTTTCACTTAGATGTGCTCTGGCCAGTGGCCTCCAGGGGAGCAGTAGGGTCCCCACTGAGAATGGCTGTGTAGAGAACAGTGAGGAAAGCTATCTATGTTTACCACAGGTTCTAGATCATTTAGGAAGTTGAGTTAAAAGTAATAAATGGAATTTAACTCTGACAAGTGTGAGGTGTTGCATTTTGGTTAATCAAGCCAGGTAAGGACTTCCATGATGAATGATAGGGCCCTGGAGATTGTTGCCAAAAAGTCAGTTGCATAGTTCCCCAAAAGTAGTCATTTGGGTGGATGAGGGATTGAGGAAAGCATTTGCTCACTTTCCTTCACTGGCAGGGTCTTCGATACAGATTTTTGGGGGTTCATGATTCAGCTATACAAGAAGTTGGTGAAACCACACTTGGGGTACTCTTCAAGTAGTTCTGGTTACCCAGCTGCAGGAAGGATATCAAAAAGGTTGAGTTATAGAGAGAGGTTAAATTGGCTGGGTCTTTATTCCCAACAGTGTAAGAAACTGAGGGGTAACCTTGTAAAGATTTATAAAATCATGAGGGGCTGAGATCAAGTCTAACTCCCAGGGTAATTTGATTCCACATCTACCATCAGGAAAGAGGTATAGGTGCCACAATACATGCACGACCAGGGTCAGGAAAATCTGATACCCCTCCACCATCAGACCCCTCAACAATAAACTCAATTGGGGTATGGCCATGTGAAGGATTTAGATGGAGCTCTCTGTGAAGAGTATCAAAAAGATGGTTAAGATTAAGAATTTTTCACTAAAAAAATGGACAAAATAAGTACCAAGAAACCAAGGCAGCCCGAGATCAAAAAATGAAGTTTCTACTCAGCCGGGAGCATTGAGTGAAAGCCCGAAAGGGAGCAGCTCAAGAGCGGCCTCAGGACTGGCGGATGCCAGCAGAGCTGGGAAGTTGGGACAAGAACTAACTATTATCCTGGAGAAAATGGAAAATTTGAGCAACTGATTTGTTAGCATTGAAAATGTAATGAGAGGCATGACTGAAATTAAATAAATCGTTGACGACTACAAACGCAAGATAAGATCAAAGCTTTGGAGAAAGATCCGAAGCAATGGGAGTCGGACAGACAAGGTCTGCTGGACAAGATTGACCACATGAGAATTTTAGCAGATGAAATAATGTCTGAATTATTGGACTGAAAGAAGGAATCAAGGGAAGAGATCTAGTGAACTTCTTCAAAACACTGATCCTGCAAGTGCTGGGAGAAGAGAAATTCAGAGAAAAAATGTGCATTGAAAGGGCTCTCTTGGACTCAAGAGAGCTAGCGATCAGTGACTACGACTGATCCTGGTAAGACTTTTGAGTTACCAGAAATGGGATACAATTCTGGGAGCAATATATGAATACTCTAAGCAAAATAATGGTCCACACAAGATTGACCATGAAAAAATGCTATTTTTCCAAGATTTTAGTCCTACTTAGATTAAGGAAAGGAAGGAGTTTGATGATGTAAAAAAACAACTAGATTCCAAAAACTTGAAATATTCAATGATATACTCTGAGGGTTGAAGTAGCTGAAGGTAATCAACAATTTTTCAAGTCAAAGAACAAGGTGGAAGACTTCTTGCGAAGTTTATGAAAAGACTAAGTTTGCCAAAGAAGAAGACTGTGCGGAATGTTTACAATGGGACTAAGTAAAAGTTGTTTTTTTTTAAACTGTCTTGTATTTATTGTTGAAAAGTAAATTTTATTGAAATTGGAGAACTCAGAAAAGAGTGAAATCTTGGGAAAAGTAGTAGCAAGATGGAGACTCCGTTCTAAGTGGAGAACAGCACCCAGAGAGGAGTATCTATAAGATGGCACTAAAGGGAGGGGTTCTTTGAGAGAAAGATTCTGTGAGCTTTTCATGTGGGCTTTTAGGGTTTCCTGTTTACATCACAGTTGGGGCAGGGACATTGTATGTTTTTTTTAAAGGGGAAAGATCACTATTAAACAATCAAAAAGGTTCTATTGTTAAACAATATTTGTTTAAAAAATCAATATGGGCATACTTAAAAATTTATTTGTCTTAGTGTTCATGGGATAAACTGGAAAGTGAAAAGTAGAGGGGTGATCTTGGCTCACCAAAAAAAAAATTAAAGACAGGTATAGTCTTTCTACAAGAAACTAATCTTACCAAATTGAAACATGCTAAATTAAAAAGGGGATGGGTGAAACAAGTAATATTGTCTAAATTTGGCTCAAAAGCCAGAGGAGTGGAAATTCTAATTAACAAAACTATTCCAATAATAATAGAAGAAACATTGTCTGACCAAGCCAGAAGATTTGTAATGGCACATTGTAAAATTTATGTAGAGTCATGGATGTTTATGAACATCTATGCACCAAATTATGGCGATGATGCCTTTATGAAAGATATCTTTTTAAAAGCAGCAAAAGGTAAACAAAATTTGCTGGTCAGTTTCTGTCTAGATCCAACTTTGGATAAATCAGCCAGACAGTAACAAGGGGAAAAGCTGCAAAAAGGACACTTGCATTTATGAAGTATTTAAATTTGATTGATATCTGGAGACAGCTTAACCCCATAGAAAGAGACTATTTGTTCTACTCAAGGGTACATGATTCATATACAAGGATTGATTTGTTTTTATTGTCTGCCCAGTTAAAAAGTAGAGTGGTAAAACTGAATATTTGGTGAGACTTTTATTGTTGGCATCTCAATGTCATGCTGTTGAAAAGGAAGGACTTTAGTGAGTTTATTAAGAGACGGATAGAACTATTCTTCTACTGATAATAGCTGATAATAGCTTTTTTAATATGGGATGTGCTTAAAGCTTATCTAAGAGGACAAATTATTTCTTGAGAGAATATGCAACAGAATTGGATGGTCAAGAGAGAGATATAATGAAATTGGAGAAAGCATATCAGAGACCATGGTCACAAAAATATTAGACTATTAGAGAATAAAACATTGAAATATAACACATTACAAATATATAGAATAGAAAAAATATATTCCAAGCCAAACAAAAATATTATGAATTGGGAGAATGGGCACATAAAGTTTTATCTTAGCAGTTAAGGGCAGAGGAATCATCTAGAATGATAAATGCAATAAATACAGAGGCCGATATTAAAACATACAATCAAAAAGAAATAAATAATACTTTTAGACAACATTATATGAAACTATATAAAACAGAATTATTATGAGATGGACAAATTTTTACAAATTTTGAACTTCTAAATTTAGAAGATAGAAAATGAATTGATTTAGATGTCTCTTTCACAAGAGAAGAAATCGAAAAAGCCTTGGGTAATTAAAAGCTAACAAATCTCTGGTAGAGGATTGGTTTCCTCCCAAGTTCTACAGACAATTTAAAGATTTACTGATACCTCTTACGATGGATGTATTGGACTTGATGGTTTAGACCCAGACCCTCTCAGAATCTTTCTCAACTGCTATAATTACAGTCCTACCAAAGAAGGGTAGAGACCCATTAAAAACTTCATCATATAGACCTAAATCACTCCTTAATGCTGATTATAAAATTTTGGCAAAGTCATTAGCTAATAGACTGGGACAATATCTACCAAAATTAATACATAAAATATCAGGTGGGATTTTTCAAAGGAAATCAATCTTCAAATAGTCCAAGTAGACTATTTAATACAGCACATATGGCAAAAAAATCAAAGTTGAATCCATCTCCCTCAATGCAGAAAAAGCATTTGATCAATTAGAATGATCTTTATTTAAAACACTGGAAATATTTGGTATAGGCAGAGAATTTAAAAACTGGATAGGAGCTCTTTATCATAAACCACAAACCAAAATCAGATGTTGGTGGTGTTTCCCTTGAATAGATCGAGTAGAAGGGGTGACCTCTGTCTCCGGCACTTTTTATCTTAGCTATTGAACCACTGGCAGAGTTTATAAGGGAGAGTTCTGGATATTAAGGGCTTCAAAGTTGGACAGGAAGAACATACAATTAGTTTATATGCTGATGATGTGCTATTATATATGTCTGACCCAGCTAACTCCTTGATAAAATTACAAACAACATTAGAAAAATATGAAGAATATCAGGTTATAAAATAAATATGGATGAGTGAGATAATGCTATTGAAAAATGTTGATTATGAAAGATATCAAAAAGGTAGTAGATTTAAATGGAAGATAGGTAGAATCAAATATCTAGGAATAATGATGGATAATAATTTACAGAACTTGTATAAATTTAATTACACTCCTCTTAAAAAAAAGAGAAAGATTTACAGAAATGGAATGACCTGCCAATTAGTGAGAAGAGTAAATCATATTAAAATGAAGGTGATGCCAAGATTACAATATCTTTTTCAATCATTACCTATTGCACTACCTAAAAATTTCTTTAAATTATTGAATAATTACATAAAGCAATTCCTATGGAATAACAAAGTGCCAAGAATTTCTTTGGAAAAGTTATCATGGGACTATAAATTGGGAGGACGAAGACTCCTCAAATTCAATAAATACTATTTATCAGTACAAGCAAGATTTTTATCATTCATTTTTGAAGACAGTTCCCCCTTCTTGGATCCAAATGGAATTGAATTCCATACAAGAAGAGTGAAGGACTTTATTTATAAGTGGAATGTTAAGTTAATTCAAAAAGACGGATAACCCTATATTAATACATATAATTAGAATATGGCAA
This sequence comes from Narcine bancroftii, assembly GCF_036971445.1. NCBI lineage: Eukaryota > Metazoa > Chordata > Chondrichthyes > Torpediniformes > Narcinidae > Narcine > Narcine bancroftii. The sequence continues at coordinate 125,941,003 of NC_091472.1, forward strand.
AAAGTAAATGAATGTATTGGAGGAAAAAAAATCAGGTATATCATTAACAATACCATTATGTAAAAATGTGTTGCCTATGAATCTGGGTAATAAAATATTGAATTCATGGTATGATAAAGGAATAAGATATATTGATGATTGTTACATGGAGGAATCTCATGTCTTTTTAACAATTAAGAAATAAATACGAATTAGCTAATAGGACTTTATTTTGTTTTCTCCAGCTAAGATCATTCCTAAGAGAAAGATGTGGCTAAATTTGGCCCCACTTGAAATTAGTGAAATGGAACAAACAACCTAAATTTGTAACTATGCTCTCCAGAATGAAAGTGCAAAACCATGTTTACAGAGATTGAGAGAGAGACCGGAGTTGGATCTAAGTGTTGTAATAATGAAAATGTTGTAATAATGCCTGATTAGCATTTAGATAGCATGTCATCAATTATAAATGCAAGATACGGATTAGAGCAATATAATTTCCTTCACCAATTATATTTCACACCACAGAATTCGCATAAATCAAAATTTGAAGTGTTAGAAATGTGTTTTAGGTGTGGGATAGAAATAGGAATGTTTTTACATGATATGTAGCAGTGTGTGAACGTGAGACCTTTCTGCCAGGATATTACTGAATACCAAATTTTATTTATTAAAATAGCCTTTGAGTGGCTCAGAAATGTATTGGAATTACTTGGAAATCCGACTTCCCTCTACATTTAGCACCATGGACTGCTGAGATGAATAGTTGCATACCTATGGGAAAAAAAATTACATATAACCTAAAGAACAAATATGACATTAATTAAAATATGGCAGCAATATTGGGATCATAGAGAGGCCCAATTGTAATTATAAATAAAATAATAAAATGGATAATAATAAATGCTGCTAAAGTTTAAATACAAGTGGCTTCTCAAATACAATTTTTGATATCAATATAAATGTTTATTTTTGTAAATAAGTTTTATATATATATATAATTATATATATATAATTGGAGAGTTTTTCTATGTATATTTATGCGGGAAAAATAAAATATAAAAAAACAATAAACTCAATCAGGGACTCATTTAAGGACTCTTACATTTGTGCTTCATTGTTTGTTTTTTCCTCTATATTGCACAATCAGCTGTTTACATTTCTTTATTTGTTTACATGTGTACATTGTGTACAGTTTTTTTTTGCATTTTCAATAAGTGGTAATTCTGCCTTGCCTCGAGGAAAAAAGAATCTCCAGTTTATATGTGATGTCAGTCTAATCCCAGCAACACTGGGGCGCACAATTGGGGAAGGACGAATAATTTGAAGTGGGTGACCGTCACGCCCTGTACTTCCAGCGTGGCGATGCAATACCCCTTTATCCCGGTCGAGTGCGACTTCGTCGCTAATGAGATCCTCTGGGTAGTGGGGATAATGTCAAGTCCCCAACAGAGAGCCAGATCTGGCTGGATAAAACCGTCAGTTGACCCAGAGTCAAATAAGCAATTGGTGTAGTGTCCATGCACTTTAATCAGTTCCATTGCTCTGGTGAGGGGATGAGAGCATTGCTGGTTTAATGTTATTGAAGCAGTTGACAGGGGAGTTTTGCGCGATGGCGTCACGCAACGGGATGACATCACGACACGGGATGACGTAGTCAACGCTCGAGGAGCAGGTTGGAGGACCTCCCGGAAGTGCTGTTGTGGCGGCGTTGGCGGGTGAATGGTAAGTAGTGGGGTTTGTAGTTGCTCGCGATTGGCGGTGGGTAGGTCGTTGGTCGCGGCGGTCGGGCCCTGGCGGTCGTCGGCAATGGATGCTAGGGTGAGTACCAGGTTGGCCACGGGGGTGGCTGTGGCGGCGGCAGCAGCGGCGGTAGCGTCGGCCCCGGGGGTGGCTGTGGTGGCGGCAGCAGCGGCGGTAGCGTCGGCCCCGGGGGTGGCTGTGGTGGTGGCAGCAGCGGCGGTAGTGGCGGCCCTGGGGGTAGCTGTGGCGGCGGCAGCAGCGGCGGTAGCGGCGGCCCCGGGGGTGTCTGTGGCGGTGGCAGCAGCGGCGGTAGCGTCGCCCCCGGGGGTGTCTGTGGCGGCGGCGGCAGCGTCGAGTGTTCCGCACGGGGGCGAGAGGCGGGCCAACACCATGGTTGCCAGGGTGGGCTGCCCCTTCCGGGTTCGGCGTCTCCGTGACGTCAGGCGTTGCCGTGCAGGGGAGCCCTCGCTCTCATTGGACGAGAGCTCTGGGGAAGAAGAGTTTGAATGGGATAGTGGCGATTGGGTTTCACACGAGGCACTGTGTTTGCTGGCGGCCATTTTAGACCTACAGACTGCAGCAAAGTGGCCGTTTTAAGGCACTTCTGGCACTTGGCTTTTCTTGCTGGGCACTGGGACCTGCTGTGCTTGTCCCTCCCGCAGAAATAACATTTCGGGTTCGCACGGGGAAGGGTAGCAGCAGCCGACAGGCCGTCAGTATATCGGGGGGTGATAGGGTAGAAGGGCACTCTACTCACATCAGAACGTGGGGTCCATCCCTAGAGAGCTCGGTGGACTTTAAGGCTGCATCCTCCATTGTGATTGCAATCCAGGCCACGTACTCTAGTTTTTCTACCCCTTGTTCGAGCAAGCGCAGCCTCACTTCATTCGATCTGAGCCCGGCCACATAGGCATCCCGGATGAGATCATTTGTGATATCGGTAGCAGTTTTGTCCACAGTTACAGTCCTTGCCCAATGTCTTTAATACTTGTAAATATGCCCTGCTGGACTCGCCGGGCTGTTGCTTCCTCGACACAAGCACGAGCCGGGCATGAACTCTGTTCACTGGTTGATCAGTACCTTTATGGCTGCGGTGTAAGTGGTCTCATCCTGGATGTTCTCGTAGACTCTCAAGGACACCATAGACAGCAATGCTGTTAGACGCTGGTTATCCTCCTCTACCAAAATGAATCTCAGGAAGTTTTCAAAGTTCAGCAGCCAGAAGTTAAAGGCTTTGAAGGCTGTAGCTGACTGTGGGTCGATATCAAGTTTTTCTGGCCGAGTTAAACGCTCCATACCTTTCAAAAAAAATTCTTTTGCTAATAAAATTATAGAGCTCGTCGAAAGAACCAAAGACTTGTTGATCCAAACCAAGGCTTTTATTAGCAAAAGACCGGAGCTCTTCACAGGTGGCCGACCAGTCCGGAATGATCCGACCTAGCTAGGGACACAACCCTCTAAGGCCCAGATAATAGGTGTGGCTTAGCTCTCAGCCAATCGCTGTAAGTACAGTCTAGATACAGTAACTATATACACTATGTACATTGGTGATAGATCTGTACTATCACAATTGTGTACAGTTTTTTTTTGCAATTTCAATAAGTGGTAATTCTGCCTTGCCTCGAGGAAAAAAGAATCTCCAGTTTATATGTGATGTCATCTACATACTCAGACAATAAATCTGAACTTTGACTATTAGTCATTCTTCCTGACCTTTCAAAAAAAGAGTTGGATATAATTCAAATGGAAGAACAGATTAAGCAGAAATAGGTGCTCCATTTGGATGATCAGATTGGATGCTGGAACAGGCTTGGAGGGTCAAATGGCCTACTTCCAATTTCTATCTAAGACCTGGACTTTTGATGTAGTTTCCTGCATGCTAGAGCAAACCTTAAGTGTTTGAGTTTGTCAATTCCTTACAAATTGAATGTAGATTATTTGTATGCAATCAAATTAATTTGACAAATACATAAATACTTTTGTAGGCATGTGATCATTGCAAGAAGTTTGGTCCAGTCAGAGCTTTTTTTTTCCCATGTATGATGTACCAGTTTACTCCAAATAATATGTTCTTGAAGTAATTTTAAAAAAAATTAATTTAGACATACAGCATGGTAACAGGCCATTTTAGCCCACGAGTCTGTGCCACCCAATTAACCTACATCCCTGGTATGTTTGGAATGGTGGGAAGAAACAGGAGCCCCTGGAGAAAACCACAAAGATGCAGGGAGAATGTACAAACCCCTTATGGATTAACTTTGTACAATGCTAGAAGCAGTTTAGGGACCAAAATTGTCGAAATGGGATAAATGATGCTTCAATTGAAATGCTATAATCTCTTGCTGAAACCCTTTCAAAATATTTTGCCCGTGCAGGCAGTACTTCTGGAAAGTATGTCATCTGATCGAATCCGTTATATGGTGGTTGTGTATACAAATGGACACCAGGATACAGAGGAGAATGTTCTTCTCGGAATTGATTTTCCAAGCAAAGAAAGGTATGAAATGTGAACTTCTGCAGAGATGGGTGTGGGAGAATGAAAAAGGTGGTGGCAGTTGGAGATGAATATCGAGAGAAATTGGACCCGAGAAAATTCCTGGAGAAGTGTTTTGATATTTCTCATAAGTAAATTGTATAGTTGACTGAGGGTTGGAGAGGAATTTAAGATTTTTTTCCTATCAAAGGATGAGAAAGACAGAAATTCTCATTATGTTTAAAAGGTACCTTAAAGCAGTCATTCTTGGCTTTTATTCTGCTCTCGTCCCCCAAGGATTCTGCTCACAGAGAGATTAATTGCTTCCTGCTATGCTGTAAATTCCTATACTTAACTTTTCAAATATTTTGTCATCATGAACCAGGACCTCAGTGAAGTTGTGAGCAAATGACTTTGTCCAGCTTCTGTTATTGACTCTTACATAAACTTTTAAATGATCTTCGTGCTTGTCGTGAGGTCTATTTTGTTCTTTTGATATTCTTGCTCAAAATTGAGATTGTAATGAGTGATCCCATGCACTGAATCCAGCAGAAGTTCAATTTGTTTTTCAATTTTTGGGAATTGTCAAAAGCGAGACAAGTATAAGATCAAAAATATAATGCCAACAATTAAGCTATTATGTACATTGTTATCAGTGAAGCAGGGTGAATAGGCAAAGGGACTTTTGCTGAATCATATTTGAGAGCATCGGTCAATCAGTTCAAGAATCAAGTGAAGTGGGAAAATTGTTTGCAATGGCTATTGGAGCATGGAGCACAATATACTTTACAACAGAAGGAAAACAATAGGTGACTATTGGAAGTAGAAGAGAATGTAGAAGTGTGGCTGCAATGCAGAGAAATAGGATTTATTTTGGGTTGCTGTCCCTTGTCACCTAAGGACTAATCTTCTTTAAAAACTGCAAGCTTTTTAAATTTAAGATGTGACTGCAGTGCACATCTTTGCTGACTATGGTACAGCAGTCTCTTTCAAACTGTTCACTAAAAAGCAGAATGCAGGGAATGGTAGAGCTGTGCTTTATTGAAAAACTATATGTTATATAATGCTGATTCTGACATGTCCTCTTTTTGTTCACAGCACGATTAAGGTTGATTGGAGATGCCAACTGACATGAACAATTTGTAGCTAGTTAGTGTTATTTTATTTCTTGTACAGTACCATTATAGCATTATGCAATTGAGGTTGTTTACCTCTTTAAGTTATTTCTGAAAGCTTAAATATATTTGGAACACATACATGATATCTAACTAAACTGATTATATTTTAAAAATAGTCTTTACTTTTCTCCAGCAATATTTGCACAATAGGAATGACCCTTCCTCTCTGGAGTGATACAAGAATTCACTTAGATGGAGACAGGTAAATAACAATTTGCTGCTTTGTTTATGAAAAGGGAAAAAATGGGAATAGTTAATTGTGTACTTAATATGGTATTATTGTTATCCACAATGTCTACAATTTTGAGTTTAAATATGGAGAATTCCTTAATGTTTCATCTGTTAGTTTTACTTGCTTTGCAAGTTTTCAAGGTTATTCAAGAAAACTTCCATTATTCAGAATTTTTTGCACTGAAATTCACTCATAATTTTATAGGTCAAGTTTTTACAGTATCTGTAAAATCAGATAAACCCCTGCCATAATGTTAATTCCATAGTCTATCCTGGTCTAATCTTTATGTTAGAAGGACTTCATCATAAAAATAGAAAATGCTGGAAATATTCAGCAGGTCAGTTTGAAACCACTGGAAGAGAAACAGAGTTAACATTTCAAGTTGAAAACTCTTGGTCAGAACTGGGAAAGAGAGATGGGGTTCCCCATTGGGAACCTGAGAACTCTACTTCATAGCTCTGACAGTGGATCTTCAACATGAAATGTTAACTGTTTCTCGTCCTGCAAATTTAGCCTGACCTATTTTCAACATTTTCCATTTTTATTTTAATTTCCAGCACCTGCTATTTTCACTGGACCTCAGCAAACCTTTTGTAAAATTTGGTGTTCATTACAGCACATAGCTTATCTAATGCAGAAAATGTAAGATATCCAAAGAACTGAAGATGGGTTAAAAACCTCTCAATAATATCTCTTGGTAATCTATATTTGTAACAAACAAAATCTTGTAAAGAGCTATGGCTGCAATGTAAAGAACAAAAAAAAAGTTATTGTGACTCTTTGCCGAGATGCATCAAAAATGATGGGAAGATTGCAAATGCAAATAAAAATATCAGTATGATATCATATCAAGAGAAATGTTGGTATTAGTAATTTCAAATGTTTAAAGCAGTGTTTCATCTAAACATCTCTAAATTTTCAATGTGCAGTTGATATTCTTAACTTGATTGTTTTTAAAATTGGCCCTGTGTGTACAAATACCTAAAAGTATGTATTTGGGACATCATATGTAACAATTTTAGTTGGTTTTTTTGAGGATGTTTCTAAGAAGATTGAAAGCGGGGAGATAAACATCATCCATATGGCATTTGATAAGGAATTGCGTGGATGGCTGTCCTGAAACTTGGGGTACACAGAATCCAAGGCAAGATGGCTAATTGGATCCAAATTGGAGGTGGTGGTAGTTGGATGTTTTTCTGATTGAAAGGCTCTGATTATTGATGCACCACACAAATCAGTGCTGGGACCCTTACTGATTCTGATGTACAGGTACATCTATATCAGATCTATACTGCTAAGAGCTTCAAGTTCCTGAATACCAGCATCTCTGAAGATTTGTCCTGGGGCCTCCATGTCGATGCAATCACGAAGAAGGTTTGCCAGTGGCTATGATTTATGAGTAGTTTGAGGAGATTTGGTATATCACCAAATGCACTTGTAAATATTTACAGGTGTACCGTGGTTACATCACTGTTTGGTATGGAAGTGCCAATGCACAGAACAAGAAAAAAAACTAGTGTGGTGAACTCAGCCAGCGTTATCACAGGCAGCAATCTCCGTTCCATCAAGGACATCTACAGAAGGTGGTGTTTTAAGAAGCAGCCTCTATCCTTAAGGATCCTCATTACCTTGCTCTGCTACCTTCGGGAAGGAGGGACAGGAGTCTAGGATGAACACCTAGCGGCCCAAGGACAGGTTCTTCCCCTCTGCCATCAGATTTCTGAACAGACAATGAACCATAGACACAACCTCACTTTTTGTTATTTTTGGCCTAATTTATTTAGTTTTAAATACAGTTTGATAGCAATAATTACACAGTGATGATATTGCAAAACAACACATTTTGTGACATGTTCGTGACGATAAATTCTGATAGTAACATCTTGGTTTGTAAATGTACCAGGTATGCTTAGTAAGGTTGCAAAATTAAGCCTGCAAGGGCCTCTGAGGTAAAGAATTCTAAAGATTCATTGCGTTCTGCATGATGAACAGCCCTGCCACTTTAGAGACTATATACCCAGATTATAGGCTCTTTTGGCAAGGGAATATGTCATCTATGTGTTAAGAATTTTGTAACTTTCAGTGAGATCTCTCATTCTTTTGAACGAGAGAATACTTCCGTGTCAACTCAGTCTCTCATCATGTAGTAAACCTTCCATCCAGGAACTAGTATGTTTAATTTTCACTGTTTTCCCTCAGTAGGTAAAGAGTCCAAAAATGTACAATCTGCTTCAGGAAACCCCCAAACATTTTTAGACCATCGACCTCTTCAGGGACTACATGGTCCTCATCGACTCCCAGGCATGAAATCCCGGCGCTGGATGAGGGGGGTGGCTGGGGGGGATGCTGGGTAGGCTGGCCAGATGTTCAGTTTTAGACTGGACAGTCCAGCTTTTGAACCCTCTATCCTCTGTCCAGCGCCACCTCAAGCTGGATGTTAATTTGACTTCCTTCTGGGGGTGTAGGTCCTATATCCACAATTAGAGGACAAATTAAGTGGCAGAAATGGCACTTATCTGTTAAATGGAGCTTCCTGGGTTCTGCAGGCTGCGCATGCCAACTGGTCCACGCACGAAGAGGGTGAAAGATGACGGCAATGCTCGAAGTGCTGGCTGGGGAAGGATGACAGTGGTACATGAATGTTCATGACAGGGTGGGGGCTGGTATAGAGGCACTGTTTTAAATCAACTTCCCCACGTTAACTCAACAATCCCCTTCCTTTGGCATTCATTGACTGACCCTCCCTCACCCCCCCAGAGAATCCCATCGACCCCTGGGGGATGATGTTGACCACTTTGGAGACCCTTACTCTACTCCATCGAATTGCAGGAAGACATCTTTGTTGATGGATTCAAAACCACTTGTAATTAAAAATTGTTTGTCATTTACAATCATTTCTGATTGCTTGCAGAATCCACATGTTGAGTTTCCCGCCTTGTATACATGGTCAGCTGGATCCTATTGATCTTATCCAATTTCTTACCATTTAACAATAACTTAATTTTCTATTTTGTGCACCATGGTAGATAATATCTCATTTTTCCCAAACTTGGAAATATGACATTTGGTCTCTTCTGCCAAATCATTGTTCCAGATCAGCCATTCTCAAATTATTTTTGGGTATGGCCCCTTTAGGACTCTGCTCAAAGCTTATGAGCTTCCTTCCCTGTGAAGCAGTCAAGTTTAGTTAGTTTTGTCTGGACTTCTCTCTTACTGACTTCATAGAAAACAAAAAAAATTATGATTTCAGTCTGTGGACCCCTTAAGTGTGTTTTAGCCCCTGTTGAGATTGTGAAGAACTGAGGTCCAAACATTGATAGCTGCAAACCACTACTGGTCATAACTTGTCAGTCTGAAAAAGGTATGTTTACTCCGCCACATAATGTACTTTTACAGAACCTATTTCCACTTGTGCATTGTTCAGAAAATCATAAATAGCATTCTGAAGTTTTACTAAGAGCCACAGTTTTGCTTCATGCCAAACAAATGACTATCAGGTATGTTTTAAAAAGGAACTAATTGGTGAATGAGTTCATTCCACTGTTTAATGAAAAGAAGTCCAAAATTTTAAACATTCAGATCACTAAATGACATTTCAGAATTCTGAAGTGAACTTGCATCTTGAAGAATGCTGACCCTAACCCTAATGTTTTGTATCTACTGAGATCTGGATCCAGGTGGAGAGAAAGCTAAGATAGTCTATTACTACTTCATTGGGGTAAGGGATGAGTGTTACCGAGATCTGGATCCAGGTGGAGAGAAAGCTAAGATAGTCTTTATTACTACTTCATTGGGGTAAGGGATGAGTGTTAAGGCTGTGTGTTGTCGGGAGTGCCGGATGTGGGAGGTCCTGGAGTCTTCCAGACTCTCGGATGTCCATATCTGCACTAGGTGTGTCGAGCTGCAGATTCTCAGGGACCGTGTTAGGGAACTAGAGCTGCAGCTCGATGACCTCAGGCTGGTTAGGGAAACAGAGGAAGTCATAGACAGGAGTTACAGCCAGGTGGTCACGCCAGGGCCACGGGAGGATGAAAGGTGGGTAACTGTCAGGAGATGGACAAAAAACAGTAAGATACCAGAGAGGAGCCCTGTGAATGTAACCCTCAGCAATAAGTATGCCTCTTTGAGTACTGTTGAGGGGGACATCAAGGTTGGGGGGAGCGACAGTGGCTGAGCCTCTGGCATGAGGTCGGCCCCTGTAGCTCAGAAAGAGAGGGAAGGGAAGAGGAGGGCAATTGTGGTAGGAGACTCCATAGTTAAGAGGACGGATAGGGGATTCTGCGGACGCAGCAAGGAGAACCAGATGGTGGTTTGCCTCCCTGGTGCCAGGGTCCGGGATATTGGTGCTCGTGTCCCAGATATCCTAAAGTGGGAGGGACAGGAGCCAGAGGTCGTGGTACATGTAGGTACCAATGACATAGGGAGAATTAGAGAAGAGGTCCTAAAAAGTGAGTACAGGCAGTTCGGTAGGGAGTTAAAAAGAAGGACCGCAAAGGGGGTAATCTCTGGATTACTCCCTGTGCCACGTGACAGTGTGAATAGAAATAGGATGAGGTGGAGGATTAACACGTGGCTGAAGGGGTGGAGTAAGGGGCAGGGTTTTAAGTTTCTGGATAACTGGGACCTTTTTTGGGGGAGATGTGACCTGTACAGTAAGGACGGGTTACACTTAAATCCCAGGGGGACCAGAATCCTGGCAGAGGTATTTGCTAGGGCTACTCAGGATCCTTTAAACTATAATGGTTGGGGGGAGGGAACAAAATAGTACAGAGCAGTAAGGAGAAGGTTAGAATGCAAACAAAGAAAGTTTGTAGTAAGTATTTGAATATGGATGGGCAGGTGATAGAGAAGGGAAATGCTCTGGAAGAAGATGAAGGGCAATTGGCAGGAAAAGTAAATAATGCTGTTATTAAAGATGAGGGAAAACAGGGATTAAAAATTGGGAAATCTCTGAAATTCATATATTTTAATGCCAGGAGTATTGTAAAAAAGGTGGATGAGCTGAAGGTGTGGATTGATTCTTGGAAGTATGATGTGGTAGCGATTAGTGAGACATGGTTACAGGAGGGATGTGATTGGCAACTGAATATCCCTGGGTTTCGTTGTTTTAGGTGTGATAGAGTCGGAGGGGCAAGAGGAGGTGGGGTTGCATTGCTTGTCAAGGAGAATATTACAGCGGTGCCTAGGAAGGATAGATTAGAGGGCACATCCACGGAGGCTATTTGGGTGGAACTGAGGAGTAGGAAAGGAGAGGTTACACTTGTAGGGGTGTATTATAGACCACCCGGAGGGGACCGAGACCTAGAGGAGCAAATCTGTAGGGAGATAGTAGATATTCGTGATAAGCACAGGGTTGTAATTATGGGAGATTTTAATTTTCCACATATAGATTGGGAAACACATTTTGTGAAAGGACTGGATGGGTTAGAGTTTGTGAAATGTGTGCAAGATAGTTTTTTACAACAATATGTAGAGGTGCCGACCAGAGAAGGAGCAGTGTTAGATCTACTGTTGGCAAATGGGATGGGTCAAGTGACGGAGGTTAGTGTTGGCGAGCACTTCCGGTCCAGTGATCATAATGCCATCAGCTTCAATGTCATTATGGAAAGAGAGAAATCAGGGCCAAGGATTGAGGTTTTTGATTGGGGAAAAGTTAGATTTCAGGAGATGCGAAAGGACTTGCAGGGTGTGCATTGGGACAGTTTGTTTTATGGGCAGGATGTAGTAGAGAGATGGAAGTCTTTTAAAGATCAGATTTTGAGAGTGCAAAAGCTTTATGTTCCTGTTAGGTTAAAAGGAGGGGCAAAAGGTTTGAGAGAGCCGTGGTTTTCAAGGAATATTGGAAACTTGGTTCGAAGAAAAAGGGAGGCATACATTAGATATAAGAAGCATGGAGTTAAGGAGATGTTTGAAATATACATTGAATGTAAGAGGAATCTTAAGAGAGGAATTAGGAAAGCTAAAAGAAGGTACGAGAAAACTATGGCAAGCAGGGTGAAAACTAATCCAAAAGAGTTCTACAAATATGTTAATGGTAAGAGGAAAGCTAGAGACAAAATTGGTCCCTTAGAAAATCAGAGCGGAAAACTGTGTGTGGAGCCTAGAGAAATGGGGGAGATATTGAACAGTTTCTTTTCTTCGGTATTCACTAAGGAGAAGGATATTGGGAGATGTGAGATAAAAAAAGCAAATTGGGTAAATATGGGGAATATAGAGATTACAAAAGGTGTAGTTTTAAGGCTTTTGAAGAATATAAAGGTGGATAAGTCTCCGGGACCAGACGGGATCTTCCCCAGGACATTGAGAGAAGTGAAGGAGGAAATAGCAGAGGCTCTGGTGGTAATTTTCCAAATGTCATTAGATATGGGGATAGTGCCGGAGGATTGGCGCATTGCGCATGTGGTTCCGTTATTTAAAAAGGGTTCAAGGAGGAAGCCTGGCAACTACCGGCCTGTAAGTTTGACGTCTGTGGTAGGTAAATTAATGGAGAAAATTCTTAGAGATAGTACTTATAAACATCTGGATAGACAGGGTCTGATCAGGAGCACTCAACATGGATTTGTGGGAGGAAGGTCATGTTTGACCAATCTGATTGAATTTTTTGAAGAGGTGACTAGGAACGTGGATGAGGGTAGCGCAGTGGATGTTGTCTATATGGACTTCAGTAAGGCCTTCGATAAGGTACCACATGGAAGGTTAGTTAGGAAGGTGCAGTCTTTAGGTATAAATTTTAAGATAGTCAAATGGATTGAACATTGGCTGAAAGGGAGAGGCCAGAGAGTGGTAGTGGATAATTGTCTGTCAGGTTGGAGGCCGGTGACCAGTGGTGTGCCTCAAGGATCTGTATTGGGCCCATTGTTGTTCGTTATATACATTAATGATCTAGATGATGGGGTGGTGAATTGGATTAGTAAATATGCAGACGATACTAAGATAGGTGGAATAGTGGATAATGAAGAAGGTTTTCAAGGATTGCAGAGGGATTTGGGCTGCTTAGAAAAGTGGGCTGAAAAATGGCAGATGGAATTTAATGCTGATAAGTGTGAGGTGCTTCATTTTGGTAAGAAGAATCAGAATAGGACATACGTGGTAAATGGGAGAGCATTGAGGAATACAGAAGAGCAGAAAGATTTAGGAGTAACGGTACATCGTTCCCTGAAGGTAGAAACTCACGTGAATAGGGTGGTGAAGGAGGCTTTTAGTATGCTGGCCTTATCAATCATTGCATGGAATATAGGAGTTGGGAGGTGATGTTGAGATTGTATAAGACGTTGGTGTGGCCTAATTTGGAGTTCTGCGTGCAGTTCTGGTCGCCTAATTATAGGAAGGATATAAACAGAGTGGAGAGAGTGCAGAGAAGGTTTACCAGAATGTTACCTGGGTTTAAGCATCTAGAGTATAAGGAGAGATTGGACAGATTGGGTCTTTATTCTTTGGAGCGTAGAAGGTTGAGAGGGGATTTGATAGAAGTATTTAAGATTATGAAAGGGATAGACAGAGTGGATGTGGATAGACTATTTCCATTAAGAGGAGGAAAGATTAAAACAAGAGGACAACTTCTTTACTCAGAGAGTGGTAGCCGTGTGGAATGAGCTTCCGGGAGAAATAGTGGCGGCGGAGTCAATTGTATTATTTAAGAAAAGGTTGGACAGGTATATGGATGAGAAGAAGATGGAGGGTTATGGGCATTGTGCAGGGAGGTGGGACTAGAAAGGGGTGTTTGGTTCGGTGCGGACTAGAAGGGCCTAATGGCCTTTTTCCGTGCTGTAATTGTTATGTTATGTTATATGTTATGTAATTTTTTTTGTGTCAGTGGGTTCAGTGTGCGTACAGCAGACCGCCTTCTTATCTTCAAGCCAGTCTCTGTTCAGGCCATGTGGTAAGTAAAACAGTTAAAACTCTTCAGTATGGTACCCTTGTGACTTGACTGATGCAGAAGACAGAAAATGGTCACTGATCATCTTCCCTGGGCATGAGAACTGTTGTTTTAAAGTATTACGATTCCCCCAGCGACATAAGTGTTCCTACAACTATCCTTAAACTAAAGTTTCAATAAACTTAAAATACTATCAGCTGAAATCACAAAAGGCCCCTAGTTTAATTAGCTGCAGTTTAGGACAGATCAATTTTAGATATTAGTTAGACCTTTCAAGAGTGAGTTGATTAGCTATAGATCTGAACTACAGATTCAAAACATGCTGGGCCATGGAACTGCTGGAGCACAGAATGCCAGACCAAGATGTTTCATTTGTACATTTTATTTCCATTCACTTCATTTTTATCAGATTATAGATCCATTTTATAACATGTACATCTGATGAATGAGAAAATTATCTGCTCATGTCACGGTCATCAGAGTTATGAAATAGTGAAACACAATAGGCTGCAGATGCTATGATTGTAGTAAACACACCTCAATGCTGGAGGAACTCAACTGGTCTTTTCATCATCTAAAGGAGACAAAGATGTATTGACATCATTTCAGGCCCGAACCCTTCTTCAAGGAAAAATCAGAAAAGGCAGAAGCAGGAAAGTCTCAGAATTCAAACATGGGGGAGGAATCCAGACCAACAAAAGTTGTTGATTGGATGAGATAAAGGACTAGGTAGAATTTATCATGTCTGTGTAAAAGGAGACAGGGAAGGGAGAGTCGACAGGGGAGAAGTGGGTGGGGGGCTTTAACGAAAGCCAGAGAAGTCGATATTAATGCCATCTGATTGGAAGGTACCCAGTTGGAAGATGAGGAGTTGTTCCTCCAATTTATGGGTAGTCTCAGTCTGGCAGTGCATGAGACCATGGTTAGACATGTCAGCAAGGGATTGGTATGGAGAATTGTATTGCAGCGGATAGAGCTGAGGTGCTCAACAAAACGATCTCCCAGTCTGCATCCAGTCTCTCTGATCAAGAAGAGACCTCAGCGGAAGCACCGGATGCAGTAGATGACCCTGCAGATTCACAAGTGAAATGTTGCTGCACTTTGGAAGGACTGTTTTGGGGCCTCAAATGGTGCTGAGGAAAGAGGTGTGGGTGCAAGTGGAGCATCTCCTGTGGTCACAGGGGTAGGTCCCAAGTGGGGAGGGAGGAGTGGACAAGAGAATCACGGAGGGGGAGGTTCCTGCGGAAGGCAGAGACGGAAATATGTGTCTAGTGGTGGGATCATGCAGTAGGTGGTGGAAATAGCGGAGAGGATGTGCTGGTGAGGTGGTAGGTGAAGACAAGGGGAATCGTGTCATTGTTGCACGCAGGGCAGAAGGGGCTAAGGCAGATGTATGGGTAAAGGAGGATATGTGGGTGAATGCTGGGTTGATAGTGGTAGAAGGAAAGCCACATTGTTTGATGGACACATATGGTAGAAGGACATATTTGATGATCTAGCATGGAAGTCACAATTTAACAGCAGAATAGTTACTGAGGGGTTACCAGATTTTCATTTTACTTTGCAAGGGAGCATGACTTTTGTCAAAATTAAGGTGATAGATATCTATTTTCAAGGTTACAGAGTTTAAAATGTTTAACGCATGTCTTCTTTATTTATTTAAGGTCAGCACTACAGATTCTCCACAAATCCTGTGAGACAGCTCGTAGGTACAATTATTACCCATCAGGAATTGCTTTGACTTGGGCCAGTTACTACGAGAGTTGCATGAACTCTAAGCAGAGCTGTATTAATGAATGGAATGCAATGCAAGACCTGCAATCCATGCGGGCTGACTCACCCCCTATTTTTGATGATAATTGAGTGAAGATTTTGAGTTTCAAAATTTTTGCGTCTTTTTTTTTGCTTCAGTTGAAATTGCATCCCTTTGGAGTAACATTAGGAGTGGCATGCTACTGCCCTAACATTGTCGATGAAATAAACTCACTCAGCATAGAGTGGGATTAAAACTGAAAGTTTTCTATGAACATGGTTTGATTCAAGACTTGTGACACCTTAATCCATGAACCTTTTTTCCACTTGGAGCATATTGTATTTTAATATGCATGAAAGATAGGTGGCGAGCAAGATCTATTTCCTTCTGCATCTTTTTTACAGACCAACAGAGAGTGAGCTCATCGAACAATTGATAAGAGCTAAATTAATATGGCATAATGATGAGCAAAGATTTGGAAAATGTCACTTCTAAAGAAGTAAGAATTTAAAATTTCTTTAAAAGAATTGTATTAATATTACTGTCAAATGATTGACAAAATATTTTGGAAGAACAATTTAAACATGTTCAGGGGAAATGGGTGTTATTTCATGTTTGCTTTCATCCTAATCAAGAATAACTTGCATTGAAACATCCTATATACAGATGCATAGATCAAAATCTTAATTCATGATCTTTTGAGGTTGATTTCATTTGGAGCAACATCAGGCATGGCAACTAGCTTCCAATTGTCTTCAGTGGAGTAGGAGATTAAATTTGTCCAATTGTCCAATGTTATTGCAATGCAAAACCCTGATGGAAAGTTTACAATTGTGTATATGGTAAAGATCCTGATGGGCTCAGTTGAGGTATTTTCTACATTAAACATGATTAGATTCATGTGCAAAAAAATCCTTATTGAAAGAGTCATCAGACAGGAGTCACAGATTTCAAACCCAAAATGAGTTGGTATGATTCAGATAGGAGGGAAATTGGAAACAATAAAATGTATACATTATTTCATAATGCGTTACTAAAGATTTTTTTTCACTTACAGATTCGTAATGAGTTAGAAAAAGAAATGAATTGCAATCTGAGGGAATACAAAGGATTTATTGATAATGAAATGCTCATCATTTTAGGACAAATGGATAAAGCTTCCCTGATATTTGATCACCTTTATTTGGTAAGGTTTTCCCATGGCTATTCTGCAGATTATTTCATTGCAGTGAAGGTTCACTCAAATACAAAATCATACATTTAGAGGAATGTAATTTTTGATACATAGAAATAAACAGTGAATTTCAAATGATTGCATCCCAAAATCCTCCTCTTATAATCTGTTTCAGCCCATTTTTTTTTTTGTACCTTAGCTCACTGTCATATTTTTCAAGATTCAGGATTCATTTAATGTCATATAATAAAAATAGTACAATATTACACAGAATTTGCTGTCATCTGCCATAAGGCAGACAGATTTGCCATCAGAGAAATTGCCTGAAGCGCCTTTTACAGTCAGAGGAAGAGAATTCAGGTACCACTTTGGAATGTTCTGATTTAAGCAATAGAATTGATGAATGCATTCATTACAAATAGATGAAATATAACCTCTGGTACACAGTTGATACTCATTAGTCTCTGAGACCTTTCACCATTGCTGATCACAAACCCATTATTAAAATGGCTCAGTACGAGCTGAGAACATGTCCACCTGCCAAACAAAAAAAAAATCGTTCTGATTGATGCAGTTGATACCAAGTATATGAAAAAGGAGATCCTAAATGTATCTTGGTTTGCATCTTCTGATCTTATTATCAGGCCAAATACAAGAATTACACTCCTAAGAAAATTTAGGGTTTTTTTTACAAACATTAGTGCACAATTGATAAAAGTGGAAAATACTTGAAATGGAACATGTTGATCAATATCTGAATGGAAAAGAAAAAATAGGTTGACTACACATGGCTCATTCAAGTTGTTCATTATTTCTGACTGACAAGCTCTGCCCTCATATTCTGCTTGTTACATTTTTTAATTAAAATTGATGTGTATTGCAATAAGAAGGTTAAAAAATGAACAAGTCTTTCTCAGGAATTGTGCAAACTAGTGATATATAGAATAAATTGTAACAAATGGTGCTATACTTAAAATAATGGAGTGCCTAAATGGATTACTCTTGAACTTAATGATCCTCTGGATCAGATCTGGCTCACCCACCCACACCAATTTATTTCCAATATGGAGACCTGATCAGCCTGCCCTCTGTACCAGAGAGACTTCACTATATCAACTTCAGAAAATCAGACTCATTCTAAACAGTTCAAATAGATTTAAATAATTAATAAAACTCATTGAGTAAACAAATACAAATTTAAAATCTTATTGTTGTCAAATTGTTTAAAAGATTAAAACAAGTAATTGTCATTTTAGGGTTCAGAGTGGAATGCTTCAAATTTGGAAGAGCTACAGGGTAAGGACAAGATAATTAGAGTATACTTTTATCACATTTTCTTTTTCTAATTATTGCATCAGCTCTCGAAACTAAGTGTCCTGGCAATTTACATTATAAAAACAGTGGAGAAACAGTAAAGCTACAATAATCTTGAGCAGCTTGGAAGATCTGGCTAGTAGTGGGATCATGCTGAATTTGGTGGAAATGTCACAATAAATGTGACTGATATGGAGGCTGGTAGGGTGGAAAGTGAGAACCAGAGGGACTCTGTCCTTTCTCTGGCTTGGGTGAGGTGGGATAAGGGCAGAAGTACAAGAAATAGAGGAGATACAGCTGCAGGCTTTATCAATAACAGTTAGTGAGAATCCACATTTATTAAAGAATGAGGACAACCTGGGAAGTCACGTGATGCTGAGAGGCTGAAAAGACGTGCCCAGAGAGCTCCCGTCTCTCTCTCTTTGGCTTGGCTTTGCGGACGAAGATTTATGGAGGGGGTAAAAAGTCCACGTCAGCTGCAGGCTCGTTTGTGGCTGACAAGTCCGATGCGGGACAGGCAGACACGGTTGCAGCGGTTGCAGGGGAAAATTGGTTGGTTGGGGTTGGGTGTTGGGTTTTTCCTCCTTTGCCTTTTGTCAGTGAGGTGGGCTCTGCGGTCTTCTTCAAAGGAGGTTGCTGCCCGCCAAACTGTGAGGCGCCAAGATGCACGGTTTGAGGCGTTATCAGCCCACTGGCGGTGGTCAATGTGGCCGTCTAAAAGCCTCTAAAACAGGGAAAATATAATCAAAAAAAGAAATTCAACTTACCCACTCTGAAGCAAGATGGTCAGGAAGAGCAAGAAGCAAGCGACAAAAGGTTGAGACCAGTCAACATCGAGTGAAAACTCATTCGACGCTGGCGACCTGCAGGTTCCGTGCTACCAGCAGGGCCTAGCATGGAAGTCACGAGGACAAAGCCTGTGACTTCGGGCTCGCCCGACCATGATATTCTGGCAGTGGTGCAGTCGCTGACAATCCAGATCGGAGGTGTGGAACAACGACTGGATGCCAGATTAAAAGAGGTCTTGGAGGGCCTGCTCAACCTGTGAGCTTCAATTGGGACTCTGATAAATAGTGTCAGAGCCCTGGAAGACAAGATGGTGGATGTTCAGGAAAGACTGGAAAATACAGCTGATGTGTGGATTGTTGAAAAAAAACAGCTGATAGATAAGTTAGAATATCTAGAAAATTACACTTGATGCAATAACATTAGACGACTGGGCCTGAAAGAGGGTGAGGAAGGGAAGGACTCAGTGGAGTTCTTTGAAAACTGGATCCCCGAACTGTTGGGAATGGAGCAATTCAGAGGCCTCCCAGCCATAGAAAGGACCCATCAGATACTCAGCCCCTGCCCCACCCCAAACCGACAACCGAGGCCGGGTCTGATCCAGTTTATTAGTAGCCGGGTGCAGGAAACTGTGCTAAGGGTAGTGATGACCCAATCAAGGGAGACAGGGAGCCGGTGGAATTCCAGGGGGAAAGATTGATGTTCTTCCCTAACCTAAGTCCTACACTGCTAAAACAAAGAAAAGAATTTGACCAAGTGAAGAAAATACTGAGTGACAAAAAATGTTGAGTAGGTGATGCCGTACCCAGCCACCCTAAAAATCATGCTACCAGGAAGGGAGAGGAAACATTTCAAGGAACCACAGGACGCTATGCTATGCACCTGGGAACTACGAAAAAGTATGTAAGCCTGCAAAAATACAGGCTAAATCGAACCCCTGAAGGAGCCATGGACAGAATGCCTGAGAAACTTTGAGACAAAGAGGGGTCATTACAGTCCTACAATTATCGACTTATGAAAATAACCAAGGCGATTGAGGATATTGTTGAACAAAGTAGCCGGGGTTTTGACAAAGTTTGCAACGATTGGAGGGTTATGTACTTTTCCTTGTTTTTTTTCTTTAAAAATATGTAAATGGGGAAAATAATGGGAGGTCGAGGCGGAAGAGGCTATGAAGGCTGCAGCATGGTCCAGGCAAGAGAGAAGATGGTAGATGAGGAGACTCAAAATAGGAGGGGAAATGATTCAGGAGCAAAGAGGAGAGATGCCAAAACAGAAGATGGGAATATTTTGAATGTTTTGCTTGATAATTTTGACATATTGGGGTTTTTTTAAGGTTTACTTTATTTCAGCTAGGCTTGTTTACAGGAAGAGGGGAGAGGGAATTTTGCTTTGCAGTGTGTTTATCTTTATTCTTCTTTCTCTCTTTGTGGCTGGTGTGGATGTTGGCATGGAGAGACAATGAACGACGGAAGGGCGTGATGAGGGCACCATTCAAGACATAAAAATGAGGATGCTGTGAAGATGAAAAGATATATAGAAACACAAATGAATAAGACCTTCAAATTTATTAGTATTAATGTGAATGGCTTAAAGAGACCCATAAAAAGAAAGCGGGTCCTGCACACCTTTAAAAAAAAACCTGAAAGCAGAGATAATATTCTTAAAGGAAATGCACTTGATGAAAAAGAAACATGATCAACTCAAAAGGGACTGGGTGGGACAGGTATTCTCCTCCTTTGGTTCCAAGGCTAGGGGGGTAGCCATTTTAATACACAAAAGGGTCCCAGTGATAGTGAGTGGTGAAGCTACAGACCCAACCAAGAGATTTGTAATGGTGAATTGCCAACTATATTTGACCCGGAAGTAACAGCAACTTCAGTTGGTAGGCAGGAGCTATAGAATATCTAGGAATCAATATTGATAGTAACCTGGAAAACTTGTACAAACTCAACTACCCCCCATGCTTGAGAAGATTGAGGACGACTTAATGAGATGGAGGGATCTGCCCATCACCTTAATGTGAAAGATCAACCACATAAAAATGAAGGTGACGTCAGGACTCCAATACCTCTTCCAATCTTTGCCAATTCCATTGCCACAATCTTTTTTTTAGCCACTCAATGGCAATAAAAGGAAATTATTTGGAATGGGTAAGTACCCAGAAAGCCCTGAAAAAGTTAACATGGGACTGCAGCTTCAGGGGGTGCGGGGTCTAAGTTTGCCTGATTTTAAGAAATATTATCTTGCAGCTCAGTTGAAGTTCCTTGCATCCCTCTTTGAGGGAGGGGAACCATCCACCTGGATGAAAATGGGATTCCATGCAATTGGGGGAGAGGATGGTAAAGGATTTCATATACAAAGAAGATGCTAAATTAATAGCAAAATAATGGATGACCCATACTGAAACATCTGATTAAAGTCTGGCAAAAGATCAACAAATGTTTTGAAAAGAAAGAGGAAATATCGCCTAAGGCACCACCAAAATGAATTGATGACCATAAACAAGAGCAATAAAATCTTGGAGATTTGGCACCGGCAGAAGATCCGACATATGGAGGACTGCTACAAAGGGAGACACCTTATGTCTTTCGAGTGGCTAAGGGGCAAATACAATTTGTTTTATGGGACCTTTCACTGTTTCCTCCAATTAAGATAATTCCTAAGGAACAGGTGGGGCCCTACAATGACCCCACCTACACTTAGTGAGGTTAAAGGGTTAATTAGACTGGAAAATGCACCCAAATTTTTTATTAAGGATGTACTCGGTACTCCAAGGTCCAGATCAAAGGAAACATGGGAGTTGGACCTGGGCATTACAATTGACGAAAGATATTGGTCAGACTGTTATAAAGACAGTGTGACAACAGTTATCAACTATAGATACAGACTGGTCTAATAAAACTTTCTGTACCAGGTCTACCTCACACCCCAAAAATCCACAAGGCAAAACCAGAGGTGTCAGAAATCTGATTTATGTGTGGAGTGGAGCAGGGAACATTCATTCAAGCAACCTGGTCCTGTGTAAAGGTAGCCCCATTTTGGCAGGATTTAGTTGACTTACTAACTAAAATAATGAGGATAGCCTTCCTGCCGGACCCAACATTGTATCTTCTAGGGTACCTTATGGACATAAACTACAAATTAACCAAATTCCAAATTTAATTCATATTTATATCTTTGGCCATAGCAAAAAATGCATAATAATGATCTGGAAGTCTGACTCCCCTCTTCATATCAGCAAGTAAATTACTGAGATGCATAGCTATATTCCCATGGAAAAAAATTACGCATAATCTTATGAACCGACACAGCACCTTTGTTTAAAATATAGCAGCCATATCTGAAGTACATAGGAGCACGAATGTAGCCGCACCCTGACAAAAAGACAGAGAATCACCAATAGATGATCAAGAAAAGTAGCTATACAAGGGGGTGGCTCCACAGCTATGGATACACACTGGAAGTGCCAACACAACACCTAAGCCTCCCTTTCTTTACTCCTTCTCTTTCTTTTTCTTCCTCTCTTGTTATCTCTACTTTTTCTTCTCTCTTGGGGGGGGGGGGGAAAAGAAACATATATATGTAGATTGCTGGCAGATATTGATATGCTCTGTAACAGTTCTCCTGGTTTAATAATGGAAAATCAAAAATAAAATATTTTTTGAAAAATGAATGAGGACATCCTGGCCTTATCTTGGTTACAGATGAGGTGAAAGCATTGTGTGAGGGACAGGTTAGGAAGAGGTAATAATCCAGGTGCCAATGAGGGTCAGTTAGTTGTATAATAGATATTAGTGAATAGTTTGTCCCTTGAGATGAATAAGATAGATCAAGGATGGAGGGAAGTGTCATAAACAATTCAAGTAAATTTAAGGGCAGGTTGGAAGAAAGGAGAGGATGACCATGGTGGGATGAGTCCTTTAATCATTTGGCAACTCTCCAAAGACAGTGGGAATTATAAATGGAGTTGATAACATGGAGGCCTGAACTGTGTTTACCACTCTGCAGTCTTCAGTAGAGCAGTTCCTGTACCAAGCTGTGATGCACCTGGACAGGATCCACTTGGGTGTATCTGAAAAAAATAATTAAGAGACCCTAGTGACATACTATCAGGATGTATAGCAAATCCTTAACTTTCATGGTGAATACCACATGCTATTAAGTAAAACCTGTAGGAATATAATCAATCTCTTTTCAGTAGTGATGCTGTTAAAAGGAAACCATACTTGTTTTGACAAGATAAATCACAAGCTGAAACTTGATAGTTGTTCAATGAATAGCCTTTAAACTATTCCTGAAGTCCACCTTCAGTAAAAATGCTGTACAATCAATCAAGCTTTTTTTAAAATCATTGTATCTTGTTTATTTCACAAATTCCTTTCCATTAATCTGATAAAGCAACTTGAATGTTACAGGTTTTTGTAGCTAGTATGTGAAAGACTGTAACCAAATGTGTTCCTTATCCTTTATTATAACAACATCTTCATTAATTGACAAATTGACAAAACCTTTCAATGAAACAAAGATCTGTTAAGTTAATTTTTATTGACTGAGGAGATGTGTACACACAACACCAAGACTTTATTTTCCCTCTCTAATCAATGGCATTTGAGCTAATTGTAAAACATCAAGCATCTATCCAAACTAACTTGGGATACGTGCAAAGTTCCAAGTTTTTAGATGTAAATTGAGACAAAGAACCAAAATGTCAAAACTTCTATTATGCCACATATTTAGATCAACCTGGTGGCTGGTTCTTTAATGAAGTGAACGATTAAAAACAAAGCAATTATCAAGAAATTCCTCAACTTAACTTCTCTGATTCCTTGCAATGTTCAGTACATCCTAAATGTAACTAGGGAAATAGACAACTTCTTTTCTGGATTATTCTGTTACCACAACATACGAGTGTTTGATGAAGATTCTACCAACTTACTGGCATATTGGAATGATGCATATAACTTCATAACCAAAGCTAAGTAGGTGGCAGAACAAATTTTGCATGATGGTAAAAATGATTATTTGATTACAGAAGCTAAATCACCAGGATCAAAATACCTAGTGAACTAGTTGTTAGTTGTACTGACTATAACCACACCAGCAGTGCAAATATAAGACAGCTTTAATAAACTAATATGTACACTAAGAGGTCTTGTCTCTGCAAGAAAAACCTGGAAGGCTAGACTGTAGCTCTGGACTGTTTATATACAAGGTTACCGGGGTGGACCCTGGTGACCTAATGGTGTAATTACATATCACCACATTCACCCCCCCTTAAAAATTTGTTATTTCCACTCTCTTCCCCCCCCCCCCCCCCCGCCACCCACGTCCTCCTTCCCTTGTTTGTAAGTTCATATTCAAGATTTTCCGTGGCTTCCGTTGCCTTCTGGACCTCCTCTGTAGTGGTATAAGGGTGGGGAGTGTGATCTGCCTTTCGTCCTTTCTTGGTGGAGGTGTGGGAGTGGGAAGTACTGGCCGTGTGGGCTGGGGATCCTCTTGTATGGGATTAGGTCCTGCCATCAAGTCTAGGGTGGTGATATTTCGTGGGGCGGGCGTACCCAGGGTCCTGATTTCCGGGGTGGGTGGTATAGTCCTCTGGGGTGACTCGATGGATGACTGTTCTAGTGATTGCTGCTGCGTTCCTTGTTGATCTATAGACATCTGTGTTCACACATCCAACCAGCGCGAGTTCCCTGGTGGCCACCGAGTCTTCTCTTCCATCTGGGAATGTGACGAAGGCGTACTGATGGTTCACGTGCCTTAACTCCACTTGATCCACCAGCGGGTCCACTTTGTGGGGTCTGCAGTGCTTCCAGAGCACTGTCATCATCCATTTAGGCAGCACTGTGCCCGTCGTGGCTTTCTTTGTGAAAGAAAAGATACAGTCATGTGGGGTCATGTTAGTGGCAGTACACAACAACGAACATATAGAGTGTAGGACTTCTGGCAATGCTTCCTGCCATCTAGTAACAGGCAGGTCTTTTGCTTTTAAGGTCAAGAGGACCATATTCCAGATAGTGGCATTTTCTCTTTCGACTTATCCATTCCCCCTGGGATTGTAGTGCAGCTGGTAGCAATCCCTCTCTCGTGCAGGTACTGCTGTACTTCTGCCCTCATGAATGCAGCACCCCTGTCTGTGTGTATGTAGTTCGGGTACCCAAATATGCTGAAGATGGGTTGGAGGCATTTTATAACAGTGGCTGCTGATACATCAGAACACGGGATTGCGAAGGGGAAACGGGAATATTCATTCATAACGTTTAGGAAATAGACATTTCTATTATTGGACAGGAGCTGGCCTTTAAAATCAAGGTTGAGGTGCTCAAAAGGTTTGGTAGCTTTTATCAGGGTGGCTTTGTCTGGCCGGTAAAATTGCAGTTTGCATTCCGCACAGATGGAGCAGCTCTTGTTCACTGACCTTACTTCCTCTACTGAAAATGGGAGGTTTTGGGTTTTAATGAAGCGAAACAGTCTCGTGACCCCTGGGTGGCCCAGCTCATTGTGCAAGCTCTGCAACTGGGACGTGTGGTTAAGGATGTAAAAGTGCCTCTGGACAGTGTGTGTCCGGGGGCTTGTTGAGTCTCACAGGGCGGTATAGAATGTTGTAGTTAAATGTAGACAATTCTATCCGCCAGCGCAGGATTTTGTCGTTCTTAATTCTCCCTCTGTTCTGGTTATCGAACATAAAAACCACAGACCGTTGATCCGTGATGAGGGTGAAGTGTTTGCACGCCAGAAAATGTCGCCAGTGCCTTACTGCTTCCACAATGGCTAGGGCCTCATTCTCTACTGCTGAGTGTCTTACCTCTGATCCTGTTGGGTTCACGAGAAAAAGGCCATTGGTCGTCCGTCTTGGTTTAGGGTGGCATCCGTTTCTATTTGAAATTAGATCAACTCATCTATGGACCGCATGGTAACTTTAGCGATATGGTCCCTAATGTCTGTGAATGCTCTGATGGCTGCTGGGCACTGTGGGAAAGCTGAGGCTTTTATAAGTGGGTGGGCCCTGTCAGGATAGTTGGGGACCCATTGGGCGTAGTAAGTGAACAGCCCCAAACACCTTTTTAGTGCTTTCAGCGTGTGTGGCACTGGGAGGTCTAGGAGAGGGCACGTATGGGCTGGGTCTGGGCTGATTTCCCCATTTTGCACTATGTAGCCCAGGATTGGCAACTTTCTGGTGCTAAAGATGCATTTGTCCCTGTTGTACATTAGGTTCCTTTCCTCGGCTGCCTGGAAGAAGCATTTTAAATTCATGTCACGATCCTCCTGAGTGTAGCCACAGATTGTCATGTTATCTAAATAGGGGAACACCGCTTTCAGTTGGAACTGATCTACTATTCGGTCCATTTCTCTCTGAAACAGGGACACTCCATTGGTGACACCAAAGGGAAGTTGCAGAAATTGATACAGTCTGCCGTCTGCCTCAAATGCCATGTAAATGTGATCACTGTTTCTAATGGGCAGTTGGTGGTATGCTGTCTTCAGGTCTGTGGTGGAGAACACCTTATACTGCACAATGTTGTTGACCATGTCTGCTATGCGTGGCAGGGGGTAGGCATCTAGTGGTGTAAATTTGTTGATTGTCTGGCTGTAATCCACTACCATGCGCAGTTTTTCTCCTGACTTTACTACAACCACCTGGGCTCTCCAGGGGCTGGTGCTCTGCTCTATGATGCCTTCCTATAGTAACCTGCGGACCTCTGTCCGAATGAAGGATCTATCCCTCGGGCTGTTCCTCCTGCTCTTTGTGGCTATTGGTGTGCATTCTGGGGTCAGGTGTGTGAACAGTGGAGGGGGTTCTATGTTCAGGACAGACAGGCTGCAGTGTTGTTTCTTCGTAAGGTGTAGTTGGGGGTGAGACCCGTTGTGCACTATTGTAATGCTTTCTAACTGGCACTGAAAATCTAACCCCAATAGTACCGGGGCACAGAGGTGAGGGAGTACTAGTAATTTGAACCCTTCATATTTTGTGCCCTGGATTTCTAGAGTAACCCTGCAAAACTGTTTTACCTCAGCTGCAAGGCTGCTAAAAGAATCTGGTGCTCACTCGGGCGTGTGGGGAGGGCAAGGCGGTTGACTAACCCCTGGTCAATAAAGCTTTCAGTGCTTCCACTATCTATTAAGCAATTTACCCTCACATCATTAATTTTGATGCACACAGTGGCATCAGATAGATTGTGTGGACTCACCTGGGAAGCAAGTCTGGCGTGTCCTTCCATCCGATAGTACTTGGCGTCATATTCATCTCCTGAAGACTGTGTCCTCTGCTTTGTAGCATTTGTCCAAGATGGCCAGCTGCACATGGCATTCTTCTTCTGTTTGTCTGTAGAGAAAGAAGAGCTTTCCCGCCTCTCATTAACATAAGAAAGGGCCTTGGTTGTGGCCTTGAAACTTCTGCATACTTTTGTATAATGCCCACGTTTTCCACAATTGGAACAGACATTTTCTCTGGCAGGGAGAGGGCTCTGGGGTGCTTTCTTTGTCCACAGAAAAAGCACTTGGGACCCTCAAGGTGCTGCTGCTGCTGTGAATTCCTGTGAGGCACCATACTTTTCTTTTTGTAGGGCTAGAGAGTCCAGCAGTGTGACATTTGTCCAAGCCCCAGGGTCCTGTGAGTACTCCTCCAATTCTTTCCTGGTCCTTTCTAAAGCTTCTGCAATAGACTCTGCCTCATCTAACCCGACCATTCCTTTCTCCAGCAATCGATTGTCTGCAACAATTCTGTCCCTAATAAGGTCCTCCGCATACTCCTGAGCTGATACTGTTTTAAAATTGCAGCCTCTCGCCAGGTCTTTCAGAGAGAGTATAAAGTCTCTGGCAGACTCCCCTACTTGTGACCTGGTCATGAGTCTGTACCAGGAGTGGAGTTCACTATGCCCCTTACTGTAAAATGCTCATTGCCTCTTGGTAGGACCTGGCATCCTGTATAAGGGAGTAAGGGTGGTCTCCCAGCTGGGCTAACAGCAGCATTAATAGCTCTTTATCCGATGCCTCAGCACCCTTCACATAATTCAGAAAGTATTTCTGCCAGCTTCCGAAGTGTGTGGCGGCTCCGGCATTTCTGGGGTCGACCTCCAGCACATGGTTAAGCCGCAGTCCCTGGTCTCTTCGGAATAGCAAGGGTGGACCCTTGGGTACTGGGAGCTGCTGGTAGAGCCTCTTGTGTCTGCTGGAGGAGTAACCTGGGTGCTTGGGGCTGTTGGCTGAGTCTCTGCCTTTGAGACATTTGCAGCTGGCTTAGGGGTGTTCCCAGCAGTAGCGTCAGGTCTCCGTGGTTCTGGGGAAACTGCTGCTGGGGGAGTGACGGTAGTGGTGTCTGCTTTCCTTGGCTCTGGAGTGGTTGGGAATCTGCACATACGTGGCGATCGGAAGCACGACTTGTGGAGATCTTTCCACCCGCACTTATAGTGGCCCCTTTCTGATCAGACTGGCATTTCGGATCAGCGGCGCCTGTACCGGTGAACCCACGGGCAGGCAGGGCTCTTGGCTGTTTCTTACCTGCCCTATCGTACTTCTGTGGTCTTCCCTGCATTCCACCATGATTCCAGTACAGTGGTTCCTCGCCGTCTCTGACCTCGGAAGCATGTGCGTGCTAGTCGTCCCCGGATTTCATTCCTCAGGAAGAGTCTCCAGGTGGTCGGGAATGTGCATTGGAGCAGAAGCAGCTTCCATCCCATTAGCTATCATATTAGTTTCTTAAATTGTACTGACAATAACCATACCAGCAGTGCGAGTATAAGACAGCTTTAATAAACTAATATGTACACTAAGAGGTCTTGTCTCTCTGCAAGACGAACCTGGAAGGCTAGGGCTAGACTGTAGCTCTGGACTGCTTTATATACAAGGCCACCGGGATGACCCCTGGTGACCTAGTGGTGTAATTACATATCACAAAACTCGTGTTAAAACTTAATTTAAAATTTATCACTAATCTGGTGCAGTAAAAACGATGTTAGTTGATGAGTAATTAAGCTGCCATGAAAACAGATATGTTATTAGTTGAGAATATCTTGCCATCTGAGGTTTGAGGAATAATTTGCTTCATTTTCAGACTAATATTATCTCAGAGACCAATGAATAATTTTAGCTTAAGTGTTCAAAACAGTTTTTGATAGATATCAGACTGGAAACAGTATTGTGTATGAACTTTTCTGAAAAACTGAGGTGATATGATCTGAACACTCCAGAATTATGGAGTGAATTAATTATATGGTACTGTTTTTCATCAGTTGTTTCCTAACTAAATTTAATTTTTAAATTTCAGTGGCACAGATATGGCAAAGCTGCATATGAATAATTTTCATATGTTCCTGGTGGTTATAATTGAATATGTTGCTACAAAAGGAAGGGAAGTGTTAAAGTCTAGCAAGACTTTCTGGAGGTTATGAATAATATACAGTAAAACCCCTGTTATCCATAATTGAAACAATGGGCAGCCTCAAACAACTGGAAAAAATATATCGGAAAATAAATGTCAAAAATACAGTCCCAAGTGAGTTCATGGTTTGGGTTAGAATTGTTTGGGGAGGCTCAAATGATAATGTGTTGAGAGGCAGCTCAGGGAAGGTTTATTGGACTAATATGAGGAAAGGATGGCAACCAAAGGCTTTGAAGACAAATGATCAGACTAATCATGATTCCCTTAAATGGTGGAGCATGTACTTGAAATTGCATTTCTTATTCCTGCTAGTATTTTATTTGTCCTTGTATTAAGAATATAGTATTTAAGTACTTGATTTTTTTGCTGATGTAGTTAATGAAGTCATGACGTCCTGCTTTGCGGAAACTGCCAAAATGTTTGGCCTGGAAGTCAGCCTGAAGAAAACTGAGGTCCTCCATCAGCCAGCTCCCCACCATGACTACCAGCCCCCCCACATCTCCATCGGGCACACAAAACTCAAAACAGTCAACCAGTTTACCTATCTCGGCTGCACCATTTCATCAGATGTAAGGATCGACAATGAGATAGACAACAGACTCGCCAAGGCAAATAGTGCCTTTGGAAGACTACACAAAAGAGTCTGGAAAAACAACCAACTGAAAAACCTCACAAAGATAAGCGTATACAGAGCCGTTGTCATACCCACACTCCTGTTCGGCTCCGAATCATGGGTCCTCTACCGGCATCACCTACGGCTCCTAGAACGCTTCCACCAGCGTTGTCTCCGCTCCATCCTCAACATCCATTGGACCACTTTCATCCCTAACGTCGAAGTACTCGAGATGGCAGAGGTCGACAGCATCGAGTCCACGCTGCTGAAGATCCAGCTGCGCTGGATGGGTCACGTCTCCAGAATGGAGGACCATCTCCTTCCCAAGATCGTGTTATATGGCGAGCTCTCCACTGGTCACCGTGACAGAGGTGCACCAAAGAAAAGGTACAAGGACTGCCTAAAGAAATCTGTTGGTGCCTACCACATTGACCACCGCCAGTGGGCTGATATCGCCTCAAACCATGCATCTTGGCGCCTCACAGTTTGGCGGGCAGCAACCTCCTTTGAAGAAGACCGCAGAGCCCACCTCACTGACAAAAGGCAAAGGAGGAAAAACCCAACACCCAACCCCAACCAACCAATTTTCCCCTGCAGCCGCTGCAACCGTGTCTGCCTGTCCCGCATCGGACTTGTCAGCCACAAACGAGCCTGCAGCTGACGTGGACTTTTACCCCCTCCATAAATCTTCGTCCGCGAAGCCAAGCCAAAGAAGACATTGGTAGTAATATCAATGAGTCTCTTATTTGTCCCCATTGGTGCCAGATAACAAGGGTTTTATTGTAATCAACTTTACCTGTAATCATGTTGCCCAGTTTAAACAAACATTTGAGCAGAGGTGATTTGAAAAAGTTGCAACATTTCTGGACAAATTTTGCATAACTGGAGTGTAATTTTATAGAAATAAGTATTTTGATAGGGAATACCCAATTCTTGTTGGGATCATGAAAGAATAGGGTAAATGCTTATTGTAATAGTGTTGGTAAATGTGAACAACCTGTAACTAGCTTGCCTTTAAGGTTAGACCTTCATTGGTTTATTGCAGATATCAACTTATATAGTGAAATGAACATGGACTTTAAACTGTTCCTGAAGTTCACCTTTAGTAAACATTAGTGATTAGAAAAGAACTGGAAAGTTGTCATTTAATGTTATTGATCAATCATAATCTGTTTTGTCATTTTGATCATTGATTTTTATTCTATGGCTGTTTTAGCTTTTTTTTAAAAGCTGTTTTATAAGCTTTTTTTGAACTTAACTTTTTGTTTAAAATACAGGAACAACCAGTTAAGTGTCTGGTACACTGCAAAATGGGTGTCATTCGGTCTGCGTCAACTGTCATTGCATTTGCAATGAAGGAATATAGATGCTCACTTGAAAAGGCCTACAAGCATGTGAAAGAGAAACGGAATGTGGCACAGCCAAATGCAGGGTTCATGATACAGCTTGCAGAATATGAAGGCATTTTGGATGCGAGGTGAATAGCTACTTCTGTGGAAACAGTATACATTTCAATTGTTATCAGAGGTACCCTTTCATAATATAACACGTATTAAAACAGAATTTAGGCAACATATTTTTCTATATTTTTAATTTTGCTTTCTAGTTCATAGCTATTATCTAGATCAGATGTTGAATTCTGTTCCTGTTCAAGAATATTTTAATTATACTATATTATGGAGAAATATGAGATTGTTGACCTTTATAAGAAAAAAATTGTGAGTTCTAGTATTGGGATAAATGTGGGTGTCCTTGTGTATGTAAGACACAAAGCGTGCAGATAATGCAAGTAATTAGAATGGCAAATCTTTATTGTGAAGGGCACAGAGAAGAAAAAGGGACCTGTTAAAAATCACACCTAGAGTTCTGTGTTCAACTTTGTGCTCCTTATTTAGGGAAGAATGTAATGAAAGTTGATTGTCATATACATAAGTAAAATATACAGATGCGCCACAGGTCTTACTTGCTGCAGTCAAACAGGTATGCAAGATAAACCAACTATAGTAGTAAAGTAATATATGAAATTACCAAATTATGCTAAGTCAGTAAAAGAGATGATAAATATAAAAGGATAGATAAATAAATACACACTGTTGCAGTTAGTGTCAGATAAAAATTGATGTTTCAATAGTGCAAACAAATCTTTTGGCAGTCCTAAGTGAGTTCATGGTTTGGGTTAGAATTGTATGGGGAGGCTCAAATGATAATGTGTTGAGAGCAGCTCAGAGAATGTTTATTGGACTAATATGAGGAAAGGATGGCAACCAAAGGCTTTGAAGACAAAATGATCAGACTAATCATGATTCCCTTAAATGGTGGAGCATGTACTTGAAATTGCATTTCTTATTCCTGCTAGTATTTTATTTGTCCTTGTATTAAGAATATACTATTTAAGTACTTGATTTTTTTGCTGATGTAGTTAGTGAAGTCATACATTGGTAGTAATATCAATGAGTCTCTTATTTGTTGATTAAGTTTGTGCTGATATTTAGTCAAATTATGTGGGTTGATGCTAAGAATTATTCAAATTATGAGTTCACCAAGTTGGAGACTTTCTTCGTCAAGGGCCTAAGATTCAAGATGAGATCGAGGCCTTCACATTTTGTCCAAGACACAGAGTTAAGTTTGCATCTTGGACAAAGTTTTCATTAGTGGATGGTTCAAAGGAAAAAGATCTAGGTGAAACTTAAGGAAAATAATATTTATAGGGAGGGTATATGATCTGCTACCCACTGCTCATAAGAACAGTAGAAATACAGATAATCAGGATTTAGAAAGAGAAATGATTTGGAAAGGTTATGAGAGTAGGAGCAGAAAAATTGAACTATCTGGATTATTCCACTAAAATCTGCACTTGCCTGCAATAAATTCCATCTGCCATTTTTCAGCCCATTTTTCCAGCTGGTCCAGATCCCCCTGCAAACTTTGAAAATATTCTTCGCTGTCCACAACACCTCCAGTCTTAGTGTCATCTGCAAACTTGCTGATCCAATTTACCACATTATCATCCAGATCATTGATAGAGATGATAAACTATAATAGTCCCAGCATCGATCCCTGAGGCACACCACTAGTCACAAGTCTCCAAACTGAGATGCAATCATCCACCACTACTCTCTGGCTTCTCCTGTTCAGCCATTGTCGAATCCAATTTACTACACTCAGGTCTTTCCAGCCTGAGCACAGCTGTAATATTTTCCCTGATGAGCAATGCCACTCCTCCCTTTCATATCTCCGTTCTATTGTATCTGAAGCAAAGGAAGCCCGGAATACTGAGCCACCAGTTCTGCCCCTCCTGCAATGAAGTTCTACTAATAGTCAGAATGTCATAATTCCATGTGCCAATCCATGGTCTAAGCTCATTTGCCTTTCCTATAATACTCCTTGCATTGAAATAGATGCACATGAGAACATTTCCACCACGTATAAACCATTGATGTCTAACGCTACATGCAATTTTCACATCATCTTTTCCCTCTGCTATAGCAGATAACATAGTTTATTGCTCTCTGTAAATTAGCTATCATATTTTCCACTCTGAGTATCGTCCATTACATTTTATTAACTATAAAACATTTGGATTGCCTGGAGATCATAAAAAGCAGTAGTGAGGTGTTAAGGTATTAAGATTTTATTTGTCTTTGCCCAAAATGCATTTTATTTATAATCCTGTGGCTAATACTTTGCTACTTTTTTTTTAAAACAGTCAACATCGACATAATAGTTTGTGGCAACATAATTCTGAGAGTGACTTGCAGGAGACTGTGAGGGATCCATTATTCAAGAGCACCAGAATATCTTCCGAACAAGACTTGAGCAGAGATAACCATGGATTTGAATACAGAATGCAGAAATATAATGATAATGAGACAGCTCGGAATTCAGTAGTAGCCAACAAAAAAAGTGAACCAAATAATTCATATTGCTACTTCAGATGTCTGTCAGATCCCATTGTAGACAATGCTTCCATTAAACAGCAGAGGGAGCTGGATCAATTTTCACTCCAAGTTGATGTGGAAAGAGATGCAATCCAAATGAACAATGGATCAGGCACACAGATGTTTTTCTGTGGCACCGAGGATTTTGTGACATCCCAATTTTGGAATACCTATGACTGAAGACAGAATGTTAATTCAGCAAGGAAATACTGACTTGATATCAGTAACTGAGACAGAAGAAAATGAGAATAAACCAGGCTTCAGTGTGCGCATTAAAGATCATCACATCACACTTTATGAACCTAATAAAGTGATCGGGAGACTGATTTAAACCTAACAAACACACAAGAGCCAACCATGACAGTAATTATTGAAAATCAACTTAATAATAACAATGTGAACCATCACAAGAATTGTTTTGAAAGGACCATGAACCTTTTGATATTTTCCAACCTCTTTCACTCACTGCAATACTATTTGGTAATTATTGCTTATGTAATTATTTGGTAATGACCATAACTGTGTATAAATTTTCATTAAAAAACAGTGATATTTGTTCAAGCTGAACTATATATTGCACAGCATTTTGATAATCAAATTCATTCACTTGTATAAAAAGTTCAAGTCTGAATTGTAAAAATTCAGCTCAAATAATGCAGAAATTAGAATTGGTCTTTGACTGTTAGGGCACAATGAGGATATGAAAATGTCAACAATGTGATGGTCTCCAGAAATTATATTGGGCATATTTGGATTGCATGTGGAGTGTACAATCACTAGCTAAATACGTTTTCATTAGAAAATTCTTGATGAAATTCCACTGAAGATGATTATATATATTTTTTTTAAACACTAAAGCTTTTGGCTTGACCCTCCAAGTCCACCCATCCAAATTTTCTATTTGCTTTCTCAACTGTGATTTTAGAAGTAAAAATTGTAAAACCTTCTTACTAAAAGATACCAGCTCAGATCCTTAAATATGGAATGATTTTATGTTCTGCATCTTTACCACTTAAATTGTTGCATTAGTTTCAAATTGATTTTTGACACTGTGGTGTATCCTTTAGTCCTTGAATTCTGGAGCCTCTAGAAAGTTTATTTTGCTGCTTTAGTCTAATTTTATTTATCCCAAGAATTATTATAGGCCCTATTGAATCCTCTCCAATTCTTCTTGTGGAAGAATAAATTGCATTGTTCCTTGCAATAATTTCAGAAACAGAAGACTTATTTACCACACTGAGTCATTGGGTCATATGATTCACAATTAGCAGTTTACTGTTCAGCGAAATATTGGAGGAGAGAATTCAACCTCTCTGTAATGTTTTCCAGAAAATAAATGCAGGATGTTGAGGATTGCTGCCTGTCATTTATTTAAAATTAGTCACTTGCAGGAGTGTGGTTATCAATTTTAATTAAGAGATGAATTAGCTGAGCATCGACATTCTGGCTGATTCTAGAGTCGGCAACTTGTGCATTGTTGCAGAAATCAGCCTCGTAGCTGCCCACTGGGTCCTTTGCATCCTTATAATAGAGGTAAAATATTCAAGACATGGTAATACAATTAGAATGCTGCCTTTACTGAGAGCTCCCCCAACCTTTGGACAGTATAAAACAAAATGTAACTTCCAAATGTAGCTGAAGTTCTGGATTTTCTTTTGTATCCAGGACCAGAAAGCTTTTCTTTGCGCTTCTGAATCTCTGCATTTTATTTTAGCTAGATTATTTGGCATGGGAGATTGTAGACTAAACCTCTCATAAACATTAAAGTTGCACTTTGGATTGAAACTCTTTGCTTTTGATCCCATTATTTAAATTTGTTAAATATCATCATTTTGTACCTGCAGTTTTCATTCATTTTGAATATTTTTAAGCAGTACAATCTTTTAAATTTATTCCGGATGTTACGACTAATGAAACTCTCAACTCTGTGGAACCCCTTAATAAATTTACTTTGGACTGCTCAGACTCCATAAGTAAACTTGTGTGTGAGCAATTCGCAGTTCATTCTTAAAAACTTTTATCCAGCACAAAATGTGGTACAAGTGCTAACTATTATCAACCAAATGAGTCCCACACTTCAGGATCTGTATCAAATGTTGCTTCAACATTTATACTCCCTGGAATTTCAAATGAAGAAAAACTGTCATGCTACAGAATCACCCATTCATAGTTTGAGTTCTGATGCCATTTATACAACTCCTTGAAACTGCAGAAACAGATGTGGTGTCAAGAGCAATGTGTGAAGACCAAAAAGAGACAGAGACTTATCACAGCTGAAAAAGATGTAATGGGTGACATTGAAGCTGAAACTTTTGTTCTTGGTAATGATGGCTTCACAAATCAGAAGGCAACAGGTCTTAACACAAGTTCATGTATCCACAACTGTCAGAAAACATTTTTAATCGATTCAAAGGATCCATTTATTCACACAGGTTCTAAGACTGACAGGCAAGCAGAAAATTAAATATGTTAAATAGTAATGATTCATCTTTAGGAAATGGACAGCATAATATTGCACATTACAGAGAACTTGAGGTTTAGGTTTCTGTACCATCCAGAAGACAATCAATAGAGGATAATCAAGAGATAGTTACAGTTCTAAGAGTCTGAATAGCAAGCCGATGAAAGACTTTAAAAAAAAACTGATATATAACCAGGAGAAGGAAACATTGAAAATCCATAGCTACTTATGCAGCATCAAGAATCAATCCTCCAGCTTCAGAAAGCTGGGTTGGTAAGGATAGATTAGCATTTCTGAGGACACCAAACAAACACTTGCAGAGACTAAACTCAAAATTGGAAAGCTATGTCTGCACAAAGTGACTCTCTGGATATGATGATGCAGGAATCTGTCATAGATATGCAGTATCAAGCACAAGCTTGTGAGAATGTGGAGGACAATATGTTGCCTGAAGCCAGCAATGATAGTTTTAATTTTGTGCCGATAAATCCCAGAAAACATCAGCACCTTGTGCAAATAAAAGAAGTGGTTCTAATTTTCTCACTAAGAATGCTTTCAACACTGTTATCATCTATTCATTCTTCAAACTTGACATGTAGCTCCAGCAGCGATAGCCTTCACGGTATTCAAGGGCAACCTAGTCTCGTTGAACTGTAAACACAGGAAAAAGAAGCAGGATACATCAGACAGAACTGACGATTTGTTCAGAGATGAAGTCATCTCATTCTTGAAATCCTGAACTTTAGCTTCTGAGGATCTGTGCAAGATGCTGAATCGTTTATCAGTTCAAATTAAGCCAAACAAACAGTTTTTTTCTTGCCAAGTATTGTTGAGAAAATGAGGTGGAAAAATCTCAACAAGGAAATAAATCGACATGGGAATAGGTTTTCTTCATAAAGCAGCTGAATAAAGCAATTGAAATTTCTAATTCTGTATCACAGTATAAAGCATTCAAATTGTTTAACATTCAAAGCACATCCCAGTCTAATCATTCCTCAATGCTTTCGCCATCCAAATTTAGCATTGCTTATCCAGAGGTTACACAGCAATGTATGGACTTTACCTCCTTTGCTTCTCAAGAACAGTATGTACAATCTTTCAGGAATCTCAGTAAAACCTGTGGGAAAAAAAATGAAGCAGCAATTCATTCTATAATACCATGTGATTTATTAGCAAATAATGCATTCTAATCTCTCTTAAATGTGAACCTTAAGCCAAAAATAGTTTCAGTTCTGCCCTGTGCTGTACAATCTCTTGTAACAGCTCAAAAATTGTCATACGCAAACATATTGCCAAATATAGTTTATCGTTGTATAG
The DNA here is from genome assembly GCF_036971445.1 of Narcine bancroftii. Lineage (NCBI taxonomy): Eukaryota > Metazoa > Chordata > Chondrichthyes > Torpediniformes > Narcinidae > Narcine > Narcine bancroftii. The sequence goes on from NC_091472.1 coordinate 125,978,221, forward strand.
TTTGCTGCTTCAACATAAAGTTGCATTTTTCCATGTGTAATCAAATGTCAACCTTTGTAACCTCATAGTTTTTAATTTTTTTAAAAAAACATTCCATTCAGCTGTTTCAATACAAGAATATTTACTTAAATATTCCTTGGGTCAGAGATGTATTAATGGTTAAATACTCAACACCAACAGAAAACAATTATAATAGAAAGTCATTCTGATAAGGCAACAATTTCATGATTGCAATTAATCTACATCATTGTTCTTCAGATCCTGCAGGAATTGCACATTTTTACTGCCCTATTTTGGTTGGGTGGGGAATAAATTCTGTGCTTTCTGCAAATTCTATTCGATCTGGATAGAGTAAAATAACTTGTGCTATGAAATTAGCAATTATTCTGCCCAAATAAAGACATTGAGAAAGGCTTCTTTTTGAACCAACTTTAAATAATTTTTCCACAGCCCTTCTTTAAACTGAAGCACTGAATGAAATACCATGCAAACAGAAAAGCTTTTCCTTGAGTTCACTGTTGAAAATATTCTCAAAAGTGATCTTGGTTGGCAATAAATGTACACCAGACCTTTTTTTAATTCTTTGATATCCTGCAAATTCCCATTATGACATTGCAACATTTCCATTCTGATCTTAAAAAGTACTGTAATTATAATGCAATAGCTGTCTTTCACATTTAAGATTTCTAAGTACTCTGTTTCCTGCATGTTTCCTCCTCTTGCAGGATAATGTGCATACTCTTTATTTTGACTGAATTGATAAAATGTCTGCTTCTGTCTGCAGATCAGCATTTGTATATTTGAGAATTTTTTCCTGTGAATAGGCTCCAACAATTTGTTTGAGGAGTTTTCATGAAAAGCTTAATCAGCATGCAAGCTTGACCTGTTTAATAGTGACAGATTTAGCTCAAATTTTGCTGGTATCGCATGCAATAAAACTGAAGGAATTATTGTTTTTAGTTATCCCTGTTTCTATGAAACAAGTAAATGAATTACCATTAAGGTGTTATTTTTAGCTCTTTAAATTATTTGAAGACGGGGTCTTATTTAACATACATGTGGAGGCATGAAGGTTCCTGAGTGAAGCAAGTGATTGCTGAACAACATAGAGTAAGTGATACTAAATTTTATTATTGATTGCTGTGAAATTAGTTGATCTTGGCAATGATATCTTGAAAGGATACTACAGTCCATACCCATTGACCAAGGGTAAGAATATTATCCAGTGTTCTTGCTCTGTTCAAACAAGCTGGTTGAAGGTGAGCCCACATCTAGCTTGGTTAGAATCTCTTTAGAAGATTAGAAGACGATATTTTGGTTAGAAAATGACAAAGAACCACTTGATAGTCCATGAAGTGCAATCTAAAAACAAAACTTCAAAAATGGAAAAGAAGCTGAAAAAAATCAACAGATTAGACAACAACTATGGAGAGAGAAATGGTTAACATTTCAGATTGATGTCTATTCTACAATTACAATTAAAGGTTCTCGACCTGAAACGTTTACTCATTTTCTTTCTACACAGGTACATTGTGTATTTTGAGTATCAGTGAAGTGTAACTCAGCATGATTCAATGATTACAGAAGAGTGATTCGAAGAAAAAGAAAATTGATTGCCAAAGAAACTTGTTTAATTTCGCTTACCAAAAGATGGAAATAATTTTTTTTTAATTATGTTATGTTTCATTACCAAAAAGATGTCTGTATTTTTTTTCCATTATTTTTTTACCAAAATTCTTTTAATGGAGATAAATTAGGTTGTAAATATTTACTTAGTAGTTTTATTTCATCTCTTGTAGTTGCATGGGTGAACTTCATTCCAAAAGTGTTGTTTCCTCAAAATTAAAGAGTTGCTGTGTGTGTGGCAGGCAATGTCTAATTTACTACAAATATCCAAGGTGAGATTGCTTCAAGTACTTCTGTTTACAAGTAAATCTTAACATTAATGGTATTTCCAAAACCTGCATGGTTCCAATCAATAGTTTTTCCCCCATTTCCTTCTCACCTCGTCTGCTGATATAAATTATCCACTTCCACATGATATCAATGATTTCAGTTTCATTCAGATTTCAGTCATATTGTACCATTAGATATTCCAATTTTTTAGAATCACAAAGGAGTTAATTAAATCTGTCAGAAAATGGGTATCGATTATTATAATCAAACCTTGCATTGTGTTGTGGTCAAGTTTAAAAATAATGAAACAGGAGATCAAAAATTGAAACTTTAATGTAAATGTGTCATACAATTAGCTTCCAAAGCTGGGATCAATGTGTTAGTTTATGGGCAAGACGCATCAGAGTGTTTTGATGTGAATTTAGTTGCTAAAATGACTTTCAGTGTTCAATTGCCTCTTTCACCACATTAACAGTCTATGGATGTTATGAAATAAATAGATTTGGACTTTTTAACATGAAGGATTAGGCAGTTTATCATTTAGTTCTTAATTACCTGTAGGTATTTTCTTGCCAAATCCCAAAAAATGGCCAATCATTTTAATGGCTATTTGTAAGTGGTAACAAAATTTTTGGTTCTAGGTGAAGAAGAGAAAATTACTGTCTTTCAAGCTCTGTTTGAAATATGACAAGTGATCTCAAAGCAATTTTGTATATATTAATAAATATGTGACTGGCTTTTCTAAAGTTCCAGCCCATGTATGATGTAGGTGTTCTTCCCATTAAAATTTCCAAATATAATTGATCAGTCAAAGCAGGGTTAAAAAAAAATAGTTGCTGCTCAAAGCTTATGCTTTGTGGGAAGGTCAGGTAAGGAATTGCAAATGTTGTGGCTCCGGTATTTTGTTATTCATAACAATTCGAGGTGCGCATACTGAAAAGCAAAAGTTCAAATTAGACTTTGAAATGTTACAATTTCATCAAAAAAACAATATTGTGAATAATTTTAGCTCTGCTGAATAAAGCTTGGAGGAAATTCCATTTTTTGTAAGTTAGTACAATATTAATAAAATTAGCTCCACTCTCCCAAGTTTACAGATAAAGCTGCTGGCCAAGGCAACTCTTACTGTGCAGGGATAAGGTGACACTTTAAGAGACTCACCCCAACAGCAAAAGGCATCATCTAGCTCTTCATCCTGGGTGACACCATTGCAGTTTCACACAACTTTATTCAAATCGCTGCTACAAGCAAAGCATGACCAAGGCTCCCATCTTCAGAGAACATTTTCTTTCACAATTTTAAACTTGTGTATTTTTACCTGTTATTCTTAAATTTCGATTTATTTATTTTTTTGCCCATTGCTTGAGGCTGCCGATTGCTTGAATTCTGGATACCAGGGGTGTTTTACTGCAACAGATTTTGTTCTCTAGTGACCAGCTTAAGAACATTAATGTCGTGAAGTACTGGAGTAATTTTCTCAAGTTTATGAAAATAGGAGAAGCATTAAACATTTTTTTAAACAATTAACAGTGACATTTCATATCCATCTGCCACTACTTATGGAGCCGGAGCCAACATTTAACAAATGAATTGCAGTAAAATAAGCTAAAATAATCACACCAAGATATCAGTAAATGAATGGGAACATGTCAGACTGGTGAAAGGAATTTCATTTCACATTCAGTGATAAGTACTTGAGATAAAACATGGCCAGTTTTCTAATACTTTTGTACTAGCTGTTAAACATCATTTAAGGTCATTGTATTAATTAAAATGTAATTGCTAGTTAGCTACAGTATTTTCTATTGGAACATCCCATCATAAAGCTTGTGTACTTGAGTTTGTCTTTGAAGATGTGATGCTCTTCCGAAAACTGAGGAAAATGGAACAATCATTTCATCCTGCTTCTTGTCCCTTTTGCATGCAGACTTTGTGTTAAAATTTCTATAATTTGATTTGATGATTTAAATTACTGATTCATTTGTTCATTCATTCTAGAACCCTTTTATCCAAGTAAGGCATTTGGGGATAAATAGCAGAAAGAGACCATTTGGGGCTAAATGTAGGAGTATTTGGATCTCAGTGTAGTTCTGCCTTTCATCAATAATATTTATTGGTATTTGCCATTCAAATCTGGTGACCTGTCCTATCTCAGATATAAAAGTTACCATTCTTGGAGGTTTTATTTGACAATTAGGTATGATCAATTTATGGCAGAAACAATTTTAGATGAGATGATCTGAAGTTGAAGCGATGCTATGATTTTATTTTATGAAAATGCTGCTTAACATTTTTTTAAACTTTTATCAATATATTTCAGTGCCTTCAGTGAATACTGTGATGAGTGAAAGCATGTTTGTAAAATGTACTGTCCAGGTTGAATGTTTAATGTTGAAAAGTTCTGTTTCCAATGTATGTATTGAAAGTATTAATAAGTATTTGCAGCATCCTTGAGCTTTATTTTCAAAATTTTCAACAATTATTTAAAAATATATATTTGTTTTACTGTGAATCTTGTGGTAACTGTATGCATAGTGCACTTTTAATATCTGTTGATATGTTCTGTACAAGTGTATGTTAGAAATAAATGTTTTAATTAAACAACATCAAAAAAGATTTCCTGCTGGTAACATATTAAGGTTTTTATGGAAAACACACAATAACATTGTTCAAGTACAACCTGATGAAACAGCATCTCTCCAGACCATGGTATACACACAAAAACACACGGTACTTAAGGATCACAAATAATCAAAATAAATAAGTAAAAAGAGATAAATATTTGGAGTGATTGTCACAGTTTCAGGATCCTTGTGGGAAGAAGCTATTTCCTAGCCTAGCAGTCCTGATTTTGATGCTCCTGTGACTTCTTTGTGATGGTAGTGGATTGAAGATGCTGCGTTCCGGATGGAAAGATTCTTCTATAATTCTTTGAGCCCAGTAAACGTTGTCTTTAGAAAAATGGAGTGATCCACTTGGCTGTTTTAATGAGCTGCTGTATCAACTTTCTGTCTGATGTTTTACAGTTACCATGCCATATTGATGCAGCCTGACAGGACATTCAATTGTGCTCCTGTACTAGATTGTCAAGATGGAGCCCTTGCCCTCAGCTTCCTTAGGAAGTATAGGAACTGTTGCACTTTCCTGACTACTGAGTAAGTATTATGAGAAATGTTATCAACAAATACCAAAAGCAGGAAACCCATAGCCTATTTTAGATGAGGGCACAAGAAAAACTCTGGTCTTTGAGCTGAAGAACAAATGCCATGGAATTTTTAATAATATTCAGCTCAGTTTAAAATAATCACTGCATTACCCTCTTCAATCATTACAGTTCTATCAACATTGTTGTCAAAGGATTTGCGTAGGGCTTGAACCTACAGCTTTCTAACCTGCAAAGAAATTGTCCCAATGATTGAGCCAGGACAATATTAATTGATGTGCAGATTTTTATAAAATGTTCCAAATTCTCCTTCAAGCTTCCTCTATCATGGGTTGCCTGATTTTAGCCTCAATCCCACTTCCTCATTTAGTCTTCATTCACCTTGAGCAATTTTTGTTTCAGGTCTTAATGGAAATAAATGTAAAAATATCCTGGAAAAAAAAATACATTATTATTATAATTTTGCCCCCCCCCCCAAATTTTGTTAAATTATTTTGTTATCTTTCTGTGCTCTGTTTGAGTACATGAAATGTCCTGATCTTCATATAATTTAGTATTAATTATAGGCCAAGAAAATTTCTATCAGAAGGTCTGACCATAGTTTGACTGTACCATAATTTCTTCGTTCTGTCAGGCCAATGAGGAAAAGAAAAACATACAATCTTTGAATTTAAAACCCTTCATTAAACTTTGTTGACATGTTAGCCTTTCATTGTATTTGGTATAACAGCTTCATTAAGTATTCTCCATGTCAGATACCCAACATCTCATACTTCAGAATTTTTAAAAGTCTTCAGATTTTCTTTTGGTAGCATAATATCATAGACTAAAAGAGACATGGTAATATTGCATTGGGATTCTGATAGTTTCAACTTGAAGCACCAATAATGCTCCCTTTGAAAAAATTGCCGCCTGAACAGCTGTGTATTAACAGCAGTTCAAGTTTTTATTGTTTGCAGCTGTCTTATGATGACAGCCAGAATCAATCCATAATTCAATTCTGAAAGGATTTGGCATTTTGCTAGGTTTGGGAGAGTTTGTAGAAATGAGGGAAAAAAAAATGTATTTCCATTGAGAAGTTCATTGGGCTTGGATAATGCAACTGTAATATTGGCAAAACGATAAGCAGTCACCATCTTTACAATGTGAACTTTATAGAAACTTCTGCATTAAACACTCCTACTATTAAATGTAGGAATCCAGCAATTACTGTCAGTGATTACCCATTACTAACTGCCCTTGAGAAGGTGTTGATGAATTGCACACTTGACCATTGTAATTGTAGATCTGGATGGAAAGTTAAGTTTACAATCAGATCAGCTATCTTAGTAAATGGTTAAGCAGTTTTTAGAGTCTATTTCTCTAAATTTTTTTTGGATGCCCTGCTGAAGAATTAAAGATGCAGAAAAACCCATTAAGAAATTAGACCTGCCGACAGCTTAAAAGCAAAACATATTTAAATCAATCATTAAGGGGAATGCTGAAGATAAAAACAGTATATTTTAAAAATCCGCAAAATAAAAATAATAAAGCTATTACTCTCAATCTCTAAGAAAACAAATACTAAAGCAAATAAAAACAAAAATACAGGAGGAATTGGCAAGTCATGCAGTGTCCATCGGAGGTAATGATATCTCACCAATGTTTTGGGCGTGAAGAAAGGCTTAGGCCTGAAACATTGGTGAGATATCTTTACCTCCGATGGACGCTGTGGGATCTGCTGAGTTCATCCAGCATTTCTGTATTTTTACTATAATCACAGCATCTGTGGACTATTGTGTTTCACTACTAACGGTAAAAACTACAGCATATTTAACATCCGATCACAAGCCTCTGGTTTCCATACTCCATAATCTTGGGAGCCTGTTTCACACGGATGTGAAAGAAGTTGTTAACAGGATTCATCCCACAACAGCTGGAACAAGTGCTGAAGGCTATGTTACACCAGACTAGTCCCAATAGGTTTGGGTACTTGTTTAGGTTGCTGTTTAAATTTCTAAGAATATTTGGGGAGCAATCAAAGCTTTAAATGTGGAAATTAATGGATCTTGAGGTGTTTTCATGTTACATTTTGATTCAGTATCCCAAGGAAGTATTTTTATTTAATTCTGATGGTTTTGATATGTGAAATAGTGACTGATAACTTAATTGAACTATACAAATGACTTCCTTTGGGTTTTGTATATTTAAAATACAGAAATTCATAAATTTTACCAGATAGAAATTAAACACATCATATGTTCTCACATAAAATCACCTGAAATAACTACCACTGATTCATAGTCCTGTACTTCAAGATATTCTTTGGCTTGGCTTCACGGTCGAAGATTTATGGAGGGGGTAAATGTCCACGTCAGCTGCAGGCTCGTTTGTGGCTGACAAGTCCGATGCGGGACAGGCAGACACGGTTGCAGGGGAAAATTGGTGGGTTGGGGTTGGGTGTTGGGTTTTTCCTCCTTTGCCTTTTGTCAGTGAGGTGGGCTCTGCGGTCTTCTTCAAAGGAGGTTGCTGCCCGCCAAACTGTGAGGCGCCAAGATGCACGGTTTGAGGCGATATCAGCCCACTGGCGGTGGTCAATAATCTCTGGAGGAAGGTACAACATTTCGAAGGGAATGAAAATGATTAAAAATATCTTCGTAGTCTCAAGTTAAAGAAGCAACATTTTGTGCCAATCTAACCAGCCAGTCCTCACTGTTGAATTAAGGCCTGTGGATTTGAAGCCTGTTCCTCCATGTGATTGCTCTGGGGTTGGAGTTTTAATGATTTATATCAATATTGTACTTTAATCAGCATCTTGCTTTTGGACAGGAAATCTATATTACTCTGTGAGGAAAGTTTATTTTGGCTTGAGGTCTAAAATATTTGATTTTTCTTCCTTTTCATTATTTTGCATTATGTATATTTTTTTAAAAACAATAGAACCAATATTACATTTCTTTGCAAAATCTCTCGTGTAATTGGCTTCATGGATAAATAGATTATTAAATATCAACTCTTTTCTGAATTTGTAATTGGTGATGCAGTTGTGTTTAATGTGAAATATTGTGCAACGTTAACTAGCACTATGAGAACCTGTAGTGAGAAAATATCTACTTACAGGGTAAAATTGTTACCATGGGTACACGTTCTCTCGAGCATTAAACATCAAAACAACAACAATCTGCACTCCCTTTCATTTCCTCCCACGTGCTCCCATTCTCAATTATCTTCTCCCTGAACTACCTTCCCTTCACTATCCACCCTCCCTTCCTTCACATGACTGTCTCCCTCCATTCCTTCCTTTTTAACTCTTTCACTCCTTCTCTGTTAATCCTCCTATCCTTCATTTTGTTCTCCATCCACTTTATTCCCTTCATGTATTCTTCATATTCAAGACTTCTCCACATTAGAAACTTAACCTGAATATAATATGGCCCACAAGTCCATGTCGTCCAACTTACACCCAATTATCCTCCACCCCCAGTACATGTTTCCAACAGTGGAAGGAAACCGTAGCACCCGGGCAAGACCCATGCAGACACAGGGAGAATGTACAAACTCCTTACAGACAGCATGGGAGTCGAACACCAGTCCCGATTGCTGGTGCTGTGAAGGCATTGCACTAACTGCTATGCCAACAGTTTTTATTAGAATGATAATAGAATGCTTTAATGACACTAGAATGATATAACTTGCTTCTTTCTCTCTCTCTCTCTTGCCCTGATTATCTCTGATCTCTTGGTCTTCAATTGTGCTTCATGACCTGAATACTTTGAGATCTTTATTTCTCTTGCAATACCACAAGTGATCAACAAGCATAGCAAATGAAAGGCATTCATTGACATAGACGTGGAATTCAACCCCTTAAGCTTCAGTTCAAAATATTGACCAAAAATAGTAGGCATGTTCAAAGTTTGAAAACTGATGAGTGCTACAATGTCTGACACTTTTAATGTTACTAAATAAAGCATCAAATAAAAAATACCCATCCCAAGTTCCTACCTCTGGCTCTGGCCACTTACAGACTGTTGATGTTGGTCTCCTGTCAGCATATGGCATCAAATACTATCCAGTTCCTGACAAACAGGATTCTCTTCTGCATTGTTCAGTGAATTCTGTAGGACTGGAGAAATTCTCCCAGTAATACATGGCTGACCTGGCAAATATATGACTCCGTCAATAGTGAGTCAGTGAATAATGAGGGCTTGGAGTAATTCTTTGCAAAATCCATTACACTTGCTGTTCGCTTCATTTGCAAATGGATTCTGTCGGCCTGTGGCATGAATCTGAGAGAAAACAGGAAATGCTGAAGGTGCCCAACAACTCAAGCAGCAACTATGGAGAGAAAAATAATTAATGTTTCAGATCGAAGATGTTCATCAGAACCAAGTAAAGGTAAAGATTAAACATGTTTTGAATTTAAAAGGAGGTTGAGAAGAATTTGAAAACTGTTAGAATGGATTTGGGAATGGATCACTTCAACACCATTCACGAAATTCAGACATCCCTTATATTCTCTCTGCCATTCGCCCTTCTCTGCAACTTAAAGTATCTTTGATTTCTTACATTTCCTAATTATAGTCATCTGGTAAATTATGTACCAATCTATATGAATTCTATTTCCCATTCTTGGTAATTCACACTCTGAGGACATTGCTTTTCTCTTGCTTCGGATGGTGTCTGACCTGCTGAATATTTCCACCATTTATTCTGCTTTAATTTCAGATCTCTAGCATCAACATTTTTCTTTACTTTTAATGGGTTGGGTTTTTTTTTTGTTTCAGCCTGTATCTGAACACTGGGTACGATGTAGGTCAGCTGCCTATGCAAACCAGTTAGTAATTATGGCAGAAGTAAGATTTGTTTTGAGCTTCAGAAAGTTTGGTTAGTTCAAGAGGTGTTTTTTGAAATTTATTGGCAATGAAGTGTCAATTGGTCTGGTAAAGAAAGTTTGGACAGTGGAGCTGATGAATAAAGCCCACTAGATCAAAACAAGGATTTCTGTCAGCCACAGTAAAAAGACTGGACATGTTAGCTTCTCAGGAGATGGATAGGATACCCTGTGACTTGCTGCTTTAAGAGATTAAGCCTTGTTTGCTGGTCCTTACTAGCCTTTGTGATAGGACTGTCACAACTCTTTTCAAGCTGTATGGCTCAGGCATCAATAAAGAGGATATCTGCAATGTATAAGTCAAGACAATAAAGGTCACAATGAAGGAGAAAAAAAGTGATGGCTGCCAATATAGCATTAAGATATAGCCCTGATGCGCACTGAAAATAATCAGTAGGATGGAACAGGAAAGTGCAAGCAGTGAAAGACTTCTCCACTGAAATAACGACTGGGAAATTGAAAGCACTTCATTAAGTTGTGTCAGATTCGATAGTACATGCCAAGGAGAGGGTGCAGAATTATCATCATTTTCTGTGCCAACCTGGAAAGGCTGTAGTCTCATCAGGAGGTGATTATATCAGGGGATTATGAAATTCAGAGAACAGAATACAGAAGCAAGTCTGGAACAGGCAGATTGTCTTGTATCAGGAAAGGTTGGACAGGCCTTGCTTGAAGGCAATGTAAAACACAGTGCTAACATGGAGGACAGGTTTTACTGATGTTCTCACGTAATTGGACATTGCAAGGTGTTTAAACAAGAGTGCAGTTGGAGAGGTTCCTTAAGAATATGAAGTGCCCTCGAGCACAGACCATTCAAAGAGAGATAACATGAATAATGTATTTCTTTGTCCTGGTTTCCTTAACTAACTAATGCTCATTAATGTGCTTATGATCGTTAAAAAATGTTTGTGTTTTTTCATCTTGATGGTGATTTTTTACTTGCAAAATTTAGATCTTGGATAGTAAATCCTCTTTTTATTACTCCCTATTATTTCTGATTTTATAAAGTGAAACACAAAAGACTGCAGACACTGTAATTATAATGAAAACACACAGAAATGCTGGAGGAACTCAGCCCGTCCACAGTGTCCATATGAGGTAAAGACATTTCAAGCCTGAGCCCTTCTTCAAGGAATAAGCAGAGAACAGGAAAGCATAAGTATAAAGAGACTGAAGACTGGATGGGGGTAGAGTCCAGACCAACAAAAGTATTAACTGGATATGATGAGAGGAAAGATAAAAATTGATTTTGTCTCTGTGAAAGGAGACAAAAGGAAAAGAGAGAGAAAGTGAGAGCGAGCGGAAAGGCCACAGGAGGAAGAAGGGAGGGTGGTGTTTATGAAAATCTGAGAAGTCAATGTTAATGCCATCCAGTTGGAGGGTGCCCAGATGGAAGATGAGGTGTTGTTCCTCCAATTTGTGGGTGATCTCAGTCTGGCAGTGCATGAGACAATGGACAAACATATTAGCAAGGGAATAGGACAGGGAATTGTAATGGGTGGCCACTGGGAGATCCACACTATTGTGACAGACAGAACTGAGGTGCTCAACAAAGCGATCTCCCCAGTCTGCGTCCAGTCTCACTGATGTAGAGGAGACCACAGCGAGAGAACTGGGTGCAGTAGATGAACCCCGCAGATTCACAAATGAAATGTTGCTTCACTTGGAAAGACTGTTTGGGGCCCTGAAAGGTGGTGAGGGAGGAGGTCTGAGCACAAATGAAGCATATCCATTGGTCACAGGGGATGATTGGTGGGGAGGGAGGAGTGGACAAGGGAGTAATGGAGGAAGTGATCCCTCTGGAAGATGGAGAGGGGAATATGTGTCTAGTTGTGGGATCATGAAGCAGGAAGTGGAAATGGTAGAGGAGACTATGTTGGAAGCGGAGGCTAGTGGGGTGGTACATAAGGACATGGGGAATCCTGTCCTTATTGTGCTTGGGGGTAGAGGGGGCCAGGGCAGATGTGCAGGTAATGGAGGATACCTGGGTGAGGACTGAGTTGGTGGTAGAAGGAAAGCTGCATTGTTTGAAAAAGGAGGCTATCTCTGATGACCTTGCATGGAACATCTCGCTCTGGGTGCAGATGCAATGGAGACGGAGGAAATGAGAGAAGGGAATGGAATTAAGGTAGCTGTGGGAGTTGGTGAGTTTGTAGAAGAAGGAGACAGATCAAAGAAAGAGAAATTGTTGCTCGAGCTGGACCAAGTGAATTTGAGGATGTGGTGAAAGTTGGCAGCAAAGTAGATGAAGTTGACGACTCATTATAGGTGCACGAGGCAGTTCCAAAGTAGTCATCAATGTAGCAGAGGAAGAGTTGAGTGGCCTTGCCTGTGTGAGCTTGTAGCATGGATTGCTTCATGTAGCCAACAAAAAGCCAGGCATAGCTGGGGCCCATGCGGGTACGCATGACTACTCCTTTGAACTGGAGAAAGTGCAATGAGTCAAAGGAGAAATCATTGTGGGTGAGGACAAGTTCTGCCAGCCAGAAGAGGGTGGTGGTGGAGGGGGACTGGTTGTCTATTGTCCAGAAAGAAACAAAGGGCTTTACGTCCTTCAATATGGGGGATGTTCATTTTAAAACAGTTGAACATCTTCCCAAGGATACAATACCTATTTCAATCATTACCAATTCACCTAACAGAGAAATTCTTCAAGGAGCTAAAGAAAATAATAAGAAAATTCTTATGGAAAGGGGGGGAAACTGAGGATAGCACTAGATAAATTAACAGAATGGTACAAACAAGGAGGCTTACAACTACCAAACTTTAAGAATTATTATAGAGCAGCACAATTAAGATACCTATCAGATTTTTATCAAACAAGGGAAAAACCAGATTGGACCAGATTAGAGCTAGATAAAATAGGGGAAAAGATACCTGAACATATACTATATAAGTGGGATGAAAAGCTGGTGCAACGTAGGAATTCACCAGTATTGCACCATCTGCTCAACATTTGAAAGAAATTCATGTAGAAAGGAATAAAATAAATGATCAACTACCAAAATTAATATTGACACAAAATCAACTAATCCCTTTCACAATAAATTACCTTTCCTTCAGAGAATGGGAGAGAAAAGGGATCAAAAGAATAGAAAATTGTTTTTTGGGAAATAAATTATTATCTTTTGAACAAATGAAGGACAAATATAATATAACTCACGATACAAGGTTTGCATACCACCAACTGAAAACCTACTTGAAGGACAAATTGGGAAACAGTCTGAGGTGAATAGAAGGAAGCAATTTTGAATATGTGATTACAGACACAATGATAATTTAAAAATTTATAACAAACATGTACATCAAATTGCAAGAAAAGGAGAACGAGGAAACAAACTGTAAACCTAAACAAAAATGGGAACAAGATCTTATCATAAAGATAAAGAATGAAACATGGGAAAAACTATGCTCCGGAACTATGAGAAATACAATAAACATGAGGTTACGCATGATACAATATAATTGGTTACACAGGCTATGCATCACACCCCAAAAGTTAAATAAATGGGAGCCAACAGTATCAGATAGATGTTTTTGCTGTAAAAAGGAAACGGGAACAACAATGCATGCAATTTGGACATGGGAGAAAGTGAAAAAATTTTGCGAAGATCTAAACCAGGTATTAAATAAAATCACAAAAAGCAACATACCAAAAAACCCAGAGATCTTCCTTCTAAGTAATATAAGAAACAAAGAATTTGGACTCGATTTGGATGGAGCACAAAAAAGATTTATTATGATAGCCCTAGCTGTAGCAAAAAAATGTATTATGTCAACCTGGAAATTAGAAGACAACTTGAGAATACAACAATGGTACATAGAAATAAATAAATGTATTCCATTAGAAAAAATAACATAATTTAAGAAATAACATCACAATATTCGAATAAATATGGGAACCGTACATGAAATACAATAGAGAAATCCTACCATGGACCTCCACCACCCAAAATGACAGAAGGAGAAAACACCAAAATGAACTGACTCAGTATATAAAAGTAAAAGATAAAAATTTCTTGTTTATTTTTATTAAGTGACGACATTGTTTAACGGGTTTAATTTATCTTATAGATTGAACTTTGAATAAATGGGAAGGGGGGGAGAGGGAGGGAGGGAAAGGAGGGGGGAAAAAGGGGAGAAAATGACACTATATATTCAAGAGAAAAATGTCTGTATGTATTTTGGTCAGTATGGTTTATCGTGTGAAAAATAAAAAAAATATGGGGGATGGAGGTGCATAGTGAATGGATATCCATAATAAACATGAGGTGATTGAGTTCAGGGAATTGGAGGTTGTGAAGTGATGGAGGGCATGTGAAGTGTCCTGGATATAGTTGGGTGGGAATTGGACTAGGGAGAACAAACGGAGTCATGGTAAGCATATACCAATTTGGTGGGGAAGGAACACCTGGACACAATAGGTCCACGGGGACAATTGCTTCTGTGGATCTTGGGTGGAAATGGGCAGTGCGGGTTGAGAAACAATGAGGTTGAAGGTCATGTGAGAGAGATGACCAGAAGTGATGAGTTCAGATATAGTGCATGAGACAGTGGTTTGATGAGTTTTACTGGGGTCCTGTTGGAGGGGTAAGTAAAAGGAGGTGTCTGAGAGTGGTCGCCTAACTTCAGCCAGATAGAGGTCAGTGCGCCAGACCACAGCAGTCCCACCCTTGCCTGCAGGTTTGATGGTGAGGTTGGGATTAGTGTAGAGAAAGTTGAGAGTCAGGTGTTCCAAGGGGGTGAGATTGGAATGAGTGAGGGAAGGGGTAAGATTGGAATGAGTGAGGGAAGTCGTGAAGTTGGTATGGTTGATATCTCAGCAGCAGTTGGAAATATAGGTCCAGAACAGGAAAAAGACGAGAATAAGGTGTCCAGGAGGAGGAAGAAGGTTTAAAGTGGGAGAAGTGATCTGTAGTGGAAAGTAGAGAATCCTGATCTGTAGTGGGTGGTGGGGGTGATTTTATACCTTAGTCAATCCTTGATTCAAATATTATTTTTGATTGATACATACATAGCATGATACATCTATTGGTCAAATACAGTGACAATTGAATGACAGATGCCTAGATCTGAACAAAATACCATTGTTACAGAAGGAAATAAGGAGTAGCCCACAGAATTTCAGAACAAACTCTGCTGCTGTACACAAAGCTGTGCCTTTTTGGAAGAAGCAGTCATGGAATCTAGTAAATCCTGCCACAATGTAGCAATTTTAAAATGACTCTTGCCACATCGCCAACTAAAGCATGATGAGAGTTTTTTTTTGTTATTTGGACTAATCTCACCATTACTCAATATTTCACCAGTGCACTATATTTTGGCCTTTTTCTTGCCTGCGTACTTGTTTAAAATATCGGTACCATGGAGACAGAGTGCAATAATCTTTCAACAAATGATATTGTTCCTGTGGATTGTTAACCCATGGAATACTCTGCTGAATTAGGAATTGGAGAGAATATCTGTTGCAGCAATTTTACACAAAATTAATTGCATGAAAGTATGGGTTTGGCCAGATAGCAATGGAAAATCTCCAAAATGTATGGGTTAGTAAATTAATTGGGCGGCATGAATTTCAATGGCTGGAATCTGCTTCTACTATGCTGGGACATGCTGCTAATTTACTCAGTGCTTCGTAGATTCTGAATACACAGTCCATTATAGGAAATCTATCTTCATCAGAAGTTTAGGCTGACTTGCGACTGGAAGCTATGTAACCTAGGAAACAAAGGATAGGAGGTTTATTTGTGAATTGTTTATCTGCATTAATTCAGTTAAAATGGAGGTAGAAGAAGAATTCTGAGATGTTGAGTCAGCACCATTTTGACAAGTGGCAGCTTATTGTGGGATTTGAATTGTTGCAGAGTTATCTTAATTATTTACGGATGGATGACAGCTACAAAAATTAACTGTTAATGTACAAAGGTCGAATTCCTTCCAAGCTCAGAAAAAAGAATGGTTTTTAATTCAAATATTAGTCTGCGAGCTCATCTTGCAGTGATCAAGACATTCCAATTGGCTTCAATATTTGTTTAGTGGAAAAAAAAACCCATAGGCTTTGACTTGGGAATTCTGGATGATTTCCCATCTACATCCTAAACAGCTGTGGTAGGTTTGACTATTCTAACTGGAATTGGATTTATGTTGAGATAATTAAACATTCCACGTTGTTTCAAAGAGTCATCATTTAAATACATTCTCAGTCTGAACAATTTACCACTTGTTAGCCAGATTTAAATTGAAATCTGATCATAATTTTCTCCCAAGTAGATAGTAAGAGACAAGATTAAAATTTCTCCCAGTGGTTTTAAATTATTGATCACTTCTAATTGGGATATGCTTCTTCCATATAAAATATGGAACAGTACAGCACAGGAATAGACTTCTAATTGGGATATGCTTCTTCCATATAAAACAGCACAGGAATAGACTCTTCAGCCCATTATGCCTGCGCTGGGCATGATGTAAATTAAACTACATATTTTCTGCCTGCACATGACACACATCCCTCCATACCCTGCATATTCATAAACTAATCCAGAAGCTTCCTAAGTACTACTGCCATACCTGATTCCTGGCAGCCCATTCCAGGTTCCTACCACTCTCTGGATATTAAAAAAAACTTCCCCTACACATCTCCTTTAAAGTTTTTCCCTCTCACCATAATGCATGCCCTCCCCCATATTTATGCCTCTCATATCTTAATAGACTCCTATCAGGTCATTCTTCTGCTTCTGATACTCCAGATAAAAGAATCCAAGTTTGTCCAAACTCTCCTTGTAGCTTGTACCCTCTAATCCAGAAGGAATCCTGTGTACCCTCTCCAAAGCCTCAGCATCCTTCCTGTTGTGGGGAGTCCAGAATGGCATAAAATACTCAAAGGGCAGCCTGACCAAAGTTTTATATAGCATCAACGTAACTTCCTTACATTTTTACTCAATGTCCTGCACAATGAAGACAAGCCCGCCATACTCCATCCTATCAATCTATCTTTTAGTTTAGTTAACTTTCTTCCATCACACTAACAAGCAAGTTATTGTAGTGGTCAATCTTTTCACCACCTTTGGAAAATTCAATATACTTTCCTGTTTTTCGTTCACTTGATATACAGTAAATAAACAACCAATGAATAGATAGTTGAGACACTGGTAATAGGTAGAATTCACTGCAGCAGCTAAAATATACTAATGTAATAGTGCAGCACAATGAAGAATCTTTAGGTTTGATACATTTAATGAGAGTATTAGCAAAGATTTGTGATGTCAAACTACCTCAGGGACCAATTGATTTCTGTGACACCATTTTGGAGCTAAACTCTCAAGTGACTGTCCAATTTTGATTGTTAGAAGGACAAACCTGTCATAATCAACATTTAAGAGAATCACTAATAACTTGCAGGGTTACTTGTAGATAAGTTTCTTCTGGTTGTTGCTATAATTTTTGCAGTTTCCAAGTTTTGGGTGCATTCTCAGGTTGCCAATATCTGTACAGAGTGGTGTGGAAGGGGCCAAAAGGCACTTTGCTGATTTCAAGGTTTCTGTGCTAAACACATTACATAAAACATGAGTGGGAAAGCACGCATCCCTCTTGAAATGTAGCTTGGCTGAGAATAAGCAGAATCCACATGACGCAGGTCAGGAAAGAGCCCATATCCAACAAGAGTATTCACACAGCACTCCTCTGCGTGTGAAATTGCTGCAGTTCAGTCTACAACATTTGAAACCACAGCTGAAATAACAGTGCAAAACGAGGACAAAATTGCCAGCAGCTGTAATGACTTTGTAAATTTAATTGTCTGACTCCCTGCAGACTCTAGATGGAGACGGTGACAATATAGTGCAGTTTCCTGCCCTGTGTTCCTCAAAGGAACTAAGACTAAAAACAGGACTCTTCATCAGGGAAGCCACCAACAAAGTGCTCTCAATGATGAAAGTATCTTTGTGTAATTAGGGCACTGTGGGGAAGAACCACAGTCTCGAGTTCTCTGAAACTGCAGGGAAGCCCCTCAAACAACCGAGGGGTGCCACAGTGGTGACAATACTGCTAAAGAGAAATGAAGGAAACAATGTACAGTGATGGAAATGTGTGGATATGAAATTTTGGTTTTTTGTTTATAAATAATTTATTGTGAATAAAGTCTATTTTTGGGAAAAACATGTGTGTTTAATACCACTAATTATAATCCCAGTTCCTCAACAGTCCAACACCTCATCTTCTCTCATCCATGTCTCATGACTGTACTTGACTATTCCAATCTTTCTGACATAAAATCGGCAGTCAATGAAACTTCTATTGCCATATCTTAATTATTTCCAAATATGGTTTATACATTACAACCGTCATTCTCTCTACATGGTGCTTCTGCAATTATTGTTTGATGGGATCAGGGGTTGAATTACTGTCGGAACCTGCCATCATTTTTCCTCGCTGTAATTTACAAGTTAAGGTGTGACTGCAGTTCCTGGACAATAGGTGACTGCTACATACATATGCTAGAATAGAAGCTGCAACATTCGTCTTGGGATGCTGTATCATGATTGGGTTACAAATGGGATTTGGGATCAAAACTACAAGACCACAGGACAACACTGCGAGTCAAAGATAATGATACCTCCCTTCCAGACAGACTGAACATCTTCTATGTACAGTTTGCCAAGAAAAGGCTGATGCCAAGAAAGCTCCATGTACCCCTGGTGAACAGACCCCTTTGTTATAGATGTGGCAAGGAGAACCCAATCCAAGTTTTACCTACTCAAGACAGCAGGAACAGAAAACATACCTGATCAGGTATTAGAGGACTGCGCAGACCAACTGACAGAGGACCTTACAGATATCTTCAACATTTCACTATCTCGGTACCAAAGAGGGTGACAGAAACAGGCCTCAATGACAACTGATCAGTGGCACGGACCTCCACTATTAAGAAATGCTTCAAGCGTCTGTTAATGGAACACTTCAAATCGCACCTCCCAGAGACATTGGACCCATTTGAATTTGCCTGTAGTTGGAACTGTTCCACTTCTCCACTCCACATCCTGACCCACCTGGAGAACAATGCCTCATTCGCCAGGCGTTAACTTCAGATCAGCATTCTCCAGAGGCTGGTGGAAAAGCTGTCCTTGCTGGGACACTATACCCCTCTCAGTAACTGGATCCTGGACTTCCTTTTGGAAAGACTACAAGTCTTGGCCAGCTGCATCACAGTGTGGCACAGTTGCTGTAGAGAATTGGATTGGGGCAGCAGAGGGATCAATGGGGTCTCCCTCCCCATCATCGATGTTATCTCCCGGGATCATAGTTTAGGAATCCTACCACCCTGCACACAGCATCTTTCAGCTACTCCCATTGAAGAAGAGATGCAGGAGTATCAGAGCCAGAACCATCAGGCTGAGAAACAGTTTCTTCCCAAGGACAGTAAGACTACTGAATGACTGATGAACTACTCATACAAACCCTCCAAAATGCTACTATTTATTTTTGTATATGTATAAACGTATTGCATATATATTGTTTGTCTGTGTGCAGGTTATGTCTATTTGTGAGTTTTTGCGCTGAGAACCGAAGAACACTTCATTAGGTTGCACTTATACAATCCGATGACAATAAACTTGAACTTGAAATGAACAGTGAGTTCTGCACTATTTTCAAAAGGATGAGTTCCAAGCTCAATGCTTCATCAAGATGATCATTTCCAACCTTGAAGGTCTTCTGTGCAGAATCTCGGAAAAACTTTGCAGCTTTCCTGCATGCTAATCATATGCAAGATAATCACAAATCAAAATCCATTCATGTAGAGGCTATTGGAATTACTGTGTAATTCATGGTCCTCAAAAATGATTGATCCAAACATTTTCTTCCCTTCCCTCAAAGTGCCAAATAAAAGTAGAGCAAATATGTCATCCATTCTCCTCACATTTTATCACCAAACTCTGTTCTTTGCCTATCACGGCCAAATCTATTCAGACAAGTCCTCTTTACCAGGCGTGCTGAAGAGATGTTAAAAAGAAATGTAGCTGCATTTTTCTTTAAATTTCCTCCACCTAAAACTATGCCGGTCTGCTGGGTTAATCTTCCTGTCTGGTTATTGACCAATGAACATGGGATGGTTCTGTCTTTTCCAGCTCAGTCATGGAGCAGTTAGCACACACATGTTAAACTCAGGCCCACGGGCAAAATTTGGCCTGTGATATAATTATATTTGGCCCACAAGATCATATCAAATATGTATTAGAGCTGGCCCGCTGGCCGCCGCGCCAGTATAGCGCATGCACAGCTAATACTACAAATCCCAGAATGCTTTGCAAATGCATTGGCACCGTCCCGTCAGCCCGCTAATCGCCCCCACCTCCTCTCTTTACTTTCATTAGCATCTGCGACCTGTCGCCCAACTCACATGTAATAAACCCCTTACGGAAAATGGCCAAACGAAAGACAGAAAACAGGACCTTTCAAGACAGGTGGGAGGCAGACTCTGACCCCAGAGTTTGATGAACTTGCATCTAAGAAGAGATGCCAAGTATCTGGTTTAGACCCTGGTGCATCAGAGTAAATCACAGTGTAGCAAGCTAAGCTTGGATTAATATTTTCTTTGGTTAACTTTGGACTGTTCATCGCTGAAAGATTGCATTTTCATTGAAGCAAGTTGTTATTTTTTTGACTTGTTAGCTTGTGAAAAAAAATACATTTAAAAGGAGCTTAAAGGCTATAGAGAAATATTATTTATTGAATATTTTATTTCTCATTTGTTAATGCTTCTTCTGGAAAGAGTTTAACCAAAACTATTATTAAACATTTATTTTAATAAGAAAAAGTTTAACATTACATATGTTGAAAGAAGAGAAAACATGCAGATGTTGTTGAAAATTTTCAATAAATATTTAGTTTGGCCCACGACTTAGTCGAAGTTTTTAATTTTGGCCCTCTGTGAATTTGAGTTTGACACCCCTGAGTTAGCACATTTACCAATTAATCAAGGCACTTCAGATTTGATTTGTGAAAATCGATCCATGTCTACAAATTGCTCTCACTGTGAATGAAAGTTGAGAGCAGTGTTTCTATGCAAGTGAAATTCAAAAGTAGTTAGTCAAACAGATTGCAGCATTCAGTATAGTTTAGTCAGGAACCCATGCAAAGAATGTGAAATCTTATCTTTTCAAATGACACAGTTACTGTTTAAACCAATGAACAGAAGCCAGGCTTACAATGCGAAGTACTTTTCATGTTGGTATGTAAACTAAAGGTCAGCGATCAAGATAAAAAGAGATTTTACCATTGCATGAGTTTGTCTGAGGTTTCACTCAATAACAGTCAGGTTCTGGTCTCTGCAATCTTGTTTCTGTGAAAAGAAAGGTAAGAGTCTAAGAGGGAGGAATATTAAACAAAGTGGGTGGTTGAATATGGACAGTATCTGTACCTCTGGAGTGGGTTTTATTGCTTGTTTATCTGTACTGCAGTGGATTTTCTCAGCACAAGTCATTCTGTGTTACCCAGCCGAATTAAACCCAGCCAATCAGCTGCCTCTTGTTTAATCGCGTCTACAGCATCACCCTAGTAGGAAAGAGATGAGCACTTTGGCCAAGCATCCAACTTCATGGCTTTAAAAGGACAGTGCCTTGCAGATATTCATTAGGGATTGGTTGGTCTGAAAGAAGCTCTGCTTTCTGTTGACTTGAAGGTTTCTACTCTTACATTTAAATCCTTGTGTTTCTCTTCCTCTTAATCAAGTGTTGGAAATGGAACAAACACAGAAGTTTCATGACATTGAGGAAACCTGGGAAAGTACAGATGA
This sequence comes from Narcine bancroftii, assembly GCF_036971445.1. Lineage (NCBI taxonomy): Eukaryota > Metazoa > Chordata > Chondrichthyes > Torpediniformes > Narcinidae > Narcine > Narcine bancroftii. Next base: position 125,999,938 of record NC_091472.1, read on the forward strand.
TGATTACCTCTCCCAAACAAGCAATTCGGACAACAAGGTGGATTTGAAGCGCCTGGAGTCTGCCTGCCCCAGCAGCAATGTGAAGCAAGATGACACCAGCAGTGTGCTCCTCAAGCAACAGGCCACAAAAGGACGATTGCAAAATGAGAGCATGTATGAAGACAGTTTGGTACAGAAATTAGATTCTACTGCTATGAAAAACAAGAAGGATTCTGAAAATAGTAAGTACGAAAAGAAAGCTGATTCAATTTGTGATATGAAAGCAGAAATTAAAGATAATAACTGGATTGTTTCTGCATGCCAGAGTGTTGTTGTAAGTGAATCTGCTGGGCAGCAACAGGTAGATAAGTGTCAGGTAGCCCTTCCATCACCTGCACAACAGAAAGAAAATGCCTCAGAAACTGTGAACAGCACTGAAATGGAGAAAGGCAAAAAAAACAACAGCACATTTCTGGAACCCACTGGGCAACTGTTTGAAGAGAAATGGGAAGGGGATGACAGTGAATGCCAAACAGTGGGCCTTGACAAGGAATCACCTGGAGGGAAGAACATTTGGGAAGGTAAGGTTGCTCCAAGTCATGTTGTGAGTGAGCACGAAGATGCTGCAGTGACAATGAGTGAAAGGAGAGGAGCTGCACCTGAGATGGTTGTGAATCAGATTGTTTCTGTGGAAAATTTCAACCAGAAAGAAGAAAAACAATGCACCAGAGGAGAAACAATTGAAAATACAGCAGCAGGTTCATGGCAGAATATTTTGGGTAAAAATCAAGATGATGACCAGATTGTTGATGACGAGGTAAAGGCTTGTGGAAGTAAACGAAAGCTGAAGCGCTTCCTCTCTCAGACTGAGCTGTATCTCACCAAACCAGACCAACAAGCAAGCCAGTTTAATGAAACAGGAGACACATCAGATCCGAATACAATTCCTTATGGAGATGTCGGTATTTCCAAGCTGACCTCACAAGGTGACCAATTTATCCTGCCCAGCAACACAAAGCTAAGTTCAGAAACTGAAGAACCCAATCAAACTGAACAAAAAACTGGAACAAAATGTGTGGTGAAGAGACCCATATCTGCTGATGAGAGTGAATATGATGCACAAGGTGTACAATACAATTCCCCTGTTTCTGGCATGCAGGCACAAATGGATAATGACATGTCTGGTCATACCACTATCCCTGACCAGGACAGCCGGTCAAAGCAAACTTCAGAAGGTGATGTTTACTATAATTTCAGCCAGGCTGAGGAGATCAGGCTTGGAAGCAGTAAATTGAATGGAAGTGCATCATGCAAAGAGTTAAACAGAATCAGTCCCACAGAACAAACCGATACATCATGTCATGTTGACTGGGTGCAGGGTAGTGATGCAGAACAAATTGTGTGCTGTGATTATCCTCGCACGTTTGAACAGAATAGAAAAGGGGCTTCGGCTCTCCAAGTTCTGGAAAGTGCTGATGAATCTAAAATGGACCACCTTGTGCCAGCTATGCAGTATGTAACCACAAGTGCAACTCTCTACAGCGAGAGGGCCACTTCCAAACAACTCAGTACGTCTCATGATACTGACATTAATGGAGAGGACAACCTGCTGAAACAAGCAGACCAGCTGACTAAGTCTGATCAAAGAGAGCAAAGTGTTCTGAGCAAGATGCTCAATGAGACTGAAGACAGTCACTCTGACCACACAATACAATGTGAGAAGAACACTCTGGTACATGATCAGCAGCCTGGTAAAGCTAATCAAACCCCACAGAAGGGCTTTATTAGGGAAGAGAGTGTATTGAGCAAAACCTCATCCAGCAGTGTTATTAATGGACGTGACCCAGCTGATTTTGGGGAGTCACCTTCCCAAAATATTAGCATGGAGGTTAAAGAACTAAAGGGTGAACTGACTCGTGTGCCTCAAAGGGGCAGCAGTCCTATTGACTTCAGTAATGTGATGATTGGACAGGGAAAAGAACACTGGCCACCTCATACAAGTTCAGACGCTGGGATTAAAGCAGCTGTTGATGCTGTAGCATTGAACAGATTTCCAGAACCACTTCTGATAAAAGCAGGCCCAGCAAAGGAGTCTGCCAACGAGGCAGATAATTTGAGTGAGAGAAAGCCTGATTCTGAAGAGGCTGTTAATGTTTCTGATATTAAAAAAGCATTTGAGGAAAAGGATCAGAAAAAAAAGGTGCCAGATGCGAAGAAGAAATCAGGTAATTTTCTTTTTAAAAATAGTTTAGCATTTTGTAAAGTTCCACTGAAGGATGAATAAGGAGGTGTTCCACTATTATAGAACAATGATACTAATCATTTTCAGTTTCTGGAGTGGGAATGTCAATTTTTATATTGGATTGGAGGGTGGTTTTTCACTGCATTGGCCGTGCAGCCTGACATGAAAGAAAAAAGTACACTTACAAAATATAATCAAGTGGGTGTGACAGAAAAAAGTGGCCAGATTCCCTGGGAGGGTTGGTACTTGGTGATTCTGTGCTGGCAGGATATGAAACACATTCCCCAAATGTTCATTGAAGAATGAATCATGAGATGGATGATAGTCTAGTCCAATGCTCCAACTCGACACTTGGCCAGGGGTTGGGGGAGATGCTCTTACTAATTGAAGCTTTGATAAGGTAGAAATTAACATTCAATGGTATCATTCTTCACCATTAATACCCTATTGTCGTCCCACCGCCCCAACCTTGCACTCTCACCCTCCTTCTCCCGACAAACATGGCAGGACATGTTTATTGACAGGGAGTTATCAGGAATGTGACATTCTTCAGTCTTCAAAAGAGGTAGATAAGGAGGAAAAATATTTAAAAATAAAACATATAAACGTTAATTTTGTACATAATTTTGTGTTAAGTAATAATGCAGACTATAGGTGGCTGATAACATATAGAGTAAAACATGAAAATCTGCAGACACTGTGATTGTGGTTAAAACTCAGGAATGCTGGAGGAACTCAGCTGGTCTCGCAGCGTCCATAGCAGATAAAGACACATTACCCCCATTTTGGCCCTGAACCCTCCTTTAAGGTGTAAGTAAAGATCAGGAAGATGTCAGAATAAAGATTGAAGATTGGCAGGGGGAGGAGTCCAGACCTACAAAAGATGTTAATTGGATATGATAAGAGGAAAAGTGTGAATTGATCTTACAGAAGGAGAGAGAGGGGGAAGAGGGAGAGGGAGAGAATGAGAACAAAAAAACAACTGGAGAAAGAAGTGAAGGGGGGTTTTTATGGAAACTGGAGAAGTCGATGTTAATGCCATCTGGATGGAGGGTGACCAGATGGAAGATGAGGTGCTGTTTCTCCAATTTGCAGGTGGTCTCAATCTGGCAGTGCATGAGACCATGGACAGACATGTCAGCAAGGGAATGGATTGGGAATTGAATGGATGGCCACTGGGAGATACACTATTGCAGCAGACAGAGGCGAGATGCTCAACAAAGCAATCTCCCAGTCAGTGCCAGGTAGACCATTGAATAAGTGGCGGAAATGGCAGAGGAGGATATGTTTGATACAGGCTGGTAGGATGCTAGATTAGGACAAGGGGAATGCTATCCTTGTTGTGCACGGGGGTGGAGGGAGTCAGGGCAGATTTGCGGATAATAGAGGATATGTGGATGAGGGCTGATTTGATGGAGGTAGAGGGAAAGCCACATTGTTTAAAGAAGGAGGATGATTTGGCATGGAAAACATCCTCCTGGGATCCTCTGCTCCAATCACTTTGAAGGTCACCTCTGCTCTATCCACCCCAATAGCATGGATCTCCCCAGTGGTCACCCATTCTTTGCTGATATGTCTGTCCATGGTCTTGTGCACTGCCAGACATAGACCACCTGCAAATTGGCGGAACAGCACCTCATCTTCTGTCTAGACACCCTTCAACCAGATGGCATTAAAATGAACTTCTCTGGTTTTCATTTAAACTCCCCCAACCCCTCCACCCCATCTTATTTTCCCCCTGTTGCCTTTCCCCCAGCTCTGTCTCTTCCCTTTTCCTTTTTCCCTTTTCACAAAGCCAAAATCAATTCTCATCTCTCCTCTTATTATATCAAATTAATACCTTTTGTCGGACTGGACTCCTTCCCAACCAGTCTTCTGTCTTGATTCTGATGCCATCCTGTACTTTGCTTATCCCTTGAAGAAGGGCTCAGGCCCAAAACATCAATTACATCCAGAGAACATTAGAGTACAGTACAGGCCCTTCGGCCGATGATATTGTGATGACCTATTCCACAACTACCTAATCCTTGCCTACCTCACATCAAATCAAAGTATTTTGAATTAATTATAGATTTTGTTACTAATATTGAATGGGATGATTTCAATCCAAAGCCACTATTTAAAAAAAAAACTTAAATTCCACATGGACAAAACAACTTTGGGCCTTCCAAGAATTGTCGGAGGGTGTAAACAGTACTGAATAGGTGATGGCAAGGGTCAAAATAATTGAATTCAACAGTGTGGATGAGGGACAGTAATAGAATTTGTGGAGAGATACTGCAGTAACTGCACACTAATGTGGGAGGATAAATTGAGGCTGTGTGAGGTGGGGTGGGGGGAGACGACGACAAGATATTATGACGTACCCCTGCAGCACATTTTGTAGTTTTGATCTTAAATAAGCATATTGTGAACTCCTTTTGGGGGCACTGTTCCGTTGATCATTCAATCCAATAACTGTGCCCTCCTGCCACAAGATGGAGCCAGGAAAGCACAGAGGAGTGGAGCTCACTGTCAGAGAGCAAGCTAGCCACCTTTGATTGTCATGCTCACTCTTTCTGTCAAAACTATCCACTCTCAGTAAACAGCTGGGTACAACACCAGAGGGAATGCAGGACTGGAGCAGGCCCTGCACTAGGGGCCAAAGCTGTGCCCGTATGTCGCTGGACATAGCCAGGGGTGAGGCCAAGAAGCGCCTGGACAAATGTGTGACTGGGAGCAGGCCAGGAATGCAAATAGTATGTAGCTGGGAACATGGGTGGATTTGTGGCGGGGACCAGGAATGGTAGTAGGACACCTAGTTGGGAGTATGGCCAAGTCAAGCCAGAGAAAGAAAGGCAGGTCTTGTGGCAGAGAGGGAACTGAGGAAGGGAGGGAGAATCGGAAAACAGTGGAATATGGAGTTGAAAATATTACAGCCAGAGGGAGAGAATCAGAATGAGAGGGCCAAAGGCAGAGTGGGTAAAAGGAATGAGGCATAGGAGACAGTGGAGCAAAGGAGCCCATATATGCAGGCTGAAAGATGTTGATGTGCATTCCCAGCAGTGTGTGACCATGCGGTGAAGTCTGGGGGAGCCAATGTGCAATGGTGCACCAACAGCTTCTATTCCATAAGACAGAAATTAATATATTCTGAGAAATTTACATTGTCCAGACACACAGGAGACCTTCCTAAGTTGAATCATAGAGAGATTGATCATGGAAATAAGCCCTTTCATTCAGAATTCACACAAACCATTTGTGTTGAATTTTGACCTCTAATTTATTATAGGCTGCAGCAATCAACAAAATCCATTCTCCATTATAACATCTCAATCAAATTGAATTGTATTCTGTCACGTGTACTAAGATATAGTAAAAAGTTTGTTTTGCATGTTATCCAGACAAGTCAACTCATGGAGCAGCTAGAATAATAATAACAAATATAACCATATAACCACTTACAGCACAGAACAGGCCAGTTCGGCCCTACTAGTCCATGCCGTAGCAAATCCCCACCCTCCTAGTCCCACTGACCAGCACCCGGTCCATACCCCTCTAGTCCCCTCCTATCCATGTAACGATCCAGTCTTTCCTTAAATGTAACCAATGATCCCGCCTCGACCACGTCTGCCGGAAGCTCATTCCACATCCCCACCACCCTCTGCGTAAAGAAATTTCCCCTCATGTTCCCCTTATAATTTTCCCCCTTCAATCTTAAACCATGTCCTCTAGTTTGAATCTCCCCCTTTCTTAATTGAAAAAGCCTATCCACATTTACTCTGTCTGTCCCTTTTAAAATCTTAAACACCTCTATCAAGTCCCCTCTCAATCTTCTACGCTCCAGAAAAAAAAGCCCCAGTCAGCACAACTCAGACCCTGAAATCCTGTCAACATTCTCGTGAACCTTCTCTGCACTCTCTCTATTTTGTTTATATCTTTCCTATAATTTGGTGACCAAAACTGTACACAGTACTCCAAATTTGGCCTCACCAATGCCTTGTACAATTTCATCATAACCTCCCTACTCTTGAATTCAATACTCCGATTTATGAAGGCCAACATTCTAAATGCCTTCTTCACCACACCATCTACCTGAGTATCAGCCTTGAGGGTACTATTTACCATAACTCCCAAATCCCTTTGTTGCTCTGCACTCCTCAATTGTCTACCATTCAATGTATATGACCTATTTAAATTTGCCTTTCCAAAATGTAGCACCTCACATTTATCTGTATTAAATTCCATCAGCCATTTCTCAGCCCACACCTCCAGCCTTCCTAAATCACCTTTTAATCTACAATCACTGTCCACAACACCACCAATCTTTGTGTCATCCGCAAACTTGCTTATCCAATTCTCCACCCCTACATCCAGATCGTTAATATATATAACAAATAATAGTGGACCCAGGACCGAACCCTGAGGAACTCCACTAGTCACCGGCCTCCAATTGGACAAACAATTTTCTACCACTACTCTCTGATACCTTCCATCCAACCACTGCTGAATCCATTTCACTACCTCCTTATTTATACCTAATGCCTCCACCTTTTTTCCTAACCTCCTGTGGGGAACTTTGTCAAAAGCTTTACTAAAGTCCAAATAGACAACATCCACAGCTTTCCCTTCATCAACCTTTTTTGTAACCCCCTTGAAGAACTCAATCAGGTTTGTCAAGCATGATCTACCCCTGACAAAACCATGCTGATTACTCCCTATCAATCCCTGTACCTCCAAAAATTTGTAAATAGCATCCCTCAGAACACTTTCCATCAACTTGCCCACCACAGACGTCAGACTTACAGGCCTATAATTCCCAGGTTTGCATTTGGACCCTTTCTTAAACAGAGGAACCACATGCGCCACCCTCCAATCCTTTGGTACCACCCCCGTGGCCAGTGACATCCTAAATATCTCTGTTAATGGCCCCACTAACTGTCCACTAGCCTCCCTGAGTGTCCTAGGGAATATTTTGTCCGGTCCGAGAGATTTATCTTTTTTAATACAGCCATCACTACCTCCTCGGTTATCCTTATATGCTTCATAACCTCCCCACTATTTTTATTTACTTCAACTGTTTCAACATTTTTCCCTAGTGAATACCGAGGCAAAGAAATCATTCAAAATTTCCCCCATTTCCTCAGACTTCTCACTCAGCCTACCCTCGCTATCTACAAGGGGTCCAATTTTATCTCTCACTAATCTTTTACTTTTAATGTACTTATAGAAACCCTTTGGATTTATTTTTACTCTGTCAGCCAAAGCCTCTTCATGCCTTTTTTTGGCCTTTCTAATTTCTTTCTTAAGATTCCTTCTACACTCCTAGTAGTCCTCCTTCAACTTCACAGCTCCCTGCTCTTTATACCTCTTGTACACCTCCCTTTTTCTCCTAACCAAATTTCCAATATTCCTCGAAAACCAAGCCTCCCTATGACTTCCAGCCTTTCCTTTGATCCAGACTGGGACATAACTACTCTGTATCCTCAAAATTTCTTTTTTGAATATCCTCTATTTTTGATTAACATCCTTACCTGAAAATATCCTGTCCCACTCAATACTCCCCAAATCCCTTCTTATTCCTTCAAAATTTGCTCTTTTCCAATCCAGAACCTCAACTTTAGACCTCTCCTTGCTCTTCCTTAAAACTACCCTAAAACTAACAGAATTATGATCACTAGACCCAATTGGTTCTCCAACATTAATGTCCGCTACCTGACCTAGCTCGTTCCCTAAATGACAGTGCTAAAAGGACTAGTGTTATAATGAGTCAAATACCACAGGGTATAGAGAAAAGTACTCTATAAAGCAAAAGTGCAAGGACATCATCTTTTGTCAGTGGAAAATTGATTTTAGTCTGATAAAAGTAAGGAAAATTATCCTTGAAGCTGGAGGTTTGCGTTTTAAAGCATGTGTATCATCTGTGATCTTTTTTCATGTTACTAGGTTTCCTGAAACAAGGTGAAGTGTAAATAGAGTTGATGGAGGGAAGGTGGGGGGCGGGGGGAGGGGGTGCGTGGTGTGATGTCGTAGGAGAGAGACATGGGTAGTCATCTCTTCCAACGGATTTGTAATAAAAACCCATTTACAAATGCCCTTTTAAATATATAAATTTTAATAGTGTACTATTGGAACAGTTGGAAATAATTATGAAAAAAAACTAGAGCTCAAACTATGAAAACTACGATTTTAAAACAATCGGTGAGCTTGGAAGAGGTTCGGCCTACCTCAGAGCTGGATCCAGGTGACTTGGGTAATGTTTCTCCTCGCTCCCAGTGACATCAGCTGGCTACTCCAAGGATAATGCTGGCACCTGGGCTGCAGAGCCCCAGATAAGATGGCACTAACGCGAAGTGACGTTCTTCTTCAGAAGCTGAAGAGTCTTCGTGCATGTGCACACTCAGGATAGTGTTAGGGGGCTGGTGCTCGCCAGGACCATGCTGCCGGCCTGGCTGACATCCCGAGGGCCGGTCCTACTCCAGAAGCACTCGAGGAGCCATAAGTCCAACCCACTGGTCAAAAGGGTCCACCTCCTCCACGCAACCCCCAATATGCCAATGTAGTGTACCTTAATCGGCACTAGGACACACTCTGTTAGGGACCTGGCGCTCTCAGGGGTTCTGGAGACCATTACTGATCACCCTACACCTCCCATCACCCACAATGCACCAGGGTCATGGCAAGTTACTCCAGTCTCAAAGGATGGCATGCCAGACTCGTCGCCATGCATCCAGCAAACCAATGCAGATAATTGCATACAGGCACCCCAGATTGTCCAGGACCCCATTGCTGCGATGCAGCCGCCACTTTGATGATCGCAGCAGCAGATCAGACCACCCAAGAGACTTAATTTATGATAACATCTGATGCACTTCATCCTGCCAAACCCTTTTAAAAACAAGGGATGTGTAGTATATCTTTCTCTCTCTCTTTGGCTTGGCTTCGCGGACGAAGATTAATGGAGGGGTAATGTCCACGTCAGCTGCAGGCTCGTTTGTGGCTGACAAGTCCGATGCGGGACAGGCAGACATGGTTGCAGCGGTTGCAAGGGAAAATTGGTTGGTTGGGGTTGGATGTTGGGTTTTTCCTCCTTTGTCTTTTGTCAGTGAAGTGGGCTCTGTGGTCTTCTTCAAAGGAGGTTGCTGCCCACCGAACTGTGAGGCGCCAAGATGCACGGTTTGAGGCGAGATCAGACCACTGGCGGTGGTCAATGTGGCAGGCACCAAGAGCTTTATTTAGGCAGTCCTTGTACCTCTTCTTTGGTGCAACTCTGTCTCGGTGGCCAATGGAGAGCTCGCCATATAACACGATCTTGGGAAGGCGATGGTCCTCCATTCTGGAGACGTGACCTACCCAGCGCAGTTGGATCTTCAGCAGCGTGGATTCGATGCTGTTGGCCTCTGCCATCTTGAGTACTTCGATGTTGGTGATGAAGTCGCTCCAATGAATGTTGAGGATGGAGCGGAGACAACGCTGGTGGAAGCGTTCTAGGAGCCATAGGTGATGCCGGTAGAGGACCCATGATTCAGAGCCAAACAGGAGTGTGGGTATGACAACGGCTCTGTATACGCTAATCTTTGTGAGGTTTTTCAGTTGGTTGTTTTTCCAGACTCTTTTGTGTAGTCTTCCAAAGGCGCCATTTGCCTTGGCGAGTCTGTTGTCTATCTCGTTGTCGATCCTTGCATCCGATGAAATGATGCAGCCGAGATAGGTAAACTGGTTGACCATTTTGAGTTTTGTATGCCCGATGGAGATGTGGTGGGGGGGGGGGGGCGGTAGTCATGCTGGGGAGCTGGCTGATGGAGGACCTCAGTTTTCTTCAGGCTGACTTCCAGGCCAAACATTGAAGAGCTGGCTATTGTTTGTATATTTAACTATTGGGGCATGTCCATTGGCTGATTGTACCTGTGGCCCCTACCACAGACTCCTAAATAAAGATGACTGTTCCACAGCCTCCTCCCCAGTTCAGGACATTCGACCAGCAAGGATGTGAATCCATTCTATTGTGAATAAAAGCCTGTCGGTTTTACATAACTTCCAGACTTTTGGAGTCATTGATGGTGCATCACCGTTATTTAGAACCATCCGTGACAAAGAATGTCTGAGTTGTCACTGGCGATTCATATTCCACTCCCATGTGATCGCAAGTGCAATTTGTTTTAAATTTTTTATTTTTCACACTATAAACCACATTGATCAAGATGCATACATTTTCCCTCTTGAACATATACAGTGTCGTTTTATCCCCCCCTCCCTCCTCCCCTCCCTCCCTACCTCCCCTCCCATTCATTTAAAGTTCAGAAAATAAGATACATTAAACCCGTCAAACAATGTTGTCACTCAATAAAAATAAACAAGAAATTCCACTGAGTCAGTTCTTTTCATTCTCTTCTCCTTCTGTCATTTTAGGTGGTAGATGTCCCCGGTAGGTTTTCTCTATTATGTTTCATGTATGGCTCCCATATTTGTTCAAATATTGTAATGTTATTTCTTAAATTATATGTTATTTTTTCTAATGGAATACATTTATTCATTTCTATATACCATTGTTGTATTCTCAAGTTATCTTCTAATTTCCAGGCTGACATAATACATTTTTTTGCTACAGCTAGGGCTATCCTAACAAATCTTTTTTGTGCACCATCCAAATCAAGTCCAAATTCTTTGTTTTTTATGTTACTTAGGAGGAAGATCTCTGGGTTTTTTGGTATATTGCTTTTTGTGATTTTATTTAATATCTGGTTTAGATCTTCCCAAAATTTTTTCACTTTCTCACATGTCCATATTGCATGAATTGTTGTTCCCATTTCCTTTTTACAGCGAAAACATCTGTCAGATACTGTTGGGTCCCATTTATTTAACTTTTGAGGTGTAATATATAGCCTGTGTATCCAGTTATATTGTACTATACGTAACCTTGTATTTATTGTATTTCTCATAGTTCCTGAGCATAACTTCTCCCATGTTTCCTTCTTTATCTTTATGTTTAGATCTTGTTCCCATTTTTGTTTAGTTTTACCATTTGTTTCCTCATTCTCCTTTTCTTGTAGTTTAATATACATGTTTGTTACAAATTTTTTGATTATCATTGTGTCTGTAATCACATATTCAAAATTACTTCCCTCTGGTAACCTCAGACTGCTTCCCAATTTGTTCTTCAAGTAGGATTTCAGTTGGTAGTATGCCAACCCTGTATCGTGAGTTATATTTATCCTTCATTTGTTGAAAGGATAATAATTTATTTCCCAATAAGCAATTTTCTATTCTTTTGATCCCTTTTTTCTCTCATTCTCTAAAGGAAAGGTTATCTATTGTAAAAGGGATTAGCTGATTTTGCGTCAGTATTAGTTTTGGTAGTTGGTAATTTGTTTTATTCCTTTCTACATGAATCTTCTTCTAAATATTGAGCAGATGATGTAATACTGGAGAATTCTTACGTTGTACCAATTTTTCATCCCATTTATATAGTATATGTTCAGGTATCTTCTCCCCTATTTTATCTAGTTCTAATCTAGTCCAATCTGGCTTTTCCCTTGTTTGATAAAAATCTGATAGATATCTTAATTGTGCGGCTCTATAATAATTTTTAAAGTTTGGCAGTTGTAAGCCTCCTTGTTTATACCATTCTGTTAATTTATCTAGTGCTATCCTCGGTTTCCCCCCTTTCCATAAAAATTTCCTTATTATTTTCTTTAACTCCTTGAGGAATTTCTCTGTCAAGTGTATTGGCAATGCCTGAAATAGGTATTGTATCCTTGGGAAACTGTTCATTTTAATACAGTTTATCCTTCCTATTAGTCTTAGTGGTAAGTCTTTCAAATGCTCTAAGTCGTCCTGTAATTTTTTCATTAGTGGATAATAATTGAGTTTATATAGATGGCCGAGGTTTTTATTTATTTGTACACCTAGGTATCGCATTGCTTGCGTTTGCCATCTGAATGGTGATTCTTTCTTAAATTTTGAGAAATCCGCATTATTCATTGGCATTGCTTCACTTTTATTTGCGTTAATCTTGTACCCCGACACTTCTCCATATTCCTTCAATTTCTTATGTAATTCTTTTATTGATATTTCTGGTTCTGTTAAGTATACTATAATGTCATCTGCAAATAAACTGATTTTATATTCCTTGTCTTTTATTTTTATCCCTTTTATTTTATTTTCTGTTCTTATCAGTTCTGCCAGTGGTTCTATGGCTAACGCGAACAATAATGGTGATAGTGGGCATCCCTGCCTTGTTGATCTGCTTAAGTTAAATTGTTTTGATGTATATCCATTTACTGTCACTTTCGCCAATGGCCCCTTATATAATGCTTTAATCCAATTAATATATTTCTCTGGTAAACTGAATTTTTGTAGTACTTTGAATAAATAATTCCATTCTGCGTCTAAAGCAACTGTTACTGTTGGAGCTTTATTTCCTTCTACTGCATGATTTAAGTTAATAAATTTACAAATATTGTCTGTTGTTCGTCTTTTTTTAATAAATCCATTTTGGTCTAGATTTACTATTTTTGGTACATAGTCGGCTAATCTGTTTGCTAATAGTTTAGCTATTATCTTATAATCTGTGTTAAGTAAAGATATTGGTCTATATGATGCTGGTGCGAGTAGATCTTTCCCTGTCTTTGGTATTACTGTAATTATTGCTGTTTTGCATGACTCTGGTAAACTTTGTGTTTTATCAGTCTGGTTGATTACTTCCAGGAGGGGAGGAATTAATAAATCTTTAAATGTTTTATAGAATTCTATTGGGAATCCATCCTCTCCTGGTGTTTTATTATTTGGTAGTTTTTCTTTTATTATCTCTTGTATTTCTACTATTTCAAATGCTTCTGTTAATTTATTTTGTTCCTCTGTTTGTAATTTCGGAGGTTCAATTTTAGTTAAAAAATCATCTATTTTGTCTTCTTTCCCTTCGTTTTCAGTTTGATATAATTGTTTGTAGAATTCTCTGAAGTTTTCATTAATCTCCGTTGGATTATATGTGATTTGTTTGTCTTTTTTCCTTGATGCCAATACCATTCTCTTAGTTTGTTCTGTCTTAAGCTGCCACGCTAGAATTTTGTGCGTTTTTTCTCCTAGTTCATAATATTTCTGTTTTGTCTTCATTATGTTCTTCTCCACCTTATATGTTTGTAGTGTTTCATATTTTATTTTTTATCTGCCAATTCTGTTCTTTTCGTTGTGTCTTCCTTCATTGCTAATTCTTTTTTCTATATTTGCTATTTCCCTTTCCAACTGCTCTGTTTCCTGATTGTAGTCCTTCTTCATCTTGGTTACATAACTTATTATTTGCCCTCTGATGAACGCTTTCATTGCGTCCCATAGTATAAACTTATCTTTCACTGATTCCGTATTTATTTCAAAGTACATTTTAATTTGTCGTTCAATGAATTCTCTAAAATCCTGCCTTTTCAGTAGCATGGAGTTTAATCTCCATCTAAACATTCTTGGAGGGATGTCCAATCTATTGTCAATATCAGGGGAGAGTGGTCTGATAATATTCTAGCTTTATATTCCGTTTTCCTAACTCTGTCTTGCATGCGAGCTGATAACAGGAATAGGTCTATTCTTGAGTATGTTTTATGTCTACCCAAATAATATGAATATTCCTTTTATTTTGGGTGTTGTTTCCTCCATATATCCAAAAGTTGCATTTCTTGCATCGATTTAGTTATAAATTTGGTTACTTTGTTCTTTCTGTCAATTTTTTTCCCAGTTTTATCCATGTTTGAATCCAAATTAAGGTTGAAATCCCCTCCTATTAGTATGTTCCCTTGCGTGTCTGCTATCTTCAAAAAAATATCTTGCATAAATTTTTGATCTTCTTCGTTAGGTGAATATACATTGAGTAAATTCCAAAACTCCGAATATATCTGACATTTTATCATTACATATCTCCCTGCTGGATCTATTATTTCCTCTTCTATTTTAATTGGTACATTTTTACTGATTAATATGGCTACTCCTCTAGCTTTTGAATTATGACACTGCTATTACATGTGCTATCCAATCTCTCTTTAATTTCTTGTGCTCCACTTCAGTTAAGTGTGTTTCTTGTACGAATACTATATCAATTTTTTTCTTTTTTAAATTTAGCAGTTTCTTCCTTTTGATTTGGTTATGTATTCCATTAATATTTAAAGTCATATAGTTCAACAGAGCCATTTCATACTTTGTTTATCTTTCCTTTCTGTTTCCTCATCATCACCTTTCCTTCTTATCCATTTCTGCTTTCTTTTTGAACACTTTATAAGACAACATTTCTAAAACATAAAACATTTCCCTTATTCTCCTATCTAAAATTTCTTTAACCCCACTATCCCCTCCCCTTCCTGAGTTGCCCTTTATCCCTTGTCGGGCAACCACATCTCCCCTTTCCATTTGGATTTGAGAATTCACTCGCAAGCGTCAACTGACTTCGCAGTGACCGTAACTCTTCCCCACCCAGCCCCCCCCCCAGAAAAGATTTTAATTTTCATATACAACAAAGGTTACTCTCTTAATTCCCCCCATACTTCCTTTCTTCCCTTTCTTTCCCTTCTTGGTTCTTACCTATATTCTATTTTTTTTTATATATCCATACACATATATATATATATATATATATATATATATATATATATACACACACCTACATACACACATACATATAGTTTGTGGTCATTTTTGTTCTCGTGACATATCTTCCTCTCTGTCTGTTTTGTAGTTGTTCTGCAAATTTTCTTGCTTCCTCTGGATCAAAGAATAGTCTATTTTGCTGCCCTGGAATAACTATTTTAAGTATACTTTAGCATAAATTTATATCCTTTTTTCCATGAGATCGTTTTTCCTGCATTAAAGTCCTTCCTCTTCTTCAGGAGTTCAAAACTTATATCTGGATAGAAAAAAATTTTTTGACTTTGTATTCCAGTGGTTTTTTGTCTTCTCTTATTTTCCTAATTGCTTTCTCCAATATATTTTCTCTTGTTGTATATCTTAAGAATTTTACTAGAATGGATCTTGGTTTTTGTTGTGGTTGTGGTTTAGGGGCTAATGTTCAGTGTGCCCTTTCTATTTCCATTTCTTCCTGTAATTCTGGTCTTCCTAGGACCCTGGGGATCCATTCTTTTATAAATTCTCTCATATTCTTGCCTTCTTCATCTTCTTTAAGGCCCACTATCTTTATATTGTTTCTTCTATTATAATTTTCCATTATATTTTTCTTCTGAGCTAACAGCTCTTGTGTCTCTTTAACTTTTTTTATCAGATTCTTCTAATTTCTTTTTTAAGTCCTCTACTTCCATTTCTACGGCTGTTTCTCATTCTTCCACCTTGTCCACTCTTTTTCCTATATCTGACATGATCATCTCTAATCTATTCATTTTTTCTTCTGTACTTTTTACTCTTTTTATTTCACTGAATTCTTGTGACTGCCATTCTTTTACTGATTCCATATATTCTTTATAAAGAAAAATATATCCATTGTCTTGCCCTTCCCTTCATCTTCCATTTCTCTGTGTTCTTCCTCTTCTTCTGAGTCCATTCCAGGATCTGTGTCCTTTACCTCTGTCTCTTCTGGTTTTCTTGTTGGTTTGTTTGTTTTATTTTGTTGGGTATTTTTGGTCTTCTTATTTTTATTAGAAGTGTCTTGGTGTTGGTCTTCTTCCTCTGGGTTGGTCATCTGTGGTTTCTTTGATTTCTTTTTACTCTCTTCTTTCTTGCTCTCGTTATTTTCTGTGTTTTCCTCTTGCTGTTTTGTTGTGCCTGTCAATCTCAGCTGTGGAGATCGACTCCTCAGCTGGTCCCCCCTCCCGTCAGAGTTATTTTTGTCTTACGCGGTTGCGCACTTTTGCTTGGCTCCGTGAGCCATTTTTGTAGTCCCGAGTTCGGGGCTTCAACTGACCTTAGGGAGCGGGCTTCTCTCTCCGCAGCGGGCCTCCTCGGACAGGTAAGGCCTTCACCTTCTTCTTCCGACGTCCTTTCTTCTTCTCTTCTTCCCGTTGCTTTCGACTTTTCTTTTTTCGCTGCCATTTTCTCCACACCTTTATTTTCACTTTATTTTGGTTTTTGTGTTTGTGCCTTCATTTTTTCACTGTCTTTATTTTACTTTTCTGGAGATGGCTGGAGTTCCCTGACCGGCCACTACTCCATCACGTGACTCCTCCCCGATCGCGAACGCTATTGATGGAAAACTGCACCGTTAGAGATACTGGTTGGAGAAAATGCTTTACTATCTTTTGAAAGATCATTGAGAATCACCCAAATATGATTTGGAAGTCCCATTAAATATTACAGTCTTTAATTACAAGGTGCATAGAACAGCACAAAAGGAAAATTGAAAATTATCAAAATTTTGATGAGAGGTAGAACTTAAGATTTTCCTTTCATTTAGTATTTTTTTTAAGACCAGGATTTTTCCAGAAAAAGTTTATTGCCCATCCCTCACCAGCCAGTAGAAGGCGGTGCTGAGTTTCCTCTCAAAACCTCCACAGTCATTTTGGTAAAGGTACTTCGAAAATGCATTATGTAAGTGAGAGCCAAGAATTAGTCCCAGAGATAATGTAGGATCAATAATGTATTTTCAAGTCAGGGTATTGTCCCACTTTGATACAAATATGAAGATTTCCATGTGCCTAAAATCCTTGTCTCTCGAAGTAGTAGAGGATGTGGGTGTGGAAATTGGTGTCTGAGCAACATAGAGAAGTATTTGCATGGCTTTATGAAGTTGGTACACATTGCAGGCAGAATGAAAATTTATGCGGCAGATGGTGTTCAAGCTGCTTTCATCTGGATGATATTTAGGTTCTTGGCTGTTGTTCCAGTTGCATTTATCAGGCAGATCATCAAAGACCCACACCACCCAGCACTTGCTCTATTCTCGCTGCTACCATCAGGAAAGGGGTCTAGGTGTCACAAGACTCACACCACCAGGTTGAGGAACAGCTGCTACCCCTCCACCATCAGATTCCTCAACAACAAACACAATCAGAGACTCACTTAAGGATTCTTACTTGTGCATTTTATTTAACATAACATAACAATTACAGCACGGAAACAGGCCATTAGGCCCTTCTAGTCCACACCGAACCAAACACTCCTCTCTAGTCCCACCTACCTGCACAATGACCATAACCCTCCACCTTCTTCTCATCCATATACCTGTCCAGCTTTGTCTTAAATAATAAAATTGACTCTGCCGCCACTATTTCTCCTGGAAGCTCGTTCCACACCGCTACCACTCTCTGAGTAAAGAAGTTCCCCCTCATGTTACCTCTAAACCTCTGCCCCTTAACTCTTAACTTATGTCCTCTTGTTTCAATCTCTCCTACTCTTAACGGAAATAGTCTATCCACATCCACTCTGTCTATCCCTTTCATAATCTTAAATACCTCTATCAAATCCCCTCTCAACCTTCTCCGCTCCAAAGATTAAAGACCTAATCTGCCCAATCTCTCCCTGTACTCTAGATGCTTAAACCCAGGTAACATTCTTGTAAATCTTCTCTGCACTCTCTCCACTCTGTTTATATCCTTCCTATAATTAGGCGACCAGAACTGCACACAGAACTCTAAATTAGGCCGCACCAATGCCTTATACAATCTCAACATCACTTCCCAAGTCCTATATTCCATGCAATGATTGATAAAGGCCAGCATACTAAAAGCCTTCTTCACCACCCTATTCACATGAGTTTCTACCTTCAGGGAATGATGTACCGTTACTCCTAAATCCTTCTGCTCTTCTGTATTCATCAATGCTCTCCCATTTACTACGTATGTCCTGTTCTGATTCTTCTTACCAAAATGAAGCACCTCACACTTATCAGCATTAAATTCCATAAGCCTTTATTGATTTTCTTTTTTCTCTCTGCATTGCAGTTAATTTGTTTCCATTCGTTATCTGATTACAGTTTTTTGTTTATGTTTTACGCTGTGAACAGTTTATTTTTTGCACTACCAATTTGTGGTAATTCTGCCGTGTGCACAGGAAAAAGGAATCTCACAGTTGTATGTGATGTCGTGTATGTACTTGGACAATAAATCTGAAATGATGTAAAGGCCTTAATATATCAGAAGCTGAGTTATTCACTTTGTAGCTTTGACATGCACTTGTAGCCTTGCTATTTATGTAGCTGATCCAGTTAAGTTTCTGATCAATGGCAATCTCTCCTCACCCAGGATGTTGGTGGGAAGGACTGGGTTATAGCAATGCTTTTGAAAGTTGCGTTGAGGTGATGAGGCTCCTTTTTGGATAAGGTCATTAATTGTGGCATAAATGTAACTCGCCACTGATCAACTGATATACAAATAGTGACTGCGTGCAGACTTGGGCTGCTTTGTTTGCTGAGAAATTGTGAATGCAAGTGAACATTATATAATTGTTTGTGAATATATCCACTTATGAAATTATGATAGAAGGAAGTCTATGATGAAGCAGCTGAAGATAGCTGAGACTAAGACACCACCCTGAGAATCTCTTACAGTGGTGTCCTGGGCTTTATGATCAACCACCTATAATCACAACCCTTTCCCTTTGTGTGAATCATTGAAGTGTTTTCCCTTAATTCTCAATGACTTTAGTTTTACTAAAACTCCTCAATGCTACGCTCAATTAAATGCTGCCTTGAGACAAAGTTGGTCACTCTTACCATAGCAACTTAGCTCTTCAGGTTCATGTTTGGATTGAGTTTATGATGAACCTTGGAGGTGAGTAGTGTCGATTTAAAATCAAAGTGGGCGTTGTGAACAGGTGACGCACAAGAAAGAGCCACTTGATAAATCTGTCAACGTTACCTTGCAAGACTTGATGACTGATGGCAGGCTGGGCAAATATTAGATGGATTGAATTTTTTGTGAATGCCAGAGAGCAACATTCCACAGTGTCAAGTCGATGTCAATGTTGTAATTGCACTGGAACAAGTTGAATTGGGGCAGGGCTCGTTCTGGACCACCTCTCTTTTCAAGAAAGGAAGAGAGGCAGAAAGTTTTGGGCTTGGTCTGTTGAAAGCAAAGCTGCCAATGGGAGAATGATTAAAATCAGCATCGAGATAGGCAAAGTGATCAAGGACAACCACTGCCAATGAACATTACCTTGGCAACAAATTAACAGTGGAACAAAATAATTATTATGAGTGTGCTTTGATGTTGTGTTGCAAACATTCTGCCCAGCAAGGGTTTCAGTCCAAGTTGTAACATGTTTTGGATGGTTCCTGAAATACTCCCCAGCTGGTTGGAAAACATCTCCCTTTAACCTTTCAGTTGCATTCATCTGCTTATGCAAATTGGCTTTAATAATTCTTGATTAGCATATACCGACATCCTGTTCTGCAAAGATTATTGCTTATTTAAACAACAAGGCTTAAGGACAGTAATCTAATCCATAATTGGCAAAGTTGATAGATTTTACATAACTTGATCTGGCTTGAGCATCTTCATTTTGGGAAAATGTGGTTGAGTACCTGAAATGAGATACAGAAGGGCAGTGGAAATCATCTCTGTTTTTAATTCTATCTTATTTTATGATAAAAGTTATTGGCCTCAACTCAAGAAGGGGTTGGTTGTCACTGTCAGAAGTACTGTTCTTCAGATGAGATGTTAAAGGTGTGTGCAGGGATTACCAAACTGTTACCATGTTTATCTGTAAACACATCTCAGAGCTTGAGACTGGCATACAGGAATCTGACAAACTTTCACAAGGGTGGATGTGTTGGGTATGTAATACACGTCAGTTATTGGCCTGGCTTCAGCTTGTTGAAAAGAGAGGTGGTCCACTATTATCCGAGTCAGAGGTTGTCAGTTGAGTTGCAATCTATAAATAAGAACACAAAATTCAGGGTCGTTTGCAAACACGTTACCTAAGAGAATACAGGTATGCGCCGCTTAACGTCCAAGATAAGTTCTGTGAAATTGGGCATTATGCGATGTGACTGTTGTGCAAACACCATATATATTTAATAAAGATATATAGGATACTGTAGTATATCTATCAACATTTTATTTGTAAGTAGGGATCAGTGTGGGGACCGACATGGAGCTGTGAGCAGAGAGCGGGCCAGCGGGATCCGTGTGGGGACTGACACGAGGCTGTGGGTAGAGTGCAAGCTCAGTGTGGGGACTGAAATAGGGCTGCAGGAAGAGCGCGGCGCATGGGAGTAGATGGGACCGATACAGGACTGTGGGGAGACAGCAGGGCAATCAGATCAGTTTGGGTATAGCTAGCGGATGGTCTCCTTTCTCTATTCCATTAGTGGGTCATATATATCAAAATGATTATTTTACCCAAATTTTTATACCTTTTTTATACTATTTGTCTTCATCCCCAAGTCATTTTTTGATTCCTTTGACTATTATATCTTCCTATACTTGGCACAACAAACCACCTTGGCTGAATAAACTTCATTTGCAAAGTTCAAAAAGGAATGGAGGCTTGGCACTGCCGAATTTTAGATACTATTACTGGGCAATCGATATATGTTTGGTCTTGGTATGGATTCAATATTTTTAGAGATTAGACCACCCAGTTTGGGTCTCTTTAGAAACTGAGGTCTGCTGAGTTTTCTGTTTTATCCTTTTTAGGAGGAGGCTCTTCCTTTTCTTAGGCTAAAGTTAACAGAATGATCTACAGCCCTGTAGTAAAACATTCCTGTGTATCTGGTTTCAATTCAGGAATTTTTTGTTTGTTTTAAAAGGTTTTTCCTTATCAAGTTTTATATTATCTAATTATGTATTTCCTCCTTCTTTATATGATTTAACATTTGTTAATTGGTGCAATAATGGTATGCAGTGTTTTTGAGACTTGTTTGTTGACTTTTGAACCATGAAATTTGGTTTAATTGACCAAATTCACTTTTTTTTAGAAACTTGCAGATGAGAATTTTTTTTAACAGGTTCAATTACCAAATTTTCCCATGGCTTGTGAATCTAACATGCTGGATGTAATTTTAAAATTACAACCCTCCCAGAAGGGTTTAATGATCTTTCTATGTGATACACTTTCAAAATCACACCAGGATTCCCTCAATAAGATTAAAAGAGCACGGAACCATGATCTATAGTTTTCTATCTCAGACAAAAATTGGGATTTGATTTGATTCTTAAATTAGTTAGCACTTCTTCACGATGTGCTCAACATTCTCTTATTCAGTTCAAGATTGTACATCGGATTTAAAGATATTTCCTGATCTAAATCCCCGATGTGACAAATGTAATGATGGGGAAGTAACCTTGATACATTGTTCTGGTCTGGTCGACCTCTTGAACATTATTGGAGGGAGATTTTTCATGTTTTGTCAATAATATTACGTGTTAATCTTGAACCTAATCCTTTAATGGTTTTGTTTGGAGTATTAGATATTAACAAGCGATTTTCTTCATCTAATCGTCAAGTCATACTATTTACAACTTTGATAGCACAATGAACTATCTACATAGATGGAAATATCCTGTTCCACCCATTAGTACTCAGTGGTAATGTCAATGTCTTGCCTTAATTTAGAAAAGATCAGGTATTCCATGTTGTATGCCAACACTAATTTTCATAAAATTTGGAGTCCTTTTATGAACTATTTTTATGCTCATTAAATCTGTTTGTCCTGATCATTGAATGTACAGGTTGTCCTCGACTTACAACCTACGTGAGTTACGACCACCCACTGCACAGTCACCATTTTGTAAGCGCACTAGACATGGCAAGCAAGAGAAAAAACATATCCCTTCCTGATAGAGCTGCTAAGAGACCAAGGAAAATCATAACTTTGGAGGTAAAAATGAAAGCCATTAACCAACAAGACCAAGGTAGAAAGGTCAATGATATTGCATGCAGTCTACCGTTGTCGCATTCCACCATGTCAATGATTTTAAAGGATGTAAATTTGAAGAGCACCATTTTAACTAAGCAACAGTGAGGACCCATTCACAAGATGGAGAAGTTATTAATGGTGTGGTTGGAAGACCTGATTCAGAAAAGCATGCCACTGAATTTAAGGACGATTCAGACGAAAGCTATAAGTCTTTCGAAGCATTGAAGGAATGAGGGGGAGAGGAGTACATTGGGAGCAAGTAATGGCTGGTTTAGTAGATATAAAAGATATATAAAAGAAGGTACAGCTTGCACCACGTACGAGTTTCAGGTGAAGCAGAAATGCCAATGAAGGAGCCACCAAAAGTTCATTGAAAGGCTGCAAGAGTTCATCCGTGATGGTGGTCATCAACCAGAAAACATTTTCAATGTGGACAAAATGGCAATTTTTTGGAAGAGGATGCCAGAACAAATGAACATCCATAAGGAACCTTGCACAATGCTGGGATTTAAAACATTTAAGGACTGAGTGACCTTGTTACTGGCAGGAAATGTTGCTGGTTTTAAGTTGAAGCCTTTCCTGATTTACCTCTCCAAGAATCCATGTGCATTCAAAAACATTAACAGTCCAGATCTGACCCCAAAGCCTGGTTGACTATGGCCTTGTTTGAAGACTGGTTTGCTAACTATTTCATTCCAAATGTTCGGCAATATTGTTTAGAAAATAGATTCACTTTCAAGATTTTATTAATCTTAGATGATATGCCTGGACACCCCCCCCCCCCACCCATTTGTCAAACCTTAATCCGAATGTTAACATGATATTTCTGCCACCAAACACAAGTTCTATCATTCAGCCTATGGACCAAGGGGTGATTGTGACCTTAAAGCTCATTGCCTCCGCGCAATATTTGCACAGGTCATAGCAGCAATCGACAATGATCACACATTGTTACATGATTTTTGGAAAGGTTACAGCATTCTTAATTGCATCAAGAAATCACAAAGGTGTTCAGGAAGATCATGAATGGATTTGTAAAAATGTCTCAAACGCTATGTCTTCACAAGCTTGAATGAGGAGGAGGTGCTTGACGAGATTAGAGAACAATGTGACGCTTGCAATGGATCTTGAAACGGTAGTTGTCATTGAAGATGCAGAAGAATTATTAGATCTTGAATTAAAGGAATTGACCAATGAGGACTTACTTGAATTAGAAGAAGAACATATTGCAGAGGAGGAAAAAAAAGAGGATGCGGAACCACAGGAGAGATTCATCGTTAAGGGGTTGTCTAATGTGTTTTCACAAATGAAAAAGACCCTTACCTAGTTTAAAAGCAGACCAGAATTTTCAAAGATTTTGACAAATTCAGGATGTTTTAAGTTCTTATCATCAAATTTATGATGAAAAAAAGAAACGAACAGTGCAAATGAATTTAGGCATGTTCTTCAAATGGCCTTCTTCAACCCCCTGCCCATCAACCTATGAAGAAGACTGAGGAACCACAGCCAAGTACCACTACAAGTGCAGGGATGGGATCAAGTTCAAATGAAGAGACTTCTGAATGAAGATCAAATGTTGGCAATCTTTATTAAATCTACTGTACAGGTACAGTTCTTTTCTTTTTCTTCTTTCTTTCTTTGGCTTGGCTTCGTGGACGAAGATTTATGGAGGGGGTAAAAAAAGTCCACGTCAGCTGCAGGCTCGTTTGTGGCTGACCAGTCCGATGCGGGACAGGCAGACACGATTGCAGCGGTTGCAAGGGAAAATTGGTTGGTTGGGGTTGGGTGTTGGGTTTTTCCTCCTTTGCCTTTTGTCAGTGAGGTGGGCTCTGCGGTCTTCTTCAAAGGAGGCTGCTGCCCGCCAAACTGTGAGGCGCCAAGATGCACGGTTTGAGGCGTTATCAGCCCACTGGCGGTGGTCAATGTGGCAGGCACCAAGAGATTTCTTTAGGCAGTCCTTGTACCTTTTCTTTGGTGCACCTCTGTCACGGTGGCCAGTGGAGAGCTCGCCATATAATACGATCTTGGGAAGGCGATGGTCCTCCATTCTGGAGACGTGACCCATCCAGCGCAGCTGGATCTTCAGCAGCGTGGACTCGATGCTGTCGACCTCTGCCATCTCGAGTACCTCGACGTTAGGGGTGTGAGCGCTCCAATGGATGTTGAGGATGGAGCGGAGACAACGCTGGTGGAAGCGTTCTAGGAGCCGTAGGTGGTGCCGGTAGAGGACCCATGATTCGGAGCCGAACAGGAGTGTGGGTATGACAACGGCTCTGTATACGCTTATCTTTGTGAGGTTTTTCAGTTGGTTGTTTTTCCAGACTCTTTTGTGTAGTCTTCCAAAGGCGCTATTTGCCTTGGCGAGTCTGTTGTCTATCTCATTGTCGATCCTTGCATCTGATGAAATGGTGCAGTACATTATATTAAAAGTACAATACTGTATACATGTTTAAATTCTTTATTATTTACCTGTACTTGAGGTACATATGTTGAGTATCTTTATTAAAGGTACTGTACAGAACATAGGTTGAGATTCTTCATTAAAGGTTCATTTGTTAAAAATGTTTTTGAAAAATTACTTCAAGACCTCGTTAAGATTGCGCATAGAGTGAACCTGACTTACAACCAATCCTTTAGTCTCAATTATGGTCATAAGTCGGGGACTAACAGTATTTATTTATGTATATGGTTTTTCCTTCCGTTACTAATGTTTTATAGATTCAGCAGAACTCTACTACCTTTAATTTTATGTCAAAACATCCAAGTCTTTTTTTTTGGTAGAGGGTTAGAATTCTTAGGTTTTTTTCTTTTTTGTCACTCTGACAACATTGTATGGGGAAGGGGTATATTGCTCTTGCTTTATTTTTGGAAATCTATTTATATTCATCATATTTGGTAACCTTGTGTACTCTATACAATGTGTGTTTGTTCTGTAAAAACTCAATAAAACGAATGAAAGAGATCTCGATATTTCTGAATTGCTACGGACTTGCTCGTGGTAACTGAATAATTATGGAGCCACAGACGTATGTGTGGTTGGACGTTGCCTGGACAGACATTAGGTGGCACATAACTGTACTGAGTAGCCAGGGCACCATTGTCACTTTTCAGGTGGATTTTATAACATATTTATTATAAGAATTAAAGAGTGGTCTGGTCAGAGACATTGAAACAAAATTTCTGGTTATTATCATATTTCTTAGTGACATCGAAAGAGGCCATTCAGCCCATTGAGTCTATGCAGTTCTAAGAGCCACATGAGAGCACTGCTGTGGGGTTCATTTAGGAGCATGAAACATTTCAAGGTATTATTCAGGTGAAGAACAGAACTGCTCACTAGTTGGGTGTTCAGCAGGTGACAGTGGGAAAGTAAACATCTATCTTTTTCCTTCCACTTCACAACACTGACCCTTTAAAGACTTGCCCAGTTGTCTGGATTGAAACCTTTGAAAATATGTGCCACATGGCTGGCTGATTTTAACCAGGAAATTAGAACTTTGAGTGTGAGACAAGAGTAAATCCAAGTCTGTACATACATCACACTTGCATGGGATTGTTTGGCGAAACACGGTTTATGTGAATAGATGCCTTCAAAGTATGATGACATTTTCACAGGTGCAACTTGTTACAAAATGCATAACATGTGCTTGAAAGGCAATGTCAAGATGCAATATCTCATGGGTCATTAACTGGAAGAACATGTGGATTTTATGATGTTGGGCATATATATTGTAGTTGAACAGATTAAAGATGTAAACCACAAAATATTTCTCTTTACTACCTACTGAGGGCACTGACTCACACAAGGTGGAGTTCCACATGAAATGCCAAACCTCTCATGGCTCATCCAATGGAATTTTTTATATCATTCTCCATAACTGGATGCCACAAGGCCAATTATTTAATGCCATGGGGCAGCACAGTTACGAGAGTGTTTAGCACCATGCTACTACCGCACCAGTGACCCGGTTTGAATCCATTGTCGTTTAAGGAGGTTGTATGTTCTCCCTGTGTCTACAATGGTTTCTTCCAGGTTACAGTTTCCTCACATCCTTCAAAATGTACAGGGGTTGGAGATTAAATGGGGTATTTGAGTGGCTCCAGCTCATGGACTGGAAATATGCTGTATGTCTAAATTTAAGAAATAAAATAAAAACCTTGTGGTTACAGGGAAAACATGCAAACTCTGCACTGTCAGATCAAGATTGAATCTGGATCGGGGATGGGGGGGGGGGGTAATCACGTGATGGAGTAGTGATTGGACGGGTGAAACCAGCCCTCTCTGGAGAATAACTCAAAAAGTGAAAAAAAAGCAAAGTTACAACTTAAAAATACAGGAAACAAGACAGACATTGAAAGAAAGAAAACGGCTAAGAAAGAAAAGGTTTTGACGAATAGCAAAGAAGAACCAAAGAAATCACCAGAAAGCAAAAAAAAAGGCCTTGCCTACATGCCAGAACCAGAAACTCCCCTGGGTACGATGGCCTGAGTTGCGAAACCAACAGGTGAGCAGCATCAGCGTGGGAGATCGTAGGGTGGGCTCCAGTGATGGCTGTTTGAAAAAGTAAGTGCAACGCTAATGCGCATGCACGAGGAGTCGCACATATGCAGAATGAACTTCAGTCAGGACACTGAAGAGAACAGTCACCAGCAGCAAGCTCCTGCAAGCACAACAATAAGTAAAGCAAGAGAAATGGCTCTGGAAACAGACTCTACATCAAGTGAAGACACAGAGCACGAGATAGAAGACTTGGAAGAGACAAGAAAGATACAGAAGAAAACTAAAGGTAAAAGCCAAAAACAAACAGTAGACACAAAGTACTTTGACAATCAGATGAAACTGATGATGGAAACTATTAATGACAGAAATCAGACTTAATAGAGAATGTGTACTAGAAGCAGATATAAAATTTCAACGTATTGAAAATGTAATAAGGGATATGAAAAAGCAATGTGAAGAAGTAGAAGAGAAAGTGAAGGGTGTAGAAATGGAAATGACTGCCTTAAAGGAAAAAGCAGAAACAAGGAGTAAAGAGGTCACGAAGACACAGGATTTATTGGGCCTAAAAAATGACACTCTTGAAAACTTTAATAGGCATAATAATATTAAAATAGTGAGCCTGAAAGAAGGTGTAGAAGGTATGAACATAAAAGGATTTTTAAAATAATGGATCCCACAAATTCTGGAGATGGAAGAACTTCAGGAAGAAATAGAAATTGAAAGAGCCCACAGAACATTGGCACCGAAGCTAATCTTTTTTTTTTCTTTGGCTTGGCTTCGCGGACGAAGATTTATGGAGGGGGTAAATGTTCATGTCAGCTGCAGGCTCGTTTGTGGCTGACAAGTCCGATGCGGGACAGGCAGACACGGTTGCAGGGGAAAATTGGTTGGGGTTGGGTGTTGGGTTTTTCCTCCTTTGTCTTTTGTCAGTGAGGTGGGCTCTGCAGTCTTCTTCAAAGGAGGTTGCTGCCCGCCGAACTGTGAGGCGCCAAGATGCACGGTTTGAGGCGATATCAGCCCACTGGCGGTGGTCAATGTGGCAGGCACCAAGAGATTTTTTTAGGGAGTCCTTGTACCTCTTCTTTGGTGCACCTCTGTCATGGTGGCCAGTGGAGAGCTCGCCATATAACACGATCTTGGGAAGGCGATGGTCCTCCATTCTGGAGACGTGACCCACCCAGCGCAGCTGGATCTTCAGCAGCGTGGACTCGATGCTGTCGGCCTCTGCCATCTCGAGTACTTCGATGTTAGGGATGAAGTCGCTCCAATGAATGTTGATAGGCACAGCATAAACCACGGTCCATTGTGGTTGTTATTAAGGTAATCTACAAGGGAAAAAATATTAAAACTGGCGACCTGAAGAACAAAATAAATTAAAGGTCCATTGAAACATATTGAGAATAAAATATTTTTCTACCCAGATACAAGTTCTGAACTTTTAAAGAAATGCAAGGAAATTTAATCCAATAAAAAGACACATTATGGAGATAAGGTTACAATATTGTCTTGCAACACTCAGCAGTGTTAAAAATATTCATCCCAGGCAGACAAAATAGACTGTTTGATGACCCAAGAAAAACTCGAGACTTCATTGAACAACTGACAAATATTCAACAAGGAAGAGAGTGATTGACAGAATGAAGAAACCGTTAAAGACAATATATATGTAAATATGTTTGGAGGTTAACCGGTTGATCAATAGTTGGATTATATGAAAGTTTGTTTAAGTGTTTAGAAAATATGTTATTAATTCTCCCGGAGAGGGTTGGGGCTAGGGAGGGATGGTCTGCTACAAAATCAGTTGACAATTACAGTAGGGTTAACCTGTAAAGTTAAGGGTGTTGTGGTTGTCCGGCAGGTCAACAATGGCAACTCAATAAGGGGGGGTTTTCTCCATGTTTTCCATTTTACAGTTTCTTCGTTTTTTTGGTATTTAATTTTTTCAGAGTGTTTTTGTCAACAAGTATAGAAAGATATGTTAAATTTTTGAGATGTGGTGGGAGAAAGAGTTTGAGGATCTGAGAGGGTGGTTTGTAAAAAAAAAAACATGGGCTAACAAAATGAATACGTTGAAGTTTATAACTTTATATTAATGGAATACACAACCAAATCAAGAGAAAATGATTATTTTCATCACTAAAAAAGGAAAAATATATATAGCATTTGTACAGGAAACTCATTTACTAGAAGAAGAACATCTTAAATTGAAGAGAGACTGGGTAGGTCATGTGGTAGCATTAGCATCATCTTACAACTCAAAGGCTAGAGGGGTAGCCATCTTAATTAAAGAAAATTTGCCTATTAAACTAGAAAAAGTAGTTACAGTCCCGGCTGGGAGATATGCTATAATAGTCTGCCAGATTTACTTGGAATCATGGAAATTATTCAATGTATATGTGCCCAATGAGGATAATCAGAAATTTATGCAATTTTTTTTTTACAATTGGCAGATACACAAGGATATATCTTACTGAGTGGAGATTTTAATTTTAGCTTTGATACATTATTAGATAAAAACCAGGAAAAACAAAAAAAAATAAAGCAGCTAAATTTACATTAAGTTCAATGCAAAATATGGAAGTAAAAGATATATGGAGAAAACAACACCCAAAAGATAGAAATTACTCATATCATTCAACAGACACAAGACTTGCTCCAGGATTGATATGTTTTTACTTTCAGCCCAAATACAAGGGAGAGTCCAAGATATTGAGTATAAAGCAAGATTGTTATCAGATCACTCATCCTTATGGCTAACAATTGCACTGGAGGATACTCCAATTCAAGGATATAGATGGAGACTTAACTCTATCTTGCTAAAAAGACAAGATTTTAGGCAATTTACAGAACAAATTAAAATATATTTTGATATGAATGGAAATTCTGTAACAGATAAGTTTATATTATGGGATGCATGTAACAATTTATTAGAGGGCAAATAATAAGTTGTACAACTAAAATCAATAAAGAAAATTACCAAGAAATAGAAAAAAGATGTAGTAAGTCTAGAGAAAGGATTAGTGAAAGGAGAAAATATAGAGAAAAAAAGACAATTGACAGAAAAAATTGAAATATGATACATTGCAAACATACCAAATAGGAAAAAACATAATAAAAACAAAACAAAGATACTATGAATTAGGAGAGAAAACTCACAAAATCTTGGCTTGGCAATTAAAGACAGAGCAAGTAACAAAAACTATTATAGCAAAAGTGAAACCCTTTTGGGAGAATTTAAATTCAATACTAGATCAAATTACAAAAAACAAGATACTAAAAAACTCAAAATTTTTTCTGTTAAGCAATATAAAATTAAATTTAAACAGATTCCAAAAACAATTTATCAAGATTGCATTAGCGGCAGCTAAAAAATGCATAATGATAACTTGGAAAATGGGAACATCGCTGAAAATGCAGCAGTGGCTCACAGAAATGAATACATGTATCCCATTAAAGAAAATTACTTATAATTTAAGAGACAATTATGCACAATATGAACAAATTTGGGATCCATATATAAAATGTATTGGTAATCGCAACCTCAGGCCTCCAGCTCTTAACAAAAAAGTATATGCAAGGAAAAAGTGAATCACACAATCTGTAAATAACACATTCCCTCTTTTTGTTTCTTATTTTCTCTTTCGATTCTGTTTTCTCCTCTCTATAGTTATGGGGGGTGGTAGGGAAAAGGGTTGGGGAGAAAATGGAAAAAGCCATTTGTGTAAATATTGTTAGAGATTGGTTATATTGTGACATATTAAATAAAAAGTGTTTAAAAAAAATGAATCTGGATCATTGGAGCTGTGAGCAAGCAACTTTGTTAGCTGAGTCGTTATTCCTTCTTGCAATGTTGTCGTTCTTCTGGAGAAGGCACTGCCACACTGCTGTTCAGCAATACAGAATTTAGACCCAACAAGTAATGAAGAACTAATGGTAATTTTTTTTTTAAAAAGTAAAGATGGCATGTGACTTGGAAAGAAACTTGCAGGTGCTGGTCTTCCTCTTGGTGGTTCCTCTTGGTTAAACGTAACTGATTGGGGAAGTGTTGATGGAGTAGCCTGGAGGCACTGCAGCCATCATGCACCAATGAATGTATAAGTAGCTTACCAATCAAGCAGGCTCCTTTGTTGTTGAAGGTGTCAAGCTTATTAGAAGTCATTGGCCCTGCATTCATCCAAATAAGGGGAGATTCTTACATCACTTCACCTTTCTTGCTGGAGATGGATGTGGCTTGAAGTTTTCTTGCAACGTATCAGTCCAGAACCAAGTGTAACATGGGTCTTGACTGCTGGTTTTGCTAATGAGCTGTGAATCAAATTGAACCACAATCATCAGTGAACATTCCCATTTCTGGCCGAACAATGTAAGGGAGCAGCCGAGGATAGTTTATTCTCGGATACTGCTGTGATGAACTGCTATAGTGATGTTTGGGCTGGAATAATTGATCTTTGACAACCACAATCATACAAGATTTCATCCATTAAAGAGATTCTCCTGATATTCATTAATTTCAGTTTTATCAGTTGGCTTTGATGGCACACTGGGTCAAATTTTGCTTTGGTCTCAAGGGCACTCACTCTTGCCTGATCTCCAGAATTCAGCTCTTTAGGCCATGTTTGGACCAAGGCTATAATGAACTGAGAAGAATGCTCCTGGCATCAACTAAACTGGGCATCAGTGAGCAGGTTATCGATGAGCAAGTGCCACTTGATAATTTTTTCAACTGTAACCCATCATTTGTTGTTAATCAAAAGAAAATTAATTTGATAGTTAGCCAGACTGGTTAACTGTCTTAAATTTTAGTGAATGGGACATATCTGCATAATTTTCCATTTTGTTGGCCAAATGCGATTGTTGAAATTGTACTGGAATAGCTTGGCTAGTGGTGGAACTAGTTCTGATGAACACCTTTACTTTTATAGTTTGATAGAAACATTAAATCATAGAACATAACAGCTCAGAAACAGGCCCTTCAGCCCTTCTTCTCTGCACCAAACTATTTTTTGTCTTGACCCATTGCCCTCCATAGCTCTCCCATCCATGTACCAGTCTAAATTCATCTTAAATGTTAAAATTGAACCTGCATTCACCACTTCAGCTGGCACCGCATTCCACGCTCCCACCACTGTGTGAAGTTCCTCCGAAACTTTTCCCTTTCATCCTTAACCCATGTCTTCTGGTTTGTATTTCACCTACCCACAGCAGAAAATGTCTAGCTACATTTACTGTCTATTCCTCTCATAATTTTGTATCAATTGCCCTTCATTCTTGTATACTCTAGGGAAAAAAGTCCTAACCTGTTTAACCATTCCCTGTAACACTGATCTTAAAGTCCAGACAACAGCCTAGTAAATTTTCTTTGCACTCTTTCTATCTTACTGATATCTTTCCTGCAGTTAGGTGAGCAAAACTACACAAAATACTTCAAATTTGGCCTCACCAATGTCTTGCACAACTTTATCATAATATCCCGACTCCTTTACTCAGTACTTTGATCTATGAAGGCCAATGTGCCAAAAGCTTTTAGATTCAGATTTATTGTCAAGAGTACATACAGAACAACACATAGAGCCCTGAGATTCTTTTTTCCTGCAGGCATGGCAGAATTACCATTTATTGGTATTACAAAAAAAATATACACAATGTACACATGAAAACAAACTTCCAATCACAGAGTATAAAAATGTTAACTGGAAAAAATAGGAGTCCTTAAATAAGTGTGAGTTTGTAGATGAGGAGTCTAGTGGAAGAGGGGTAGAAGCTGTTCCTGAACCTGGTGGTGTGAATTTTGTGGAACCCATACCTCTTTTCTGATAGTAGACGCAAGGTGCAGGGTGGTGTGGATCCTTGATGATTGCTGCTCTCTGACGGCAGCCTTCCCTGTAGATGTTCTCGATAGTTGGGAGGGTTTTGCCTGTGATTTCCTGCGCTGTGTCCACTACCTTTTGGAGGGCTTTATTTAGGGGTCCCCATACCAAACTGTGATGCAGCCAGTCAGCACACATTCCACCAAACATCTGTAGAAATTTGGCAGGGTTTCTGATGTCATACCAAACCTCTGCAAACTCCTATGAAGTAGAGCACTGACGTGCTTTCTTCATGGGTCCAGGAAAGATACTCTGACATAACTTAAATTTGCTCACCCGCTCCAGCTCTGATCCCCTACTGATCACTGGATTGTATACGTTTGGTTCTCCATTCCTGAAGTCAACAATCAACTCCTTAGTTTTGGTGATATTGAGTGCGAGGTGGTTGTTGGTGCACCATTCAGCCAAGTTTTCAATCTGTATGCTGACTCATTGCCTTTCTTTACACAACTCAGAATTTGTAGATGGTGTTATTGTCGTACTGAGCTACACAGTCATAGGTGTAAAGTGCGTAGAGCAGGGAGCTAAGAACACAACCCTGGGGTGCTCCAGTACTGATGAGGATCCAATTACAGTGAGGTGTTGACTCCCAGGCCTTAGAGTATGCTGATCAGTTTTGAGGGGATGATGGTTTTAAATGCCAAACTGTAGCTGATAAAAAAGCATCTTAGCTGTCCAGGTGTTCCAGGTCTTTTTGTAGAGCCAGTGAGATGGCATCCACCATAGACCTGTTTCTGCAATTATCAAATTGGAACCCCATCTACCTGTGACACCTCTTTCAGGGAACTATGTATCTGCATTCCCAGATCCTTCTGTTCTACCGCACTCCTCAGTGCCCTACTATTTACTGTGTATGTCCTTTCTTGGTTGGTCCTTCCAAAATGCAACACCTCAAACTTGTCTGCATTAAATTCCACCTGCCATTTTTCAGCCCACTTTTCCAGCTGGTACAGATCCCTCTGCAAGCTTTGAAAACCTTCTTCACTGTTCACAACATCTCCAGACTTTGAGTCATCTGCAAACTTGCTGATCCAATTTATCACATTATCATCCAGATCATTGATATAGATGACAAACAACAATGATCCCAGCACTGATCCCTGAGGCACACCATTAGTCTAAGGCCTCTAATCTGAGAAGCAAATATCCATTACCACTCTGTGGCTTCTCACATACAGCCAATGTTGAATCCAGTTAACTACCTCACCATGAATACTGAGCGTCTGAACCTTCCTGACTAATCTTCCATGTGGGACTTTTTCAAAGGCCTTATTAAATTCCATAACCCTTCCTTAATCAACTTTCCTGATAACCTCTTCAAATGAACTATCAGAATGGTTATACATGACCTACCATGCACAAAGTCATGTTGACTATATATAATTAATTCTTGGCTATGCAAATACGTGTATATCCGATCTCTTGGAACACCTTCCAATAATTTACCCATTACTGACATCAGGCTCATTGGCCTATAATTTCCAGGATTACTTTTAGAGCTTTTTAAAAATGTTACAACATCCAATCCTCCGGCCCCATTTTTGTACGAGCGTCTCTTAAGGTCCGCAGGAATATCTTGTCAGTATCTGTTTGTGAATTAATCCACTTTTATTTACTTTAAGACAGTGTGATAGTACAGATTCTATCACCAATGTGTGTACATATGTACAGATGGTAGTGTAGGATGACTGTGATTGGCTGAGAGTGTAGCCACACCTACTGGTAGGTCTTAAAGGATTGCTCCTAGCCAGACCAGGTCATTCTGGACTAGTCGACCTACTTGTGATATGCTCCAGTCTTTTAGTTAATAAAAGTCTTGGTTTGGATCAACAAGTCTTTGGTTCTTTCGACGCGCATTACAGACAGAAAGCACTTCCTCTTCTTTAATCTGTATTGCTTCCATGACATCACTTCTTATTTTACTAATTTCCCTTGACTATGCCAGTTTCCTGAGTAAATACTGATGCAAAAAAACCATTTATGATCTCCCCATCTCTTCTGGCTCCATAACCTACCACTCTGATCTTCAAAGGGACTAATTTTGTCCCTTACTATCTTTTGCCTCTAAATATACCTGTAGAAACCATAGAACATGATAGCACAGAAAACAAGCCATTCAGCCCTTCTTGACTGTGCCAAAACATAATTCTACTAGTCCCACTGACCTTCACCTATTCCATAACTCTTCAGACCTCTCCCATCCATGATTCTTTATATTTATAGATTTTTATTTATAGACGCCATACAATCAATTACATTACATACAGTTCATTCACGATTTATTCTTAAAACTTAAGAGTGAGCCCACATTTACCACATCAGAAGGTAGCTCATTCCACACTCCTACCACTCTAGATGAAGATGTTTACCCAGAACTTTTTCCTTCACCCTAAAGTCACGTCCTCTCGTATTTATCTCCCCTAATCGAAGTGGAAAGAGCCTATTCACATTTACTCTGTCTATACCCCTCATAATTTTGTAAAACTCAATTAAATCTCCCCTTATTCTTCTATGCTCCAAGAAAATAAAGCCCTAACCTGTTGAATCTTTCCCTGTAACCCAACTTCTGAAGACCTGGCAACATCCTAGTAAAAATTCTCTGGACTCTTTCCATCCTACTGATATCCTTCCTATAATTTGGTGACTAGAACTGCGGTCAATACTCCATATTTGGCCTCACCAATGTCTTGCCCAACCTCACCATAACATCCCAACTCCTATATTCAATACTTTGATTTTTGAAGGCCAAGATGCCAAAAGCTTTCTTTACAATCCTGTCTACCTGTGACATCACTTTCAGGTAATCATGCATCTATATTCCCAGATCCATTTGTTTCTCTGTACTCCTCAGTGCCCTACTATCTACTATGCATGTCCTACCTTGGTTTGTCTTCCAAAATGCAACACCTCACAATTTTCTGCAATGAATTCCATATGCCATTTCCTGGCCTATTTTTCCAGTTGGTCTTGATTCCTCTGCAAGCCTTTGAAAGCCTTCCTCACTGTCCACAACACTGCCAATTATAATGTCATCAGCAAACTTGCTGATCCATTTTCCCACATGATCATCTAGATCATTGATATAGACAACAAACAACAATGGTCCCAGCCCAGATCCCTGAAGCACACTACTAATCACAGGCCTCCAGTCTGAGAAGCAATTATCCACTACCACTCTGTCTTCTCCCATTCGGCCAATTTTGAATCTAGTTTACAACCTCTCCATGGATACCTAGTGTCTGAACCAACCTCCCATGTGGGATCTTGTCAAAGGCCTTACTAAAGTCCATGTGGACTACATCCACAGCCTTTCCCTCATCTACTTTCTTGGTAACCTCCTTGAATTCGTTAAAGATGACCTGCCATGCACAAATCCATGCTGAGTATACTTAATCAGGCCTTGGATGTCCAAATACTTGTATATCCTGTCTCTCAGAATCCACTCCAATAATTTACCTACTACTGACGTCAGGCTCACTGGCCTGTAATTTCCTGATTTACTTTAGAAGCCTTTTTTCAACAATGTAACAGCATGAGCTACTCTCCAATCCTCCAGCTTCTTTCTTGTGGCTCACGACATTTTAAATATTTCTGCCCAGGCCCTGCAATTTCTACACTCGTCACCCTCAAGGTCCAAGGGAATATCCTATTGGGCCCGGGAGATTTATCTACTTTTATTTGCTGTAAGCCAGCAAGCACCTCCTCCTCTTTAATCTCTATATATTCCATGCCACTACTGCTTGTTTCCCTTCCTTTCTGATACATGCAATAAGGGATATTAACATCTAGTTCTACATAATATTACCATATTCCAGATTCCTGAGTAAATACTGATGCAAAAAAAAACTGCACCATTTTGTTAGCTCCACACATAGACGACCATTTGGATCTTATAGGGGACCAATTTTGTCCCTTACTATCCTTTTACTCTTCACATACTTGTAGAAACCCTTTTGGTTTACCTTTACATTATCTGCCAAATCAACCTCATGTCTTCTTTTTGCCTTCCTGATTTCCTTCTTAAGTATTTTCTTACATTTTCTATACCCCTTATTGCTATACACCCCTCTCTTCCTCTTAAGCAGATTGCTAATATCCCTTGAAAACCAAGGTTCCATATGCCTTTTAAATTTGCCTTTAATCCTGAACATGCCAACTCTGCACTCTCAAAATTACACCTTTCACTTAATGAACACATCCTTGCCAGAAAACAACTTAGCCCAATTCTCTCTTCCGAGATCCTTTCTCATTTCCACAAAATTGGCTTTTCTCCAATTTAGAATCTCAACTTGAGGACCAGACTTATCCTTAGCTATAATTAACTTGAAACTAATGACATTATGATCACTGGAAACAAAATATTCACCTACACATACTTCTGTCACCTATCTTATCTGGTTCCCTAACAGGAGATCCAGTATTGCATCCTCTCTCGTGAGTACCGCTATATATTGATTTAGAAAACTTTCTTGAACATATTTGACAAACTCCAAGCCATCCAGCCATTTTACAGTATGTGGAATGTTATATGTGGAAAGTTAAAATCTCCTTCTTCCATCGGTCTACTACCTCTCTACATAGTTGCTTCTCCAATTCTCACTGGGCGGTCGATAATAATGACCATGAGTATGGTCATAACTTTCCTGTTCCTCAGTTCTACTCATTTAGCTTCCATAGACAAGCCCTCTAGTCTGTCCTGCCTGAGAACTGTTCTGATATTTTCCCCGACTAACAAGGCCATTCCTCCCCCTTTATCACATCTGAAACAATGGAACCCCATTATATTGAGCTGCCAGTCCTGCCCCTCCTGCAGATGTCTCACTGATAGCAATAATGTCATAATTCCACATGCTAATCCACTCTGAGTTCATCTGGCTTTCCTACAATAAATACTCCTTGCATTGAAATAGATGCACCTGAGAACATTTCCACCATGTTCAACCTGTTGACTTTTAACAGTACATGCAATTTTTACATGATCTTTTCCCTCCTCCACTCCTCCATCTGTTCTGGTACTCTGGTTCCCCTCCCCTGCAAATCTAGTTTAAACCTTCCAGATAAGTAATGGTAAACCTGCC
This sequence comes from Narcine bancroftii, assembly GCF_036971445.1. NCBI lineage: Eukaryota > Metazoa > Chordata > Chondrichthyes > Torpediniformes > Narcinidae > Narcine > Narcine bancroftii. The sequence continues at coordinate 126,037,367 of NC_091472.1, forward strand.
TGCAAGGATATTTGTCCACCTCTGGTTCAGATAAGACAGGTCGGAACAAGTCCCACCTTCCCTGGAAGGGAGCCCAATGATCTAGAAACCTGAAGTCCTCCCTCCTACACCACATCTTTAGCCACATGTTAAACTGCATTATCCTCCTATTTCTAACCTCACCTGCACATGGCACAGGTAGCAATCCTGAGATCACTACCATGGAGGTCCCTTCCTTCAACCAAATGCCGATCTCTCTGAACATTCCTTGCAAAACCTCATCACCCTTCCTACCCACATCATCTGGCTGCTCACCCTCCAACCTTGAATGCTGTGAACTCGATCTGAGATATTTCGGACCCTGGCACCAGGGAGGCAATGTACCATCCAGGATACTCTATCTCCTCCACAGAACCTCTTATTTGTCCCCCTGACTATGGAATCCCCTATCACTACAGCTCACCTCTTTTCCTCCATTCCCTTCTTGGCCATAGGACCTGACTCCATGCCAGAGACCTGATCACCATGGCTTGTGCCTGGTAGGTCATCCCCCTCAATAGTATCCAAAATGGTATTCATATTATTCAGGGGAATGTCCACAGGGGTACCTTGCAATGCCTTCCTGTTCCCTTTCCCCTCTTGATTTGTCAGCCATCTACCTTCCTCCTGTCACCTTGGTTTGATAGTGTCCCTGTAACTCATGTCAATCACACCCTCTGCTTCCTGCATGATCTGGAGTTCATCCAATGCCAGCTCCAATTCCTTAATTATTTTTCAGGAGCTGAAGCTGGATACACTTCTCATAGGTGAAGTCATCAGGCATGCTGCTGGCTTCCTTAACTACAACAGGAGCATTTCTCTGCCCTGGCTGCCATTCCCCCTGTCTATGACTTGAAGAAAAACAATCTATAAGGAGCCGACCTGCAGAATACTTTTTTGTTCGTTGAATGGGTTGGCTTTTAATTGTTTCATTTCCTCCACCTCTTGAGCCAAAGCCTTACCACTCAGTCTATAAAAGTGATGCTTGGGTCACCTGACCTCAACTGCCCAATCAGCTTCTTCCTACGGAGTCTGAGCTTTTTTTCAATCTTGTACCAACTGCTTGGGTCACCAATGCTCATCTATCTCTTTTGCTCATCCTTTCCAGAGCTGGCGTCAGAACAGATCTAATCAGAGGGCATTAGGATAATTGTGGGGGGGTGGGGAGGGCACAAACTGATGTTTATGTGGCAGTTTCATGTGCCATTCGTGTTCAGGTGGGGAGCACAATAACTCATTTGGTGGCATGGTCTGTGAATACAAACCCCCCCACCCCCACCATGACACCAACCCTGATCCTTTCCAAGACAAGGATTTAAGAAAGTTTATAGGATTTCCTCACTTCAAATAAATGCTACACCTGCTGACAGATGTATGTTGTTGTTCCATCTTTGCATTGAATATTAAAAGTACAATGAAAATTCAGTGATTGAAATGGCTGTGCACGAGATGAGGAGAGTTTATTGTTATGGACTCTATGGAATTGGTATTTCTGTAAACCAGACAATCTGAAACTTTCCAACTAAAATTCTTATTCATTGAAGCTCTGGAAATTTTTTTTACATTTTAATGGCAGTATCTGACCACTTTTCCAAATCCTTAATGATATTGATCATTGTGTGTGTTTATACTAAGGACACCTCGCATCACCGCGATTTTTTGTCCCTGGCATCACCGCGCATTTTAGGACTACCCGAACTGTTTCTACCGAGCGATGAATACGCGGTGATGCAGGGCGATGCGAGGAATGCGAGGTGATGCGAGGTGAAAACCACGGGTGAATAATTGCGACTTCCGGTGAGTCACCCGTGGTGTTTCCACTGCGAGGTCGTCCCTTGCATCACCCCGCATCGACCACCTCAAAAGTAGGACGCCGGAGCACCTTGAATCGCCGCACATCGGCCACAGCCAGATGTGTTTACAGTGCAGCCAGATATGAGGTGTCACCGCGCATCACCTCGCATCACCGCGCTTCACCTCGCATCACCGCGCTTTTCCCGGCTCAGTAGAAGCACCCCATTGCTGTTATTACATCAATGGTCTCGGCTTAAGAGTTTAATATGCTGCAATGCTGCTAACTCCAATCTTATGGAATCGATTGGAAAATACTATACCATAACCAACCAAATGTCTCTGTTAATGTTCTTTCCTGATAAAAATATTTGGTATTTACCACAGTGGAATACAAGCTTTAATTTTATTTGGATAAGGTTACACTAGAACCATTTGCTTGGAACAGTTTAATTGACCCTATTGGGGTGGGAGAAGGAAAAGAGAGATGGCTGTCTGCTGCACTTGTACCAGAAGTGTGCTTCGTCACAGTATGGAAGTATTTACTATCTTCTGTGAAGATTTTATAGATTTGTTGCTTGATGGGGGGTGGTGGTGGGGAATGAAGAAAAAAAACTGTTGGCTGTGACTGCTGGATATGTTTTCCATTCTCTCATGGAAATTTTGATACATTCCTCAATCTCCTCACGCATAAATAATGCAATGCTCTCAGGAAAACACCATTTAAAAAATTCTGTGCACCAGGCCCATCCTTTACTTGGTTTTTGCAGGGCCTCACTCTGCCAGCACTCAAGTAAACGTCTGTGCCTGCAATTAAAAATTAGGGTGACCTGTCAATTTCATACAATCCTGCAGGACTACCACCCCATTGTCTCTAATATTCCCTTTGAAATTCTTGTTTCATCTCCCTCTTCCATTTAAAAGATCTAAAAATGAAGATCAGTGACAAATAGACAATGTGTATTTCAAAACAATTTCCAAAATTAGTTCTATGCTTTCGCTGTCATTGTCGTCCAATGGTCTTCAATGGCCAATATCTACTATTTTTTGCCCTCTGCATCCAAGACCTCGTCATGTGCAGCGTGGCTGTTGCATTTTCTACAAGATTAACCAACCTTGATCAAAGGGTTGTTTAAATTTTTCCTTTTGCTCCCAAATGCCAGGTAGACAATTCCAAGACACATCCTTTTCTTGCTCAACCAACTATTTTTCATGCAGAAAAAAAATGTCACAAACCACAAGTGTCACATTACTTTTCTTTTCTTTTGGCTTGGCTTCGCAGACGAAGATTAATGGAGGGGTAAGGTCCACGTCAGCTGCAGGCTCGTTTGTGGCTGACAAGTCCGATGCGGGACAGGCAGACATGGTTGCAGCGGTTGCAAGGGAAAATTGGCGGGTTGGGGTTGGGTTTTTCCTCCTTTGTCTTTTGACAGTGAGGTGGGCTCTGCAGTCTTCTTCAAAGGAGGTTGCTGCCTGCCGAACTGTGAGGCGCCAAGATGCACGGTTTGAGGCGAGATCAGCCCACTGGCGATGGTCAATGTGGCAGGCACCAAGAGCTTTCTTTAGGCAGTCCTTGTACCTCTTCTTTGGTGCACCTCTGTCTCGGTGGCCAGTGGAATTGTGTTCAGATCTGGGAATCCAATTCTCGTCCTTAGCATTGCACCCAGTTGTAATGTGTGCCCTGAGCAAGACTTTCCCATGGGTGTTCCGTTGAATTTGCCTGGGAAATGGGGCTCTTCAAAGTTTGAACCTAGTGCATAATGAGGTGGAACTCCATAAACATTGATGAGAGCATTAGAGATGGAGGTGCTCACGGATTTTCAAGCGATGGTCCAATTGCTGTTGACCAGCATTCTCTCTCCTCTGATTTTCTGTACCTCCTTCATCAGTCGTGGCTTTGATTCACGGGAGGAGCAAACATTCCGGAGGAACTTAAACAAAAATAGAGTCCCCCTCGATTTCTCAACTGCTCAATCACAATGTGAATTGTTACCATGACATCAACAACCCTTCAGCACAAATTATTCGCCTCTCTGGCCAAACATTAGCCCGTTTCTTCCTCCAAATGAGCAGCTGGATGGTTCCAGGCAGCCTGTTGTGATCTTCGATTGGCTGATATAGCTGTCCATCAGAAATCGCTGCCACCTCACCAACGTCGATCGCGGTCCGTCGCTCAAGTTGATCGTGCGGAAAAACCTTCGAGACCCGGGCAGCCAAGAATGAAGCTCAGTGAAGTCCTGCTGAAGCAAACAATGGACCCCAGCCACACCCTTCCTCAGTGCGGACGACGCTCAACTCCCGCATCCGAGGCGCCCTCCATATTAGGTCTCCCGGATGGCTCAGGAGAGCGGGCTTCGATTGGCTGGTCGCTCCGGCGGCCTGGCCAAGGCGTGGCCACTCAGGGGCGCGGAGGCCGCACAGGCGCACGGGCGGCTGGGCGTGGCTTCCGGTCGGTGTGAGTGAGGAGCGAAGGGCTCGGAGCTGGCGACGGCGCGCGAGGGGAAAGAAAAGGGTGAAAACTCGAAGTAAGTGAGAATGGCAGCTCGGGTGAGAGAGGGGCCAGAAGCACTGCGGCGTTATCAGTGGCGAGACTTTTGTTTGATTCTGGAGAGCTGGCATTGGCGCCTTGCAGAGTGACTGCGGGGACCACGAGAGCGACGCAGAGGCATTGATGGGGCACTTCCAAGACTCCCCGGCTCGGGTGCCCTCCAACTTAGCCCCCACCCCCAGCACTGGCGGTGGTTTTCGGCAATTTAATAGTGAAAAGGTTTCAGGTCCCCCCCCCCCCCCCACCCACCCGCCTCCGGCTGTTGCTGGTGCACGGATTGGTGAAAAAAGTTCTTCAGAGTAGTGTGTGCAGGAGTTGAGCCGTTATCCTCAGATCATTATTTTGTTCGAGTTTGCGTCGACTTTTAAGTGAGGTGATGAATTGCACATCAAAATCGGATTGTATCTTGCCAAAATCTGACCTCCAAATTGTCACATTGCCTCCTTTCAGGACTGTGTAGGTGCGCAATGAATATTTGAATAGATGATGTCGTTATAGTTATTTGACGTATGAGGAAATTTCAACTTTACAAAAAGTTGTAACTTTTTCGTTGGTTTGGTCCATCTTGTTGACTGATTGGGTTAATGTTTGTATTCTGCTTTTGTTGAGGCGTGTGTAATAAACATGATAGGCATGTATGAATGATAGGGAAAAGACTAACCTGGAGAGTAGGGAAGAGATTGAATGTTTTGAACTCTTTGATTATCTGTTAGAAGTTTTTGGGAACAATAAAGGTGTGTAGTTGTTTTGTCAGTGTGCCTGTGTCATCTTAAATGTATTAAAAGAGCTGAGCTCCGTGGACTACTTTTAGACTTGCACCTTGGATCTGGTCTTTTGCCATAAGTGTTTATCTCCTGGAGTTGGTAATGAATTGAGAGTCAGCTTGGCTGAATGTGAAAGGAAGCAGAATTAATGTTTCGTCATTGTCGATAGTCTAAAAGTTCTGAAATTCTTGCTTTGTTTAGAACTATAGACAGACAGTATAAACCCCAATTTTTCTTACTTTCAATTTTTTTTTACTGGAGTGACTTTCTTTTCCCTTGTAGTCTCCATTGCAGCAGGTAATTTTGTAATCTTGCATTTCTGTAAGAAAGTTGTATTCTTCCAACTCCAATCTGTTTTGTTGACTCGAGTAGTAGATCCTTTGTATCTATTACTGAATTGTCTTTGAAAATCCATTACTGTCCTATCTTTTGACCATCCTGTCCTGAAAAGCTGTTTACGTTACATGGGCTTAATGTTCTGGTTTCCCAAATTTCTTCTGATTCTTGCCACTCTCTGTAATATCTCATTGAATTTAAATTTAAATTTGAATATTTTCTGAAAGGATGTGATAAAAGTCAACTAATTCATCGATAATTTAATGCACCAGGCATGTGAGTATAGTTACAGCAATGGTTAACTGGATAACAATTCAGAAGAAACTTTTTTTCAATTGAAGGTTTTGAAGCTCTACTGTGTAGAGCTGTTTAATTTCCAGGCCACCTGTTATCACCATAATACAACGTCCAACTATCTAAATGTTCCAAGGCAAAGTAAACTGATGCCAAATACTCCTGTGCATTGAACCTTTGAATGGTTCCCTGCCTGAGATTGGCTAATTCAACACAAATTAGGACCAAATGTTGGCATGTATCACTGTGTTCCCTGTTCTTACTAATTGAGATACAAGATGGGCCACTTACTTGATTTCTGCATTATTGTGGCTGTATTAGTTATGAGTTAAATTTATTCCTTAGAATATAAAACTGGCCAGAACTTTAGAGATGAATAAATTGATCAATGGCATTTAAAAATATTTTAGTTGTTAATACTAGATGCAGCTTTTTATTTGTATAATGTTTGGACAGTTTTTGGCCTTTGAGAGTTCCCAGTGTTTCCACTGAATCCCTTTTGAGGAACCTGTGGATCCTCTGCTAAAAAGCCTGAAGCACTCGCAGTCACAATGACACGAACTGATTCATATTAGCATAAGAATGGCCTTTTATTGCCATCCATTTTAAAAAGTGGCTTTGATTCACTGGTTAAGTATGACTAAGTCAAAGGATGCTAGAATAAGATTCATTGTTAGTATGATGTTCAAAAATTACAACCTTTTATTGCCATCCATTTTAAAAAGTGGCTTTAATTCACTGGTTAAGTGTGACTAAGTCAAAGGATACTAGAATAAGATTCATTGTTAGTATGATGTTCAAAAATTACAAAATGTCTTCTTCGAGATGCTGTAAGTATCTATTCACCATGAGAATTTTTTTTAAAACTCCTGATTGCTGAATTTTGCTTAGTTTGGCAGTCTTCTGTGTGATTAATGCATTGCATTTTGGCAAAAGGTAGTTGGAGTAGTTGTGGAATTGCTATCATTTCAAAATCAGGTTACCAATATTTTAACAACAAAATCCAATTCGAATGTTTGAATTTCAATATTTGCAGTGTTTTTAGTGATGCTTTTTCAGTATGTTGAAGCTGTAGTGTGGACCAAACTGATGGTGTGTTCAAGAATTGAAATGCACTGATATCTTTGGAGGTACTAAGCCCACCATGTAAAGTTTTCTTGGGTAATTGACAATAGTCCAACTTCAGAAAATCTTTTGGTTCACCAGCCATGAAGGAAGATGCTACAGCAAAGGTGAAAGACATAATTTGTATATTTTGTACTGTAACGAAATAGTAAATAGATCAATTTAAGTTCTGAAGAAGGTGGACAGTGAACTTTTTTTAAAGAATAGTATTTCATGATTTCAGCCTCCCCAAAAACTTTACAACCCATGAAACTATTTCTGAAATGTGGATGGTGCAGTAATAATATAAGCAATATGGGAGTTAATTTTCACAAATCTCAAACCTGGGAATGATGTAGCCACCAGGACATCTGCTTTAGCTTTTAATTGAAGAACATGGGATGATCAAAGAAAAGATGGATTGGCTTAGTGAATCAGGCAGCATCCGTGGAGAGAGTCGATTGATGTTTTGGGTTGGGGCCTTTGAGACTGGCTATTTTTCTTTATTTTCCTCCCCACTGAGTCTCCAGCTTCTCTTTCTTCACTCAAGATTTAAGCATTTGTTTCTCTAGATTTAAAAAAAGAACCAGAATTCTCTTGTAGAACATTACAGTACAGGCCCTTCAATTCTTGATGTTGAGCTGACCCATACTTTCCTTAAAAAAAGTACTTAACTCTTTCTAACCCATAACCCTCTATTTTTTCTTTCATCCATGTTACCTGGTGAGTATCTTAAATGTCCCTAATGTTTCAGCCTCCACCACAAGGCATTCCAGATACCCACAACTCTGTATTTTTTAAAAATGTACCCCTGATGTTGCTCCTAAACTTCCCTCCCTTCACTTTGTACATGTGCCCTCTTGTGTTTGCTATTCCTGCCCTCTTGTGTTTGCTATTCCTGCCCTCTTGTGTTTGCTATTCCTGCCCTGGGAAACAGGTGCTGGCTGTCCACCCTATCTCTGCCTCTCATATCCTTGTAGTCCTCTATCGTCTCCTTTCATCCATCTAGGCTCCAAAGAGAAAAGTCCCAGTTCCACTAACCTTGCCTCATAAGATTTGTTTGCCAATCCAGGCAACATCCTGGTAAATCTCCTCTCCATGGCTTATACATCCTTCCTATAATGGGGTGACCATAACTGAACCCAATACTCTAAGTGTGGTCTTAACAGAGATCTGTAGAATTGCAACATGGCCTTCTATTCCTGAACTCAATCCTCCCCATTAATGAAGCCCAGCATCCCATCGGTCTTAACTATTCTAGCAACCTTGAGGAATGAATGGATTTGAACCCCAAGGTCCCTCTGTTCATCCACATTCTTAAGTAACTGACCATTAACTTGTAAGCAGCCTTCTGGTTTGTCCTTCCAAAATGCATCACCTCACACTTAACTGGATTGATCGCCCTCTGCCACTTTTGTGCCTAACTCTTGCATCGGTCTATATCCTCTTGTAACCTTCGACAACCTTCAATCCACCCACAACTCCTCCAACCTTTGTGTCATCTGCAAACTCACTGACTCTTCCTTCTGCCTTTTCATCCAGGTCACTTATAAAAATCACAAAGAGCAGGAGTTCTAGAACAGATCTTTGTGGCAGGATGGTTGGCATAGCAGTTAGCACAATGCCTTTACAGTGCCAGCGGTTAGGACTGGACGTGGTTTGAATTCCGCAATGTCCGTAAGGAGTTTGTATGTTCTCCTCGTGTCTGCTTGGGTTTTCTCTGGGGGTTCCAGTTTCCTTCCACACTTCAAAAATGTATTGGGCTGTAGTTAATGGGGTGTAAATTGAGTGACACACTCGAAGGGCCAAATTGTCTAGATTTAAACATTTTAAATTGAAGTGAGAGATTAAAGATTATTGGCATCGATCCTCTCACTGCACTCTTCAAAGTGTAATAGAATTGGATGTCTGCATGAATAATGTTCCATTTTCTGTTGAACGAATGACTTGCCTGCAGCAGATTGTAATGACTTTGGAATTCAGTGTTTGGGGTTCTCAGTACTGTGACAAGATTAAGAACTCTGTACTGAGCTGGATTTCAATTTTTTTTTGACATTACATCATTGGTAATGGTTCAAGGTAGCAGTGTCTCTGCAGAATCATAACTTTCACACTTGTCTGCAGAAATGTGGATATGATAAACTACTTTTTAAAATCAAGTACAGTTTTTCTGAGATCTCCATGAAAGTTCATGGTCCGTGGAACATGACTGAAATACATCCCTCAGTGTTCCTGCATTTGATTTTGCTTTCACAGGAAGTGATTGTTTCTTGGTGTAATTATTTTTTTAGCATCTCTGAAGAAAACTGGGCAGAGGATGCTTGATGAAGATCAACATCCTGTACCTCTGGTTACCAAGTTACCTCGTGAGAATATTGGTTTTTTAATGTACTTTTCACGTGTGCTGGGAATCTTTGTTCCATGATATTCCTGCCAAAATGCATAGTTTTTTAAAAATGACGTGTGTATATTTAAAAAAAAATCTATTTAGCTGAATGCGAAATAAGGAGAAAGGGACATCAATTCTAATGGTTGAGGGTGTGCACAAGGCAAGCAAGTTCATCAAATAGTTTTCAGGAGATGAGAAAGCCTGCTTGGTATTGATGGACAACAGTAATCCAATTTCGGAAGTGCAGTAGTTTTATGTATGAATGTTAAAAATGGGGGCATTGACCTAAACATATCGCAAACCATCTTCTATTTGAGCTCTAAGCTAGTAGATTGGGTACAGCCTGCAGCTGACGTGGACATTACCCCTCCATAAATCTTCATCCGTGAAGTCAAGCCAAAGGAAGGAGGGTACAAATGATAATTTACAATTTGACGTTGTGGCATTCTTGACTCCCATTCCATGATTTGTGCAACTGATGTCTCTCATGGCCCTAATGGAAAAATTACTTATCTGTCAGCTTATTTTCTCTCGACAGATGCTGCCTAACTTGCCGAGTACTTGAAGGCATCTGTTTTTCAGACGCCAATAAGGTTTCTAGTTTGCTTATGAATTTTCTTGCAATGGCAGTGAAAGAGTCTCTTCTCAAGCCTGCTGAATTATTGAATGTGGGAGATAAACTACCAGAGATAATTATTTTTCAGTTTCACATGGAATGGTGTTTGGAAACTTCTAATTTATTTGCTCTGTTGATGAAGTGTGTTGCAGGATCCATTTTGTGTTACTAGTTGAATCTAGTCCTGCAACTATTTAAATGCCGCTTTTAAAGAACAGTCATCTGGCATGACAGCAAGTATTTTTTTATGGTCCCCACCCAAGTGAAGTCATAACCACAAAATCTATGATTCAATTTTATGGATAGGTAATTGCTTATTGAGGGAGTGTTTTGGAACAGTTGCAATAGTATACTAGATCCATACTTTATGACTTAAAGATGCTAATGTGCTTGGTTGTTGTAACTCAGAGATAATCGTATCCAACACAATACTCATCACAAATTGAAAACTTGTGTTAACTATTGCATGCAACCTCAACTGACTTCAGTTAACCAACAAAACCAAACTCCCTTCTGTGATTGCTATACTATGCTTTGCCATTGTTAGACTTTGACTGTGATTAAAGTATGTCACTGTTTGTTAGAATTGAATTCACATGAGAAGAATGTTATATCAGAAATTGTTAATGGCCACACCTATGACATAAACGCCACAAGACCTACCTGTGGTTATGCTATATGGTGTAAGTAGTATATGCTTTCTGTTGTTGTGAACTGGCACTAAATTTGAGGCTGCATATTTTGTGTGTGGGTGTTTGTAGTTTTTTTTTTAAATTTTTCTCCTTCATGCCAGCCTAAACCCTTGTGCTCCAACCTCCACTGAATTGTGAATGTTTCAATTTTCCCACCCTAATGGATATTTTCTTCATTCTGCTAGTATACCATCTTGACCACATTCTCTGCCATTTAGTCACTTCAAGTGTGCATCAACATCATTTACCGAAACTCATGACCATAAAGAAGGATCATGTAGCAAGTACATGGGACCACCAACAGATTCCCCACTTAAGTTGTCTGTGAGGATTTAAATGTATCTCTGTTGCTTCATTGTTAACAGCTCTAAGTCCTGGAACTCCATTATCAGCAGAATTGTTACATTCACCAAAAGGACTGTAGTGGTTCTGGCAAGGTCAAAATTCTGAACAAAATAAAATCTCTTCTGGACATGTTGGCACAGTGTGAAGCATAAGCTGGCAACTATTGGACCAGTCTATTGCCATCATTTTGCATGTGATGCCTGCTTATCTTTTGTGCAGACCAGGTGATTTATTGAAACTATTTGGATTTTGTTGGTTTTAGCTTGTCACTGAGCAGAGCAAGGCAAGTCAAGCATGATGCACCTTTCAACTCCCAAAAAAGGAAGGTGCCAAGTATCACAATTGGGGGAGGTTTGCCTGGAGCTAATCACAAATGGGGCAGAAGCAATCTCAGTTTTTAAGGGTGAAAGTTCCAGAATTCAGGCCCATGGATGTAGCAGGTAGGCAATAATGATATGGAAGAGGTATGGCTGATTAGATAGGATTCATTTCATTTGGGATCATGAGGTTGTTTAAGTCTGAGAACTTGAGGGTGGAAATGAGGTGAGGAAACCTAGATGTAATGGGGCATGTAAAGTACTGATTATCTTGCCAAAGGAGTTTATCTTGTTGATATTCTTGGGTAATTTGATTTGTGCTAAAAGGACATATAGTAGGGCAATGAACAGCATTGGTGATGCATTGGAGAATTATCCCTGGTTGAAATGTGCTGCCATGTTTATTTTTGCCTTCCGTGTGTATACTTGAACAAATATGCAAAATATCTTGGGTAGATTCCAAAATATTGTCTCCAGTCTGCTTGATATTTTAGTAACAACTCCTCAGTTGAGGATTAACTTATTTTAAATATCTTGAAGGCTGGTGATGAGGAGATACAGTACAAGGATGTATACTGTTGGCAATAATTACTGTTCTGAAATGTAAGAAGTACCATTTTTGCTATAGATGTTATCTATACTTGTTCAGATTGCAAATGTTTAATACAAATTTGTTTGATCTCAGTTGCTTCAATGACGTTTCAAATTGAAAACTATTTCACAAATTGTTTTGAAATTTATTTGCAATGTGTTTTGGATGCATATTGTCCTATTTATGTATTTTGGTTTTGAAAATATTCTTGATACAACCACAAATCTGACATGAGCATTGTGGCTCATCTTTGATTCTATACTTTGTCCAAAATGATGCAAATGTATATCTTTTCTGGAGTTGTTCATTCTTGTTTAAAAATCTACATGAATGCAGAGTTTAATAGAGGGCTTAAATTACATCTGGGAACCAATAGGTTTGCAATCTAATTGAATTGTGAACCGCAATTTATTGTCAGAACAAGTAATGAATTTTTTTTTTTTTTTTTTGCAGCATCATCGTGCAAACATATAAACCACCTTGCAACAATAAATGAAAATAGTGAATGAAAAGTCAAAATAAGGCAGTATCTTTGGTTAATTGATAATTCAGGAATCTGATGGCAGCAGGGATGAAGCTGTCCTTGTGGCGCTGAGTGCTCGTCTTTAGGCTCCTGTACCTTTTTTTCCTGATGATAGCAGAGTGAAGAGGGCATGGCAAGGTAGTGGGGTCCTTGAGGATAGAGGCTGCTTTCTTAAGACACTGCCTCTTGCAGATGTCCTCAATGGAGTGAAGTCGGTTCCTGTGATGTTGCAGGCTAAATTCACAACACTTGAGTTTTCTTGCCCTGAGCATTGACACCTCTGTACCAGACAGTGATGCAACCAGCAAGAATGCTCTCCACGGTACACCTGTAGAAGGTTTGGAGAGTCTTTGGTGACATAATGAATCTCCTCAAACACCTCACGAAGTATAGCCGCTGGTGAGCTTTCTTTGTGATTACAGAAACATGGAGGCTCCAGGACAGATCCTTGGAGATGTTGACACCCAGGGATTTGAAGTTCTTGATCCTCTCCATGACTGAGTCCTCGATGAGGACTTGATCGTGTTCTCCTGACTTCCTTCTGAAGTCCACAATCGTCTCCTTGGTTTTACTGACGTTAAGCATGAGGTTGTTGGTTTTACGCCACTGAATGAGCTGATCTATCTCCCTCCTGTACGCTTCCTCATTGCTGTTTGTATTCTGCCTCCAACTGTGGTGTCATCAGCAAATTTGTAGATGGCATTGGGATTGTGCCTGGCCACACAGTCATGGGTATAGAGTGAGCTGAGAAGTGGGGTGAGCATGCATCCTTGAGGTGCATCTGTGTTGATAGTCAGTAAGGAGGAGATGTTGTTTCCAATTCATACTGACTGTGGACTTCCAATGAGGAAGTAAAGGATCCAGTTTTAGAAGGAGTTTGAAGCTTCTAGACCAGCACTGAGGGAATAAAGGTGTTGAAGGCCGAGCCATAGTTGATGACAAGCAGCCATATGTATGAGTTGCTCTTTGAGGGGTTCCGGAGCTGAGTGGAGAGCCAGCGACATGCATCTGCTGTGGACAGATTGTGATGATCAGCGTAATTGCAATGGATTCAGATCTTTCCTTAGGTACATGTTAATTCTGCCCATGACCAACCTCCTCGTGCATTTCATCACAGTAGATGTTTGTGCTACTGGACGAGAGTCATTGAGGCAGCTCACATTGCTCTTGGGCACCAGGATGCCCTTTTGAAGCAGGTGATTGCAGCATTGCGAGGTTGAAAATTAATTGTAGGCAAAGTTACGATGGAGATTAATTCAGTTGATGGCTCCTGAATGCATAATATATTCTGGCATCGATGTAGGCTAATTTTGGCTGATTAGCATCCTACATTATTTTGACTTTGCTATATCCAAGCCAAGGTTTGAATTTAAAATAAAGGTTGATTTTTTTTTTTAAATCTATTTTTTTTTTGCTGATGTTTTACGATCTAGATCAGGGGTGGGCAACCTTTTAATTTTTAATTTAGATATTCAGCACAGTAACAGGCCATTTCAGCCCATGAGTTTGTGCCACCCAATTCATCTACACCTCCGATATGTACTTGTGGGCCAAAATAGCCTGTTACAGTGCTGTATGTCTAAATTAAAAATTAAAAGGTTGCCCACCCCTGATCTAGACAAACATTTGTCAGTAGATGTGCAAATTTGTCAGTTTGACTAGTGGGGAATGTCTTTCAAAATGATTTGTACTTGTTTCTCTTTGTGGACCATTCCGATTTCTGGTCCCTGAAATTTTTCTTCAGAAAAAAAATAGCCAGCTGATAGATGGTTGTACTGTTCCCCTCAGACAGTTTTGGAATGATGTTCAGTTTTAACAGGAGAAATATCGAGACTGAGCTCAAGTCACTTAATGCATCCAGCAGGGAAAAAACTTTGTGATAATATGATGCTATCTGGCCCTTTTGGAAAAGCTTCTGACTCTCCAATGGTAAATCCAAGCAAGGCTCCTCTCTCTTGTGAAGAAAGTACTGCAGCATTAAATAATTGACATAAAAAAAGTGCACACATTTACGTTACTCTTTCCAGCAGACTGCTGCAACTATCATACCACATTGTCCTGATCTACACTATTTTTTCTGTTTAAAATTAGATGAAAAACACAATGAAGCAATTACTTTGTCACATCCTGACAGAAGTATAAAATAGTATATTAAAAAAAATTATTCTGTATGTTTTATTTGGTCTGTGTACACAGTTAAGGCACAACTTAAAATTGGCAATTGCATTCTCTGCTCATCTTGTGGGCCGGAAGGGCTTGTTACGTGCTGTATCTCTAAAATTAAATGCATTATCATCTGCCTTCAGAAGCAATTGTAGCTGGAAAGCATCCTCGTTTGGAACTTCTGGCAATGGAGTGTTTTTTTTAAACTGTGTACACAGACCAAATAAAATATGCAGCATTAGAAAATATTTCACCAGAGACTGATATTATCATCAACTTTGCTGGCTATATGTAAGGTAGTCTGCAGTTTAAAAACTGGAAATCCGGTGTGGTTTTTATGGTGAGCAACAGCGACCTCACGTACCACAAAGCCTAACCAGTAACAGTGTGTTGAAATTAGCAGATGTAGAAATACATTTTTATTCCTCCTTTCTCTTCCTCCCTCTCCCACCCCCATATATTGTTTCAATTCTGTTTCTTTTTGTCTGACCTTTTGGTTTTGTAGAATTGCATAATGCACAGCAGAATCAAACTATGCCTATGCCAGTTTTTTGCATTTATACTTGCATCTTTAGGTAACTTCATCAGCATACTCCTTATTAGTTTTACCCCATTTTATCAAGCTTCATCTTAAATGCATGTCGGTGCATTTTCGGTGATGGGATGCTCCATTCTTTAGATAATTACATTTCTACTGCATTTGTTTTAACAATTTTATTTGTAGCATGCTGTTTTTCCTCTAAGATGGAAGCACGTTTTGATCTCTTCAAAAGACTTTAATTTTGAAAGTCTTAGTCATGTCACCCCTCTGTCTTGACCTCCTTAGGGGGGGGGGGAAATTCCCAGTCTGGTTGCCATTTCCAGATACAAGTAACTTTTTTGACAACTAGCATGTCTTTTTTTTTTGCTCCAACTTCTTTAAGATTGGAGCCCAGAAATGGGCTTGATACTAGTGGAATTTAGTTGAGGTCACATAAAAGTTTGACTTTTCTTCCCAAACCAAATTATTTTATCCTCGTAATCACAGGAATTCAATGATGCAGGACTGTTATTGAATGTTTATTACAGATTCAGTGGAAATATTCAGGAAAGTTTTCTTAATCAAGAAGAACCGACTCGAAAGGGAGCAGTATTGGATCTCCTATTAGGGAATGAGATAGGTCAGGTGACAGGTTTGTGTTGGGGAACACTTTGGGTCTAGTGATCACAATACTATTAGTTTTGGGCTAGTAATGGAAAAGAATAGAGATGGGCCAAAGGTTGAGATTCTTGATTGGAAGAAAGCAAATTTCGAGGGGATGAGAAAAGATTTGGAGGGTGGGGATTGGGATAAGATATTTTCAGGGAAGAATGTAGCAGATAAATGAAGGATATTCAAAGGAGAAATTTTGAGAGTGGAGAGTTGGTATGTCCCCCATGAGGATTAAATTAAAGGTTATAAACTGCAGGGAGCCTTGGTTTTCAAAAGATATTGGGAACTTGGTTCGGAGGAAGAGGGATGAGTACAACAGGTATAAACAGCAGGGAATAGGTGAATTGCTTAAGGAATACCAGGAGTGTTTTTTTTTAATCTTAAATTAGAAAAGCTAAAAGGAGATATGAAGCTGCTTTGGCAGGCAAAGTAAAAATAAATCCTGTGTTTCTATAGGTACGTTAAAAGTAAAGAATAGTGAGGGATAAAATTTGACCCCTTGAAGATCAGGTGCATTGGCTCCATGAGAAGTCAGGAGATGGGAGAAATTTTAAACAATTTTTTTTCTTCTATATTCACTAGGGAAAAGAATATTGAGCCAGATGAAGTGAAGAAATAGGTTGGGCTAATATAAGGATTAATGAGGAGGTAGTGTTGGCGGTATTAAAAAAAGGATCAAGGTGGATAAATCTCCAGGTCCTGAGAAAATATTCCCTCGGACCCTGAGTGTGGTTAATGAATAAATAGAGGGGGCATTGATGGAAACATTTAAAATGTCACTGGCCACGTAGGAGTTGCCGGAGGACTGGAGGGTGGCTCATGTTGTTCCACTGTTCAAAATGAAGATCCAAAAGTAAACCTGGTAATTATAGGCCTGTAAGTCTGACATCAGTGGTGGGTAAATTAATGGAAAGTGTTCTTAGAGATGGCATATACAACTATTTGGAAAGACAGGGATTGATTTGGAGTAGTCAGCATGGTTTTGTATGTGGTAGATCACGTTTAACAAATCTTGTAGAGTTTTTTGAGGAGGTTACTAAAAAGGTTGAGGTGAAGGTGGTGGATGTTGTCTATTTGGACTTTAGTAAGTCTTTTGACAAGGTTCCTCATAAGAGGTTGGTGAGAAAGGTGGAGCTATTAGTATTAATGATTAAGTAGTGAAATAGATTCAGCAGATGCAAGAGAGTTGTAGTAGAAAATTGTTATATAGATATTATTTGTATATTTATAGGACTAATGAAAATAAGTCAGACATGATAAATGATAGACAATTGAGGAGTGCAGTGGTACATAATTCCCTCAAAGTTGAATCATGTGTAGATAGGGTGGTGAAGAAGGCATTTGGTATGTTGGCTTTCATAAATCAAGAGTATTGAAATCACAAGTTGGGATGTTATGTTGAAATTGTATAAGGAATTGGTGAGACCAAATTTGGAATACTGTGTGCGTTTTGATTGCTGAATTACAGGAAGGATATAAACAGAATAGAGAGTGCAGAGGAGGTTTATGAGAATGTTGCCGGGAATTCAGGGTTTGAGTTACAGGGAAAGGTTGAGTTGGCTGGGATTTTATTCCCTGGAGTTTAGAAGATTGAGGGGTGATTTGATAGAGGTATTCAAAATTATGAGGGAAAGATGGATTCAATGTGGATAGGATTTTTCCATTGAGAATGGGGGGAGATTCGAACAAGAGGGAATGGATTGAGAGTAAAAAGGGAAAAGTTTAGGGGAAACATGAGGGGGAATTTCTTCACGCAGAGGGTGGTGGGGGTGTGGAATGAACTTCCGGCATAGCTTGTAGAAGTGAGATCGATGTTAATATTCAAGGAAAAGTTGGATAGGAGAGGTGTGGAGGGTTTTCAGCCGAATGCGGGTCAGTGGGAATAGAAGGGAGAAGATATTTGGCAAGGACTAGTAGGGGAGAAGTGGTCTGTTTCTGTGCTGTAAATGGTTACATGAAATGCATTTTGATTCTTTGCTCATTTTAACCATTACATTGCCTGCTTATTAGTTATTTGAGAAGTCATTCTCGATTAATGCAATGCTTGAGTACTAAACCTGGTACCTTTACTCCCAATTGAAGCTGAAATTGAGGAAACCAACTCTCCTTTCCAGTGTTCTTCTTTCTCTTTATATTGAGCAGTTTTGACTGGTTCAAAAGAAAAATGGTGTAAAATTAAATGTGCAGAAATTCAAGTTACAATTAAGAGAGAAA
This sequence comes from Narcine bancroftii, assembly GCF_036971445.1. Taxonomy (NCBI): domain Eukaryota; kingdom Metazoa; phylum Chordata; class Chondrichthyes; order Torpediniformes; family Narcinidae; genus Narcine; species Narcine bancroftii. Next base: position 126,055,265 of record NC_091472.1, read on the forward strand.
ATAAAAAAAGCAGTGCTGTGAGACTAATGGTGTGCCTGGAGAATTGGCTGGATTTGGAGAGGAAAAAAAGTCCAGAATTTGGGGCGGGGGTGTAGAGGGGAGTGGTTTGATTCGATTTTGGATGGAAGCGATTGAGCTCACCCCCCCAGTCATAAAGTTGAAGTGACTGCAGATGCTGGAAAACTGTAAGTGGAATTTTAACTGTCTTCAAATGGCATTGACTGAATATTCAGAAGGTACAGATACTCTGCAAGTTATTTGACTTGTTCAGTATTTTCTTTTGCTTCATGGGCCAAAAATGTGATGCAATGCCTTGTCACTGCAGAATCTCATGTTTGGACAATTCCAGAAAATCCTGTTTGCAGGATTTTTTGTTTGTAAATTTAACAATTAAGTTCAAAACTTGAGTGCCTGTTAGCTATTAAACAGAAATGCAAGTGTTGTAAATTTAGTACCTAAGAGGGCTAATTGCCTGTTGTTCAATGCTTCATCAAAGAGAGGTATTGGTGAAACAATCCTTCATGCCTCAGCATGCAGTAGTATTTCTGTCAGATCTTCAAGCAAGTTCTTTTCTATTTGCATCCATGTCCTTTCAATACTTGACTAGTCTGATTAAAATTGAGTGGTCATGACCTTGTGTTTTCAGTGTTTCCCTTCAACATTCGGAAGTGTGTTTACCATATACTTAAATCTATTATGCCTCATTGTGCAGCATTAGTGATCCTGTTTGAGACTGGTTTGTATTTTTAAATGCAAACAAATTAATCTTTTTTTGTTTTCATTCTTGAATTGTGATGGGCTAAGTTTTTGTATGTTTTATTTTTATTTTCATACATGTAATTAATAATTAATATGAAGAAATTCTCATTTGTTAGATGATGGATATAACCCCTCACTACCCCTTCCCCTCCCTCATAAAGAATAATGTAGCACATTTAAAACATCTTATATTGACCAAAGTGCTGTACAGATATAAATTGCATCTTAACTTAAGCAACTATTTAAAGTGCAGTATAAAACAGATACTTGAGGTTTAGATTTGTACCTACCACATGGTAACAATCAGCAATCACGTCAAAACACAACTTCAGCCTGGATTCAAGAGTCAAAACGCATGGGGCTGATTTGATGGATAGAGGAATATTGGTCCATAGTTTGGGGGCTCCTATTGCGAAGGCGTGATCTCCCTTGATTTTGAGCATGGAACAACCAAGTGCCCTAAATTAGCTGATCTGAGGGGTCTTGAAGAGGAGTAGGGCATTAGGAGATCAGTGATGTAGGAGGGGGCTTGTCCATTCATGGCTTTATAAATGAACTGGAGAACTTTAAGATCTATTCTGAGCCGTAATGGCAACCAGTGAAGGGAAGCGAGAATAGGGGTGATTATGGTCTCTTTTCTTGGCTCCTGTCAGTTACCTTGCTGCAGTATTCTGAACCAATTGCAGACAGGATAATGACAACTGACTAATTTCTGTACAGAGAGAAAATGAAATATGTTTATCAAGAATTATATCTCTTATAAAAAGGAAAAGAGAAAGAAATAACATGGTATCATGGATTGTCCAGAGCAATCTCTCTCCCCACCCCCCTCCCCCCCCACCCACCCCACCGCACTGGAACTCAACAGATTTTATATGAACATTTTAATTTTAAGGAAGAAAGTTAACACAGGACTTGAGGTTGGAAGAGCATTTCTACATATTTATACCCAAAATTTGTGTCTGCAGGCTCCAACTTTGCAAAAATATAGGATATTTATTTCTCAAGTTGTTATGTAATTTTCTCTAAAGGGATATAGCTTTGAATTTCTGCTTGCTTCTTCCCATATCTAAATGACTCTGATTTACAAGTTACTGCAATAAATTTCCTTGCTTCTGCCAATGCTATTTTAACAAATCTTGTTTGATGTATTGACAATTTTAGTTTGGGTCTTGTTATTTCTATATTTCCCAATAGAAATAAATCTTGATTTAATGGAAATAGAGGTACCTGTAACTTGTTCCAAAAATTTTCATAAATCCACCCAAAACTGGTTTACCTTGGAACATGACCAAGTGAAATGCAAAAAAAGTATACATCTCTTCACCACACCTAAAGCATTGATCTGATTTAATTCAATTTAATTTTTATGATGTTAAATATAGCTGATGTTAAAAAAAAATTATATTGAACTAATATCTTGACAGAGATCTAACCATCTTTGCTCATCAATTGTAATATTCTGATCTAACTCCTATTTTGGCTTGATTTATGCATTCCCTGTTTCATAGTTCCTTTTTGCATTAAAAGATATATTGCAGAAGTAATTTTTTTCTTATTTCCTCTCCTGATGAGAATTTCCACCTCACTACTAATGGAAATGCATTTCTAAACCTTACTTGTCCCTTAAATATTTATTCCTCAATTTTTCAAATGACATCAATTGACCTTGCTCATAGCATTCTTTGATGTATTTTAATACCCTTACTAAACACGATGGTCAAAAACCGGTTAACCTTTTTAAAAAGCTGATTTATTTTTTAATCAAGGGCATCGGAGGCAATATATCTCCATTTATTCCAATTGCATCTTTTATCTTATTCCAAACAATAATCAAGTGTTTCAACAATAGTGACTCTTTACCCCCAATTAGTAATTTTGAATCCTATTTATGCTAATTTCTCTCCTATTTTATGTAACTCTATTTTGACCTATGCTGGTTTTTCTACCCCTTCAAAGAGAAATAAGGAATCTCATTTGAGCCACTTGGTAATAATACTTAAAGTTATGGAGTTGTAAGCCTCCCAATTTGTATTTCCACACTAACCTTTCTATAGAAACTCTTGACACTTTCCCTTTTCAAAGAAATTTCCTTACATATTTAATTCTTGAAAAAAGTTTTGTGGCAGAAATATAGGTAAAGTTTGAAAACAATACTGAATTCTTTGAAATGTGTTCACCTTTATACAATTAACACATCCCATTAATGTTATAGGTGCAGTTATCCATTTAAAAAAAAACAAGTAATTCAATTTTTATAGATTTTTAAAAATTATTGTCAACACGAATCCCTAAATATTTAATCCCATCCTTTGGCCATTTAAATTGAGGATTTTCTTTGACAATGGCTATAATCTCCTGTCAGAGGCATAATTTCACTTTTGTATCAATTTATTTTGTACCCAGAGATTTTATTATGTACCTTAATTTCAAAATCACTCCCTATTACTTCTGGAAGTGATCCTATAGCTAATATAAACAATGCAGGAGATAAAGGGCATTCTTATCTGCTTGATTTCGTTATTTGAAATTAAGTAGATATTTGTCCATTAAATAAGGTGTTGATCCGATTTTTTTTTTTAAATAAAGTTTGACAAAATCCAAATTTGTCCAGAAATGTAATTTAAAAAGTTCCATTCCAATCAATCAAAAGCTTTTTTTCTGCATCTAAGGCCACAACAACACTTTAATCTTTTATTTTTTGTGCCATATGTATAATACTAAATAGTCTAGCCACATTATCCGCTGATTGTCTCTTTTTGACAAACCCTGTCTGGTCCATATTTATTAATTTTGGTAAAGATTTAGTCATCCTATATGCCAGTATTTTAGAAAGAATCTTGTAATCTGCATTCAATAATGAAATAGGTCAATATGATAAAGGTTTTAAAGGTTCACGGACCCGTGTAATTATTGCTGTTAAATTATTCCGGGAGAGTAAGGGTTCTTGATGCTTGATCCAGCAAAAGAAGAGGAATCAAAAAATCTTTAAATTCTTTATAAAATTCAGGTAGAAAACCATAATCTCCTGGTGCTTATTACTTTGTAATGAACTAATTGTTTCCTTCACTTCTAATTGTGTAATGTTAACATATAGTTCTGCTTGTTCTATCTAGATAAATCTAGATAAATGTGCTCAATCTAGATAAATGTAGCCAAGATGTATCTATTTTCTCATATTTTAAATACTCTGTACTTTATAATTCAGAATAAATTTTTTAAAATTATTCATTTATTTCTTGAGGTTTATAAACTAACAATATTTAAATAATTTTTTATATTAATCGTTCTTGATACCTGCTCCACTTTCAATTGCCAAGTGAGTACTTTATGTGATCTTTCACCTTTCATAATACCTCTTGTAATCACCTTTTCCATTCTATGTTTGTAATGTATTATATTGACAAGTTGCCTACGTTTATCCTCTGAGCTTTTTTTGAAAGTCTTTTTCTAAAACCATAATTTCTTGTTCTAATTGATCTACTTCTTTCATATATTCTTACTTTTAGAAGTAAAACATAATTTGGCCTCTCAAATATGCCTTCAAGGCATCCCATCTTGCAAATTTATCATACAGAGAATTCAATTTGATATCACAAAATAATTGTATTTGTATTCTAATAAAATCATGGAAACCTGACCGTTTTAATAATAATGAATTCAACCTTCATTTATGAACTGATTTCTATTAATCTGGCCTTACAATTGTCACTAATAAAGGCAAATGATCAGACAGAATTCTTGCTTTATATTCTGCATCTAATATTCTACCCTGCAATTATGCTGAAATCAAAAAGGATCAATTCTGGAATAGGAGTCATGTCTACTTGAATAAAAATAATAATCTCTTTCTCTCGGATGTATTCTTATCCAAACATCTATTAAATTCAAATTCCTCATTAATACCAATTTGGCTTTTTGCTCCTTTAGCTATTGACATTCCTTTAGTAGTTCTATCTAAAATTAGATCTAAACAAAAATTAGTCTCCTTTTGCTAAATTCAAAAAGTTTCCTCTACATTTGGTGCATAGAGATTCAGAAGAGTCCACAATTCTGAATATATTTGACAATGCGTCATCACATACCTTCCTCCAGGGTCTGTTACTACATTTTGCATTTTAATTGGAAGATTTTTTTCTCACTAAAACTCCTACTCCTCTTGCCTTAGAATTAAACTATGAAGCTGCCACATACCCAACCCAGTCTCTTTTTAACTTCAGATTTTCTTTCTCAGAAAAGCCAAATCTGCTCCCATTTTCTTAATATGTGCCAATACTTTATTTTCATCCACCCGTTTAACCCATTAACATTAAAATTTATAAATTTCACATAACTAGGGCAGTTTTGGAATCTTCCACTCCAGTAACTCTGTCATCTGTGTTATATTTCATCCTGTACGTACTTATTTTTCCCATCTAATTTATCAATTTTTCTTTTCAGCTTATTAACTCCAACCACAACTCACTTATTTCTCATCTCACTTTGCTTCTAATTTCATGAAATTCTTTAATTAATAAACCAATGCTGGTTGTATCCTTTACTTTTTTTTAAAGTTATGGTTTCTTTTAATACCTTTTCTTGTAGTTGAGCTTCCTCTTCATCTCTATCCTCTTCACTGCTGGGCCGTTGGGAGCCTGACTCCTCTTCTTCCACTTCCAATGGCATTCGGAAGGCCCGGGTTGTTCATGTCTGCATGATTTTTCATGCACGTTCAGTGTGCTACCGGTGTCTTCTCTGACCCCATCTCCCTGATGCTGTAGGGAGCAACATTAGCTTTTGACTTACACACTGTAAGCCTCTTCTCATAACATCAGACTCCAGGTAAGGCAGCAGCTATTTTATTTTTTATTTTTTTTGAGGCATCTTGAGAGTGTTGTAGAAGTGTTTGAATGCATTTTTAGAGTTTAAAACATTCCTTAGTGTGCACTTTTTTAATAATTCACTTGGAGTGTCAGGCTCCAACGTCCTAACCCTACAGCATCATGTGACGTCCCCTGGCTACATATTTTTAAACTAATTGTTTTTATTCTCTCCAACTTAGCTTGTGTATGAAAATGCAATACATAAAACTCTAATTTTTTGAAGCTTAAAGGTCTTTATGAATCCACTCTTTATGGCTGAATATTAATGATGCAAAATAGTGTAGCTTTTCAATCTATTTTGCTTTAATCCATGAGCTCTGAAATTGGCTGATTCTTGTGGTATGCTTCCTTCCATACCAAGAAGATGTGCTGTCAAGTTGGATCAAAGCTATTTCTCCTCTGTCTTAACTTGTCATGGACAAGGAATGGCATCTGGGATTTTATGCTTTTTGTGCCTTAGTTCAGGAACTGCATCCAGTTTTGAAGAGGCTTGAAGTTGAAGTATTTATTACAGAGTAACAATTTTTTTTCTCCCACAATAGCTAAATGTACTGGGAATGGGGCGATGCAGAATTGTGAATTTTTTCATGTCAAGTCACCTTTATTTATCTTTTGTACCAGGCTCACACGGTAAAGACGAGATGGTGTTTCTCCAGAACCACTGAGCATATTTGGATTAATACAAGTTAGAATAAAAGTTAAGCACATTAAAATATTAAGACATGTACAGTAAAATTCCATGGTACACAATCCACATGTTCTTGGAATTCAGGAGCCTGATGGCATGGGGGAAAAAATTGTTGCCTAATCTGGATGCAAGGACATAAGTGCTCCTGGCAGAAGGGAGAACAGTTTACATGAGGGATGTGTGGAGTCCTTCACAATGTTTATTGCCTTTTGTCTGCATCAAGTGTTTTAGATCTTCATGGTAGGAAGAGAGCCCCCATGATCTTTTATGCTGACTTCACTATCCTCTGCAGGGTCTTGTGGTCAGAGGTGGTACAGCTTCCAAACTAGGGAGTGATGCAGTTGCACAGGATGCTCTCAATACATCCTCTGCAGAATCTAGTGAGGGTGGGAGATGAACTTTCCTCAGCCTTCGCAGGAGGTAGAGGTGCCGCTGGGCTCTATTGGCTATGGAGCTGGTGTTAAGGGACCAGGTGAGATTCTCAGCCAAGTGTACTCGAAGGAACCTGATGCTCTTGACGACCGCAATTATCGAGTCGTCAGTGGAGCGTGATCCCCCGGGCCTTCCTGAAGTCGACAACTGTCTCTTCTGTTTTATTAACATTCAAATACAGATTTTTGGATCTAAATCAGTCCCATTATTCTGTATCATAAAATTTTGCTAAACTGCCTTGCCTCTGCACACTTGACCAAACAATATGAATTTAAAAAATTCTCCACTTGTTTATGAAGTTCATATGGAATGCTTAGTGTGAGCTGGATGCTTGTCTGCCAGATGTTTGACCAAACACAGAGCTGAATAGGGGTTTCCCATAATTGGAGGCCAATTCTGTTGAGTATAAACAAATTTTCATAAAATATTTTTTATACTGAGGGAGTGACCATCTTTGGTGACATTAATGAAGACTTTTGACAATGTTCTGGTATATGTTTGATTTGCCCACCCTTCCTGGCTTCCTTGTGATCTTCGAGTAGTTATTTGTGTTAGAATGTAATTTTGCAGTCCTGTTCATGTATTGGTTGGTAACAATCAGTGCTGTGCTGCCACTCCAATTTGAGTTTTGGGGTTCTGGGTTTGAATGCCACACCAGACTTCAATGCAAACTTTCACTAAGATATTGAGGTAGTGTTGCATTTTCAGAGGGGTTGAGGATGAGGTACTAAAACAAATGTTTGCTGCCCACAAATGATCATTGCATGAATTTAAAAAAATATTATGATGAAGTGAACAGGAACACTATTGTCTGTATCCTAAGCAATATTTATCCTTCAGTCTATATAAATGAAAATCAAATAATCTGATGGTGAGAGCATACAAATATGCTGTTGCAGTTGTTGCAACAGAGCAAGCACTTTTATTTTAAAATGTTGATTTGGGACATGGTGAAAAAGATATAAAAGTTCCAATGTGATACCAAGGTTAAGATCATGGTGTGTGTATATGAGTGAAATTAAACATAAAATACCTTTCAATATTTTGACTGTATAAACTTGCGGTTACCCTAGCGGTTAGCGGAACACTAAATTGGGACCGGGATTTGAATCCTGCGTTGTCTGTAAGGAGTTTATATGTTTTCCCTTGGAACTCCAATTTCCTCCCACCACACAAAAACCTAGTGGGGATTGTAGGTTAATTGGGTAAAATTGGGCAGCGTGAGCCAAAATGGCTTGTTACCGTGCTGTACGTCTAAATTTAAAAATAAATTGCACTTGGGGAGATGAGAGAGAAAATGTAGACGCTAGGCATCTGAAATAAAATAAATGGCAGTATCTGGAGAAAATGTTAAATCTAGACCATGACCTTTCAACAAAACTAGAAAAGTGTTTTAAGTTATGGGAGCAGCAGAGAGAACAAAAGGAATGTGTGGTGGGGCGAGGACTAAGAGAATGCAGATGGTGGATTGTGACGGATTATGTTGTGTTCGTTTGGTGTATGTAGAAATGTTTTTAGAAGATAAATTGGCAGGTTTTTGAGTAGGTCACATACAAACACTTTAAAATGGATCTCATTTAAAATACTGGAGCTCTGCCCCATGCTCGACATGTCTGGGCCAACCATCTTTGTAAGAGCTTTGCAGAGGGCCCAAGGGACTTCACTAATAGATTGTTGTTTACAAAAAGGCAACAGATGAAAGAACTTGTTGGAGCCGCAGTTGTCTGGAGTGCAACTTGCTGTTCTAAGAGGGTCATGTGGTTATGCAAGCAGAAGAGTCAAATAGGCTTTTTCTCTGAGAAAGAGAGAGAGAGACAGATCAGTTCTGCAGTGTTACAGTCAGGGACTGTACAGCTGGGACTGGATCAGGTCAAGCTGACATGAGTGCTTAGTTCAGTCTGGTCAAAGCCCTTGTAGTTCATACAAGAGGAGAGGACTGGCTGTCTAATGTTTCACTTGGCATAATAGAAACAAAAAGGAATTCTGTGGTGACCTGAAAGAAAGAGATTATCATCTAGAGAACCCTGAGAGGGCAGGTTTCTTTGGCAAGACACTGAAGTGGTTGATTAAAAAGGAATCAGTTTTGGGTGTCCAGCGTACAACAAATCTCTCTCTGAAAACCGACAATAACCTTCCTGAGCGGTAAAAATTTACCTTTCAAACACCAAAGCCTGGTGAACTTAATAAATCTTAAATTCTGTGCACAATATAAGAATTGCCTGAAACCAGTGAACTTAGAGGAATGAGAAGTGAGATTGGATTGTGAACCAAATAACTTTTCTGAACTTACACCCATATTACATACATATGCACTTAGAATAAGAAGGGGGTTAAGTTGGGCGAGTTAAGTCAATAGTGATAAGTTAAAGTGTGATTTTTGTTTTCATGTTTAAAGATAATTAAAAGCAACTTTTGTTTAAGTAACCATTTGTCTTGGTAAATATCTATTGCTGCTGGGTTTTGGGGTCCTCTGGGCTCGTAACAGGATGCTGTGATGCTGAATGAGAGGAGAATTGTTAAAATAGGGAGATGAATGGAGGGGGTGGGCAGTAAACAATGTTGGAGCAGTGAGACATAACATTGGCTGAAATCAGAAATAAAATTAAGTAGGAAATACTTGCCAGATTTATAAATGTAAAATTGATCAAGCTTCTGCACCTTATCCCTTACTTCTTTTGAAAGGCAAGTTTGTGCAGATGTTGGATGGTGCGCTGATTTGCTGAACTTCTGTTAATGTTTGCAATTTCACTGCTATTTTGAGATTGATGTGTGTGATATGTCTACAGATATGCACTGGAATTTTGTAATTTTCATGTTTTGAAACATTTAGATTGTGTTGAAGACAGCAATGTGGACAGATGCAGAGTAATCTTGAACTGGTTATCTGATTGCACAACAGTCATGTGCTTTTGTCAGCAAAGACTCTTTCTGGTGGTGTCTGCCTGGGCAAGCCTTGCTTTAATTGGATATACAAATATTTGAGCTTGAAAGTTGGAATGGGTTTGGTGGGGTTTTGAGAAAAAGCTGACAGCTGTAGTTAGCATCTTGCTTCTTCAGACTTGCTAAGAAATGAATAAAATTTGCGATTTTTAAAATCTGCCTTGTGTATAAAGAGTGCAGAATAATAGGTTTGCCAACATATTAGACTTTTTTTGGATGCCTTGCCCATATGTGACAGTAGATTCCTGATTGTCATGAGGAAAGGTTGTTCATCACAAATTAACCTTGATGTGCTTTACGATTCTGAGGGAAAAAGGAACCACAGAAGTGACATTTTTAAAAATTAATCTTGCATTATCTGGTAATAACTGACGGATAAATTAAATGATTATTCTTGTCTGGAAAAGTTGAACACTAAAGCTGTCCTCTGTTTAGAAATTGGAAGACTGAGGGATGAACAGCTAAAATTTGTGATTCATTTGAAAGGTTGCATTTTCCATTTGTGTATGAATCCAGGGCTTGAAATCATAATTAAGATAATAATAAATCCAATGGAGAAATTGGAAGAAACTTCATTCGCCATAATCCAAGAATATGGAATTCATTTTCATCAAGGCAAATCTGGGGGTGGGGGGGGGGCGGGGGGAAGCATTGGAGAGATACATTAACAGGGTTCTTGAAAGAAGGTTTGCAAGAAGCTTAAATACCAGCCAGGATTAGACTCTTGACATATTCCTGAAAATTAATTTCATTTTTAAAAAAAATCTGGTTGCTGGCTATTTGCCCCTTCAAGTTAAGGCATTTGAGAAATCTGTAAGATTTATAGTAGCTGTTTTCTGGTTCTTAGTAGGCGAGGTAAGGTTTAAAATATAATTTCATTGTGGAAGTAGAATGTCTTTGTGGCGAACAAATAAATCCTTGATAGTTGTACTTTTGTAGATTTGCCAAATCTGCAGACTGTAAATGGAGTCTTGCAGTAATACTGTGGCACTAAGCATATGAAGGTTTGGATGGTACAAAAATATATTTGCTGTCTAAGCTACATTGTCTTAAGTCAAAAATGATGTGTTTTTGTCATAAATTTCATTCCTTCAGATAAATTGGTTCATCTGCCAGTGGTAAAGGGGTAAGGAGAACACAGCCAGTGAGAACTGCATTAACCAGCTTTGTGGCATCAGGGACTTTGGATTAATGGGAAAATTTGCTCTTCACAACCAGAATTTGTGATGACTGTGTCATGAAGTTTGTTGGTTTGTGGCAATGTTCAAGTGCTAAATTTCATTTTAAAAATGTATAAATTGGTGCAAAAGAAGAGAAAAGGGAGGCAGTGTCTGTGGTTCATTGTCCATTTAGAAATCTGATGGTAGAGGGGAAGAAGCTATTTTTGTATCGTTGAGTGTCTGTCTTCAGACTCCTGTACCTCCTTGCTGATGGTAGTAGTGAGAAGAGAGCATGCCCTGGATGGTGAGGGTCCTGAAGTGCCAGTTGATAAAGTAGACAAAGACAATGTAGTCAAACAATAATCATGATGGGGACTGGTTTGTGTTTTCCTAAATTCCCCCTCCTGAAGTTTTGCTAACATTGAATGCAAGGTTGTGTTTACAACATTACTTCTGTACACTTCCTCATTACCATCTGTGTGTATCTGTTTTATGGGCTTGTTGATGGCTTGATCTGTTTTCAAGCTAATTTTCCCTTGTTATTTTTCATAGCGAACCAACAGACTCCTGAACGCATACTTATTCAGAGACCCATTTAAGAACCCTTTTCTCATTATTTATTAATGAATATTTATTTGTGTTTGCACAGTCAGTTTGTTTACATTTCTTTGTTTGTATTTTTTTATATACATTTTTTGATTACAATTATCTTTGATTAGAAATTCCTGGCCTGCAGTAAAAATGTATGTATTGTATGTACTCTGACAATAAATTTGAAGTTTCGAGCCTGGACAAGAATTGCTAAAAATGTTAACTGCTTACTGGGATATTGTTCATAGTTGAATGCTGGTTGATAAAGCAATATTATCAGTGTTTCATTTGTTCCTTGTACAGAGCTTCAAGGGAGTCCACTATATTGTCTGTATGTAACACTAACACTACCATCCCCTCTTTCCACAATAAGCATACAGATGTGCACGCACACACCTGTATCAGTCCTTAAAATCAGCAGTATGGTTGCATATAAAAATGGACATTTGCTTTGTATATGTGAGTATTAATTTATTTTTAAAAAATGTTTTTAATGTAGTAGAATGTTCGAAATAGCTTCGGAGTTGTCAAACATGAGTACGTTAGGAGAGTTGAACAGGTAGCCAAAAACTTAGCTGGATAGTTTTAAGGACATTTGAAGAGAAAAGTGCAGTGCTTGTGTAGGTACACAGCTATTGGGATTGAATTAATGAAAACTGATGTACAAGATGCAAAAAGTATCATCTTGGAGCATAAAATGTGAGAGGTTGGGAGTGCCAAGATGATGGTTTATAACCCACTTGTATAAAGTTATTCAGGTGCAAAGCTAAAAGGAATTTTTCAACAGGACCATTTTTCCTGTTTAAACTGAACAAATTCAATCTCTGATACACTTAATGTGGTATAATTTCTTCTTTTGGAGCAGTAGCACTGAGATATAAACCTTGCATTGTATTTGCTCTTTCACCTAATTTTCATGATTACTATTTGCCACTCCATCCTTTCCACAGTAGAATGCATATGGTGTTTGATTAGAAAGAATAGCAAAACTGGCAGCCAGTAAAGGCACTATGTGATTAGCAGCAAGGATTTTGCTTTTATGATTTGTCTTATTCATGTCTGGCTCCATTATTTCATATTAGACTTTTGGGCTTAGATGCTATCCATCATTAAATATTGCAGATGATCAGCTTTACTGTTGCTCTCATTTGTCGATGGTAAGTGATTTTTTTTATTAAGCATGATCAGGAACTTGAGCTTGCTTTTGCATAATGTGTATTGATATTTGCAATAAACTGTCTGTAATGAACGTTTAGCTGACTTTGACCCAATAAAGATCACTCGGGGTGAGCCATTGAGAAGACATTAATAGCATAATGCTCAGCGTCTTACGATCTGGGATGTGATGTTGACAGGATAGTAAGAGCCAATTTCATAAATTAGTACCTCACTTAACACTAAGGGTACATTACCAGGAACAAAAGTATTAATGGAATCTGTGATAGGAGGTGTTCAACTTCTGATGCATAAAACAATTTAGTTTGGATCGGGCCCTGAGATTTCCCCCATTATTTCCCTGTAACATTTTCTCTACACCAATCAACTTGACAAATCTACAACCCATCTATACTAAGCAATATGCACAGTAGCCATATAACCAATTGACCACCATGTATATTTGGGATGTGAGGAGAGATGGTCATGAGGTTGATGTGCAACTCCAGACAGTCAGCACCTGTGGTTAGAATCAAATCCCAGTTATTGTAGCTTTGTAGCAGCATCATTAACTGCTGTGCTTACCCTTTGTGCTATTACATTATTGAGAGAGATCTTACAAAAAAAGGAAACTGTACTGGGGACCTGGCATGAACCTCTGCTCCTTCCTCTTGGTGTGCAGGGAACCTAGTATGAGTCTCCTGAAATAATAAATTACTCATTTCTCTGCAGAAAGATTGCCTGTGAGGGCTGGTGTGGAGTGGATTGATACAAATGGAAGGGGCTCAGCCACTCAGGGTTGTGCCTTGGCTAATGGTGACTGCATACCCTGTTATGCTAACAGCCTGTACAGTCACTCATTTCCATTTTGTTGAATGTCATGGAGGTTGACATTCCCCATCTTTGTTTGACTGCCTAGCTCCGCCAAGTTTAGAGTTTTCAGCAATAACAAACTCAACTGTGTTCACAGGATGTTGCACCCGCAGCTTGTTGCTGTAGAGAAATTGGTAGGCTTGGGAGATGATGCAATTTCCATCATATCTAAAAGGAGGTTGAAAATGACAGGGTGTTGTTGAATTGAATGTATTTCAACTACCCCAGTGAGTTCATTTGTTTGTGGATCAAATCCTGTCATTATTTCCTACTTTTTTGTGTTGTCAGGTTTGGATCTGGGCTGGAGTTGCAAATGGTTTGAACTGAACTGGAGCCTTGTGCAGCTGCAGAGGCTTTGCAAGTGCTGGAATCTTGGTGACTCTGGGGAGACTCTCTTTTGCTTCTCTTTCTCTGACCAGGCAATGCCATTGGCAAATCTTTGACGGCCTCATGGCAGACAAAAGCAAATTTTGTGTAATATTGCATTCCTGTTTTATTACATGATTAATAGTATCCAATCTGCATTCCTTTCAGCTTGTTCTTTAAAATTGGTCCTTGGCAAGCATTGTGCCTTCGACAGTTTGTAATCATGAAGAGGTATTGCAGATGAGTTGGAAATAATTTTTGATCGGTTTTTCTCTTGGAAGGGTGATTGTAATACTTTGGAATAGATTTTAAAAATCACCATTGGGAAATATTACTGTGAAATGCTTTGCTTCTGAAACTCTTCTTGCACATTTTTTAAAAGGGTTCGAAGGCCATATGTGATGTCATAATACGCATAAACAAGTCCCTCTGTCCACCATGTTCATCTGCCCATTGTACCTATCTGCAGTCATCCCATTTGACTGTGCCACATCCGTAACCTAGTACGCCTTTGAGATTCAAGTATTGTGTAGCTGCTTCTTGAATGTCAAGATTATTTCCCTCCATGGTAGTGCATTCCAATCTCAGTGTGTTGATTTTTTTTCCCCTCAAAATTTGCCACACACTTAAAACCTTATGCCTCCTTGTCCAAGACTGAGTGGGGGAATTATTTTCAACCTCGTCTGTCTCCCTCATAATGTTACACAATTATCAGGCCCCTTCTTTCCAAAGAAAACAACATGAGCCTATCCACTTAAACTGAAATCCAAGCAATATTCTGGTGAACACACTCCGTACCCTCTCCAGCTCGATCACATCCTTCCTACAGTGGACCATCAAAACTGCGCACAATGTTTCAGATATGGCTTGACTAATGTTTTATAAAGTTGTACAAGGTAGATAAAAATCACCTTAAAAAGTGAAACCATAACACTGGAATTTTTAGTTTTGTTTATTTGTGCTCATCAGTTATTGTCTATCAGACTTCCTTTTCAACACTCAAAACCAACTTGAGGTCTAATTTTGGACATTTTAACTTTAGAGTTTGCAAATCCAGTCAGTCGTGGTGTGAGGAAGTATGGACTTTGGTTCTGGAAGCAAGAGGTGTTAATTTTCAATTTAGTTCGAACATTTAATTTTAAGAAAAATGAAAGCACATGATCGGGCATGGTCAATTACATTTATGGGAACTTTGCAAACTTTAGAAATTGATGTATTGACAAAATGTGTTGTTGGTTGTGGATTTACGCTGTGCCTCTACCTTTTTTAAATCATCAATGATATTTTTTCAATCGGCTTTGTGAATGAAATGGATTGCTTTGCAAATTAGGGATGAGAGGGGACCGTTATAAGGGACATACACCAATGAGTGGTTGACATTGGAGCACTCAGCGGTGCAAGGACAGCTTATTCCCCTCTGCCATCAGATATTACTTCACTTTGTCTTTGTCTTTCTGAAATGCGGTTGATAAAAATGTTTGCTCTGTGAAGCTGTCGCAAAACAACAAATTTCATGGCATGTTCATGACAATAAATTCTGATTCTGGGGTTATTTCAAGGGCAAAATCCACTGCCAGTATCCTTCAGTGGTGGTGGACAAATTGGCTTGCAATGAAAGCATTGCCAAAGCTAACACGCAACGACAGAATGTAATCAGGCCAATGCAATGTTGATGCTCATCTTGAGAGCTTCAATGCATTAGGGAGGAAATTGTACCTGTCATTAATTTAGAGTGTTTTCCCATGTGTTTAAAAGGCTGGTCTAATTGTAATGTTTATTTGTATGAATGAATTCCTTCATTGTAAGCAGTTTTATTTGGAAAATCCAGAAAGAAGGAAAATTGTATTGATTCAGAAGAGGCTCCTCACCAAGCTTTGATTGTTTGGTTACCTAGAACCTTATAGCACAGTTCAGGCCCTTCCACAGATTGTGGTGCAGACCAAAGTATTCTTTGGCTTGGCTTCGCGGACGAAGATTTATGGAGGGGGTAAAAAGTCCACGTCAGCTGCAGGCTCGTTTGTGGCTGACAAGTCCGATGCGGGACAGGCAGACACGATTGCAGCGGTTGCAGGGGAAAATTGGTGGGTTGGGGTTGGGTGTTGGGTTTTTCCTCCTTTGCCTTTTGTCAGTGAGGTAGGCTCTGCGGTCTTCTTCAAAGGAGGTTGCTGCCCGCCAAACTGTGAGGCGCCAAGATGCACGGTTTGAGGCGATATCAGCCCACTGGCGGTGGTCAATGTGGCAGGCACCAAGAGATTTCTTTAGGCAGTCCTTGTACCTTTTCTTTGGTGCACCTCTGTCACGGTGGCCAGTGGAGAGCTCGCCATATAACACGATCTTGGGAAGGCGATGGTCCTCCATTCTGGAGACGTGACCCATCCAGCGCAGCTGGATCTTCAGCAGCGTGGACTCGATGCTGTCGACCTCTGCCATCTCGAGTACTTCGACGTTAGGGATGTAAGCGCTCCAATGGATGTTGAGGATGGAGCGGAGACAACGCTGGTGGAAGCGTTCTAGGAGCCGTAGGTGGTGCCGGTAGAGGACCCATGATTCGGAGCCGAACAGGAGTGTGGGTATGACAACGGCTCTGTATACGCTTATCTTTGTGAGGTTTTTCAGTTGGTTGTTTTTCCAGACTCTTTTGTGTAGTCTTCCAAAGGCGCTATTTGCCTTGGCGAGTCTGTTGTCTATCTCATTGTCGATCCTTGCATCTGATGAAATGGTGCAGCCGAGATAGGTAAACTGGTTGACCGTTTTGAGTTTTGTGTGCCCGATGGAGATGTGGGGGGGCTGGTAATCATGGTGGGGAGCTGGCTGATGGAGGACCTCAGTTTTCTTCAGGCTGACTTCCAGGCCAAACATTTTGGCAGTTTCCGCAAAGCAGGACGTCAAGCGCTGAAGAGCTGGCTCTGAATGGGCAACTAAAGCGGCATCGTCTGCAAAGAGTAGTTCACGCACAAGTTTCTCTTGTGTCTTGGTGTGAGCTTGCAGGCGCCTCAGATTGAAGAGACTGCCATCCGTGCGGTACCGGATGTAAACAGCGTCTTCATTGTTGGGGTCTTTCATGGCTTGGTTCAGCATCATGCTGAAGAAGATTGAAAAGAGGGTTGGTGCCAGAACACAGCCTTGCTTCACGCCATTGTTAATGGAGAAGGGTTCAGAGAGCTCATTGCTGTATCTGACCCGACCTTGTTGGTTTTCGTGCAGTTGGATAATCATGTTGAGGAACTTTGGGGGACATCCGATGCGCTCTAGTATTTGCCAAAGCCCTTTCCTGCTCACGGTGTCGAAGGCTTTGGTGAGGTCAACAAAGGTGATGTAGAGTCCTTTGTTTTGTTCTCTGCATTTTTCTTGGAGCTGTCTGAGGGCAAAGACCATGTCAGTAGTTCCTCTGTTTGCGCGAAAGCCGCACCGTGATTCTGGGAGAATATTCTCGGCGACACTAGGTATTATTCTATTTAGTAGAATCCTAGCGAAGATTTTGCCTGCAATGGAGAGCAACGTGATTCCCCTGTAGTTTGAGCAGTCTGATTTCTCGCCTTTGTTTTTGTACAGGGTGATGATGGTGGCATCACGAAGATCCTGAGGCAGTTTACCTTGGTCCCAACAAAGCTTGAAAAACTCATGCAGTTTGGCATGCAGAGTTTTGCCGCCAGCCTTCCAGACTTCTGGGGGGATTCCATCCATACCTGCTGCTTTGCCACTTTTCAGTTGTTCGATTGCCTTATATGTCTCATCCAGGGTGGGAACCTCATCCAGCTCTAGCCTTAGGGGCTGTTGAGGGAGCTGGAGCAGGGCGGAATCTTGGACTGAGCGGTTGGCACTGAAAAGAGATTGGAAGTGTTCTGACCATCGGTTGAGGATGGAGATCTTGTCGCTGAGGAGGACTTTGCCGTCTGAGCTGCGCAGCGGGCTTTGGGCTTGGGGTGAGGGGCCGTACACAGCCTTTAGAGCCTCGTAGAAACCCCTGAAGTCGCCAATGTCCGTGCAGACCAAAGTATACCTACCAAAAAAAAGCCCTTCCTACCTCGTGACTCTATTTTTCTTTCATCTGTGTGCCTGTCTCAGAAGCTCTTAAATGCCACTATTGTTTTTTTTCTTTTTTATCAATTTTTATTTGGATTAATTTGGCAAATACAGGTTTCAACATGGTTATCAAAGATTAATTCGATAACTTGTTTGCATGTGGTGCATTTCTATGCATCATCCCTGCTCAATCATTCAATGGAAATCCTTAATCATGCACTCTGGATTATATTTTAATTGTGAACTAATCTGCTGCTTTAAAGTGAAATGTTCACTTTAAAACTTTTTATAATTTAAAGAGAAAATTACTTGCTTCATATATTGAATTACTCTATAAAGACTGGTCTTGAGTACATGTGGGTGAATTCAGTGTCTTTGATACTTGTGAAGAGGATACATTAAATCTCAGGCAATTGGAGAAAATGAAACATTTTATGTAACTTGATCAGTTATTGTTCAGTTGTACTGTTTTAATTGTTACAATTTCATGTACTTGCAATTTGGCTTCACCCAGGAAATGGCTGATGTTTAGATGTATTACTTTTAGTAGACTTAAAATGTTTACAATACAAGAAGTGATTGTTGAAAAAGAACTACCCAGCCTAATTTCCCAGCATTTGATCTCAAGTTCTGCAAATCATGGCTTTCAAGTATATATCAAAGTATTTTTTAAAAACTTTTTAATCATCCATTTGGACAAATCTCTGCCACTCTGTAGACATTTTTTTACTTATCTCCTTTGATTGTACCAATCAATACTCCGTGTTTGTCCTGAGAAATGCTGACACAGGAAATGGCCGTCGAACACAGCAATCAAGCAAACAGCACGCAGGATGTGAGACCCTCCCCCTAAGCCGCAGGTATAGTGGTCGAACCCACCAATCACTGCCAGCAGATTGCAGGGGGTCCAAGCCGGGACAGCCATTCGGCAGCCAGCCCCGCTCAAGCCTTGCCCCGGTGGTGACGCGACTGGCTGCCTATAAAAGGCAGAGCTGGAGCTCAATAAAGTTGGTGTCGATTGAGGTCCTTTCATGTGAGAGTCTTCTTTCTTCAACCTCAAGCTAGAACCTCATTTTAATCGTAGCGACCCCACTACAATTTCATATTTCCTATCTAGTCCTATTTTATTTAGCAAGTCCATTAAATCAAATCCCAGTTTACCCTTGATGGGCTCAGTCCTGAAACGTTAGTTATATATCTTTATCTTAGCTATGTAAAGTATGTTATATGACATGCTGAGTTTCTCTTTTCCTTTTCAATATTTTTATTAACATTGAAATTTTGCATCCAAAATTACAGTACATATTGATGTATGTTAAAATTCAAAAGAATAAATTACATTTAAATCATATCATTACATCCAAGATTTTCCATATTTTAATCAAATAGATTATATTGTATTGATATAATTGAGAAAAGGAAAATGTAAACCCACTCCAAGAAAGAAGCTCTTTGGCCAAAAAAAGACGATTCTTTTTAGTGATAAATGACCTCATTATTCAACATTTCTTCCTTCTAAACAAATCAAAGATTATAAAAGTAATTAAAAAAGGGTCCCCATAGTGTTTGATCAATTCAAATTACAAATTGAGCATCTAACCTTTAAATTTAAACATGTCATCACATAGCCATTGAGCATGGATTAGGCAGGATAGCGACCCTCCATCTGAGCAATACTGCCTGCTTAGCCATAAGAGAAATAAAAGCTAATGCATATAACCCAAATGTCCTTAACGTTATGTCACCCTCTCTCTCACTCAGCTTTTTTTTGCTTCAATCACTGTGTCTCCAGACTTCTGTGTTTTTACCCCAGTTTCCTCCAACTGACCAGGCCATCAATATCTTCTTGTCGTCTATAACCTCACAGCCAGCCACCTAGCCAATCTATTTTCTACTTGGCAACTTAGTTTATCATGCCACTTGCGTTCATCTAAAATCACTAATGTAGATTACAAAGAGTCAGACATGAGGAGTTGAGCCTTAATGAAAGCCCACTCGTAACAGCCCTCCAGTTGCAGACTGTCCATCTGTCATAATGCTTTTTGATTCCTGTTGCTAGGCCAATTTTGGATCCAGTTTCCTTCTCCCGAGGTTCATGGATCTTGTCGAGCATGCCATGTGAATATGTCATGAACCTTGGAAAATGCATTTTGAAAACATCAAATGCATTGCTCATCAAACCTTGTTACTACCACTGAAATTAGTCAGACTTGACCTTCCTATAACAAATCTATGCTAACTGCCTTTGATTGAGTGGCTTTCTAAATAAAGGTTTATACTGTAGTTCAGAATTGATTACAATATACATTCCACTGAAATTGAAATAACTGGCCAGCAATGATTTATCCCTTCATCCTTGTTAAACATCAATTCAACATTAACAGTCCTCAGCTTCTCTAACCAGAGAAGATTAGAAAAAGATCAGCATTCTCTGGAATTTACTGACTTGGTCTTTTTGAATCAGTTGGGGATGTATTTTCATGACTTGAAGGCTTATCAAGTTTCAAAGATGCTTGACACTTTTCTCTTGTATTTGTCTCATCCAATTGCCCTGAGATCATACTGACTGCCCTTCTGCACCATTCCTACAGCTGCACACTCACCTGGATTGACCCATCTCTGTACTTGCTTATAGATGGGAGCACTCTATTCTTAAAAAAAAATTACTCCCTTCAGGGAGACTAAATTTCTTTGAGTTTGCTTCCAGAATCTCCTCTTTCTTTCCTTCATTGTCATTAGTGCCAATAAGGGCCATTGCAGGTGCAGAAATGCCTAATTGCCCTTAACAGTTAAGGAATGAACTTTATTTTGCAGGGGTGGGGTTCTGCTTCCAGTAAAGTATTCTTCTGGACTGCTGCTCTTGCATTATGATTAGTCACTGGTGACAGAAATCCTCAAGACCGTGGTGTCACTTTTTTCCAACAAGTTTGAATACCCAGAAATCTCTTGCCATGCTGCTGGAACTTGGCATACACTGCCTGTGCGTGGAGTGTGATATCAGGCATGTGGATGATGTGGCTGTCTTGCAGTGCTGGCTGAGCACCATTGAAGTCTCAGTACTGAGGAAAATTGGCCCAGGAGAAGGCACTGACATTTGGTTTGCTCATTTTTCCAAAGGGTTTGGAAGAAGTTGAGAAGATCTTGTTAATGTTACTTGAGTGGTTTGAGATGCCTGCTATAGATAGTTCGTGTTTGGAGCAAACAGGACAGCGTGGTATCACCATTTCTAAGATTAAGCTTAATGCCAAGTTGAGGTCTTCAAACAGTCATCATATGGCCAAAGTCATGTGGATCTACTTGACTTGGAAGCAAATTTATCATTGTTACATCACAGACTAGCAGCAATAGAAATTCACCAAGAGACTGTTAGTGTTTTTATTTATTAATAGTTATAAATTTATTGTTTTAATGTAACATCTTAATTAAATTTACCCCAACTTTGCGCGAATACAGGTTTGTGTGTGGGATACCCAAACCATTACAGCTTCGGCACAATTCTGGAAAGTCATTCCAAAGTTCAGCCTTAGAAATCCTGTGTTGAAACTCAGACTTTTAAACTGATGCCCAGAAGTAATTACGAAGGAGGTGGGAGAGACTGAGTGACTGGACTGCTGAAAACTCACGAATCCTTGTCGTTTCTTGCTGAGAAATAACCTTTTGGATGAACAGCTGTCGCAGCCCCCTTTTCCTTGTGTGGGGAAATGACTTCCACGATGCTTCCAAAACCCAGGGAGGGGCTGGTTAGTTGAAATGACCATTACCTCGATCATGATTCAATGCAGCAATTCTGCCTCCTTTATCCAGAAATGGGTCAATCAAAGTGACCTTGACTTGCAACACAGTGGTTCAATAATTCCCCTGACAAGGAGAATTTGCCGAATTATTCATTTCATAACCGAGTCACTCCACTTCTGTGTTCATCAGATGTCTGGTGGTCAAAGTAATTAAAAAGCCTCACTTACATGATTCTCTCACCACCTGTGTTCCTGGATAAAACAACCATTGTTTTTTTTCCCTTCCTCCATAGTATCAATTTTGGGTATAGTCTGTACTTGATGGTGCCACCCAGACTCTCCACACCTGTGAATGGTTGCAGCCTGTACTAACCCTTAAAGTGACGGTCACACCAAATGAAAAAGGGGATCGTAATATTCCGTTCACTGAAATACTGTTCCTGACAGACTGAACACCTTCGATGCACACTTTGATGAGAAGAACAGGATGATGCCAAAGAGAGCTCATTGTTTCCCCTGTATAAGCCCCCCCACATAACTGAGGTTGAGGAGAACCCTATTCAGCATGAACCCACATGATGCAACTAGACCAGATAACCTACCTGGTTGAGTACTGAAGGAATGTGCAGACCAATTGATGGAGGTCTTCATGGACACCTTCAACACCTCACTGCAGCAGTTGATCGTTCCTACAGCGTTCAAGACAACGACCATCATCATCCCAGTACCCAAGAGGGCGATAATAACAGGCCTTGATGACTATGGTTCTGTGACACTGACCTCCACTATTTTGAAATGCTTCAAGCGTCTGGAACGCATGAAAGCATGCCTCCCAGAGATGCTGGATCTGCTTTAATTTGCTCCATCACTCCATCCTGACCCACCTGGAGAACAACGCCTCACATACCTGGCTGCAATTCATTGATTTCAGCTTTGCATTTAATACAGTCTTTCTCCAGAGGCTGGTGGAGAAGCTGTCCTCGCTAGGACTCAGTGCCCCTCTCTGTAACTGGATCCTGGATTTTTGACCAGAAAGACTCGCAGAATGTCGACCATCGTCATGCTGAGTACTGGCTCACCTCCAGGCTGTGTGCTCAACCCAATCCTGTTCACGGTAATGACCCACAACTGCATCACCAGATCCAGTTCCAACAGTGGCATCTGGTTTACAAATGACGCAACAGTAGTTGGCCTCATCAGTAGCAATGAATCAGAATTTACTGTCATAAATAAGTCATGGAATTGGTTGTTTTGAAGCAGCATCAGGAGTGCCAACATTCATGTAAACCACCTTTATAACAATAAATTTTAACAAGTGCATGAAAGTCAGGCAGTGTCTGGTTCTTTGATTATTCAGAAATCTGATGGCAGCAGGGAAGAAGCTGACCTTGTGTTGAATGCTTGGCTTTAGGCTCCTATACCTAATTTCCCAATGGTAGCAGAGTGAAGAGGGCATAGCCTGGGTGGTAGGGGGTCCTTGAGGATAGAGGCTGCTGTTTTAAGACACCAACTTTTGCAGATGTCCTCAATGGAGTGAAGTCTGGTGCCTGTGATGTCGCAGGTCAAGTTAACAACCCTCTGGACTTTTTTCTTGTCCTGAGCATTAGCACCTCCATACTCGGCAGTGATGTAACCAACCAGAATGCTGCACCTGTAGATGTTTTTGAGTCTTTGGTGACATACAGACTCCTCACAATATAGCCACTAGCACTCCTTTGTGATTGCATAGACATGGAGTCTCCAGGACAGATCCTTGGAGATGTTGACACCCGGGAATTTTAAGTTTTTGACCGTCTCCACTACTGAACCCTCGATGAAGACTGGGTCATGTTCCCCTGACTTCTTGCTGAAGTCCACAGTCATCTTGGTTTCGCTAAAGTTGAGCGCAAGTTTGTTGCTGTTAGTGATTCTCCTGACAACGGTGGTGTTATTGGCAAATGTGAAGTTAGAATTGGAATTGTGCCTGGCTACATGGTCATGCATGTCGAATGAGCAGAGCAGTGGGCTAATCGCTCATCCTTGAGGTGCACCTGTGTTGATTATCAGTGAGAAAGAGACGTCGATAATCAGTGAGTCGCCCTACGGGGAAGAGGTGGAAAATCTCATAAAATGGTGCGAGGGTAACAACTCAAATCTCAACGTGAACAAGGAGGAGATGATCTTGGACTTCGGGAGGACCAGGAATGACCACCCTCCACTCCAACTGCAGTAGTGAATGGAGGGCACCAAATCCCTTGAAGTTCACTTGACTAGTGACCTATCCTGGGCACTCAACATCTCACTTGTCAGGAAGGCACATCAGTGACTGCACTTCCTGAGAAGACTGAAGTGGGCAAGGCTACTGGCCACCATTATGCCATCCTTCTGTAGGAACTCTATCAACAGTGTTCTGACTGGCTGCATCACAGTGTGGTGTGATTGCTGCAGAGAAATGGATCGGAGGTCAATCCACAGGACCAGAAGAGTGGCAGAAAGGATCACTGGAGTCTCCCATCCAATTGACATGATCTACCAGGAACTTCGTCTGAAGAGGGCGTGCAAAATCATTGAGTCCCTTTCCACCCTGCACACAGCATCTTTCAACTGCTACTGTCGCAGAAGAGATACAGCAGTATCCGAGCCAGCACTGCCAGCTGAGGAACAGCTTCTTCCCACGGGCAGTGAGAATGCTGAACAACCAAAGGAACTGCTCACACTAACCATCTGAGACTCTCATTTGCACTAAAATTATTTTTATAGCTGTAACACCTGTCCTGTAAGTGTGTTACGGCTGATTGTGTCTGCATGTTTTTGCACTGAGGACCGGAGAACACGGTTTCATCGGGTTGTACGTGTAAAATCAGATGACAATAAACTTGATTTTTGAACTCATTCTTGGATTGATATCATTCGTTGTGCTGTGTAGCATAGAAAGTTCATAGAAGACTTTGTTTTGTGGATGTTTGGTGTAAGGCTTCTCCCCTAAGTTTCAGTGAGCAAAATAAGAGGTGAAGGTTGTCTTTCTACTCTAGGTCGATGAGGCTTGAGCAACCTTAGTTGGAGATGGCAATGGGACATTTGATGCATCATGTTTGATAGGTAGAGAAATATTGATGGGAGATTTTGACAGTCTTGCTTAACTCTAGCTAGGAGAGGGACTGGATAAGTGGTTAGAAATATGCCTTGCATGTCCACATAAAGCAGGCATGGAATAACAATGACTTTCACCACAGACAAATTTGTGAGGATATCCATGAACTTTCTCAATTGATTTTTTTTTAAAGGTTTGTAAACAATTGTAAATCTCTTTTGTACCAGTTGATTCTACCAGCTGATTTTTTTTCCCCCTTGGTTTTGTAGTGAAGATCGTGCCTATTTGTCTTGGCGGAAAGCATTCACATTGAAATAGGGGCAGCTCTTAGGCCACTGGTTAAGAAAAACTCGTGTAGTAATTTCCTTTGACTTTTCTATGCAAAGTTTCTCCACTTGAACATAATCATGATGGCATTCTTAAGGTTCCTTAACATATCATGGTACTGGAAGAGGGAGATGAGGCTATGAAGTTGTGTTTATAATTTCATCCTGGTGAAGTTTTAAAACTCTAGAATATATTCTTCTCCAGATGCATTATTATTTGATGGTTTTCAACCTCTTGGTCTGGACTGTAAGGGTGATAAGATGGGGATGGGTAGAATGCTTTGAAATGGAGTAAAGACATCTGCATCAAGCTATTTTGCTTGGATGAGATCTTTGAACTGCTTCCGGGGTTGTGATTGGGTACCAAGTATTCACGTTTACTGAGAGTATTGCAGACTAGGCTTAGGTCACAGAGGTAAACCAAGTTTCAGACATGGTGCCCCTCGTCTGCTTTTTCAGTGCACAAATTTACACGAAAATTTTTGTGAAGTGTTCAACTTTGTACATAGGTTTTATGTCCCTAAGATTTGCCTCCAAATCTCCCCTTCAACTTTTCCTATCCTTGAACCACCACACAATTATCCCTTGAATTAAATTTGTAACCCAACAAAATTAAATCCTTCTTCAGTGAGCAGAATTAACTAGATGGGCCAATATTCAAAATCCTTTATCTTTACAACAATGCTGTATGGTCTGTTAATTTTCTATTTCTCTGTACTTCCAAAGGATCTACAATCTCAACTATTAAATTTCTTTTTCAGATTGACTGCCTGAGCTGATTAGTGTTTTCATAATTTTCAATTTGTACTGTAAATTTTCAACATCTGTAATCTTAGTTCTGATTGTCATTTTTAACTGTTTTCGCTGTACTAGTGATGTTCACCTAAAACACACATGTCAAACTCTGGCCCGCGATATAATTATATTTGGCCCGCAAGATCATTTCAAAAATGTATTAGAGGTGGCCCGCCCTGCAGCGAGAGCCGATGCTGTTTTTTGGTAATGTCACCCCCACCATCCTCCCCCTTCATTGCACATCCTTCCCCACCCCCTAACTATCCCCTCCCCCCTAAAACCACACCCCTTAAAAGATGGCCAGAATATTCTCAAAAAGGAATCCAGAATGGTAAAGTTCCACAAACCTTCTGCTGGGAATCCTGACAACACCCAGGCATCAGATCCACGGGACACGGAGGGAGCAAGAGTGTTGCAGGTTGACCGTGCAAACTTTAAGAACGGGAAAAACAAAATTGTAACACGAGAAGTCTGTCGATGTCATCAGCCGGCAAGCCAGTTGGAAGGCTCCCCGCACAACCAGTCACTTCTCCCACCTGTTGAGCGGTGCGGCGGATGGGCGAGCGCCTGTGATTTCCTGTCGGCGCGACGGGCATAGCAGGCTGCGCACGGCCCCCGGGCAGCGCGAGCCCCACGCGACTGGCACCGGACGGCCCTTCCACAGTGTGAGCGCACTTCTCCCGGTCGCCACAGCCTTCAGCGCTTTCACCCGCGCGGTCCCCAGAGACGGCTGGTTCGGCCCTGCACGTGAAGAGAGAGATGGTGACTGTCCGCAAAGGTTGATCGGCAGTGCGCTGGGCCTGAGTGGGTGGGTAAGCAGGGGTGGGCAGAGGGTGTAGGTGAGGAGTAATGGGCAGGGGAAGTTATGGTGGTGCGAGGGGCAGTTAGAGGGAGGGATGAGTAGAAGGAGGGGTGGATAGGGAAGAGGTAAAAGGGGAGGGGCAGGGCGAGTAGGGGAGGGGTGATTAGAGGGTGAGAGACGGGTAGAGGGAGGAACAGGTTGAGGGGAGAGGCAGTAGATGGGAGTGTATAGGATGGGGTGGGTAGAGGCAGAGCGAGTGGAGTGAGGGGTGAGTAGAGGTTGGGTAAAGTACTGGTCAGGTAGAGGGATGGTGGGTCGAGGCTGAATAGAGGCCTAGAGCCTGAGGAGTGAGCAGGAAATGCCGAGTCCTGATGCAGGCCAAAATGGACACAGCCTGTGAATGCTGACTACATCTCCACAGGGACCAAATAGGTTTCCGTCAAGTCAAGCAAAGGGTGAACTTGAGCTAACTACTCCTGACCTGTAACATTATCCTCCTAATTTTAATTTTGGCCTTCCGTGAATTTGAGTTTGACACCCCTGACCTAAAACATAAGGCTTCCAGGACACTAAAATTTGTCCTCACAAATTGATGTAATTTTCCAATTGATAACCCATTCAATAAAAAGACAAACTCAATCAGAAACTCATTTAAGGACTCTTACTTTGCACATTATTTATTATTGAATGTTTTCCATAATGCAGTCAGTTTGTTTATATTTGTCTTTGTTAACTTTTCACTCTTCATCTTTCACTTGAGAACAGTGTCAAGATGACAGCGCTGCTGGAACAGCTATAATGGCAGTGCTGGTGCAGACCTGCGAGGAGCAGAGATGCAGTGCTCCCAAGGGGTCCATCCGCCAGTCAACTCCTGTCAGCTCTGAACGGGCTTTGAATGACCCATTGAGTGAGCTGATTGGGGATTTTATTTGAAATCCTGTGACCGCGGGTCTGTGCCAAAGATGGCAGATGCTTATTAATCGGCAACAGCCACAAGGGGCTACAGACTCCGTGGAAGTGAAGGACTGGAGCAGGGCACCAGACCACCCCCTATCTGAGAGGGAGAAGCGGAGGAGATGACCGTGGGGATGGTGAGCACAGTGGTGGACCAGTGAGGGGGCTCTGAGGCTGAAGGACCAGTACATGCAGTGGGATGCTGGAAACTCAAGGTGAGGAACCCGCAGAAGCTGTGGGCTGCTGGAGACTGGTGTCAGGAGACTCGTGGTGGGCTGCGGACTGCTGGAGACTGGCTCGAATTGGCTGGAGGAGTACCAGGTATCGGAACCTGGACGTGAGGATGTGCAGAGGGCACTGAAAAGTTCCTGACCATGCCAGAGGTTCGGAACTGGAGCTCGAGTTGCCATTGATTTTGACTGGACTCTGTGTGGCTGCAGGGCTGCAGAAGTACTGGAGGCAAATTTTTAGGCACTTGGAGACTCGGGGGTGGGGGGGGGGGGATGAGTGTGGGGAGACCCTCTTTTGATTCTCTCTCTCTGACTGTAAGTCTGACTATAAGGATTGTAAGAACGGCCTGGGCAATTCCTGCTGGTGGTATATCTGTCTGCCTTGCAGCAGACAAAAAGAAATTTCATGTAATATGACACTGTTTCATTACTCTGATAATAAATTAAATCTTGAACTGGAAATTCTGATTGACCTGCAGTAAAAAGAATCTCAGGGTTGTAAGTGATAGCATATATTTACTCTAACTATAAATGTGAACTTTTTGAGTTGAGATTAATTTTTAGGACTGCATTTCTTAAATTAGAGAAGTTATTATATTCATCTTTTTCATCATCTTCATTGCTTGAGGGCGAAAACAGAAGCATTACCTTTTTTGGCATTAAAATGACTGATTTTTTTTTTCCATTGTGAGTGATTAATTCTTTAATACTTGGTTTTAATTATCTTTAAACATGAAAACAGAATCACACTTTAACTTATCACTATGGACTTAACTAACTTATCATATTGACTTAACTAACCAAACTTAACCCCCTTCTAATTCAAAGCACATGCGTATGTAATGTGTGTGTAAGTTCAGAAAAGTTCTTTGATTCACAGTCCAATCTCACTTCTCATTCCTCCAAGTTCACTGGTTGCAGGCAATTCTTATACTATGCACAGAATTTAACATTTATGAAGTTCACCAGGCTTTGGTGCTTGAAAGGTAAATGTTTACCGCTCAGGAAGGTTCTTGTCGGTTTAGAGACTTGTTGTACGCTGGACACCCAAAACTGATTCCTTTTTAATCAGCCACTTTAGTGTCTTGCTGAAGAAACTTGCCCCCTCAGGGTTCTCCAGATGATAACCTCTTTCTTTCAGGTCACCACAGAGTTCCTTTTTGTTTCTATTATTCCAAGTGAAACATTAGACAGCCAGTCCTCTCCTCTTGTATGAACCACAAGGGCTTTGACCAGTCTGAACTAAGCACTCACAACCTGTCTTCAAAATGGGGTTTTCCACAAGCTTCCCAGCTTGTCCTGTTCCAGTCCCAGCTGCTGTTGCTGACTGTATCACCGTAGAATTTTGCGCTTGCGCGCTCTCTCTCTTTCTCTGCGCTCTCGCACGCACGCACACACACACAGAAAGCCTTTTTGACTCTCCGCTTGCAAAACCACATGACTCTCTTCAAACAGCAAGTTGAACACCAGACAATTTGCGGCTCAGACAAGTTCTTTTATCTGTTGCCTTTTTGTAAACAACGATCCATTAGTGAAGTCTCTTGGGCACTCTCCAAAGCTTTTGCAAAGGCTGTTGGCCCCGACATGTCCAGTATGAGCAGAGCTCCAGTATTTTAAATAACATCTGTTTTAAAGTGTTTTCTATGTGACATACACTAAAAAAAACCTGCCCTAATTTATCTCCCAAAAACATATCTATATTATGTCACACTGTTCAGAATATCACCAGCCTGTTTGTTTCAGAAACTTAATAATATTCAAATTTGTTGATCATTTTTTTAAAAGAAAGTTCTTTAACCAGGCATTCTTCCCAAAGAAAGCAACAAACTGCTGGAGGAACTTGGTGGGTCAGGAGGCATCTTTGGATAGAAATGGTCAGCCAACATTTCAGGTTGGAACTCTTTATTGTGACAAAGGGTCCCAATGCAAAACATTGACTAACAATTTCTATCTGTGAGCGCTGTCTGACCTGCTGAATTCCTCCAGCAGCTCATTGTTTGCAGAAGATTCTAATATCTTCATTTTTTTTTGTTTCTTTATTCTTCCCAGAGGAAGTCATTTACTTTAAAAAAAAAACATGCTCCACAAATGCATGTTGCTGGATTGAATACAATTGTCAGGCTACTTCCTGCATTGTAATGTTAGACAGGATGCATTTCCTTTTGAAGTGAGGATTGCTCTACTTTTACCTCAATGTGACTGATTTGGCTTTAAAATAGTTCTGTGGGAGTGAAAGGGTGCGGCAAGAAGGTAAACTTCAACTGGAGCGCTGTACATCTTTATCTGAATTGTGGGAGATCGGGATCATGTTCTATGTGCACCATCAAGTCCATTTGTGATAATGTGCAATGTTGGTCTTTTGCTTTCTATTTCTGCTCTTTGCCATTCAGACAATTTGTGCTTGGGTTTAAATTAAATTACCCACTTTTTAGGATTACTAAATGACTAGTCCTTGCCCCAAAATCTAGCATCTCCAGTTGTTGGAAACAATCTCTTGCTATTTACTTGTCAATTCTTAAGTATCCACAAAGCTCAAATTTGGTATGATTTTGGATCTTTTTAATGCCTTTCTTTAAATCCGAATCTATATTTTTGTTTTTAGCACATTTGGAAGATTTTCTATGCTGTATAAATGCCCCCTTTCAAGGTTCTGCTTCCTTCCCTGGCACATGCAGATTATGTTACAATTTTGACCAAGTATGTAACACTTGGTCTGAATCCTGCAGTTCCTTTCCAAGATTAGCTGAGGTCAGTATCACTGAAAATATGATTTTTTTTTAATGTACTCTATGGTTTTCCCACTTGGCTGGGTACAATCAAATCTCAGTATTTCGAGGAAGGGTGGGTCATTAAAACCTGTAGGTTTGTGCTCTTGGTAATTAAGGTAACTTGGAAATGAGGAACAACAACATTGAGAGTGGATTCAAATCCAAAAGGATGTAATTCTTAATAAAGTTTGTTTTGGTTGGGGAGTCATTACACAAATTTATTGCCATGGTTAAAAAGATTTTGGAGAACTGAGCTGTTTTACAAAATCTAGTTGCTTTATACAAGAAACCAAGTACATTTATGAGGCAGTGAAAGGTGAGCTATGTGATTGGTTCCTGCACTTTTTTTTTGGGATGAAAGCATCATTTGTTTACTCTGGATAAAATATAGCCTTGTCCCCTAATTATAGATGCCTGGTAATGTCATGGGCTATTCCATTTTAAAATACCAGTTGGTGCTTTCCTGAAAACAGCTAACAACCTATCAGCTGAGGACACAGATTCTTGCCTGTCAAACATCTGAGCTTTGAGCTTTTGAATCATATTACTTTGATTAAGATCACTTATTCTGCGCCACACACGCCTTCCCTCAGGTGATTGCTGCTCACTGTACTATGAGTGAATGGATTTTGGTTTTTTTTGTCAAGAGACATGAAAACAAGCTCAACTATGGAGTAGTCAGAATGCCTCATTGTAAACCTAAATGGGTTTTGCAAAGCAGAAGTTGATATTCAGGAACGAAGAAGTATTCGTTTTTTAAAAAAGTTTCAACGACAGTATTGACTAGTCAAAAATTGACGCAAGTATTTCACACTTTGTTTCTGAATATTCAGTTCAAGGATGGTTCCAATAACCAATTAAAAAATCCAGGTTCTGACAGTGCCTTAATTTCTTGGCCTTGTTTTCCTCTAACTTTTTTAATATTTCCCATCTCTATGCTATTGCTTTCAGCCCTGAAATCTACATGTCCCCAAGTCTTAACACACCTGTAGATCTGTCCTTTTATTTTTTTTATCTGCCCTAATTTTAAATCATTTAGCATTATGGCAGACTCTTCAATTATCTAAACTTTTGCCTCCAATATTCTCTCTGAATCTTTGTTCCCTTTCTTTCCCCTCTTGTAAGATTCTAAGTTCTACCTCTTTGATCATGCTTTTCTATTACAGTACTATCTTATTTAGCACAACAGCAAAAAAATTATACCTGCTTCACTAAAGGGCCTTGTGAATATGTTATACATTTCATGTTTTTAAACAAACAATCCAGCTAAAACCCAAATTCAGTAATGCACCAATAATTAATAGCACTGATAGAAACTCAGAATCTAATTTCTCAATTGAACCATGATTTATGTGAAGTGCTGGCACCGATTTACCATAGACAGGTGGATTTTTGTACATGCTTATTGGCAGAAGCTATTAAGAATTAAGGAGGGCAATTAGGATTAACAGTGATACAAATCTGAATTTGAAAATTAGGCAATATTGGGAGCAGGATAGAAAAACTGAGGTTACATTGAAAATCAGAGAAATATTTTTCAACAAACAAGGTGGAATCTCTGGAAGTGAGATTTTCAGATGATCAAAAACTGAGTAGGATGTTTTAAACCCTGGGCTTCCAACAAAAAAAAGTTAACATCAAAGAGGTGATACCAGAGTGGCTCTAGCCAAATGTACCCAAAAGCCAGGTATAATCTCTTTTCTCGACCCACGCTCCCCACCCCCTGCAAAATCACACAGAAGAAAGAGTTTGTAAATGCATATCACAAGATTCAAGGGCAGCTTCTTGCTGAATGTTATCAAACTCTTTAAAGGACCTCGTTTGTAAATGATTTTGATCTCACAAATCTACTTCATTTTGCCCATTCATTGTTTTATCTACTTTTAAACACTGTATTCAGCTCTGTCTGTTGTGCACTATCTTGTACTTGTTCCAGATTGATTGCCCAATGGCACACAAAAAAGTTTTTATATTTCTGTATCTCAGTGCAATTACGGCCCATGAGTATGATGAAGCCTTTTGAGAAATGAGGCTGCAAGTTCCAGAGCTCTTCAAAATTAAATTTTATAATCCTTTTGGTTGTGGTGTGTGCCAGAAGTCTTGAAAACAATGGGTTTAATCTCTCCAAAGTGTAGGCAAATGTTGATGTCTTTATCTGAAAAGAGCACTATTCTTCTATTTTAAAATAAATTGTGGCCAATACCCATTTTAGAGCAGGTGAATCTCAATTTTTTTAAATTTTGACAATGAAGATTCTTTTAGATGATTGGAAATGGGGTGCAGATGCTGGGCACATACCTCACAAAGCTTTGACTTGACACCAAGTGGGAGACTGGTTAGTATGAAGAAACTTTGAGGAGGACTGTTTTCCAGAGTTTGTTCCAGATCCAGTTTAAAGTAATTTCTGGTCTCTGTAGATATGGGGTCCAGACAAAACTGCAAATTTGTAGATAGTAGCAGGCATATTTAACTCAAAAGATTTGAAGGTTAGAATATGACCCAACCTGACTTTGGGAAGGACAAAATTTATACTTATATTTTTAGTTGGTACTCTTGCCATTCAAATGAGTCAAATATTTGACCTTCATGCACTCATTAGAACTTGAAGGAAATTGCATTTTATTCTCAATCAGAAGCAAGCAATGGTTGCCTAAGACTAACAATTTTAAAATTTTTTGCAGAGATGAATCAGCGGAGGGTTGTACGCCAGAGCAAGTTTCGGCATGTTTTTGGACAGACTATGAAAAGTGACCAGTGCTATGATGACATCAGAGTTTCCAAAGTTACCTCAGACAATTCCTTCTGTGCTGTAAATCCCAAGTTTGTGGCAATAATTGTGGAAGCTAGTGGTGGTGGAGCATTCATGGTGCTTCCTTTGCAGAAGGTAAGTGTAAAAGATGCTGCATTTAACGTGTTGGTGATGTTCAATTTTATTAGAATAATTTGTACAGTAGTCACTTTCCTCCTGAGCGAATTCAGTGCAATTTATCAATAACATTGTCACTGTTCTGCAGTTTAATGTAACATCTTTTATTCCCTGTTAGTGAAGAAGCAATGGTGGGTGCACACTTTAACCATGTGTAATCATGGACAAAATTACATGGTTACTTCAGCACCTTTTGTGTAGATACTTTAAAGATACTTTAAAGAGATGCCATCAGTGTGAGTGAGTAGTTGGGGATGATATTTAAAATAAAATGACCAAAAGTGGCTGAACAATTTTTGGCAGTTAAGTAGAATGCTCTTGAGTATAGAGCTAATTAGCTGAAGACTTGCTTTCCATTGCAGAATAAAATATGTTGAAGATAGTTTTGAAAGAAAATAGAACATTCAATGTCAGGAAGGAGACTTTTTAGTGGACATTTGCATAGGGAGTTGGTGGGTGGGAAGAGAATTTCTATAGCCAATTTTGTGTTGAGGGAGCCAAGAACAATGGGGAAAGAGATGAGCCAGAGCTGGTGGCTTTTGATATGGATGACAAATAATGGAACAAAACATATGAATAAATAGTATGGACTACTGGCAAAGTGTATAAGTTCCGTGTTTTAGGAAAGTAAGCGTAAATGGATTAAGAACCTTCTTAGTTCAGGTATCAAAGAAAATATTGGAAATTAGATGGGAAGTGGTGTTGCAAGGTGCATGAAAGTGAGTGAGTTTATAATGTTAGTTCATCGAAAAATATTAGTGAAGGTGAGGAAAATCCATTGGAAGTAGACTTTCCATTTTAAGTGCCCAGAATCAAAATTAAAATTAAAATCTGTATCCATGCCAACAATGAAAATGTTTCCATTTATCAGTTGAGCATTTGACATTCTCTTAGACGTATCATAGTATTACAAGTTTTAAAATCTCTCCTGACTCTTCTGATGAATACAACCGGAGTTTTGCAGACTTGGCAACATCCTAGCTGTTGTTATGCTTACCATCTAGTAGAGTGATTAGAATTGGGAAATAAGCTAGAAAATTCTACCTGTTGTGGCCTGCCTGCTGTTTTTAAACAGCAAGATTACTCAGTGTTTTATGAAGTGTCAAATATGCAGCATTAAAACTTTGTATATATTCTGGGATCTGTCTTAAAATTGTAAATTCTTTTGTTCTATTTCCTTTTCCCTGGGATGCAAGAGTTAAATTCCATTATCCATGTGACTTGTCAGAAGATGACTTTCTGCAACTCATAACTTTTTTAAACAATTAAATTTATTACCATATTTGTCATTTGCAAACCAAAGAATCACTGTTCTTATATTTACCATGGAAGGTAGAAATCTGTAGCATAGTACAGGCCCTTCAGCCCCCAGTGTTGTGCTGTCCTACTCCTAACACCTTCCTAGAATTTCCCTACTGCATAACCCTCCATTTTTCTCAGCAAGTCCAAATCATTTCCAAGTCATTGATACATTTCACAAAATTCAAGGCACCTATTGGTTGAGCTCTGTAACCTTCTCTTGTGCACATGCAAAACTTTCAATTTTCTGCTATTTCCAAAAGTGAAGAGGCAATGACTTATGAAAGTCCCACTCAAATACAGGCTCAGCTACAGTCCTCGAATATTCAAAGTTGAGTTTGAAATTGAAGTCCACATTGATAGTTAACATTGGTTTTCTAGATTTGATCATTTTAGTCAATAAAGTTGCCTTGAGCTGATGCCAGATTTAAACATCATCTGGTAAAACCTTTGTTTATTTCTTGTGGTTCTCAAATGTGTGTTACTTCAATTTCCAATTTCTCTAACTGTTGCGTCAGGTTTTTGACAACCTTCGAAGAATTATTACGTGTGCACAGAGAAACATGGTGCTGTTCGAACCATTAGTTACTGGTATCTAACATTTCTCAATCTCTGTCAAGAAGAGCATATTACATTCTAATAATAGAAAGTATCTAAAGATCTGAAAAAAACGTAAGGAAATAATTTCCATTTACTATATGCTTCTACCCTATATTACTCATCTGACCCCACCTGAATTTTATTTTGTTCTGTTGCCCCTCTCTCCCTTTGTCTGGCACCTGCCAATTCACTGTGCAATTGTCCTTCATCCCTTCCTGGGTTCACCAGTCCCCTACAGACCCTTGCCCTCAATATACTGGCTACGTTCCCTCTGTAGTCTTGGTCTTGATGAATGGTTCTGGCCCAAAGTCTTGACTTTATTTTCTCCCACTGATGGTGCTCAGCTCACTGATTTCTCCAAAATGTGCGGTCCCTGTGTGTCCTCAGGAAATGGAGCTTGACCTCTGATAACCTGACTGTGATAAAGCAGTCTAATTGGATAGGACAATGGATAATGTACTGATGAATTAATGGAATTCAGTACTGTACTCTTATTTGGATAATCCCTCTCAAGTTTTGTTGGAGAATTGAATAATAAAACATCTGGATTTGCTGCATAATTGAGGTAAAAATCTTTTTAAATTAAAAGCAAAATGTTTTATACCCCCTTGCTGTCGGTTCAGACTAACTTTGAAGGCAACAGCCCCAGCAGTATTTTATTTTGTCCCAGATCAAGGAAAAACCCAACACCCAACCCCAACCAACCAATTTTCCCTTGCAACCGCTGCAATCGTGTCTGCCTGTCCCGCATCGGACTTGTCAGCCACAAACGAGCCTGCAGCTGACGTGGACTTTTTACTCCCTCCATGAATCTTCGTCCGCGAAGCCAAGCCAAAGAAGAAATATGTAGATTACCTTGATGCACAGTGCTTGTTTGCCATGGTAGTTTCTGAGGCAAGAATCAAGCTGTTCTGGTGTAAATAGAATGGAGCAGGAGAATTGAATACTGGGGTTTTAAAACTAATTTAAAATTAAAAATAAAACTGAAACAAAATTAAATACCTTTCACAGTTGTTCAGTGCATTGTCCTTTTTTATCCATTTACTGTCATCTTGCCCCTTCACGTAATCTTTTTAAAAAAATTAGATTCTTTAAGGAAATTAAAACTCGTTTGTTTCAAAATTGGTTTTCATAGTTCCTGTTACACCCTACCTCCCACTCCCAAACAGAGTTCTCCTCTATTTCTGTACTTGACTTTTCTATATATTTTTTCCCCCAACAATGATATTTTAATTTTCCATTTAACTACATAAATCTGCTTTCCTGGAAATAATTTGTTGCTGAAGAATGGCAATCAAAAGGGTTGGAGAAGGAAGACCAAGGTATTAAAACATTGTTTCCTGGTTTGTTTCAATGGCCTAAATATAAAAGATACTTGTTGCAGAGGGAACTGTTCAAGAATCCATCCTGTCCTCCTGATGATTACCAATTCTGGCCTTTAATCTTGAAACAAATTTATAGAAAGAAAGATAATAAAGGTTGTGTTGTGGCAACTATAGTAGAGTTACTGAAATAATACAAAAGCACACACCAGTCTAGTCAACTGAAGACTGATTTATTCAGGGTTTACAGGCTTCTTTTATATTCTGCATGTCCCAGGCTCCAATCAGCAGGAGATTCAACGGCTCAATGTGCCGTTCCTCGGCACTCGGTACCTCTTGCATGTGGTCCTGGTGAGTAGGCAGACATTCGGATTATGGTTCCGCACACCCACAGAACTGCACCGGTGACGGTTCGCATTGCTGCATTGTGCACCCGCTACAGTGTTTCATTCTGACTAGAGTTTTGATGGTGGTTCTTGACTTCTTGCTGCAATCTGACTGAAACAGCAATGGAATATTTGGCAAAGGAGTGATCGATGAACTGCTTAATATCCCCTCCATAGGACAAGCATGCCATTCTAGAAATTTGAATGGGAAGCCTGTTTCACCTGAGAGCTGATTTTTAAAAAAATTTTAAAATTGTTTTGTTAAATCAATTTGCCTTGCTCAAGTTGAGCTGCAATTAGTCCAATATAAATCTATTAGCACTAAGATTGACAAAGATGCACTTCATCCACACTATTTACTTCATGAAGTGTGAAGGGCGCTGCTGAGGTGATGATAAAAAAGAGGCTTTTGAAGTGAACCACTCACATTGGAACACCTTATATCATTGTCATCTGAGTGGCCAAGCTTGCTTAACGTAACAGCCACGTACAAGAAACTTCATATGTTGGAGGTCGCAAGACATGAAAAAAATGTTACATATTCGTTTTTACTGTAACAAAAATGGTTATAAATATTAAGAAATGCATATACATTTATTCATGTACAGTATGTTTTAAACTGCAATTTGTATTGGTTTCAATAATCAAAAAGTATATTTATCATATATACTCATGTAATAGTCAAATTTTGTGGGTAAATTTTTAGGGGTCAACTATTACTGATATACTACTTCTGACCACTATGTGCCCTATGTTATTCAGGCATTGCAACTGGGTGGCTGGGGCCTAGGTGAAAGTCTGGTTGGGGCGTCGAGTGCTCTGGTAGGTAGGCAACCTGGGCCTAGGCAAGAGACCCTGGTCAAGGCATCAGAAGCTCTGGAGGGCAAGCAGCCAAAGTGAGAGTCCGCGGTTGGGGCATCAGGAGCTCAGATAGCTGGTGGCTGGGATTTAGGAAAGAATTGGCAGTTGTGGCCTTGGGGGATTAAATATTACATACTTGTATACATTCCAGATATTTTTAATTGCGAGCCGCGCCCATTAAAACTACCATTATGAGCATTGGCTTGTGCGATTTCCTGTCTCAGCCAACATATTTCTGCGAGCCACACGTTATATGTCAAAGAGCTGCATGTGACTCGTGAGCCGTGGTTTGACCAACCCTGATCTAGAAAGACCTGGTTTCACTCTGAGGTGGTTAATAAGGCAGATGTGGGAACTGCAGGCTCTTGCACTAACTGGGCAGGTGCATGGATAGTTTGTGAGCTGGTGTGCATTTTCTGTCACTTATGCAAGACATATGTGTGCATCTGACATGTGGATTTGAGATTCTCAATAGTAACCTAAATACTGTTTCTTCACTTTGTGGTTCTGGCAAAAGATTCCCAGGAGTCAATGGGAGTGTTTCATTTCTTCGAGGAGGCTTTGTGTATCTTTTTTTTCCTGTGTGATCATTGCTTTCTATGGTAGAGCCTGGAGTACAGTGAAAGGAAATGGCTAGCCTGTAAGAATTCTAAGTTTCAATTAGATAATTTTCATTCTTCTAAGGTCAAGACAGCATCGGCCTACTTAATATCTGCTCTCCATGGGACAATTATGGTCTGTCCAAATAATTGTGTTGCTAAGAGCCCAATGCTGGGAAGTTGGGATTGTGACAGTTGTAGCTTGGGTCTGTAAATTAACATACGAGTTACTCTGAACTGTGACTTATTTTGATTAATAAATCAAAATGATGACTTGTTTGATTTAACAGCGATTCTTTGATTTTGAATGTCAAAAAAATGTTAGTATTTAAATAGCCAATAGGAATTGTATTCAATATAATAGTAAAAAGTAAGATTTTTGATTTTATTTTTATGAATTTATGAGCAGTTGTACACTTCTGTGGTGGGGGAAAGATAAACAAGGTTACATCAAGGAATTTGGAAATCAGGCTATTAAGATTTTGTTTCACTCAGAATCTTGCATTATACAGTAAAACCTCTGGCACCTATTGGGATTAGTAGATGCCAGATAAATGTATTTTCTGGTTGCTTGAGACTTGTTCGTATAATGCATAATTAATACACCTGTATTAAGAATAAACAATTTAAAGTACAAAAATACTATACTTAAACTGAACAAACTTTACTTTCATGAATATATAAACCTTAAAGCATTTTATTTTATTTTCAGTTACATTCTTTGTAAACAGTTAACAGACACTGCATCTGCAGGTTCCACTCCCTCCACTGAACCACTCAAAAGATGAATATTAACGTTATAAATAATTAAACCTACTCCCCAAATTTGCAGATTAAGGCTCTGACCGGGGTGACTCTTACTAAGCAGGGATAAGGAGACACTTTAAGAGAGTCGCCCCCAACGGTGAGTGGCATCAACAAGCTCTTGATCCTTGGTGACACAATTGCTGTTTCACACAACGCATGATTAAGGCACGCTACTGGCTGAATACTTACTCCCATTTTCACCAAAGATTTTTTGTGTTACTTCAGAGAGCATTTACTTTGACAATTTTAAACTTGTATATTTTTTTAACCAATTATTTGATTCTTATATATTGCTATTTATTTATTTTCCCTTTTGTTTTTCTCCCAGTTGTTTGAATTCTGGAAACCAGGGGTTTTACTGTAATTGCACATAGGAAATATTACTTAAGAATGGTTATCATTTTGCTGCACTGTTTGCTCCCTTTAAAACAAAGGGGGCATGAGCAATTACTCAATTACTTGTGTTGTACGCCAAGATATTTTGACCTTCAAAAATAAGACAATTTATTCTTCAGATTGTGAAATAGTCTGAGGAAAATTCCAACCCAACAGGTCATGTAAGGTTGCAATACACTTCAAAAAGTGTTAAATCTATAATTGATAGAACTTGAATTATTCATTTTAAAAACTGGAAGAGCTTACAATGAAGAGATTTTGAAGTTCTTTTACTTTGCTTAATTAAAAGTTCTGACTAGGTTTTGAGCTCATTCAACAGCCAATCAAGAATTGGCACGTGGTAATTAAAGCACCTATAAAAGGGCAGAAACCTGGATGGAATTAAAGCTATTTTCACTCGTGAAAGAAAAGTTAGGTTAAAAATCAGAATAGTAAATGGTTTGACAATGGATCATTTATTTTGCCTAAAATATTGTTTACTCATGTTTATAATACAAAAGGTGTCAGGGAAAGGGCAAGGTTCAGGTTGTGTGTGAAGTTGGTTTTAAACTTCAGAAAGAAAAACTCCACAAACCTTGAACCTGTCAGGTTCTAGTTTAAATGGAAGTAGGGCAAGCTTCTACTTCAAAGAGCTTTAAAGAGACTGTGCTTTCAATATTTTTAGAAACGTAATAAACAGTAGAGGAACTCATCTGGTCT
This sequence comes from Narcine bancroftii, assembly GCF_036971445.1. Taxonomy (NCBI): domain Eukaryota; kingdom Metazoa; phylum Chordata; class Chondrichthyes; order Torpediniformes; family Narcinidae; genus Narcine; species Narcine bancroftii. The sequence continues at coordinate 126,095,688 of NC_091472.1, forward strand.
CACTGTGTCCATAGGAGATAAAGATATATTACTGATGTTTTGGGCCTGAGCCCTTCAAAGTATGGGCAAAAGCAGGCAGACATCTTAATAAAGGCAGAGAAATGTGGAAGAATGGGAGGGGGAGGGTGTTAATTGGATATGATGAGAGGAAAGGTGAGAATTAATTTTGGCTCTGAAAGGAGACCGGGAAAAGGGTGAGAGAGAGAGAGAGAATAAGTGAAGGAGATGGGGATCAAGCTGGAGAGGTGAGAGAGTTTTAACAGGGAGAAATTCTAATTCCATTCATTTGGAGGGTGCCTAGACAGAAGGTGAGATGGTGTACCTCCAATTTGCAGGTGGTCTCATTTTGGCAGTGCATGGGACCATGGACAGACATGTCAGCAAGAGAATAGGAAGGGGAATTGAAATGAGTGGCCACTGGGATATCATGCTATTATGGGGGACAGAGCTGAGGTGCTCAACAAAGTGATCTCCCAGTCTGTGCCCAGTCTTTCTGATGTAGAGGAGATGACAACAGGAGCACAGGATCCAGTAGATGACCCCTGCAGATTCATGCATGAAGTATTGCTTCTCTTGGAAGGACCATTTGGGGACTTGAATGATGGTGAGGCAGGAGGCGTGAGTTCATGTGAACCATCTCCTGTGGTCACAGGGTAGATGCCAAGGAAGTGATTGGTGGGAAGGGAAGAGTGGATGAGGGAGTCACGGAGGGAGCAATCTCTGCAGAAGGTGTAGAGGGAAATATGTCTGTGGGTGGGATAATGTAGGAGGTGGTGAAATGGTGGAGGAGGATATGTTGGATATGAAGGCTGGTGAGGACAAGGAACATGTCCTTGTATGTGGGGTCAAAGGGGGCCAGGGCAGATCTACAGGTCATGGTGGAAATGTGGGTGACTGCTGAGATGATGGTGGAGGGGAAAGCCACATTGCCTGAAGGAGGATGACTTCTCTGATGATCTAGCATGGAAGACCTGTTCCTGGGAACAGATGCAATGGATTTGGAGGAATTGAGAATAAGGAATAACATCTTGACAGGAGACTGTGTCGAGAGGTGTAGTTGACGTAGCTTTATAAGTTGGTGGATTTTTAGATGTCTGTTGAGTAATCTCACGAGATCGAGACAGAGATCAAGAAAAGGGACTGTGTTGCTAGAGATGTTCCAAGTGAAGTTGAAGTGGAAGTTGGCAGCAAAGTGGATAAATTTAATATTTTTAAACCTATTTTAATTAAATTTATTGGCCTTGCATAAAATAAGCAGTTAAAAGGAGGTATGTTCATGTGGTACCAAAAGAAATCTGAGCAAGAATTGCTGGGTAGCCACTCTAGCCTATTCTTCCATTATGTAAGATCACAAACTATTATTTTCATGCTTACCTATTGAAAATGAGCCAGTTTGTGAACCAGTGGGGGTAGTATCTTTCAGAATTGGAAACTGAAAACCTTGCCCTTCAACTTGCACAATCTCCCTGGTTGCCTTAACTCCATGATATTGTCTTTAACGCAGACATTTGCCGAACCTACGTTGTCCTGAGCGGCGACCTTCCTGAGAGGTAGTCATGCTGGCAGCCAGCTAAAGTGTGGCTATTTTTTAAATTTTTTTTTAAGTGCTTTAGCTGTGGAGCTGAGTGAAATTTGAGGAAATGTACCCTCTCTGGTTTCCCCAACCATTGGTCTTTTGACTGGTAGCTCCAATTTGAAGTGCCAGATTTTGCATCAAAGCATTTTGGTAATATACTTCTGCCCTGAAGTATATTGTACACTTTTTTTGTGAGGACTTTTTGTTCTTGATGAGATTATAATTCATTCCTCAAGGACATATAACCACAGTTATCACTTTCATTGCATTGTCCATCACCCCATGGGTAATCTCTTAAAAAATTTTATGGACCTAGTTTTCTCTCAATAAACAAGTGTCCCAGAATATCAACATAGAAACTAGCCCAAGAGCCTACCATGGTTGTGCTGGCAATGTACCCACCTATATCTAATCCCATTTATCACCAATCTAAATGCTTTTTTAGGTGCTTAAAAGTTGTAAGAGTACCTGAATCCACCAGCTTCTTGGGAAGAGCATTAAATTTGCGTTCATGCCATTCCTCCATTCCTGTCCTAGCCTCTTAAATCTACAGTGCCCTCCATTACGTCTGGGACAAATGCACAACAAAATCCACTCTTTTATATTTGTGCTCAAGATATTTGCATGTAATTAAAGTGCACGTTCCAGATTTTATTCAAAGTTAATTGTAGACTTTTTGGTTTGACCATGTAGAGATTACAGCACTTTTATACATAGTTCCTTCATTTCAGGGCACCAGAACATATGGGACATTTGGCTTCACATGTGTTTCTGATTACTTGGGTATGTTTAATTGCTTCAAGCCTGCTTCTAAGCTATTGATTACCTTTGGTCGAGTTGCTATTTCTCAACATGAGAACCAGAGTTGTGTCAATGAAAGTCAAAGAAGCCATTATGAGGCTGAAAAACAAGAATAAAACAGGAAGAGACATTGCCCAAACCTTAGGATTACTGAAATCAACTGTTTGGAACATCATTCAGAAGAAGGAGCATACTGATGAGGTCTAATCACAAAGGACTGGTAGGCCAAGGAAGACCTCCACTGCTGATGAGAGAGGAATTCTCCTCATAATGAAGAAATATCCACAAAAGCCTGTTTGACAGATCAGAAAAACTCGACAGGAGGCAGGTGTAAATATGTTAATGACTACTGTCCACAGAAGACTTGTTGAACAGAAATACAGAGGCTACATGCAAGATGAAAACCACTGGTTTGTCACAGAAACAGGATGGCCAGATTACAGTTTGCCAAGAAGTATTTAAGATCCTGCAGAATTCTGGAAAGCTGTCTTTTGGACAGATGTGACCAAGATTAATCTGTATCAGAGTGATGGCAAGACCAAATTGTGGAGGCATAAAGGAACTTCCGAAGATCTAAAGCACACCACTTCATCTGTGAATGTCGTGGGGGTTTTATGGCCTGGTCATGTATAGTTGCCACAGGTACTGGTGCACTTATCTTCATTGATGATGCAACTACTGATGGCAGTAGTAAGTTAATTCTGAGTTGTATAAAAACATCATAATCAAGCAAATACCCCCAAACTCCTGCAGCGAGACAAATATCCCAAACACACTGCTAAAGCAGCAAAGGAGTTTTTCAAAACTAAAAACTAGAAAATTCTTGAATGGCCAAGTCAGCCACCTGATCTAAATCTAATAGAACATGCCTTTCATATGCTGAAGAGAAAACTTGAGGGGACAAACCCCTGAAACTAGCAAGAAGCTGATGATAGCTGTAGTGAAGGCCTGGCAGAGCCTCCTCAGAGAAGATGCTCAGCACCTGGTGATGCCAATGAATCATAGGCTTCAAGCAGTCATTGCATGCAAGGGATATGCAACAAAGTACTAAACATGATGACTTTAATATACATATCATTGTTATGTCTCAAATATTATAGTGTCCTGAAATGAGAGGACAATGTATATTTTTTAAAAGTGCTGAAATTACTACATGGTCAAACCAAAACGTACACAAATACTCTTGAATGAAATCTGGAATGAGTACTTTAATCACATGTGAATTGTTTGATTACAAATTTAAAACTGGAGCACAGGGGCAAATGAAGGAAAAAATCTTTGTCCCAAACATTATAAAGGGCACTGCATGCCCTCTAGTCATGGACAACCCTTCCCTAGTCATGCTTCTCATAATTTTGTATATCTAAATCAGATACCTCTTGCCTCCTCTGCTCTAAGAAAAGCCGCTGCCGATTTAGTCCATCCTCGATAAGATTAGTAAATTTGCGAAGGAGACAAAAGCTGGTTGTCTTGTGGGTAGCGAGGATGTTGATCAGATGGAATGCTGATAGATGGAATTTAATTTTTCTCCGTGCTTAGCATTGTGTGATTTTTTTTTTTAAATATCTCCTCTTCAAATGGAGCATGTTTGAAGATTGCACACTTGAAATTCTCTGGCTGAAAATTCCCATTCTTTCTAATGTCTCATGGGAAGAATAATCTTGATCAAGTTGCTAATTTTATGAGAATAAGGAAAGCAGCAGAGAATCCTTTCTCTTTCCTAAAGTGATTGATATTTGATTCTTGAGTGCCTGGCACATTAATTGGGGTCAGTGTTTCCGAAGCCCAATGTGAAGGGGTAAAAACATAAATTGTTTGGAGAAAGCAATGAGTCCTCATGCCTCTGATAACAGAATTGTATGGAACTTGACACAAGATGTTAGTGATTGTACAGTATACATTTTCCATCAGTAGTGCCCTTTTGAGGGAAAAGAGTGAATGAAACAATGTGATGGATTGTTGACCTGCAGAAATATCTTGAGTGTTAGTCTTTGTGTGTTGAATTATTAACATTTCAGCAAATTATTAGTCACTTGCCTTGCAATTTGGAACTACTATTCTTTAATTTTGAAGGTAATGACACAAGTTATATTTTGATTTCTTAAATCAGTAAACTCTAGAATGGTTGAATAAATGTCTCCCAGGAGATCCAGGGTGAGCAGGGCAATTGTATTCAACATTGGCTTGATGGTAGGTGGTAGGGAAATAGTGGACAGTTGTTACTAAGATTGGGAGTCTGATACCATTGGTGTGCCACAGAAATCTGTGTTGGGTTCATGGTTGTTTGCTATTTGTATTGGATGACAAAGTAGATGGCGTGGTTAATAAGTTTGCAGACGAGGCCAAAATTGGTGGTACAGATACATGATCCTTTATCCAGACACCTAAAATCCGGCAAGTGGGGACCGGCGGTTGGGGGAGGCGACCGAGGGACCACGGTTGGGGGAGTCAGCCAGGTGACTGGAAGTGGGTGGGGGTGGATAGGCAGCACAATTCGGGTGGGCTTTCTGAAACACAGAAAAATCCAAAATTCAGAACACACTGTCCCCCAAGGGTTCTGAATAAAGGATTGTGTACCTGTATAGTGAAAATGAAGAAGACTGTGATTACAACAGAATATAGATGAACAGGGAATGTGAGCCACTGAATGGCAGATAGAATTTAACTTGGACTAATGCAAAGTGTTGTATTTTGGTAGGTTAAACCATGGCATGATTTGCATAGTGAAAGGCCCTGGGGGGGGGGGGGGGGGGTTCTTTAGAACAAAGAGACTTGAAGATACAGATATCTTGGTCTGTGAAAGTAGTAACAATGGTGAAGGAGGAGTTTGGCACTCTTGCTTTCATCGCTCAGCTCATTGAGTACAGGAGCAGGGAAATCGTGTTGCAACTGTGCAAGACGTTGGTGAGAAGTAAAACATTAAATTCTGTAGACATTGTGGTTGAAGTAAAAACACAAAATTCTGGAGAAACTCAGCAGGTCAATGTCCTTTATGTAGCAAAGCCAGAGATACATAACTGACGTTTTGGGCTTGAGCTCTTCATCACAGTATGAGAAAATGCCAGTGAGCGTCAGAACAGTGGGAGGGGGAGAGGGATGCCAGGGCAGGAGATGATAGGTGGAGAAGGGAGGAAGGGGAAAGCAGCACTGAGGGGTAAGGGTGAAAGGCAGGGCCATATTGGTGAAAGAACTGGAAAGGCTGGAAATGAGGGAGGGGAAAGAAAAGGCGAGCAGTTTTAATGGAAAGCAGTGAAGTCAATGTTCATGCCATCTGGCTGCAGGGTGCCCAGATGATAAATAAGGTGTTGTTCCTCCAATCTGCAGATGTTCAGGGTGGGACAGTGCATAAGGCCATGGACATGCATGTGAGTGCAGGGGCGTGACCAAGAATTGAAATGGTTGGCTACCTGGAAGGTCGCTGTGGTTACGAATGGAGTGGAGGTGCTGAGCAAAGCGATCTCTCCATCTGCAACTGGTCTCTCAGATGTAAAAGGGTGCACTGAATGCAGTAAATGAGTCTTATGGATGTGCAGGTGAAGTGTGGCTTCACATGAAAGGCCTGCTTGGGGCCCTGGACAGTGGAGAGGGAAGAGGTGTAGGCACAAGTATTGCACCTCCTGTGGGCACAGGAAGGTGCCAGAAATGTGGGTGGGGAGGGATGGGTACACAAGGGAATCGCGGAGGGAGTGGTTGGTTGCATCTGGGGGCTCATCTGCCCTGGCTCCCTCTGCCCCCAGATACAACCAACATAGAATTCCCCCTTATCCTCACCTACCATCTCATCAGCCTCTGTATGACTCTCTCTCTCTCTCTCACCATGATCCAGGGCCCCAAATATGCCTTTCACATGAAGCAACACTTCACTTGTACATCCAGAGGGCTTATTTACTGCATCTGGAACACCCTTTGTCGCATTCTCTACATCAGAGACCAGTTTCAGATTGAGAGATCACTTCTCTCTGCACCTCTGCTCCATTCACAACCACAGCGATCACCCAGTGGCCAACCATTTCAATTCCGGGTCACACTCCCGCACTCACATGCCTGTCCATGGCCTTGTGTACTGTCACAACCTGATCACCTGCAGATTGGAGGAGCAACATCTTGTTTTGCATCTGGGCATTCTCCAGCCAGATGGCATTAAAATTAACTTCATTGCTTTCCTTTAAACCTTTTCTTTTCCCTACTCCATTTCCTGCCTTTCCAGTTCTTTCACCTACATAGCCCTGCCTTCAGTGCTGCTTTCCCCTCCTTCCCTACTCCACCTATAATCTCCTGCCTTGCCACCTCCCCCCCCCCCCCCCCCCCCACCCCCCCAAAAAAAACTCTTTTATTCTGACGCTTGCTGGCATTTTCTCATACTTTGATTAAGGGCTTAAGCCCGAAATGTCAGTTGTGTATCTCAGACATTGGTGAGATCTCGCTTGTAGTATTTGTGGTTTTGGTTCAACCTTCTATAGCAAAGAGATTAAGCTGCAAAAAGTGGTGAAAACATTCATGGGTATGTAACAGAGACAAGAGGGATTGAAGTACAAGGAGAAGCTGGATAGATGACATTTCTCATTGGAGCATAGGATGTTGCAGAAGCTTATTTGGTAAATAGTCATCGTCCTTTTCCAAGGTAAGAGGAAGAAAAGCTAAAAAGTTAGTGGAAGATTTTAAAGGGACCTGAAAAGCTGGTGGGTATATGCACAAGCTGCCAAAGGAAGCTTGAGAAGCAAGGAAAATTGTAACTTTCAAAAGACACTTGGACAGGTACATGATTAGGAAGGTCTCTACAGGGATATGGCAGAGCACTGGCAAATAAATGGGACATTTGGTTAGGCTGAAGGCCCTGTTTTCGTGGTGTAGAACTCTGATCAAGAATCTGCAAATAAGAATTGCGCGTATTATTCAAAGAAATGTGAAACTGCCTATCATTGCAAGAAATTTGTGTTACAGGTAATTTTATATTATTTCACAAAAGGCTTTTCAAGTGATTGTCCATGTTTCCAAGATGGACAAATGCAAGTCACCACAAGCTATTACTGATCTTTAGAGGAGAAGAGGAAAGATTGAAGTAATATGACAAGTTTGGGAAATTGTTTCTAAGTCTGGAGTTTATGAAAGCTACTTTTTAACTACAACCCCTTACCACTTCAGGAAATTGACTATATTTGAATTGAGCGGGTCTTGAAGATTTCTACCCTTTGATCTTTTCATGTTATTATTTACAAGGATTATAGACAGTGAAAATACCAATTCAGATTTATTGTTCAAGTCCATACATACAACCCTGAGGTGCTTTTTTTCTGTGGGCCAGGCAGAATTATCAGTTATTAGTAGTGCAAAAAACTGTACACAGCTTATACATGTAAACAAACAAAGAATTAGAAAAAAATAACGATTGTAAACAAGCTGTGCAACACAAAGAATAATAAAAAATCAATAACGTGCACAAGTCCTTCAATGAGTCCCTGATTGAGTTTGTCGTTGAGGAGTCTGATGGTGGAGGGGTAGCATCTGTATCTGAACCTGGTGGTGCGAGTCTTGTGGCACCTATACCTCTTTCCTGACGGCAGCAATGAGAACAGAGCATGTGCTGGGTGGTGTGGATCCTTGATTACTGCTGCTCTCTGACAGCAGCGTTCCCTGTAGATGTTTTCGATGGTGGTGAGTGTTTTGCCTGTGATGTCCTGGGCTGTGTCCACTACCTTTTGGAGGGCTTTACATTCAAGGGTATTGGTATCCTCATACCAGACCATGATGCAGCTGGTCAGCACACTTTCCACCACACAGATGTAGAAAGTTGCCAGGCTTCTAGTGTCATACCAAACCTCCGCCAACTCCTGAGAAAGTAGAGGCCCAGACATGCTTTCTTCATGATGTCATTAGTGTGTTGGGTCCAGGAAAGTTTCTCTGAGATGGTGAATCCAAAGAACTTAAATTTGCTCACTTCCATCTCTGATCCCCTAGTGACTACTGGATTGTATACCTCTGGTTTTGCTTTCCTGAAGTCAACAATCAACTCCTTAATTTTGGTGACATTGAAGTTGTTATTGGTGCATGTACACTGCATCAGAAAATTGTTCTGACAGATGATCTCTCATTCTTCTAAATTCTAGAGTATAGACCCGGTCTACTTAATTTCTCCTTTTTTTTTGTAAATTTTATTTATCATTTGTATCAATACAAAAAGGAATAATTCCATAATATAGGAATTCTCATAAGTCATACACATGATCCAAAAAATTTCAATTTTTTCCCCAACCCCCCCTCTCCCAAAAGAAAAGAAAGAAAAAGAACATATACTTCTACATATAATATTATTACCATATATAGTATTGATTGATTATCTTTATCGCTTCTAATTAAGAGGGGTGGAGAAGGTGGATGGAATTTTATTCATAAATCAATATATGGTTTCCAAATGTTATAGAAATTTTCAACTCAATTTCTTAAATTATATGTAATTTTTTCAAAAGATATACAATTTTGCACTTCAATATGCCTACTTAATTTCTCCTTGTGAGAAAAATCACCCATCCCTGGCTAAATCTGCAACATCTTGCACTCTCTCTTTTACAAGGATATCCTTCCTTTGGGTGATCATCTCTGTACGCTATTACATTTGGATCTCACGAGGCTGCCCCTTAGTTTCAACAAGGTGCTTTTTCCCTTGCACTCAAATCCTCTTGCAGTTAAGGTCAAAATAATGTCTTATTGTTTGCTGTACCTCTACATTAATTTTCAGAGAATCCTTTCCGAGGACTACCAAGTCCTTCCGAACTTGATCTTAATCACTTGGGGTCCACTTTTTAAATTTGTAATAACTTGAGGAAAAGGATCAGATACTTTGGCCAAATTTACTAATGATGGGTGCATTAGCAATTTGTGAGAAGACATTAAAAACCTGCAAATGGATTTGGATCAGTTAATTGAGAATCCAAGCAGATGGAATAAAGTGGGAGGATATTGGATTTGGAGGGAAGAATGGAAAGGCCATTTATTTTTAGTGAAATGAAATGACAATAACACTACAAAAGAATCTTGGGAATCTGATTGCATGGAATACATGGGATTGGTGTGCTAGTACACAAAGGAAGGCTAAAAGTAATGCTACTCATTATTGCAAGGGGTGTGTTGTGAAAATGGAAAATATGGATGCAACTTGTGGCAACTGCGCCTGAAGCATACTTGAAATGAGAAAACATTGACTGAGGAGTTTGGCCCATTGGAATTTTGTAGCAGTCATTGAGTATATTCAAGAAGGAGATGGCAAATTTGAGGGATGTGGGAAAAGCAGTGTTAGATGATCACCTGATTTTATTGAACCCTGGAGCTGGCTTCAGGGGCTTATTTGCCTTCTGTATCTGAATGTATTTCAAAGCTGTGTTACATATTGCCCACTTGGCCTTGAATTTATCTCTTCAATTTATTGTAATTTTATCACCATCAGTCTTGCTTGAAATGTAGCGATAGTTTAACAAGCAATGGGCACCCGAATGGCCAAAATCTGCAATTGTTTTGTAAGTTCAAAGGTCCTGCAAGAAATTACATACTTGCTGATGAAATCAAATGGTGACATCAGCACAAATAAGTGCATTTGTGTTAAGATTGTTCTAAGGCTTATGAGTAGAAGCTGATTAGATAAGTGATTAGTTTGATGTTGTGACTGCTGAAGCTTCATTTTGTGTAGAAATTCACAGGCAGTTTATTTAAAAACTCCAACTGGCAAATGGCTGATAGTAACTTGTGTTACTAGGTTGTTATTTATTGTAAATATGCAGTCTGACTGAGATTTGCTTTTTAACAATTTTTATAAATTTCTTCTGCATGGTATTTTGCATTGAAATGCTGAAAGTATGACAGAACGTTTTGCATGAAACTTTATACAATACATGATTAAAGAATAAACTGTAAAATCGTTAAGCTTCTGGGCAGGTATTTGGCTCAACAAGTCTAACATCCGTGTTGGGCCATCCTATCAACCCAATTCACCACTCTTTTCTGCAATCCTGCAAATCCTTTTCCTTCATTTGCCTTTTCAATCCAAAACCATAGACACTCTCTACCTTAAGTGAGTCTTTACATTATAAGCGGGCCTTACAAAATTGTTTATTTTGTGCTATTATGAGACACGTGATGTCAAATGATCACCAAAGTGATAGAGTTTGTGGATTTCCAACTGGCAAAAACATTTTTTTGGTAAGAAGCACAGCCCTAAAAAGGCTTTGGGGTTATTTTTGTGATTTATATTTTCACTTTCCATGTCAATGATTTGCATAAATCATCTGGAATCCTTCATGGCAGTTAATGTAGGGAAAAGTTTCAACTTTTTGTTATTTGAATTGAACCAAGAACCAATTTATTACCAGTATAGCATTCCTGACTACTTGAGTTCCTCTTTTCTGCTCTGCTATTAAGTTCATGGCTTTTTCTGTACCTTTAGTCATCTTTCCTCCTTTGGTTCCTGTAATCTTTAAAACTGATATTTTTAAAAGAGATATTGAAGACTGTATTCACAGTCCTCTGACACTTGCATTAAGAAATTTCTCCTCATTGACATCCTTAATGGATCACCCTCAGCCTGAGACTGTCCCTAATCCCAGTCCACTGATTTCCCAAGAGACTGCCCTTGTCTCACTAAAAGCAAAATAGTTTATTGCCAATCATTGGATGGTACTATGTTGAGTACAAATGCATTTTAATTTTTGGGTAATACAGTACTACATATAATCCCAGTAAAAATCCAAATCCAGGTCATGCATCCGTTCATGGGCAGTGAACTACAAATATTGAGACCTGCAAATCCGTTGTTGACTTGATCTTGGACTCGCTAGGATGGCAGATGTGTTTCTTTTCAAAAAAAAACAATTAAACAAACTTATTCTGCTCCAAAATTAGTGTTCATGACCAGATGATTCTGACACAAGCACTGTTGAGCTGTTAAATTGCAGAACAATTAGAGAATATTTTTCAAATTAACTTTCCATTATTGCCCAAGTATTAACATGACAAATTTTGAATCTGCACTGTTTTTTCATGCCAGTGTATAAGATGACATGTAGAAGACCTGAATTTCCACCCAAGATGTAGGTTTTGAGCTATACTCGTTCGACAAGACTTCCCCAAGTCGGGCATTTACTGTTGACCAGTGGAGTGATGCTGCTTGGCATATTTAATATACTGATTCACAATATTTTAAAAGCAAATTAGCCAGCAAAGGTTTACATTTTATTAGCATATTTTAAAATAAACCACCATTGGCTCCTTTGAACAGGCCATTTAAAGCTTGTACAGAGCCGACAGCAGACGGATGGACCCAGTGGGGGAGTGGGGGGAGTGTCGAGACTTCGCTGTTAAGGTTCAGATTTTATACTTGCCATATAAGACAGTCCTGGTTTTGAGGTGACATTTTTAAACTTCAAGCCCCGTCTTGTATGCCGGCATATGTAGTAACCTGGGTATTCAATTATCCCAGGTTTTAATGGCATGTATTTATTGAAATTTGTTTCTTTTTTTATAACTAATTTTTTAAATGTGTCGTGTAAATTCTCTGCTGTCTATCATCTTTCAGTTGTACAAACTTCAAATCTCTGTACTTCCCTCATGCAGGCTGCCATGACCATGTCTTCTGCAGCTGATGTCTCAAACTTTGAGATTACTACCTTTAAACTTACAAGTTGTTGCTTACAATGTCACAACTGTGAAGATTTGTAAACATGTTCCAAAACTATCTTTGTGAATGAGCCAATTGTTTATCAACTTTCTGCATATTTGCTGTATTCAGGGTTTTGCTGAAACGTTGGTTGTGTATCTTCATCTTTGCTCTATAAAGTATATGGTTTGACCAGCTTTAACCATGGTGTCTGCAGACTTTCATGTGCAGTTTATTGCACTAACATTTATTAATTGGTTTATAAGACCTTGGCAGTATTTTGTTGTGCCAGAAATGAAATGTTCAATTTGCAGTGATTCCCTTCCAAAACCATGAATTTTACAATTGAGGACAGGCAGTTTAAAAATGGCTTATTGTAAATGTGACATTCTTGTTGAATGTTAGCCTCAGCATGTCGGAGTATTGCTATCGTTCAGTCTTGTTCTAAAATTCTTTCTTTGGGTGGAGACAAATTAGCAGCCAAGAAAAGACGGTGCTGACCCTGCAGCCATAGCTTCTGACTTGCTCTGCTTACAAATAGAGAATTCTCTCCTGAGATGCCACTTAGTGCATTGTCCTTCCATTTTTTTCTGTCTTCCTGTTCCTTGGATCTTGCCTCTTCCTGTGTGATATAAAAAGCTGCAGCCTCCACTCAAACTGCTGGCAGCAAGTTTTACCATATATGGTCATCTAGCTCCAAGTCTGAAGCGTCCAGAAAAATGTTCTGTGTTTCTTTTTGATTGGATAGTCAGGACAAGGACTTGAGCTGATTCGAGGCAGGGTGCATTGCAAAGGAAAAAAATCATCAATAAACAATGTTAATTCTGTCAATGCAGCAATGAATTTCGCAGCAGAACCTTCTTTGTCTTTCGTTGGTTAAAATGCCACACAAACGTGCACATTTTCAAATCTGTTTTTGTTTATTAAACTCTTCCCCATTGTTGAGAATGTAAGTTTTGGTGTGCCCTTAATCCATTGTTTAATTTATGCAATAGCTTACATAAACAGATAACGCAATGCTTAAGTGTACTCGGAGAGAATGGGTTTGAAGCACTTATGCATCCAAAAATTGGCTAACTTGGTTCTGGTATTTTAGCCCACAATTTTAATATAATTTTAATATTGGAGGGCTCAAATATGTCAAATGTTTAATGATTATAAATAAATGATTTTGAAGTCTTTCCTTCTCTTTTCTACCCACCCCCCCCCCCCCCTACCCAACCACATCCCACCTAAATTTCTTATGCTTCAGATGTATGCTGTTAAATTTTCAAATGAAATAACTGGGTTTGTTCCATTGTCCCTCAGGGCTGTACCTGAAAGCTGATCATTCTCTTGAGTGTCTTTTTTTTTCTATTTGTAGTGAGGTGAAGCAGTGCTTTTTTAAAAAAAAACCCTGCATCTCAATTTGGACAGAAGACATTTATAGGTGTGAGGACTGCTGTGCAAAGAATTCAGACACAAAGTTTGCAGAGTATACAACAGGTTTTAATTAGCTTACACACACACACACACACACACACACACACACACACACACACACACACACACACACACACACACACACACACACACACACACACACACACACACACACACACACTCACTCACTCTGTACTTTTCTGGCTCCATGTGCCCTACTGACTTCCAAAGGGTGGGATGGGAGGGGGGAGAGTTGGCTTGAGTCTATATATGGGTTGGTGATTGACAGTGGGCAGGTGGGGCCAGTCTCCCAGGTTGCCTATCTGCAGGTACAGTGGTTGCCCCCTGCAGTTGCCTGGTTCAGCCAGTGTAGTGGTTGCATCACCACAGCAGCCACAGAACCTTTTTGTTGCACTTCACAGAAAATTCACTGGGGAAAAAAAAGTTTTGTACAATTCCAGCAGCCCGTGTTTAATCATTACTCAGATTCTTTCTTGCAAATTGCTGATGCTACCTGCGACTACAAAGCAAATGATGCAGTTAAACGTGATCAAGGGTCCAGGCTTGGCATGTTGGTTACCCTTTACTTTCTATAGATGCTGTGTGACCTGCTGAGTTTTTCCAGCACACTTGTGCATTGCAAGCAGATGATGACCATTATCTGAAAAAGAGAGTAGATATTGTGCTTCAGATGGGTCTCTCATTGAGCTCAAACCTTTCACATTACGGGCATGAATTGCTTGGTTAATCAGGAAACTGGAGCCTTTTTATGCTTGCATATTAAACTCCACAAAACAAAATGAATTAAAATTGATGCTTTTTAAGAGGGCCATAACCTGATTGTTTACAATTTGTATACTTAAAGGAATTAATAAAAATCCTTTGAATAAAATAATTGTCAGCATGGATGTATGAAAGGAAATTGTATTTGCTTCTAGTTCTTTGAGGATGGGATCAATAGTGTAGCTGTGCTGATCTTTGGCTGCTGTTGCTAGGCATCCCACAAGCAGCCAGATGGGTGCAACTGCTGCATGGGAGTGAATCATCAGCCAGAAAGAATACTATCTCCCATTGTATTTGCACCTGCCAGGCATCCAATGCCTTTAAATGAACTTCATTGACAGCAGGTTGATTTTCAGGGATTTTGAGAAAACACTGCAGATTTTGTAAATATTTAATTGGTTCTTTGGCTATTAGTCATGACTGCTTTTTGTTGGTGTCTGAAGAATTTCCTTTGAACCTTCAGAAATGAGCCATTGAAATCTTCCACCTGACTCGTTAGTTCATCACCAATGCACTCATGGCATTCTTTGACAATGGATCAAACTTCATGGAAGATGGCAGGCCAGCATCTCATTGGAACATTCCAGCCTGGGAGCTACAAGGCTGAGAATTTCAGCAATTGATAGCTATGGTAGGACATTGGACACTGAGAAGTGAATCGGCTCAAATGTCAGAAAAGGATGTGTACAATCTAATGTATGAGTTTCTGTGAATGCCTGCTCTGAGCAAGTCTCAGCTAAACCTTTGTTTTATTTTGGATTTTCACATTTTAAATTTAAATTTAGACATAAAGCACAGTAACAGTCCATTCTGGCCCATAAACCCATACTGCCCAAATACACCCAATTGATCTACACCCCCAGTACAATTTGAAAGGTGGGAGGAAATGCGATCATTCCTCAGAGGCTGATCGAGAAGCTGTCCTCGCTGGGACTCAACACCCATCTCTTATAATAATGTTCTCTTGTGAAATGTTTTTGGGATCTTTGAGCGTTTTCTGAAATAATCCAATCTAATGTATAATTATATTCATTATGTATTTTAGTAATTTAGATGTGGTTTTATTTTTAAGAGGGGGGTAGTTGGGGTTGGGAGGGAGGGTTTAGGTGGGGTTTTTTGTATTTTTTTCCTAATAAAAATCAACATATATTTAATTTTTATAATAATGTGATATATGGTCTTTGTTGTTTGTTATAAAACTTTCCACAAAAAAAAACACCCTTTCTCTAACTGGATTCTGGAATTCTGAAAGAAAAGACCACAGTCTGTCTGGGTTGGAAGCAGAATGTCGAACATGAATGGGGTGGGGTGAGCACTGGTGGACCTCAGAGCTATGTGATCAGCCTGCCCCCCTTCACGTGACTGACCCATGACTGTATTACCATATCCAGCTCCAACAATGTCATCAAGTTTTCAGATGACACAGCAGTTGGACTCGTCAGCTACAGAGAAGAGGTGGAAAATCTTATGAAATGGTGCAAGAGTCTCAACAGTGAATAAGACTAAGGTGATGATCAAGGACTTCAGGAGGACCAGGAGCAACAGCCCTCCATGACACATCAACAACTCTAGTAGAGAGTGGAAAGCACCAGGTTCCTTGGAGTTGAATTAACTGGTGACCTATTGTAGAGACGCATCTCTCACTTGTCAGGAAGGTGCAATGGTGACTGCACTTTCTGAGAAGACAGGAAAGGCTTCCGGGCACCATTACATCAACTTTCTGTATGAGCTCTAAAGAGATCTAGCTGGCTACATCACAGTGCTGTAGAAAAGAAATGGATCAGAGGTCAATCCATAGGACGATTAAGAGTTGCAAGAAGGATCACTGGAGTCTCCCTCCCCACAAATCCCCAGTTGATGTAATCTACAGGGATCATTGAAGAGTATGTACATAATCGTTGAGGACCCCTTCCAATCTTTCAGTTGCTCCCATTGGGGAAAGAGATGCAGAAGTGTCAGAGCCAGTACCACCAGGCTGAGAAACAACTTCTTCCCACGGGCAGGGAGACTGCTGAATGACTGAACTGCTCACACAATCTGAGACTACTATTTATTTAACAATAATTATTTATTTTGACGTATAAGCATATTGTACATATTGCAGATGTATTGAATGTATGCACATGTGTTATGTCTGCATGTATCTTGGCATGTTTTTGCATTGAGGACCAAAGAACACTTCTCACAGGCAGTTAAAATGCTGAACCACCAAAAGATCTGCTCACGTTGACCATCTGAGACTCTCGTATTCATGAAACTATTTACTTTTATGGATGAAACATTTGACCTGCATATTTATTATTTGTCTGCGTGTTATGTGTGGGTATTTTGCACCGAGGACCAGAGAACACTGTTTCATTGGGTTGTACTTGTACAATCAGATGATAATAAACTTAAATTGAAACCTGCACAGACACGGGGAGAACGTGCAAACCCCTCGCAGACAGCATGGGATTCAAACCCCGGTTGCTGGTGCTATAACAGTGTTGTCCTGACCACTGTGCTAACTGTGCTACTCCTTTTTTGCAATTTATTTAACCTTCCCCATTCCTTGCACATTCCCAACCCCTTTTCTACTCTTGGCTCTCTGCATTGCATAATTGGACACCACAGCACCTCTCCTGGATAATGTTTGAAGTAATTGGTTTGGTGACATCTGCAAGCAACATGCACTGTAGTTTTGAATTAGTATGTTTTATCCCGTTTGAAGAGTTCTCTAATGGATTGTGCCTGTGGAAGGAGCCACAGAATTATTTGGTCCAAGTGACCATCAAAATGTAGCCCCTGCCATGTTATCATTTGGGAGTCTAATCTCTCTTGAGAACAGTGTCTTGGAATTAAACTATTTGCGGAGGGAGAGTTGACGTCTTGCCACTTGTTGCTAAAGAACTGTTTGATTCTGTAATGGTAAGAGAATGATGAAGACAGCTGAGTGATTGGAGTAATGGTCATTTGTTATGGTAATGATCAGAGATGACCAGTCACCCACGCTTTTGTATCCAAATTATGCCTGTTGTTTGGCTGGTTGACTATCTGATGCTGGTTGTTGGAGAGTGAAATAGGCCAAGGTGTTTGTTACATGCAGTAAATGATTCTGACCGTGGCTCATTTTTCTGACCCATTGTTCGCAACTCGAGCCCTGAAATGATGACTTCCTCAATATCAAGCATTAGGACATTCCAGACTGTGATATTAAATGATCATCTGCAACAAATAGAAGACAGGATTTTATTTTGATAAGTTTATTGTCTGACAAATTGTACAATGAAATTCTTGCTGCAGCCAAGACAGACCATTTAAAAAAGCTAAAATTGCATTAAAATATATACCTAATAAATATAATAGCTAATAAATATTCAGTCATTTTAGTGTAAGAAATTAAAGGAGCATAACAATAGTGCAGACAGAGCTTCTGTGGTGTCAGATCAGTCCATGATTACTACAACAAGAAGAGGTTAAAGGGTAGAGAGCAACCTGAAAGAAACGACTGTATTCTTAAACCGAGAGGTGCTGATCTTCAGAATTCTGCTTGTTCTCCAAATGAAAAAATGCAGATATGAAAGTTGGTGTCAACACTTGTAATGGGGTACAGGGTAAAGGATTTTTTTGCTGGTACAAAAGAATGTGCAGTGTATACATGGTTATTGCTTATCACGGCAGAAGTAGTCTACAGCTCTATCAGCTATGCTTTAACAATGTTGCTTTCTCTGCATTTATCTGGACTCATTCCAAAAGTGCATGTCAGAGTTTGTGGAATATTCATTTGGCTATGCAAGCAGATGAAAGCCTGCTGGGTTTGCAATGTCCTAAAGCTGGTCTCATGCTTTAACTTTTAAAGAGAATAGATCTGAGAGTCTATGAAGAGTGTGTTTGGGAAAGTTTTCTAGAGATATCAATTTGAGAGATTGCAATACTGGATCTCCTTTTAGAGACTGAAACAGAACAGGTCTGTGTCTGGGAACATATTGGGTCCCATTATAATAATGCCATTAGTTTCAAGTTAATTGTGGAGAAGAATAGATCTGGGCCTCCGGTTGAGATTTAAATTGGAGAAAAGCTAATTTTGAGGAAATGAGAAAGGATCTAGAATGTGTGGATTGGGTTAAGTTGTTTTCGGGCAAGGATGTGCGAGGTAAATGGAGGACCTTCAAAACTGAAATTCTGGGAGTACAGAATTTGTATGTTCCTGTCAGGATTAAAGACAAGGTTAGCAGGCATAGGGAACCTTGGTTTTCAAGGGGTATTGGGGATCTAGTTTGGAAGAAGAGGTGTATAGCAGGTGTAAGCATCATGGAACATATGAAATACTTGAAGAGTATTAAAAAGTGATGGAGAAACCTCAAAAGAACTTAGGAAAGTGTTTTTTTTTCAAAAAAGAGATTGCTTTGGCAGACTAAGTGAAGGAAAATTGTAAGAGTTTTGATAAGAGCAAAAGAATAATAAGGGACAAAATTGAAGATCAGAGTAGTTGACTTTGTATGGAGCCAAAAGAGATTGGAGAGGTCTTGAATGTTTTTTTTAATCAGTATTCACTCAGGAAACAGGCACAGAGTCATGGGAAGTAAGGAAAACCAGCAGTAAGGTCATGGATGGAACCTATACAGATTAAAGAGGAGAAAATGATTGGTGTTTTAAAGCAAATAAGGGTGGATAAATCCCCAGAGCCTGACAAGATATTCCCTCCTTGAGGAAGACTAGTGTAGAAATTGCAGGGGCTCTGGCAAAAATATTTAAAATATTTAGCCACAGCAGTGGTGCCAGAGGATAAGAGGTTCATGTGGTTCCTTTGTTAAGAAAAGGCTCCAAAAGTAGCACTGGAAATTATAGGCCAGTGACCCTGATGTCAATAGTAGGTAAATTATTGGAAGGTATTCTAAGAGATCGGATATACAAAAACTGATTAGGGTTAGTTAACGTGGCTTTGTGTGTGGTAGATCGTATTAATCAATCTTAGTGAGTTTTTTGAAGAGGTTACCAGGAAAGTAGACAAAAGAAAAGCTGTGGATGGTGTCTCCGTGGACTTTAGTAAGACCTTTGACGAGGTCCCGTGTGGGAGGTTGGTCAGGAAGGTTCAGATGCTAGGTGTTCATAGTGAAGTAGTGAACTGGATTCGACAATGCTGGACAGGAGAAGCCAGGAAGTAGTGGTAGATGATTGCTTCTCAGACTGGAGGCCTGTGATTAGGGGTGTGCCTCAGGAATTGGTGCTGGCACCATTGTTGTTTGTCATCTATATCAATGATGATAATGTGGTAAATTGGATCAGCAGGGTGGAGATGTTGTGGACAAAGAAAAAGGTTTTCAAAGTTCGCAAAAGGATCTGAAGCAGCTGGAAAAATGGGCTGAAAATGGCAGATGGAGTTGAATGCAGACAAATGTGAGGTGTTGCTATTTGGAAGAACAAACCAAGAAAAGACATACATGGTAAATGGTAGGGCACTGAGGAGGGCAGTAGAACAGAGGGATCTTGGAATATAAATAAATAATTCCCTGGAAATGACATCACAGGTGGATAAGATTGTAAAGAGAGCTTTTGGCACATTGGTATTCATAAATCAAAGAATGGAGTTTGAGTTGTGACGTTATGTTAAAGTTGTATAAAAACTGATGAGGCAAAATTTAGAGTACTGTGTGCAGTTTTGGTCATCTAACTATAGGAAAGATATCAATAAGATGGTTCCTGAAGTCTGGGCAACATCCCAGCAAATTTTCTTTGTGCTCTTTGAGTTAAAGGGAAAGGTTAAACAGGTTAGGTCTTATTCCCAGGAGTGTAGAAGAATGAGGGGAGATTTGATGGTGGTATTTAAAATTATGAGGGGGATAGACAGTAAATGTAGATATGCTTTTTCTACTGAAGGTAGGTGAGATAAAAACCAGAGCACATTGGTTTAGAGTGAAGGGAGAAAAGTTTTGGGGGAACATGAGGGGGGAGCTTCTTCACACAGAGAGTGGTGGGAGTGTGGAATGAGCTGCCAGCTGAGGTGGTGAATTTTAACATTTAAGAAGAATTTGGACAGGTACATAGGTGGGAGAGGTTTGGAGGACTATGGACTGGGTGCAGGTTAGTGGGACTAGGCTAGAAGGACTGAAGGGGCTTATTTTTGTGCTGTAATGTTCTATGGTTCTTGTTGACAAGCTTGGCTCTTCTTCTTCGTCATATAAATGCTAACCAAACCAGATGGAAATGTAGCTCTCTCATCCTCCAAACCTGCTAAGAGTGACCAGATAATAGACCTGCAATATTTAGTTGATTGATAATTATTGGCTAGAATAACAGCATTCTGTTTTTCTGATAAGATGAGCAAAGGTTCCACTTAGGGTGGCACGGTCAGAATCGCTAAATGCAATGCTTTTACAATGCCAGTGACAAGGACCGGGATTTGAATCCTGCACTCTTTGTAAGGAGTTTGTACATTCTCCCCATGCCCATTGGGATTTCCTCCAGGTGCTCAGGCTTCCTCCCTCAGTTCAAAAACGTACTGGGGTTGTTGGTCAATTAGGTGTAATTGTTCAGCGCGGGCTGAAAAGGCCTGATACCATGCTGTATGTTTAAATTAATCACTCAATTAGAAGACTATTCCTTCAGGCAATGTAATGTGAAACTTGAACAAGAATTTTTCTAATGTGTGAATGGGATTTCATAGCCTTGTTCTGCATACTGTGAGATGTGTAATTCTTTTCTAATAACCACCATAAAATATACTTCCTCTTCTGATGTCTTTCAGCTTAGCTTGAACAGTTTTTTTTTGCATGTCATGGCACTGAAAGTTTTGGGGGTTTTTTTTTGCTTAAATGGCAGATAAAATCCAAGTTGTTACAAAAAAATTGTTTTTTTTATCAGTCTAAAGCTAAAGATTGCTGCAGGTCTATTAGCTCAATTGAATTGCTTTTCATTTATTCAGGTACATATAAAAGTATGCCATTTCCAAACACTAAACAAAGGGAGCCATGTTTCTCTTCCTCTGTTGTCTAAAAATACTTTTTGAGATATGGATGCTTAAAACAATAATAAAACTTCTGGACTCCATGTCCCAGTTTTCAAGGACTACTAACAAGCAATTATACTCTGTGCACCTGTTTTCCGGGACTGGTTTTATACCTGTGACACATCACCAGTGGCAATTGAGATATGCATAAACAAATGGTTTAAACATAAAAGTTTAACTAAAAATTTATTCACATTTGTCAATAATACAATTAACTCAATAAACCACTAACAACAGATATTCATCATGTGTATGTGGAGAGGAAAAAAACCCAGACCATTACAGTCCAAGCCCAAAATAAAACTCCAGAAACAAAATCTCAAGCCATTCAGTCAAAAGAAGAGTCCACAGAATCTGCTCTCCAGGCATTGATTTCTTAGTTTCGTTACGCATGGGTCTTTTAGTTGGATGTGGAGAGAGATGACGGTTATCACTGCAGACTTACAACCTGGGCAGGGGAATACGAGAGACTTTGTGGAATTTTCTAATGTGGTAATGGCCACCTTTTAATTTCTTTACAAAAGGAATTTTCACACAGTGACCTCCTTCAATTCTGGTTGCAAGAATTTCAACCTGATTTTAGTTCACCAGATTTTACAGGGCATTGTAACTGAACTTGAAATGGTCAAAATGGAATTTAATCTCAAAATTAAGTGGGGAGATAACTCCAGTTTTGCTCCTGAATCATGACATCAGTGTTCCCAAAAAATATATTGTTGCATTGTATTTCATTTCCCAGTTAATGTGATCCTTTAAATGGTGTCATGCAAACTCCTCCTTTCATACATCTTTACTGATTTTTTTTTGTTTGTTTTTTTTTCTGCATTTCTGTGGCAAATTGGCCAACGTGGTGAAATATTATTTGTTGATGATGATTAAACTTGTGGCTCAATCCAATAGGTGTTTTGAAAATCATCTTGGATTGAGCAGTTTGAATGTGGGCAGTGGTTCATGTGAAGCAAGCACCTTGGAGAGCTGACCAAATTTGACCATTCTAAAATAAATGGTACAATTGATAGCATTCCTGATACTCAAATCCCACTTAAGAGACACAAGCATGTTAACTTTCCAACGTAGTACTGAGGGCGTTCCGTGTGGTGGTCCTTCAAATTAAATGTGGAGCAGTGGCTCTCTTTGCAGACATGTGGATGTCAAACATAAAATTGGAATATTTCAAATAAGGCCAAATTTGTTACCTCCTGTTCTGCCCAAAACTTACCTTTCTAAATATCGATTGTCACATTTCTTACAAAAATGGTTCCTCTTTGGAAATATTTCTTTAGGTGAAGAAAGAAAACCCATCAACTTTATCAGTTTTTAAATTCTCAAATCATGTTTGTTAATTAAATTTTAAATGGATTTTCACAGCTTGAATGCCATTATCAATCACATTGTGATTAATTTAATTTATTTAACCCCTAGATCAGTGGAATAGTTGGACATCTATAACACTGACTAACATGGAGTCGTGAGCTTCCTGCCTGTTAATAATTGGCAGGGTTCTGTAACCAGAGGAACTTGTGAAAATAAAGCAGTTGGACATTGACAATGAACTTGTATGCAGAGATGTCAACATGCTGATGACTGCATGAGTTTCACTTCAGCAAAGTGCTCCCTTGATGATCACTTAAATAATTTCTGAATTTGTAATGTCCATGGGCACTCAGATCAAAATTAATGCACATGTTGTGATGGACTTCATTTCTCCCATCTCAATTCCAAATTAATTTGGATTTGGTGTCTTAAAACGAATTTATCCTGAAGAATTGAAACAGGATTTCCAATCCAAAATGTGTCTGCTCCATGTTGGGTTACTAAGTATCTACCCCTTAAATGCTGTAAATGGAGCTGACTTATTTTTGCTGTGATCATATTCAAAAGTAGGGGTTGGTTCTGGTTAGGTGGAGAGGACAAGCTGAATCAAAAGTTTATATAATCTGGGAGTTTGACATGTGTCTGCTCCATGTTGGGTTACTAAGTATCTGCCCCTTAAATGCTGTAAATGGAGCTGACTTATTTTTGCTGTGATCATATTCAAAAGTAGGGGTTGGTTCTGGTTATGTGGAGAGGACAAGCTGAATCAAAAGTTTGTAATCTGGGAGTTTGACATCCACTGTAGGATGTGTGAAGCATAGAGGAACATGGAAGTTTGAGGGAAGGGCATAAATGAAAAGGGCATAAATGAAATCAAAATGTAACTTGTTCATGAGGCTACTTAATTTCCTGATGTTCCCAAAGTATAAAAGGATTAATTGTTTGAGAACCTGTGCAGTTTCCTGTTTCTCAGGTATTCTCAAGAGATCATTTGACAAGCATACTTCTGAATTAGAAATACTGATACTTTCTTTTTCAATCTTTTTATTATTATTATAATTTATAAACACATACAGTTCAAAGAGA
The DNA here is from genome assembly GCF_036971445.1 of Narcine bancroftii. Lineage (NCBI taxonomy): Eukaryota > Metazoa > Chordata > Chondrichthyes > Torpediniformes > Narcinidae > Narcine > Narcine bancroftii. The sequence goes on from NC_091472.1 coordinate 126,119,295, forward strand.
TATAAAAAATACATAGTAAGTAATGAATTAATACAGAGATATTAAACAATAATATTACAGAATAAAAATATATCATAAAAAAAAATTTTAGATCAGTTTAGGGTGTGAACTATCTCTAAAAAAAAAGATAATTAATAACAATATATGAAAAAAGAGAAAAAAAAACCCCAAAAAAGAAGAAAAAACAAATCTGAATTAAAAAAACTTAAAAAAAAACCTACAGATATAGCTAAACCACGCCGATCACTCCGATCTCATCTTACAGCCCAATTATCATACATAATCATAGAAAGAAAACAGAGCCAGATCAACTCACCACAAATGAAAATATTGAATAAATGATCGCCAGGTTAACTCAAACTTAGAAGGGGATTCATAGACAGAGTTTCTAATTTTCTCTAAATTTAAACATAGTATAGTTTGGGTAAACCATTGGAAAACAGTGGGAGAAATACTGATACTGGCACTTGCTGAGCTACTAGCACAAACACAGGCACAACTACTAAATCTCTGTGATGAATCCTAAATATAAAATGCACGCAGAGTAAATGAGTTGAGATAACAAATGATAAGGTGATTGGTGTGAGAATTTAGTTTGCATTACATCAATGGAATTATTTAGCCAGAACTCAAAAGCATCAAATGTTTTGGAATTTAGAAAACTGTCACTACTGCCTGATTAAACATACTTTAACCTGTATCATTCTTTGTTCACAGACGGGCCGGATTGATAAAGCATATCCAACTGTTTGTGGGCACACAGGACCAGTGCTGGACATTGAATGGTGTCCACACAATGACCAGATTATTGCTAGCGGATCGGAGGATTGCTCAATTATGGTAAGTTATAGTTTTAGTGAATGATAGCCAGAGAAAAATATGCAATTACTTTAAACCTTCCTCTAGTTATTATATTTAATGCTTTCAAGAGATTATTACATTTTTATGCAAGGTGACTCCAATTTTTTTCCCCTGATTCATAATAGTTGAAGAAATGATCTTTGTGAAAGCTTTATTCTCCTAATGTATAATTTATTGATGACCTGAATAATAATATGCTCCTATCACAGCTATTAAAGAAAAACTTGAAGGTTTGAAGGAAGATGGTTGCATTATTGAACAATGAAGTGTAAGCATAGGAATTTTGAGGTTCAGTGGAGGAAGTAGGAAAAAATGTTAAGAAGGGAAACTAGCAAGTAACAAAAGGAGGTTCTTAAAAACCTGTGGGAACTAGAAGAATATAGAAAGGAAGTGATTAATAAAAATGAAAACACACACGAGTCTATAGAGGCTGAAATCTGGTGAAACACAATCTGCTGAAGGAAATCTGGATCAAGCAGGATCAGTGAAAGAACAAGAAAGAGTGCTGTTTTGAGCCAAACCTGTAAGAGTTGGGATGAATTATGGAGAATTGGGTAATGGAAGAAATTTTAAACATTTCTGGAAATAGTTGGGACTCAGAGTTGAGTATGAATGAGGATGGAAAAGAATTTCTTTCTTTTCTTCTTTCTTTGGCTTGGCTTCGCGGACAAAGATTTATGGAGGGGTATGTCCACGTCTGATGCAGGCTCGTTGGTGACTCACAAGTCCGATGTGGGACAGGCAGGCACGATTGCAGCGGTTGCAAGGGAAAATTGGTTGGTTGGGTTTGGGTGTTGGGTTTTTCCTCCTTTGTCTTTTGTCAGTGAGGTGGGCTCTGTGGTCTTCTTCAAAGGAGGTTGCTGCCCGCCAAACTGTGAGGTGCCAAGATGCACGGTTTGAGGCGATATCAGCCCACTGGTGGTGGTCAATGTGGCAGGCACCAAGAGATTTCTTTCAGCAGTCCTTGTACCTCTTCTTTGGTGCACCTCTGTCTCGGTGGCCAGTGGAGAGCTCGCCATAAAACACGATCTTGGGAAGGCGATGGTCCTCCATTCTGGAGACGTGACCCACCCAGCGCAGTTGGGTCTTCAGCAGCGTGGATTCGATGCTTGCGGATTCTGCCAGCTCAAGTACTTTGATGTTGGTGATGGTCATTCCAATGAATGTTGAGGATGGAGCGGAGACAGCGCTGATGGAAGCGTTCTAGGAGCCATAGGTGATGCTGGTAGAGGACCCATGATTCGGAGCCGAACAGGAGCATGGGTATGACAACGGCTCTGTACATGCTGATCTTTGTGTGTTTCTTCAGGTGATTGTTTTTCCAGACTCTTTTGTGTAGTCTTCCAAAGGCGCTATTTGCCTTGGCAAGTCTGTTGTCTATCTCTTTGTCGATCCTTGCATCAGATGAAATGGTGCAGCAGAGGTAGGTAAACTGGTTGACTGTTTTGAGTTCTGTGTGCCCGACGGAGATGTGGGAGGGCTGGTAGTCATGGTGGGGAGCTGGCTGATGGAGGACCTCAGTTTTCTTCAGGCTGACTTCCAGGCCAAACATTTTGGCAGTTTCCACAAAACAGGACGACATGCGCTGAAGAGCTGGCTCTGAATGGGCAACTAAAGAGGCATCGTCTGCAAAGAGCAGTTCACGGACAAGTTGCTCTTGTGTCTTTTAAGTACAACAAAATTGTACTTTATGTACCTTGAGAAAAATCTACTATTTACATTTTTTGAATATTTTATTTATTTTAAGAAAATAAAGTATGTCGGACTCAATTAATGTACCAATAATATATTGAATATAAAATCAAAGAAAAACTTTTTATGAAGTCAGAAAAAAAAGGAGAGTCCCTCTTCTCCCAACGTCCCCTCCCCAGATTTGAAAGAAATGGGGACAGACAGCAGGGAATGGAGGGAGATTTTTAAAAAAAAGAAAGAAAATAGAAAAGAAAAAGCAACAGGAGCAAGGTTTGACATCTCCGAGTCACATCATTTTAAAAGTATTAAATTTCTAATAGGTTGGCAAATTTTGACAAACATACTATATGTATTCCTAAGACTAATAAGTAAACTTCTCAAGGGGATACAACATTGCACTTCGATGTTCCAACATGTGAAGTAGGAATTTCTACATTACCGCAATACATTTCCTGGCTATTAACAACACAATTTTATTAAATTTAAATTTACTTTCGGAAAAGTTGACAACAATTCCGAGTCTAGAGGGAAGTTCACACCCTCAATTTTTATCCACACTTCTCCCACTTCTATCCAAAAGGGTCTTAATTTCGTGCATAACCAGCTGGAATGTAAAAAATCTTTTCCACACCTAAAACATCTGTTAGAAAATTCTGGTTTATTTTTGTATTTCATTTGAGATGTGTGATATAATTTAATAAAGCTGGCTTTATCTACATGAATCAAATCTGGTAAATATTTTGCTAGTCTATTAGCTAGAACTTTGGCAACAATTTTATAATTCACATTTAATAAAATAGATCAATAAGATCACACTTTTAATAGGTCCCTATCCTTCTTAGGAATAACTGTAATAAGTGCTCTTGAAAAGGAATCCGAAAAAGAACCAGTCTCCATCACCTGCTTCAAAACATCCATCAATATAGGAATTAATAAATCCTGAAATTCTGTATAAAATTCTGAAGTAAAACCATCCTCTCCTGGAGATTTTCCACCAGCCATTGACCATAATGCTTCCTTCACCTCCATAACAATAAAAAAAAGCATCTAAGTCTTTAATCTCTGCGACCCTTAAAGACGGTAAAGCCAATTAAGACAAAAAGGTATCGATTTTAGTATTCCAATGCTTCAGAAGTATACAATATATCATAAAATCAATGAAATTCATCATTAATTTCCTGAGGTTTATGTAATCAAGTCACATCTAATAGCATTTATTGTCCCAGAAGCCATAAAACTAATACTTCATGGGTTCTTTCACCCAACTCATAATAACATTGTTTAGTCCTTTGCAATAACTTTTCAAATTTATATGTTTGTAATGAATTATACCGCAATTTCAAGTTAAACAAACTTTTTTGTTTTCTGTAGCCTCCCTCTGTAATTCTTTTTCCAAAATCTCTATCTCTTTCACTAATTTATTAGTCTCAGCCAAATGTTTTTTTTAATTTTAGCTGTAAAACTAATAATCTGTCCCCTCAAATAAGCTTTCAAGACATCCCTCAAAACAAATTTACTATCAACCGAATCTACATTTATTTTTAAAAAGAACTGTATATAATCCATCATAATAAAGTCAGAATTTTTCAACAACATATTTAAATCTCCATCTATACAGATTCTCCATTATCTCAGAATTAGTACAAGTAATTAACAACAAAGAATGATCAGACAAAATCCTACTCTTGTATTCAGCTTTAAAAATTCTTCCTTGTAATTGTGTTGATGCTAAAAAAACAAATCTATTCTCGAGTAAGAATCATGCTGAGATGAGTAAAAAGAAAAGTCTTTCTCAGTTGCATTTAATTTCCTCCAAATCTCTACCAAATTCATTTCTTTCATTACTGTCATTAACTGTTTAGCCATTTTTGTTCTAACTACTGTTTTTGGGGATTTATCTAACAACAAAATCAGATGACAATAAAAATCACCTCCAACCAGTATTTTATCATATGCCTGGTTTAAATTAAAAAAGGAATCCACCATGAATTGCAGTCTTTATCAACTCCACAATAATCTTAATTCGGGTGAAGCATTTTAAATCAACTTGTTAGTGTTTAGATGCGCATAAATTTGGTACAGGAAATTTTGTTGAGATTTCACCAAAATTGCTTCTCCATGAAATGGAATCTGATTGTGATTTAGAGGACTACATTCTTTTGAGAGAATATGCTGAATGTTTATCTTTTCCAGTAACAAACTCAAAAAGTGTCATTAGGAATTTGAATGCTACATTAAATGGAAGAGATTTAATCAATACCTACATATTATTTTAATTCTTTGTGTACTTAAAAGTTATAAATTCGCTATAAATTTTTTTTCCTGGAGAAAACATGAAGCTGAGCAATTTTCTTTGTGTTTTCCAATGTGCTGTAGGTTGCAACATTATAGAACAAATGTAAAGGCCTTTAGAAAAGTAAGAAAGATTTCTAAACACAGTCTCAAAAATACAAAGTTATGCAAGAACTTGTGGCACAAATCAGTACAAAGGGGTATGATTTTGTGGCCATTTCAGAAATATGGGCACAGGGTGGAGAGGACTAGGAATTAAATATCTAAGGATATCAGGTAATGAGAAAGGACAGGCAGGAAGGTAAGGGTTGGAAGTAAATCACGAAATGAAGGACTCTAGCCCAAAATGTCAGCTATGTATTTTCACTTTTGCTACATCAAAGACACTTTGACCTGCAGAGCTTCTCCAGCATTTTGTTTTTATCTAGGAAGGCAAGGGTGGTGGATAGCACTCTTGTATAAGGATGATATCAGGGCAATAGTGAGAGATGATGTTAGATGGAAGGAGCAAAATGTTGAATCCATTTGGGCAGAGAATAGGAATAGTAAAGTTTAAAAAAAAAAATCACTGGTGCGAGTTGCCTATAGGCCACCAATAATTACATTATGGTGGCACAGGCAATAAACCAAAAAATATCAGACATGCAAGGATGGAACAGCAGTTATTGTTGGGGACTTTAACATGCACGTAGACTGGCTGAATCAGGCTGGTTGAGGCAACCTTGAGGAGAACTTCATACAGTGTATGCATGATGGCTTTCATGAACAGAATGTTACTAAACCTACAAGGGAAAATGCTATCTTCGATCTGGCCCTGTGCAAATCGATGGGTAAAATTAACAATCTTGTAGTTCATGTGATGAGTCATTCCAAGAGGATTCCTATGATTAACTTTCGCATAAAAGGGAGGATAGAATAGTTTCATCTAAAACCAGTGGGATGGCTGTGGAACAGTGGAAGACTTTCAAAGAGATTTTTCACTCTGCTCAACAGAAGGATATTCCAGTTAAAAGCAAGGGCAGGGATAACCAGTCCTGGATAAGTAAGGAAATAAAGGAAGGCATTAAACTAAAATCTCGTGCTTACAAAACCATTAGGAGCAGTGGGAAATAAGAAGTTTGGAAAAACTTTATTGCTCACTTCATGATTCTTTGTTGCTTTTTAAAGTGAGGGAAGGTAGATGATGAGAATGGGTTAACACAAAATATAAAAATAGGCAAGAAAAGATTTTATAATATAAAGTGCAAATGAGTGGCTAAAATGAAGGTTGAACCCTTGGAAGATGAGAAGGGGGAATTGATATTGGGTAATGAGGAAATAGCTGAGGGTTTCGATGACTATTTTATGTCAGCCTTCACAATGGAGGACATGTCGAACATGCCAAAGACAGATGTTATGGATGTGATGGGAAGTGAGTACCTTGATATAATAGTTATCACTGAAGAGCTGGTGCTCTGAAAACTTGAGGATCTGAAGATAGATAAATCTCCTGATCCTGATGGAATGCATCCAGGATACTGAAAGAAATGGTGGAAGTTTATAATAATTTACCAAAATTCTCTGGACTCTAGGCAGGTTGCAGTGGATTGGAAGATGGTGAATGTCACGCTTCAATTCACAGGATATAGGTCAATGGCAGGGAGCTATAGGCCAGTTAATTTAACAATGGTAGTTGAGAAAATGTTTGACGCTTTCATAAAAGATGAAATAACAAGGCATTTAGAGCAAAATGGATGCATCAAGCAGATACAGCGTGGATTTAGCAAAAACAAGTCCTGTTTGACAAATTTACAAGGGTTTATAATGAGTGTGGTAGATAGAGGGGAGTAGATAGACGTTGTATACCTGAATTTCCAAAAGGTATTCGATAAGGTGTCCCATAAAAGAATTGCAGAGAAGATATGGATGCTTGGAGCTTTGGGGGTGATGTACAGATACACAATCCTTTATCCAGACCCTTGGGGGACAGTGTGTTCCAAATTTCGGATTTTTCTGGATTTCAGAACAAAAGCCAGCTGCTGCAGATTTAAGCCCACCCAAATTGTGGTGCCATATCCACCTCCTTCCAGTTGCACTGGCGTCTCTCTCTCTCTCTCCCTCCCCACCTGCCCGAGTCGCGCTGCCGTCTCTCTTCTTCCCCCCCCTGCATAAACCTAGTTGCACTTCTCTCTCTATCTCTCCCCCCCCAACCCCCCACCCTCCACTGAAACAGGCAGATTTTGGAATTTTCCGAATAAAGGATTGTGTACTTGTATTAGCATGGATAGAAGACTGGTTAACCAATAGAGACCAGAGAGTTGGAGCACGTGCTTTTCTGGTTGGCAATCAGTGCTGAGCGGAGTGCCACAGGGGCCGGTGCAGGGCCCACAATATACATTAATGATCTAGGAGAGGGGGTGGAATGTGGTATATCTAAATTTGCTGATAAACACTAAATTGAGTGGAAAACCAAATTGTGCAGAGGATATGGGGAGTTGGCAGATGGAGTTCAATGTTGGCAAATGTGAAGTTATCCACTTTTGAAGGAAAAATGGAATATCAGAATATTATTTAAATGGCAAGCGAATGCAGCATGCTGGTGTGCAGAAGGACTTGGGAGTGTGTGTGCACGAATCACAAAAGGTTGGTTTGCTGATGAAGCAGGCTATAAAGAAGGCAAATGGAATATTGGCCTTCATTGCTAGAGGGATGGAATTTAAGAGCAGGAAGGTTATGCTGCAACTGTGCAAGGTCCTGGTGAGACCGCACCTGGAGTACTGCATGCAGTTCTGGTCTCCTTATTTGAGGAAGGATGTACTTGCTTTGGAGACGGTGCTGAGGAGATGAATGGGTAAGCCTTTGAGGAGAGATTGAGCCTTCTTGCTAGAATTTTAGAACAAGAGGGCATCTTATGGAAATGTATGAAATTATGAAAGGCATAGATAAGATGGAGGTAGGTAAGTTGTCTCCATTGGTTGGGGAGACCAGAACTAGGGGACATAGCTTCAAGATAGTAGATTTAGGATGGAGATGAGGAGGAACTAGTTTTCCCAAAGGATGGAGAATCTGTGAAATTCGCTGCTCATTGAAGCAGTAGAGGCTACTTCAGTAAATATATTTAAGACAAAGTTGGATTGATTTTTTACATAGGAAGGGAATTAGGAATATGGGGGGGGGAGGCAGTTAGGTGGAGGTGAGCCTATCATCAGATCAGCCATGATCTCATTGAATGTCGGAGCAGCTTTGATGGGCCGGATGGCCTATTCCTACTCTTTGATGTGTCCATCAAAAATCCAGCAGCATATCAACTTCACTATCAGAGGAGAGAACACCCTGGATCTGTTGTACATCAGTATCCCTGGTGCATACAAGGCTGCTCCTCACCTCCACATTGGTTGCTTGGATCACGTCTGTCCTGCTAACCCTGCTGTACAGACTGTTGGCAAAACAAACTAGGCCAGTTTGCAGGGAGAACAGGACATGGGTGGGGTGGTGGAGAGGTCACAACAATGCTTGGAGACCACAGACTGGAGCTATTTTCAGGGAGGTGGCCATCTACAATGGCCATGTAAACATCGATAAGTACATGAGTTCAGAGATTGGTTACCTCAACAAATGTGTTGAGGTGTCTCTGAGATCAAATGCTGCGCAAACAGGGCTAACCAGAAACCATGGTTGAATGCAGACGTCCATCCCTTCTCAAAGCTTGTGAAGCTGCCTTCAGGCAGGGACAAGATGGCACTAAGGTCAACCAGGGCAGAACTCTTCTGTGCAAACCGGAAGGCAAAGTGTAGGTATGCAGAGGATCCACAGACAGTTGTGTGACATGGGTAACACAAGGCTCATGTGGCAAGGGATCAACACTATAACAGATCATAGTCAACCTTGTGAGCTAAAGATAATGATACATTCCTTTAAAAGATAGACTGAACATCTATGCACAGTTTGATGAGCGGAACAGGGTGACGCTGAAGAAAGCTTTGCATCTCCCTGGTGAATGAGCTCCCTATATAGCCGTGACGGAGATGAAATCACACAAGACAGCGGAACCAGACAACATAGCAGGTTGGGTTCTGAAGGACTGTGCAGACCAATTGACAGAAGTCTTCAGACATCAACACCCCCCCCCCCTGCCGTTTTCATGACAGCAACCTTCATTCCGATATCCAAGAGGGTGACAGTAACAGGCCTCAATGACTTCTACCCTGTGGCACTGACTATGATTAAGCAATGATGAGTCACACTCCAGAGAAGAGGTAAAAAATCTTGTGATATGGTGTGAGAGTAACACCTGAGTTTCACCAGATGAAAGAGATGAGTGTGGACTTCAGGAGGACCAGCAATAACCACTGTCACTTATCTAGTGATGTACTCGTGTATACACGTCTCCTCACTTTTCAGGAAGGTGCAACAGTGACTACACTTCATGAGAAAACAAGCTGGCACAGTTACCAAGCCACCATCCTGTCAACCTTCTACAAGAGCTCTATCGAGAGGTCAGTCCATAGACCAGAAGTGTGGCAGAGAGTATCCCTGGGGTCTCTCTCCCTCCCCCCCCCCCCCCACCCCATCATCAATATGATTTACCAGGATCGTTGTCTGAAGAGAGATTGCAAAATTGTTGAGGACCCCTTCCACCCTGCACACAGCGTCTTTCAGCTCTTGATATTGGGAAAGAGACACAGGAGTATTAGAGACAGCACCAGTAGGCTGAGAAACCGTTTCTTCCAATGGGCAGTGAGAATGCTGAATGGCCAAAAACTGCTCACATTGACCAACCACGGCACTCAGTTGAACAAAACAATATTTATCTATTTATGTGAATATATGTCCTGCATATATATTGTTTATCTATATGCATGTTGTGACTGGTTGTGTGTCGGCATGTTTTGCATCAAGTACTGGAGAAGGCTGCAGCATCGGATGTACTTGTGCAATCATTGAATCATGAACGAAAAGTACATTCATTTCTGAGCAAATGTAGATTGGGTATCAGGAAATTAAATAGGGAAGTCTGAACTGTTTGAGAATGTGGAATTTCATCTCCCAAAAGATGGATGAGTAGAATATGTACATTTAGGGAGAGACTGGATAACAATTTGAGTAAAAAGGAAATAAATGTTCATAGGCCATTAACTCAGCTGCATATCCTGCACATCTGCCTTTACGCCTTCCACCCAAGACGCAAGAAGGACAATATTGCCCTTTGTACTTATCTATCACCCCCATCACCCTCTGCATCCGACATATTACCCTTTGCAATTTCTGCCACCTACAATTGGAGCCCTCCAGCAGACACACCTTCTCCTCTTCAATTTCTGTAGAGACTGCTCCAACCACAACTCACTCATCCTGTCCCAGGAATTGCCCTCTCAGACCTACCCTGTGATTGCAAGAAATGCCCTACTTGCGCCCACACCTCTTCCCTCACTACCATTTGCGCCCCAAAAAGGTCTTCCAAAGGAAGCAACCCGTGTATTTGCAGGAGTCGTCTACTGATTCCGGTGCCCCCGCTGTGCCTTCTCTACATCAACCAAACTGGATGCAAACTGGGAAATAATTTCATTGAGCACTTTTGATTTGTTGCTCCAACAACGAAGTCCTCCCAGTGGCAAACCATTTTGATTCCCACGCTAAGTGTCTATCCACAGCCACATGCACTGGCAAACTGAGGAGGAGCAACACCTTGTATTCTGTCCTGGCTATCTCCAACCAAACAGCATTAACATCGCCTCCAATTCAGTTAACCCCCTCCCCTGGTTTCTCTCTTTTTCTTTCCCTCCTTTTTCTTTCCCTCAGTCTTGTTTCTTACTCACCTCTTCCTTTTATCTACAGTCACCCCTCTCACGTCTTACTTTTTTAGCCTGTGCTCCTATCCCTTCCCCTTCCTACTTACCCGATTGATTTTTTTTACCCCCCCCCCCCCTTTTAAATTCAGGCACCTGCCTGCTTCTGCTTCAGAGCCCTGGCCTGAAATGTTGGTTTCTCATATGGATGCTGTGTGACTTGCTGAGTTTCTCCACCATGTTTGTGTTTTGTATTTGGGTAGCACGGGCTGGAAGAGCCTTTTACCATCTCTTCTCCAAGTTAAATTTCCTTTATACTCTGCTGTCACTTCAATTAATTTTTATTGTCTGGTTTTGCTGTCATTTGTCGAGCCTTGCAAAATTTGCTGTTATATTTCTGGACCTTCCATTAAGTGGTTTGTGAAAGATGAATTTAGTATCTCTGATTTTTGTTAATGTTTTTCCCCAAAAGAATGTTTTACAGTCATGGCCTGCCATTGCATGTTTTTTGAAAATTCATTTTCCTCAAAGTAAATTTTTGATGATTTGGGGGTTAATCATGACCAAAACTTCACATACAGTTACTTGAGCTATCTTCTCACATGGTTATAGTCTCCTAAATCTGATTCGCTAACTCTCTCAGGCTAGTTACAGCTTTAACTTCTGACTTGCACAAGCTTTTTTTTCTGTGTCTAGACACTGAACAGACTTTCCTTGTCGAAACCCCAGATTATGATGATCCGGAATCTGTTTCCTATTGTATTAGCAGCTGGTTTCATCACTGTTCAAGAATTTCAGTTTTTTAAATGGTAACATATGTTTGTAGTTTGTGTTCATTACATAACCGTTACAATTTAGATTTGCAACCCCTTAATTTCAATTCTAAAATTTTGATGGTTCTTGGCCTAAAATCCTTTTGAAAATTCAAAAGCAAGGATTGACTGAAATGTTTTTTTGTTTAGGTGTTTGCCTTTTAAAATAATAATTTGTGTATTTTTTAAATGGTGATTTGAACACTTTGAATTTTTAAACCCCCCACCCTGCTGTGAGTAGATTGAACTACTAATGTGTGCCATTTAGTGAGTTGACTGTGAAATTATTTTAAACCTGAAGACCATCAGGATGCTTGGACAACCTTTTGGGCAGGGAATGGTTCATTCTGGCTTTGTGAGGCATCCTGCAGAAACTTCTGTGATTAGTTTTGGACAATCATTGAAAACTCTGACAGAAAAAGAGTAATCTGTTTGCAACGGCTTGCTTTTACCGGAGGATTCAATGCAGGGGTGATTAAAAACAGGAGTGTCATTCACTCCTGATCCTGTGAGTCCTTTGTGTGGTATCGAGTAAGCAGTTTCACATACTCACTTGGTTCCTTGGCATATTTGTTGGGATACAAAGCCCAGCATTATTCTTTGTGAATCTATTGTTTTCAGCTCTCTTCACCCACCCATTCATTTTTTGACTCTGGTGCCCTTCGGTCCTTTTGTACAAATGTTTATGCAGATTTGAGTAAGAGATCACATTGAGCACCTGGAGCAATGTAGGGAACTAATTTGGTGCTTATCAACAGAAACAATCGCTTTTGAGCTGATGGTATATTCATCGCATGAGGCCAAGGTGATTTTTGCTTGGACTGGTTTGGAACATCAAGATCTCTTGCATCTGCACTTCATGGTGTTTGTAAATTAGTAAGAATGTTGAACTTTCATGGCTCTGAAATTCATCTCCCATGTACAGTGTGTAACTGATGGTTTTGCTGGACTACCCTCTGCTGTTGGAAGCCATTATTGCAAGTTGCAACACTTGAAATGTTTGTTACATTCAGATTTATTGTAAGAGTACATGTATGAGATCACGTACAACTCTTCAGATTTTTTTTCTGTGGGTGAAGCAGAATCACCACTTTTGGGTAGTGCACAAAAAAAACTGCACAACATGCACATGTAGGCAAATAACTGTAAACAAATAACAAATGTAAACAAACTAATACAAGGAGAATAAAAAATGTATTTAATTTTGGAGGTAACAGGCCCTTCCAGACCACAAGCTTGTGCCACCCAAATACACTCATGTGACCAATTATCCTACTAATTCCATACGTCTTTGGAATGTAGAGGCAACAGGGGCACCCAAAGGAAACTCGTGCAGACACTGGGAGAACATACAAACTCTTTGTGGACAACACTAAATTCGAACCTGGTTTGCTGATGCTATAATAACGTCGGGCTAATCAGTTCACTAACTGTTACATATTCCAGTATATCTGTTTATCTAATTATTTTCATCAGTTGGCCCACTCTATCTGACCCCTTTGGTTTTCCTTGCTTCTCTCTTCCATCTGCCATCTACTGCTCCATCCATCAGGTTTCACCTCTACCTGGTTAACCTATCCCACCCACCCTGTCCTCTTCTACATGTAACCACTCAACAAAGGGTTTCAGTTCATGACATCAACCATTATTTCTCCTCCAGTCCTGCTTGACCCTCTTGAGTTCCTCCAGCAGATTGTGCTTAGCTTCCCACATCTAGCAGTGTTCTCGACCAGAATCTGTTAATGAGGCATACTAAGGAAGAAGTGCTACATTTTAGATAAGATATTTGTGAAGTCTTCAATTTTTCCCTTATACCATTATCCTTGACTGCTGTGTCCTTCTCTTAAGATTGGATGTTCTTAATGGTGTTCTCATCCATTAACAATTGCAGAATTACAAAAGAGTATCATCGTGGAAGGTACCCATCTGGCCCATTGTGTTTTGCCTTCCTCTTCAAGAGTGAACCACCTAGTCTGATTCCCTTGCATCCTACCCACTCCCCTTGCAAATTCTTTCCTTTCACGTCCTCATCCATATTTTGAAATGATGGAAATTATTCTTTTATACGAGTTCCTGGAATAATTCCTTGAATCCCATTCCCAACTCATTTCACTGCTGTATTATTCTTTTGTGTCCATCAAGTCTACCTTCAATCTTCCACTCTTTACCTTCAGTTAGAAATTTACAGTAACCAATTAAACCTATCCATTTGGCATGTGGTTGAAATGCAAGGAAACTGGAGAACCTGGGGAAGGAGTGGGAGAAATCCATTTAGTTACAGGGAGAAGATGCCCACTCCACTGAGAGCACAGCACGCAAGGTCACGATTTAAGTCTTACCACTGGTGCTGTGAAATTGCACCGTTGTGATGTATTTTCCATTTCAATCAGTCTGTTTATATCTTCTTAAAGGCTACAATTGAATTAGTTTCCTTGGCTGTTAACCCTGTCAATGCATTCCGGATTCTATCCATTAACAAAGAAAAAATAATAATTTTTTTTCTAATCCCTTGTTTATTTCATGCTTTCCTGTCAATGCATACAATTTTCAACATTTTGTTCCTCGGAGAACAATCCTGGTTTCTCCAGTCCATTGACAAGTCCTTCTTCCCTGAAACTATTTAAGTAATTCTCTGCAAAATTCTCTCTCAAGCCTTAGCATCTTTCCTCAGTTTGGACAGCTGTTGCCCAATCATGTTTTCTGGAAGTTCCCAACTTCTTTGCTCTTGTACGGTCTATCTCTCTATTGATAAAGCATTTAATGCTGTATTCTCTTTTTAACTTTCTCAACCTGCCATGCCATCTCCAATCAATGTGCACAACTATCCCAGATTTGTGTACTGTACCCCCAATTATATTGCCATCTCCTTATTCCGATTAAAATTTAACACTTTTCAGCATTAAATTTCATTTGCTGTCTGCTCATTCCATCTGGTCCACATGTCATTAAAGTCTATTGCTGACGATCCTCACAGTTCATTCTGGCTCCTAATTTTGCACCATCTACAAATTTGGAATTTATCCAGTGCACCCCAGTCAAGTCAAAGCCATGGTCCAAGTACTGACTCCTTGGGCTCTTCACATGCCCTGCACCCTTTCTTGCACAACACAAAAATGGGTGTGAAGTTGAGGGTGGACTGGATAAAGATCAAAAGATAAATAAGGAAGAACAAATTGGAGTACTGGGAAGTTGGCCATAAATATGAAACTGGTGATTAAGAGTGAAGAACAAGTACCACTTCCCTTATTCAAACTGGGAGAGAGACAGAAATCCAGATATGACAGACCTGTAAGCTATATAGGAAATGTTAAAAGCTAATCTCCATGATGTTATTGCAAGGCTATGTTGATGGACAGGGTAATCAAGCAAACTTGATCATGTTTGAGCAATTTTTTGAAGGTTTTTGTAAGAAGTATGTGACAATAAATTTTGTGAATAAAGAGGAACCTATTAAACTATTTTTCCAATAAGATGGTGGTGTTAAAAGTTATTGCACAAAGTAAAGCCTGAGGTTGGAAATAATATAGGTGTGGAGTGAAGACTGGTTGGCTGACAAGAAATGGTAAGCATAAATGGGCCACAGATATCAGCACAAGGCCCTTGTTTTTTTTAAAAGTTTGTGATTAACTTGGATTAAAGCCACTTAAGGTTGCTGAATTTGCAAATGACAGAAAAAGGCTGATGGGAAAGTAAACTTTGAAGAAGTGCTCCAAGGAAACTGCTAAGGCAGACAGATGGTTCAAATGAGAGGACAAAGGAAAAATAAGTATTATGTAAACAGGGAGCTCAGAGCTGCAGGAAGATCTTTGTGTCATGGTCCAGGATTTGCTAAACGATGTAGTAGTGAAGAACCATGAAGTGGAGTAAAGAGGACAGTAAAGGGCTACCAAAAAAATCAGCACAGAATTTTTAAAAACACTGTCAAAGTTTTTAGAATTGTATAAAGCACAAAAGGGTGGTGAAAGTGAGGGTTGGTCCCTTGGAAGATGAGAAGGGGAATTGATACTGGATGGTGAGAAGGCTGAGGGTTTCAATAACTATTTTGTGTCGGTCTTCATGGTTGAGGGCTTGTTGAACAAGCCAAAGGCAGATGTTATGGGAGATGAGGACTTGGATGTAATAGCTATCACGAAAGAGGTAACATTAAAAAAAAATCGAGGGTCTAAAGTTCTGTCCCCTGATCCTGCTGGAATGCACCCCAGGAGACTGAAAGAAACAGCACAAGTCGAGGATTTGGTGATAATTTATCAAAATTCTCTTGGACTTTGGACAGGTCCCGATGGATTGGAAGGGCATCCTTTTGCGATTCAAAAAAGGATATAAACCAGTTAGTTTAACATCTGTAGTTTGGAAAATGCTTAAAGTTACCATTAAAGAAGAAATAGTGAGGAATCTGGATTGAAATGGATTCAGCAAAGGGAGATCCTGTTTGACAAACTTACTGGAAGTCTTTGAGGATATAATGAGCATAGAAGGTTGAGAGGAGCATATGCTGATTATCTGGATTTCCAGATGACATTTGATAAGGTGCTGCAATCAGACGTGTACAGAGGCTAAGGATGCATAAAGTTGAGAGTGATGTATTAGCATTAGTATTAGCGAGTTGGGCTACATGGGAGTATTTCTCAATGGTGTTCTGCAGAAGTTGGTACTGGGCCTGCAACTGTTCACGATGCACATTAACAATCTGGAAGAGGGGACAGAGCGTTGTGTATTTAAGTTTGCTGATGCCACTAAATTGGGTGGAAAAGCAAATTATGCAGAGGATACGGAGAGTCTGCAGAGAGCTAGATAGGTTAAGAGAGTGGGCAAGGGTCTAGCAGATGGCTAACCTCATATTTGCCAACATTATATTCCACTGTGGAAGGAAAAATGGAAGATCAGTGTATTATTTAAATGCCAAGTGATTGCAGCATGCTGCCATGCAGAAGAACTTGGGACTGTATGTGCCCGGCTATCAAGAAGGCAAATGGAATTTGGCCTCCATTGCTAGAGGGATGCAATTTAGGAGCAGGAAGGTTATTGCTGCAAGGTACTGGTGAGGCTGTATCTGGAGTACTGCGGGCTGCTGTCTCCTTACTTGAGGAAAGATGTAATGGTTGTGGAGATGGTGCAGTGGAGGTTTATCAGGTTGATTGCAGAGATGGGGGGGTGGAATTAAATTATGAGGAGAAATTGAGTCTTCTGGGACTGTACTCACTAGAATATAGAAGAATGAGAGATGTTTTAGAAACATACAAAATTTTTGAAGACATAGTTAAGATAGAGGTAGGTAGGTTTCCATTGGTGTGGAGACCACAACTGGGGGGACATTTGGGGTGGGGGGGTGGAGAAGCAGGTAGGGGGAGATGAGCCTTGATCTTATTGAATGGCGGAATAGGCTTTAAGGCTGAACACCTGCTCTTATTTCATATGTTCTTGTGATGTCAATATGTTGATATTACAAGTGGGAAAGCTAACAGAGCTGCTGCTGTTTGTTGCAAAGGAGCTGATTGCAGAAGTAGAGGTTATGTTTCAGTTATATAGGGCATTTGTGACATCACATCTTGAATTGAGCATGCAGAAGTGTTCTTACGATTTTAATGGATTGGAAACCATCCAAATTTGCTTGGCTGGTATCTGGAACATATGACTTCTTTGAAGGAACAGTTAGGTTGAGCTTGCATCAGTGAAAAGGGATTTGATTGAAATGTACATTGTGTGGATTTACAGGGAATGTTTCTTCGTGTAGAAGCATCAAGAAGGAGACATGGCTTTTTATTTTTAAAAAACATTGATTTAAAACTTTTTGAGTGTTGAGTCTTTGGAATCTCTTCAAAGGATGATGGAAACAGAATTTTTGAATATTTTTTCTTTTTCAGTATTTTTATTAATCATATAAGTAAACAATACATGAGGAGAATAGAATGTAGAATCGAATAGTAAAAACAGACCTCAATATATTACAACGTATAATACAACATGTAACATTATAACCAATTGAATAATATTATCTCTTTCTCTTCAATTTGGAATATAACCTACCAAAATAAGCAAAAATAAATCAGCAAAAAAAAAAAGGCTGGGCAGCCTAAACTGAGATCAATACAAACACTTTATCTGGTCCTTCCCAATAATTTTTTAAAAATCAGAAATCGTAAACAGTCTGGAAGGTAAAATTAAAATACAGATGAACTCTTACGAAAATAATTTATAAAAGGACACCAATTCTCTTCAAACTTAATGGAGGTATCAAAAGTACAACTTCTCATTTTTTTTTTCTAATCTTAAACATGACATGAGAAAACCATTGCATCAAAGATAAATTAGGATCTTTTCATTTAAATAAAATGGCTCTTCTGGCCAACAGTGCAATAAAGGCTACAACCCGATGAGCAGAAGTGGGAACTCAATCCATCTTTAGAACTTCTTTTCTTTGGCTTGGCTTCGCGGACGAAGATTTATGGAGGGGGTAAAAGTCCACGTCAGCTGCAGGCTCGATTGTGGCTGACAAGTCCGATGCGGGACAGGCAGACACGGTTGCAGGGGAAAATTGGTTGGTTGGGGTTGGGTGTTGGGTTTTTCCTCCTTTGTCTTTTGTCAGTGAGGTGGGCTCTGCGGTCTTCTTCAAAGGAGGTTGCTGCCCGCCGAACTGTGAGGCGCCAAGATATACGGTTTGAGGCGATATCAGCCCACTGGCGGTGGTCAATGTGGCAGACACCAAGAGATTTCTTTAGGCAGTCCTTGTACCTCTTCTTTGGTGCACCTCTGTCACGGTGGCCAGTGGAGAGCTTGCCATATAACACGATCTTGGGAAGGCGATGGTCCTCCATTCTGGAGACGTGACCCACCCAGCGCAGCTGGATCTTCAGCAGCGTGGACTCGATGCTGTCGGCCTCTGCCATCTCGAGTACTTCGATGTTAGGGATGAAGTCGCTCCAATTAATTTTGAGGATGGAGCGGAGACGAAGCTGGTGGAAGCGTTCTAGGAGCCGTAGGTGATGCCGGTAGAGGACCCATGATTCGGAGCCGAACAGGAGTATGGGTATGACAACGGCTCTGTATACGCTAATCTTTGTGAGGTTTTTCAGTAGGTTGTTTTTCCAGACTCTTTTGTGTAGTCTTCCAAAGGCGCTATTTGCCTTGGAGAGTCTGTTGCCTATCTCGTTGTCGATCCTTGCATCTGATGAAATGGTGCAGCTGAGATAGGTAAACTGGTTGACCATTTTGAGTTTTGTGTGCCCGATGGAGATGTGGGGGGGCTGTTAGTCATGGTGGGGAGCTGGCTGATGGAGGACCTCCGTTTTCTTCAGGCTGACTTCCAGGCCAAACATTTTGGCAGTTTCCGCAAAACAGGACGTCAAGCGCTGAAGAGCAGCAGGTATGGATGGAATCCCCCCAGAGGTCTGGAAGGCTGGCGGCAAAACTCTGCATGTCAAACTGCATGAGTTTTTCAAGCTTTGTTGGGACCAAGGAAAACTGCCTCAGGACCTTCGTGATGCCATCATCATCACCCTGTACAAAAACAAAGGCGAGAAATCAGACTGCTCAAACTACAGGGGAATCATGCTGCTCTCCATTGCAGGCAAAATATTCGCTAGGATTCTCCTAAATAGAATAATACCTAGTGTCGCCGAGAATATTCTCCCAGAATCACAGTGTGGCTTTCGCGCAAAGAGAGGAACTACTGACATGGTCTTTGCCCTCAGACAGCTCCAAGAAAAGTGCAGAGAACAAAACAAAGGACTCTACATCACCTTTGTTGACCTCACCAAAGCCTTCGACACCGTGAGCAGGAAAGGGCTTTGGCAAATACTAGAGCGCATCGGATGCCCCCCAAAGTTCCTCAACATGATTATCCAACTGCACGAAAACCAACAAGGTCGGGTCAGATACAGCAATGAGCTCTCTGAACCCTTCTCCATTAATAATGGCGTGAAGCAAGGCTGTATTCTCGCACCAACCCTCTTTTCAGTCTTCTTCAGCATGATGCTGAACCAAGCCATGAAAGACCTCAACAATGAAGACGCTGTTTACATCCGGTTCTGCACGGATGGCAGTCTCTTCAATCTGAGGCCCCTGCAAGCTCACACCAAGACACAAGAGAAACTTGTCTGTGAACTACTACTATCTTTAGAACTATAATTCCAAAAATAGCAGTCAATGGATTAGGTTGCAATATAATGCCCAGTATAATTCACTAAGTTTTGAAAATATCAGAACAATACCTCTCCAATGCAGAGCAAGACCAAAACATGTGCATTAGTGTGGCCACTTGTGTTCTACATCTATCACACATAGGACTAACATTAGGAAAGATGTGGGCCAATTTATCTTTCAACATAAGAACCCAATGTACCTCTTTAAACTGAATCGATGCATGTCGAGGACATAATGAAGATGACCAAGGAAGTTGTGGGAATGTGGTTACAGTCAGATCAAAAATAGTCATGATGGTGGAGCAGTGTTGAGGTCAGTTGGCATACTCATGATTTGTTTGTCTAATGGTCGACCTTCACTTCCAAGCCAATTTTCTGTCCATATTGTTTCACTGGTGATTATGTACTTTCCATGTCAACATACACCAGCATGCATCAAGACCTCGTGAACATTCCAAGCCAGAACTAATGTTTACTTTGTCATTATCTGCCAATTCTTTTATCTCCAATGAGAGAGAACCATCCCGCCTTCATTGAGGATCTCCAGCCAACATTCTGGAGGGCACCACTCACTAGGTGTTCAGCAAAGGGATCTCCAGGAATGCTGTGGCCTTTGCCACTGGTCTGCAGTGAGTGACTCACCTTGAGACTCCTCAGTCCTCCAGAAGACACTTGTATGGAAATTTCTGGAATGATTTTGGTCTGGATTACTGCATTTCAAAACTTGTTAACCACAAAATTATCACTTAACCTACTGACCCAAACCTGTGGCTAGAGTATGTTTGCACCAACTTGATAATTTTTATGTTCCTTGTATTTATTCTCAAGCATTTTGAGGGTACTCTGATCCTTTTTTGTGATCCATTTTAATATTCAATTTATCTCTTCTCGATAGATTTGGCAGATCCCAGAGAATGGACTAACAGCTCCGATCACAGATCCTGTTGTCATCTTGGAGGGACACTCCAAGAGAGTTGGGATTGTGTCCTGGCATCCAACAGCGCGCAATGTTCTCCTCAGTGCAGGTGAGATGACAGACCCTATCGTTGGGTTGAGGTAATCGAGCATGAAAAATTCAAGCAAAGTTCTGGATCTTGTCGGGTATCTCTAGAAATGGGACTAGTTTCATGTATTCCAGCCTACCTAACCACCCCAACCCTACCACCAAACCTTGCACTGAATTCCAACTTGAAAGTGGGAGTGTTTTAATTCTGATGATTTGTAGCCTTTTTATTTCAGAATACTTTAAAGTAACCATGTGTTTAAAGCATTGAGCTTAATAGTCTTTTGATCCTGGTCATTTCTGTCACTAATCTCAGCGAATAACAAAACGATGTTTCAGAACATTGTTCACTATAACTACCAGCTCCCTTTCAAATGTTTCTGAGCATTTCAGCACAGTTTCTGTACTTTTGGATAAAAATCTTCACTAATCTCTGGGTTGAATCCATGCATTACATCAGCCCAGAGTGTAATATAGTGACTTTTGTTTCAGTTTTCAAGCACTTAGTTGCTCAAAAAGACCCTTGTAACAGTTTGTTCTCTTTGACAAGTGAAAATCTCATTATATTATTACCTTCTCTTTCCAATCTAAATTATTTTTTCTAATAGTTGAGTTCATAGTAATCGAGATTTTCTTTGAACAAAAAAGTGATATTGGATATGAGCAAAACCTCAAGTCGTTGGAAATTTAATTTTAATAAAGGGCAGCACAGTTAGCGTAGCAGATAACATAACACCTCTACAGCACTGGTGAATGGGGCCAGGGTTCCAATCCCGTGCTGTCTCAGGAGTTTGTACCTTCTCCCCATGTCTGCGTGGGTTTTCCTAGGTGCTCTAATTTCCTCCCACCCTACAAAACCGAGCAGGCGGGGGTTGTAGTGAATTGGGTGGCACATGTTCATGGGTCGAAAGGGCCTGTTATAGTACTGTATGTCTACATTTAAATTTAATTGAGACAGCCATAATTTCACAAAAAAACTTGGTCATGATGTGAGATGCTTTACTTCCGAATTCTATTGGAAGTCCAGGAATTGATAAGTAACTTCCCTAGTCCAGCTTTCTTTCCAAAATTAAGATTGTGATGTGCTGTGGGGGCCACACAGTAGAATCCCCATTATCCGGAATTCAATCAAACGGAAACTCAAACAGCCAGCAAAAATTACCCAGAGGAAATGAATAACATTTCAAATCAATAAGGTTGGGCGGATGCTGACTTCGTTGGACACGCACAGGTTTGCCCTGCTGAACTCGCAATGTCCCTCAATGCACGTGGATTCTTTTCACCATAGCCACTTGCGAGGAAGCGAGTCGGGTTGATATTCTGAGGAAGGAGCGTCGAGCAGCTGACCAGGACATTTGGGTGGAGGTGAGTCAGATTGTCAGCACGAGGAAGGTGCGCTGAGGGCCTGACTGGAACACTTGTGTGGAGGTGAGTCAGGTTATGAGCGCGAGGAAGGTAGAAGAGTATACCTAGGGCCTGACCAGGATACTTGACTCGGAGCCAGCGGAAATGCTGTGCCCAGGATGAAGAGCCAGTTGTTGCTGCTAGGGTAACTCTCCCAAGGTGTCTTTCTATCCCTGCCCGGTAAGAGTCTTTATTAGTACAGGTATACAATCTTTTATCTGGACATCAAAAATCTGGAAAATTCCAAAAACTGGCATTTTTTTTCTGGTGCTGGGAGGGATAAACGGCAGTGTGACTCGGGTGGGCAAGGGGGGAGAGAGACAGTAGTGTGACTCGGGTGGGTGGGGGGAGGAGAGAGAGAGAGAGAGACGGCAGCGTGACTGGAAGGGGGTGGATACGGCAGCACAATTCGGGTGGATTTAAATCTGGGACAGCTGGCTCCTGTTATGAAATCTGGAAAAATCCGAAATTCAGAACACACTGTATACCCACCCCTCCCCCCCCCCCCAAAAGGGTTCCGGATAAAGGATTGTGTACCTGTATTAGTAAAGCTTTGTCTGTTAACTTGGGGGAGGGTTGAAGTGCCAGTTGATGAAGTAGACGGATGATGTGGTCAAACAATAATCATGGCTTTTATTAGCAGAAGCTCATGGTACAATAATGAAAGACAATAGGTGCATACACAGTTATACCCAAGGGGAGTGTCCTTAACAGTAGAGATAATGCACAGCCAATGTTAGTACAGCAAGGCTCACCAGAGGGGAGACAGGCAGCTTGGCAGACATTCACCACAGTCTTCCCCCTGGCAGAAGAAGGGTTAAAATCAAAAGGACAGCTGCTCGGAAAGACTGAAGCAAATGATACATGGATACCATGTTTGACATTGAGAATACTCAATTGAAACAGCCAAAATATGCCAGTATCTAGCAAGCAATCGAAATATAATGAGATGTTTTATGAATATGTCAGCCTATCAGGTTGTTTACGAATTCTGGTGCTTCTTCTCAAAACAGGTGGCTCCTTTGCAACTTTGGGAACTGGTACAGTTCCTGGGTCTGCAGTGTGGGAAGGACTGACTTCTGGACCCGCTCCAGAATCGCCAGCGTGAGGCAGTGGAGCCTCAGCATGGCCATCTGAAAGCTTACTGGGGGTTACAGGCTGGGGCGGGTGAGCCCAATCTCTCAGGCTCACTCTTGAGTAGGAGTGTGAGGAAGGGGCAAACCAGGCAAAGCCAGATCTCTTAGGGATACAGTGTCAGTACTCTCGCCTGTGAATTTAACATGAGCATAGTTGGGTTTGGTATGCAGTAGCTGAACTGGTTGGACTAGGGGGTCTGTTTTGTGCACACGAGCATGGCTCTTCAGCAGCACGATTCCAGGCTCAGATAAACAGGCTGGCCAGTCCATCACAGTTCCTGATTTCCCAGGAAAGCCAAACGTACGTACATGAGGTGTTTGATTTGTTGTACACAATAATGACCGAATAGAATCTACAGGCAGCTCCTGCCACCGGGTAACGGGGTAACCATGTGCTTTTAAAGCAAGATTAACTGTCTTCCAGACTGTAGCATTAGCCCTTTCGACCTGCCCATTGCCCTGCGGGTTGTTGCTCGTGGTATGGCTGGTGGCAATCCCCTTCCATGGCAGGGCTCGCCACAGTACGGCGTTCATGAATACTGAGCCTCTATCGGTATGAATGTAATTGGGAAACCAAAAATGATGAAAATTCTGTCAAGTGACTTAATGACAAACGCTGACAAGACGTCAGGGCAGGGTATCACAAAGGGAAACCTGGAATATTCGTCAATTGTAGTAAGGAAATATAAATTTTTGTTGTTGGAAGGTAACGGTCCTTTAAAATCTACGCTAATCCTCTCAAAAGGTTGGGTTGCCTTGATGAGAGTGGCCTCTGGAGCTTTGAAGTATTGCGGTTTGCATTCTGCGCAAACGGGACAGCTTCCAGTCAGTTTCCTGACTTCTTCCAGAGAGTAAGGAAGGTTGTTAGTCCTTATGTAGTGGAAGAATCTCGTGACTCCTGAGTGGCAGTCTGCTATGGATCTCTTTTAGCCCCTCCAGCTGAGCGCCAGCAGCAGATCGTGACAGTGCGTCAGAGGGATCATTTAACCTGCCCGGTCTGTACTGGATCTCATAATTATAAGTTGAGAGTTCTATTCACCAGCGTGCCATCTTATCATTCTTGATTTTACTTTAGTGTTTAGTACTGAACATGTAGGCTACAGATTTCTGATCAGTGACAAAAGTAAATTTTCTGCCGGCTAGAAAGCGTCTCCAATAGCGAACAGCTTCAATAATAGCCTGGGCTTCTTTTTCAATGGTAGGATGTTTAAGTTCAGGTCCGCGTAACATGTGGGAGAAGAATCCCACAGGTCTGCCCTTTTAAGGGTTCCTGCCAAGGCACAATCTGAGGCGTTTCCACTTGGAATGGGACATTCTCGTCAATGGAGGAGAGTGCAGCTTTGGCAATATCCGCTTTAATTCTCTCGAAAGCCTTCAAGGCCATTGGAGAGAGAGGAAAATATTTAGTGTCAAACAGAGGGGGTGCCTTTGTGGCATAGTCCGAACCCATTTACAGTAGTAGGGAAAGAATCCCATACACCGTTTAAGGGCTTTTGCTGAGTCTGGGGATGGTAACTTCTTAAGGGGGGCCATTCTCTCTGGGTCGAGGCGGATTTCGCCCTTGCGGACAATGTAGCCCAGAATGGGTAACTCTGTCACATTGATCACACATTTGCCCTTTTTAAATGTAAGGTTGAGTTCTTTAGCTGTTGCTAAAAATTTCTGTTGTTGTCGTGCTCAGCCTGTGTTTTTCCACAGATAGGGTCATTATCCAGATAGGGAAACGTACCCTGAAACTCATACGTCCTAACAATCTTATCCATTTCCCTCTGAAACATGGACACACCATTAATGACCCCAAAAGGTACCCTTTTAAACTGGTATAACCCTCCATCAGCCTCAAAAGCCATATAGGGCCATTCTCTTTTCTTAATGGGGATTTGGTGATAAGCTGCTTTGAGGTCGATATTGCAATACAAAGTGTACTCCACTATCTGATTAATCATTTCATTGATGCGTGGCAGGGGTTAGAGATCCAGGTTAGTGTAACAGTTGATTCTCTGGCTGTTGTTAATAGCCATTCGTCTCTTTGTGTGATTTTTTTTTTTCACAACTACCACTTGGGCCCGCCATGGACTCTTACTAGGTTCAATTACTCCCTCTTTAAGCAGTCTCTAGATCTCTGCTTTGATAAACTCATGAGTGGCAATCAGCTGACACTCCAGGGGATAAATCACTGAAAAAGGAAGGAG
Organism: Narcine bancroftii; assembly: GCF_036971445.1. Lineage (NCBI taxonomy): Eukaryota > Metazoa > Chordata > Chondrichthyes > Torpediniformes > Narcinidae > Narcine > Narcine bancroftii. Next base: position 126,144,590 of record NC_091472.1, read on the forward strand.
CTTTGATCTTTAATGCGGACAGACTGCAGTAACTAGCGCCGGGGATGGTAAGTGTGGGTAGTGGCCCACTGAAATATAACACTACACTGTTCATCTGAGATTGAATATCTAATCCCAGTAACACAGGGGCGCAGAGCTCTGGCATAATAAAGAACCACTCATCAGCAAGGCAATGTCCCTGCAAATTTAAAGTAACTTTAAACTTGTCCCATGCAGTTTTTGTAAGTTCACTATAAGCCATCGATATCTTTCGGTTCGCTGGATATCTCTGCAAATTTAGACTCCCCGAGTCTATTAGACAATCAAGAGTCTCACCATTCACCTCCCCCTTCATAGTCGACCGTTTCAGTCCGTAGCATCCCCCAAGGTTTACAGTCAATTGAGCTATCACAGGGAATCTCACCTTGCCGTCACTTGAAGTCGAATAAGCCTGCCTGTCTGAAGATTCCCCCTTTTCACAGTTGTCTTCAAATCCTGCAGCTCCAGGACGCATTTTCTTGGTGCTTCTCTTCTTATCAGTGGGAGTACTTTTCGCCATACACCCTTTAGCGAAATGGCCGAGTTTCCCACAATAGCTGCAGGTAGCAAATCGAGCCAGGCACTTCTGTCTGGGGTGCCAACTCTTATCACAGAAGTAGCATTTTTCAGGTGTTTGCAGAGGCAGAATCACTTTCCCCGGGTTTCTGGCGTCTAGTCAGCAACTGGTGTCTAGCAAGCACCACATTCCGTGGCATTGCATAGTAATCAGTCAGACGTTCCTGGGCTATAGCCAGAGTAGTAGCTCCTTGCATTACGGAGAAAGGGACCTCACCCAGCAGAGAGTTCAGGTGGCCCCAGTGTATCGCCTCATCAACCACATTGTTTCGAGCCAAGTAGTAATCGAAACAAGCAATCCAGTGGTTGAAAATTTCTCTGGCCCTCGGGGCAGACTGGTCAATTATCACCCGCTCTGGCCTGAATGCTGCATCCATTTCTGCTAATAAAATTGAAGTGCCAGTTGATGAAGTCGACCAAGACGATGTGGTCAAACAATTATCATGGCTTTTATTAGCAGAAACTCATGGTACAATAATGAAAGACAATAGATGCATATACAGTTATATCCAAGGGGAGTGTCCTTAACAGTAGAGATAATGCACAGCCAATGTTAGTAGAGCAAGGCTCGCCAGAGGGGAGACAGGCAGCTTGGCAGACATTCACCACAAGGGGGTTAATTATGATAACAGCAACACTTAGCACAGCAGTTTGCACAATGCTCTTCCAGTGCCAGTGACCAGGGATCAAATTTAAATTTGATTAGTTATAGTAATAGCCTGATTCGACTGAATGTTACATATTTAAAGGCTGCAATACAGATTTTTTTCAAATGATTTTAAATTACACTGTCTTTCGTCTTTTAAACAGTGTATTTTTTTACATTTACAAGTTTCTCCCTACATGTAATCGTAGTTGGATACAAAATACATAATAATGAGAAATTAATATCAAATCCATTACATGATGGTTAGCAGGAGTGGCCACTTGTGTTCATGGAAGATCTGCCCTAGGCCTTGCTGGCTCTTCTGTGCCAAAAATGTATTTAGTTCCACTTTAGCAACTGAAAGTTCAAGAACACTTTCTTTCCAATGGCTATTGGGCCCTTGTTGCACTAATCATAGACACCACAAAGGACTGTCTGAACTATTGTAATGTCACTTTTTTGCAGTGATAACAGCATTGATCAATCTTTTGCATTTATTATCTTTTTACCTCAGCGGTTCCCAACACCATTGTTGAGAGAAAGCAACAGTCTGTCTTAGGTCACCCACACACTCAATCCCCTGGGTTCCTTGATCTGACTCCAGCTGTTTTGTGTGGTGCTACCACAGTCAATGCCCTCTGTTATGCGATGGATGCGATGAGAGAATAAGCCTTGCACTCTGACTTGATCAACCAGTTTCTCCACAAACTGACTACTGCTGCACAAAGCTGCCTTGCAACGTTTGGCTTCCCAAGTCTTGGTGCAGGCAAAGCCTGAAGATGACAATTCACCATCTCCCTCGGTGTGTCAGCATTGTCCCTGGTCAATTCAGCAAGAGGGAATTTGAAGATCAGGATCTCAGACCTGGCATAAACCTCGTGATATAGCAGGCAGCAGTACTCCCTCTTCTTGATTTCACCAGGGCATCAAAGGTTATTGTGAGAAGGCCAAGCATTGGGGCTGAGTTGGAAAAAGTATCAGCTCATGATTAAATGTCAGGGCAGACTCTGTGTAGCCTATTTCTGCTTCTATGTCTTGTCTTATATATACTTCTGAGACCTAGCCTACCAACAGAGGACATTTGAAAGATACCACTGATCTCCACATTATCCTCCAAGTTCACTATTAGGTCAAGGAAACCAACATTGGGGTCATGTCGCAGGCCAATATCCCAGAACTTGATGACATGGTTGCTTCCATTTATGAGGATTCAAGTTATTTGCATCTCTCCCACCAGTCTCCCAGAACAGGCACTCAATTTCAAGCTCACAAGGAAAAGATTCAAGGATTCACTCAAAAAGCCATTTTGAGCAAGTGTAATACCCACTGACCTTTGGCAATCACAATCTTAGGATGAATTAAAGCAGCAAAGGAGCAGAAGTGATGGTATTGATAACTTTGAGTCCATGCATCTAGCGCAGGCAGAGCACTGTGTAAATGGCAGGTGACACCATCTTCCAAATTAAACATTGCTGCAGTGCACCTCACCAGTATGGAGCAAATTGATGCTCCTGTGGGTTGTTGTGATTATAGATTGGGTGCCTATCAAACAAGCCATTATTGTCTGCAGAAACAGATTTTCAAAGTTTTACAGTGTGCATAATTCATCCCGACTATTACTATAATGGTTTAATGTAATCCAGGCTGATTAAACCTGAAGGTTGTCTTTGCTTTCTTTCCATTTAAAAATAACCGAAAACCAATTGGTGGATACAAAGCAGCACCAAGTAATCTGGGCAGGTAACAAGTGCATTGGTTGAAGATTGGGGGAGAAATTGGACAAGCTCAGCAAGCCCTCACACTTTTTCCATACTTCATCAAATTCTTTGTTCATATTTCCATTTGACCTGCATCAGTAAAGAAGGCATTTGATTGCTGCAAAACAAAAATATGCTAGAAATAATCAAAAGATCAGACTGCACCAACGAGAAACTGACTGAAGATTTCAATTTGCTCCTGTCTTGGAGCTGTGGTAACTTGGAATTTTCTAATTCTTCAACATGTCTTGCAAAGGAACTCTTACTATCCAATTAGTGTATGTTATTTGCAAATTTTAATGATATGACATTAAAAAAAGAATAAAATTAACTTTAGAGTAAGAATTTTTAGAATCAGAATTTATTGTCATGAACATGTCACAAAATTTCATGTTTTTAAGCAGATTATAGTGCAAATATTGCTATAAAATTGCATTATAGACAAATAAATTATACAAAAAATAAGAGAATGTGAGATTCATTGTCCATTCAGAAATCTGATGGCAGACAGAAGAAGCTACCCTTGTGCCGCTGTGTGCTCGACTTCAGGCTCCTGTACCTCCTTCCTGATGGTTGCAATCTGAAGGGGGCATGGCCTGGATGTTGAAGGTCCTTAAAGATGGAGGCTGCTTTCTTAAGACACCACCTCTTGTAGATGTCCTTGATGGAGTGGAGACTGGTGCCTGTGATGTCGCAGGCCGAGTTAACAAGTCTCGAGTTTTTCTCCTGTCCTGTGCATTGGCTCCTCTGCACCAGACAGTGATGTAATCAGTCAGAATGCTCTCCATGGTATGCCTGTAGAAGTATACAAGAGTCTTTGGTGACATACCAAATCTCAAGCTCATCACAAAGTATAGCTACTGGTGAGCCTTCTTCGTGATTGCATCGGCGTGGGGGCCACTGCTGACCACTTGAGGACTGGTTCATCTTCTCCAAATTTTCCTTTCCTGAAGTCCACAATCAGCTCAACAAGCTGATCTATCTCCCTATTGTACGTTTCATCATCTGTGATTCTGCCGACAACAGTGTTATCATCGGCAAAGTACTGAAAGATGTGTCAGTCCTGGTCCACTTGCTCTCCTCTCTCCCTTGTATTCTGCAGTACCTCTTGACCCTGCTGCATTAACTGATTGTTCAAACGAAGTTAAATGCAAACTGTGTAAAACTGAAATGAGCACAATATTTCTGCTATGGCCATTGTTTGGCCCTTTTGGAATAAAAAATGGACTAAAAGATCCACATGCAGCTTGGGAGTTTTCAAACTCTTCCTTTAAGCATATGTTGAAGGGATGTTATTGGTCAAAAAAATGAATTTCATTGATGGGCTGCCAGCAGCACAGATACCTGTGGCATTTTGCATAAATGTACTTTGAGACATCGTGGAGAAAAACTGAGTGCATTCTAAATGTTCCATTTATCATATACAATCTGTTTAGGATTGGACAATATCATATACATCTGGAATGTGGGAACAGCTGAACCTATGATAACACTTGACATGCACCCAGATCTAATCTTCAGCACATCCTGGAACTATAATGGGAGTCTACTCTGTACCACATGCAAGGACAAGAATTTAAGGGTGATTGATCCACGGAAAGAGGAAGTTATTGCTGTGAGTCCTTTAATATTCTTATCAGTAAAAGATCAAGTGTGTCCAATACCTCACAATGTAAGCAATAATTTTATGAAACCAAAAGTACATTAAATTGCAGCACTTAGCATTTTGTAAGAGAGGAGAAAAACTTCTCTATTCATGTGGGACGTCAGATTGAGAACCCTCAGAAATACGTAATACTGTAGCGTATGCGCCATGTGAGCGTGGGGAAGAATGATATGCAAACCAAAGCATTGGTAAACTAGACTGATTTATTGCTCTAGCCATCGCATTTATGTGGGCCCCATGTCATCGGCATGCCAGCCTCAGGTTGGCCAGTGTTTTCACCAGAGTTCCCCATCTTCCCAGTGTGTGGAGATCACCTGTATCCGGTGTGACCCCCAGGTCCGCACTACAGGCTGGTACATGATAACACACACACATCACGGGGGAGGAGTGGATACAGTCCAGATATGCCAGTTTCAGCCAGTTGACAGTAAAAGTCTCCTTCTTACCATAAATGTCAAGGACGAAGGTTCAACTATTGTCTCTAATGACCTTGTAGGGCCCCTCGTAGGGTCATTGTAAGGGCGGCCTGTATATCCCTCTCCACATGAACACGTACTGATGCCTTTAGATCCTTTGGGACGCTATGCTTGGGCTGGCTATGCGGTGGGGGTTGCCATAGGACCAAGGACCCCAGTTTTGGGCGCAGGTTGTCAAGGGTCGCCATGGGGACTTCCGGGTATTTATCGGGGGCCAGGAACTCCCTGGGGATGATTAAAGGTGCGCTGAAGATCATCTCCGCTGCCTGCACTGAAGGTCTCCTTTGACGCATTATGAATTCCCAATAGGACAAAAAGGCATTTGGGACCCTTGAGTCAAGCCATCAAGGCTGCCTTGAGGTGCCTGTGGAAACGCTCCACCAACCATTAGCCTACGGGTGATATGACATGGTATGATGGAGCTGTGTCCCCAGAAAGTTAGCCAGTGCTGCCAAGAGCCTGTAGGTGAATTTTTCCCCCCTGTTTGAGGTAAGGTGCGCCGCCAGATTTCTGTGGTGATATCAGCCAGCAGGTTAAGAGGCATCTCACCCCATGGGAATCTGGTAACGGCTCCACTGAGTCAATGTGTACAAGGCCAAACGTGCGCCACACCGACTGAAAAGTCTGTGTGGGGGCTCTGGTGTGAACCTGCACTTTGGAGGACTGACATTTCGTGCAGGTCTTGGCACATTGGCTGACCTGTTTACGGAAGCCATGCCAGACAAACCTGTTGGCCACCATTTTGTGCCAGGTTGTGGATGGCCTTGAAAACCTGGCGCCTCCATGCAGGCTGAACAATGGGGAAGGGGCAGAAACGCCACACAGCAGGGTCAAGTTACCTGGGCGATGGGGATATCCTCCACCCTGAGACCAGAGACTACTGTTCTATAAGCGAGGATCTTAGGGTCCTGCTGCTGCACCTTGGTGAAGGCCACATAATAGACCCCTTGGGACCTTCATCAATTTAATTGCAGGGCATGACAGAACATCGGCTACCACTTTGTTTTTACCGCAATTTTTTAAAAATTCTATTTGCGTAAAAACATATACAGTATTTATCCATAACATAAAAATGATTAAAAACTACGACACAAAATTAATACAGTTTTTATATATTTTCTCACCCCCAACCATCACCCCCCCAAAAAAAGTAGGGAAAAAAGGAAAAGAAAAAGCCTGTCTAATAAACCTATAATGTTTAATTAATTAATTGCAGTTTACATAAGTCTTAAAATCATAACTAATTAGGGAGGGTTGGATGTTGGCGGGGGGTGGGGTGTGTGGTGGATGCTGCAGGTAAAGTTGTAGCAACAAAATCCATGTAGGGTTTCCAAGTCTTATCAAATTTTTCTGGTTGATTTTGTAAATTATACATTATTCTCTCTCATGGTATACAATTTAATAATTCCATTTTCCATCTATTCAACCTCACAGTATCACCAGATTTCCATGTAACAGCTATCGATTTCTTTGCTATTGCTACACTTAACCTTCTTTTGATAAATTTCTAACTTCACTTGGGAAATATCTCCCAATAAAAAATATTCTGGGATCCTTCAAAATTTGCATCTTGAAAATTTGTCCTAATAAATTACTTGTATCTTTCCAAAACTTATCTACTTTTTCACATTGCCAGACTGTGTGCCAGAAAGATCCTACTTCTTTATTACATCTAAAACATTGATCAGAACAATTAAAATGAAGTGCATTCAATTTGTATGGAGTAGAATATAAATGATGTAAAAAAAAAATTAAATTGTACCATTTGATATCTAACATTAACTGTATTAGTTACACTTTTGTAGCATAATCTTGACCATACTTCTTGAATCTGTATATTTAAATCTTTTTCCCATCTAGATTTGGATTTGAATAAATCCTTTTTCTGAATAGTCTCTTGTAATTTGATATACATATTAGTAATAAATCTTTCAATAAACGTATCTGTTATTATTTTTTTTGAAGACTTTATTTAAAATTTTATAACATGAATACAATAGAGAATTACATTTAAAGAAAAATAAAAAAATTAAAATGGTATAATTACAATATTACATCAGAAAACTACACAAAATAACCCCCCCCCCCGTTCATTGTAACACAATATTAGTAATCTAACTTAAAATTAGTCCAGCCCTCTTCTCCCCCCCCCCCCAAAATAAAGAGTGAAGAGTTAATAAAATTAACTGTTATTAGATATTAAAATGGACTTTGTTCTGGCAATTTAAAATTCCTCCCTAATTTTCTTTTTAAATATGATACTTGTATATTATACTTATCTTTCAATTGATCAAAAGTCAAAAAAGTGGATCCCAAAAAAACAATTTTGCATCTATAAACAATCCAGGCTAAGAACCAAAAAAAAGAAAGGATGGAAAAAAGAAGAAAGATAAGGAAAAAAATCCCTTTTTTATTGCACAATTACCCCAAACATCAAAATAATGCTTATTAACCATAAAATTAATTAAAGGATTTTGATTTAATATCATTTTAGCCAACTGATCATTTTCATTCCTCTTTCTACATGTTCTCCATTCCATACTTTGAGTATATGCTTCAAAACTGGTGGATATGATTTTCCTTTTAATAATCCCTCATGCCATTTATATAAAATGTGTTCAGAATTATCTTCTCCTATTTTACTCAATTCACTTTGCACCCATGCAATCTTTTCATCGGTCTGATAACAAGAAGACAAAAATCTAAGTTGAGCTGCTTTATAATAATTTTTAAAATTAGGCAATCAAAGTCCCCCTTGATCAAATTTTCATGTTAATTTTTCCAATGACATCCGAGGCATTTTTTCCCTCCAAATAAATCTTCGTACACTTTTATTTAAGTCTTGAAAAAACATAATTGGTACAAAAATTGGTAAAGATTGGAAAAAGGTATTGTCTTCTAGGAAAGATATTCATCTTCACAGAATTAATCCTTCCTATTAAAGAAATTGGCAAATCTTTCCATCTTAATAAATCTTCTTTAATTTTCCTCAATAAAGATGTGTAATTTAATTTAATTATTTATTTAAACTCTTATCCACATTAATTCCTAAATATTTAATTGCACCAATCTGGCATTTAAATTTTATCCTTTTCTTAACTTGAACATAGTCTGTCTCAGTCATTGGCATCACTTCACTTTTATCAATATATATTTTGTAATCTGATACTAGCCCATACACCACCAATCGATCATTTACTTTTTGTAATGAGCATTCAAGGTTTGTAAGATATAATATTACATCATCTGAAAAAAGACTAATTTTATTTTTTTTATCATTTATCTTAAAGTCCTCAGTCTCATTATCACTTCTAATCACCTCAACTAAAGGTTCTATAGCTAATACAGATAAAAAAGATGATGGACATCCTTGTCTAGATGATCTTTCCAACAAAAAAGATTTTGATATTTGTCGATTTGTCATCACCTTTGAAGAATTATATATTGCTCTTATCCAATTTATAAAATTTGTCGGAATTCCAAAAACCTTCAGTACTTTAAATAAATAATCCCATTCTCATCTATCAAATGGCTTTTCTGCATCTAAAGCTAAAGACACTGATGGTATTTTTCCTTTCTGAGCCATATCTATTAAACTTAAAAATCTAACAATATTATTTGCTGATCTTCTATTTTTAATAAAAACCAGTTTGGTCCATATTTTTCAATTTAGGTGAACATTTAGCTAATCTATTAGCTAATATGAGAAAATTTTATAATCATTATTCAATAGTGAAATTGGTCTATATGAAGATGAGAGCAAAGGGTCCATCCCTTTATTTGGGATAACTGTTATTAACACAGTTTTAAACGACTCAGATAAGCCCCAAAGATCTTCCATTTGATCTAACAACCCCATAAATATCGGAATTAATAATTCTTTAAATTCTTAATGAAACTCCAGAGTGAAACCATCTTCCCTGGAGCCTTATTGTTTGGTAAAGACATCAGTATATCATATTTTGTGACTGTAAATGGATTTGTTAATTCTATCTTCTATGCTTAACTGTGGTAAAGTAATTTTGGACAAATATTTGTCTATTTTATCCCCATCCTCCAAAGATTCCAATTTGTATAAAATATGGTTTCATAAACACATCATTAATACCTTGTGTTTTGTAAGCAAGATGACCCAAATCTTGTTTTGCAGCTACTATTGTTCTCGATACCTGTTCAGTCTTCAATTGCCATACTAAAATGTTATGAGCTCTATCTCCCAATTCATAATATTTTTGTCAGGCTAGTCTTATATCCCTCTCTATTCTTTATGTTTGTATTGTATTAAGCTTCAATTTCTTTAAATCCAATATTTTCCTTTGTTCATCATTCCCTCAATTTTGCAATTCATTTTCCATCTTTATTATTTCCTTTTCCAAAGAATTAACTTCAGACATATTTTTTAACTTTAGCCATATAACTTATAATTTGTCCTCTTAAATAAGCTTTCAAAGAATCCCATACCACGAACTTATTAGTTACAGAATGTTCATTCAGGCCGATTTATATATTTTAAAAAAAGTTTTATCTGTTGCCTGATAAAGTCACAAAAATCTTTCCTTTTCAGTAATGCCGTATTAAACCTCCATCTATAAACCTATATTTTGTTCCTCCTCCAGTAAAACGGACATAACTAAAGGTGAATGGTCAGATGATATCCTCGCTTGATGGACTCTTCTGTGGAGTTGAGAGGCGATTTAAAAACATATCTATATGGGAATATGTCTTATACCAATAAGAATAAAATGAATAATCTCTAATATCAGGATGCATCTTCCTCTATCAGCAAGTTTCATTACATTCTTAAAATTTTTCACATCCTTTGTCATTTTATTTTTAACCATAATTCCTCCTGATCTATCCAACTTGGAATCAAAGGTAAAATTAAAGTCTCCTCCCATAATTATTTCCCCTTTTGCATTAGCTAACTGCATAAAAACATCTTGTATACATTTTCCATCATCTACATTTGGTCCAATATTCAGAATATATTCTGCATTTTATCATCACATACCTCCCCACTTTATCAGTCATTACATCCAATATTTCAATTGGTAAACTTTTAATTATTAATATTGCTGCTCCTCTTGCTTTTGAATTAAATGAAGAGAATACCCCTCCTACCAAATCTCTCTTTAGTTTCATGTTCTATTTTATTAAGAGTTTCTTGTATAAAAGCTACATCCACTTAGTTTTTTTCATATAATTCAATAACCTTTTTCTTTTCATCAGAATCTGTATTCCAATAATATTAATAATAATAAATTTCCCTGCCATTAGACATCAAAATTAAAACCTATATCCCTCCAGCGTCCCCCTCCATCTCCCCATCTAACCCAACCATCCCCGTATAATATCTTGCATCTATAAACAATCCAGGCTAAGAACCAAAAAAAAAGGAAGAAAAAAAGAAAGATAAAAACCCTAGAGGCGCTTGATGTTAAAGCGTCTCTATCACCCTGATCTGTTCGGGTTGCAAAACTGGTCATATTAGTCCCGATGATAGCATAGTGGTCAGCATCACATTCCCCACTAACTCGCTCAAAACATTATACCATCCCTTACTATAAGCTTATCAATGACCTTTTAATCCATTAATCTTATCCAGTATATTAGATCACGCACATTATAGGTTAAACCTTCCTCCCCTTTTAAACTCTCTTGAAACTCTATATATTTTCAGTTACAACAAAACCTCTCAGTTATATAAAGAATTCAAATGTATACAACCATCTGCTGATCTTTTACAGGCAATGAATCGGCATATACCTTTGCTTCATTCGGCTCAGTAAAAGATCTATTCCTCCCTCCCGGGACGAATAATTTCAAAGCAGCTGGATATCTCAAAACAAAAGCATATCCTTTTTTCCATAATACATCTTTAACCGGATTAAACTCCTTTCTCTTTTTCAACAAATCAAAACTTATATCTGGATTATTTTTTTAATCTTATTTCAGTAATGAATCAAAGGTGATGGTCTCTCTTTAGCTTGTTTCGCAGCCAGCTCCAATATCTTCTCTCTTAGTTTATATCGAAGGAATCTGACAAAGATTGGACGGGATCTTTGGTCAGATTTCGGTCTCAATGCCCTATGGGCTCGTTCTATCTCCAAATCACCTTGAAATGCAGCCAGAAATTTTTTCAAGTCTTGACCCTCGTCCCCTTCTTTAAGTCCAACAATCTTGATATTATTCCATCTACTAAATTTTTCCAAAACATCTGTCTTTTGCATTAATTGGTCATTGTTTACAGCTGCTTCTGCTTGTACTTTCTTCATTTGATCTTTAAGATTTTGAATCTCGAATTCATTCCCTTTAATTTTTCCATCCACTATTTCAAATCTAGTGTCCATCTGTTGTATTAATCTTTCCAACTTATCACCATTCTTCCTAACTTCATCAGTTAACACTTCCATGGATTGTCAAAAAAATCTAACATTTGCTTTAATTCACCAGAAGATAAAGAAGCTTCTGCACATTTTTCTACTTTTTTCTTGATCACTGGAGCTGTGAGTGTCTGGAATCTTTTTTTTAATTTCCTCCTTTTTTGTGCTCTACTCCTCGCACATGTGCAGAATCACTTCTTCACCCGATGTCGGGGGATACCTTGTACGGCATTGTCCAAGATCTCCCTGGCTTCTGGCCTCTCTCCTTTGGATACTACCTTACGAACAGCTGCAGGATTTTTTCTTAAGGTCAACCTCTCTTTTCTTGCTCAGTTTCTTCTACAACAGTAAGTCCTTTATCCCTTCTTTGGTGGCATTGTTGATGTCTTCTCTGTCTTCAGACAATTCTTTCATATATTTTCTTTAACTTTTATAACCATTTTTGTCACCTTTTTCGAGGAGAGCAGGGATTATCAGTCTAACATCACGTCCTCACGTGGCACCCTCTTCCCGCGATATGTTGAATGTCTGTGGTAAATTTGGACTCGTAAAAATTATCTCTGTTGTTGGACTGACTACAGGTCCAATACCTTATGGAAAGTGAAAATCAGCAGCTTGTGATCAGTGAACACCCTGAATTGCCGGCTTTCCAAAAAATACCAGAAATCTCTTACCGCCAGATACAGTGCTAATAGCTCTCGGTCGAAAGTGCTATATTTGAGCTCTGGGAGGTGGAGGTGCCTGCTGAAAAAGGCCAGGAATTGCCACTGGCCCTTGACGAGTTGTTCTAGCACGCCCCCTACTGCTGTGCTGGAGGCATCAACAGTTAGATGGAAGGTTCCTCTGGGGTGGACCAGGAGGGTGGTGTTGGTCAGTGCGTCTTTGGCATTCTGTGAATGCCCTGGAAGGCTCGTCCCAAGCAGTTGTGTTTTGCCTTCCCCGTCATCAGCGTGAAGAGAGGGCGCATGATGTGTGCCGCTGCCGGTATGAACCTGTGGTAAAAGTTTATCATACTGGCGAATTCCTGTTGCCCTTTTACCGTGCGCGGGTTAGTGAAATGCTGGACAGCTTCAACCTTCTTGGAGAGGAGTGTAGCCTTGTGACTGTTAATCCTGTGCTGCCGGATTTAAATGGTGTCCTGACTGAAATGGCATTTGGCAGGGTTGATAGTCAGCTCGCATTCACTAAAGCAGGTGTACAGTGGTCTCAGGTGGGCAGCGTGGTCCTTACGACTATGGCTGGCGATGAGGATATTGTTCAAATAGATGAACATAAATCGGAGTTCCAGGCCCACTGCATCCATCAGCCACTGAAAAATTTGTACCATGTTCTTTAGACCAAAGGGCAATTGAAACCAGCCGAAGGGGGCTCATGATTGCAATCTTGGGGATTCCTGGGGGTGGACTGGGATTTGGTGGCACCCCTTGATGAGGTCCACCTTGGAGAACACCTGTGCCCCGTGCAGGTTGCAGCACGGAATATCTGTTGGGCGTGATGGCCTTGTGGAGGCAGTGGTAGTCACCACATGGCCTCTAACCCCCTGCTGATTTTGGCACCATGTGGAGGGGAAAGGCCCAGGGACTGTTGGAGCACCGCACAATCCCTAGCTCCTCCATTTTCTGAAACTTTTCCTTCGCCAGGCTGAGCTTGGGAGGGAGTTGGCCTGCCATGGTGTGGAGTGGGGGGCCGTCGGTCAATATGTAGTGCCTTATCCTGGCTTTGTCTCAGCCACGGAGAACTATGGCGCCACTATCGAGGATGCCACTGCCAGGATGCAGGCGAATTCATTGAGAATGTTAAAGAGCCCAGGGGCGGGTAGCTTAGCTTTCCCCAGAGGCATAGTCGGAAAGGTTTTGGCGTGCACCAGGTGTTGCACTTTGAGGTCAAAATGCAAGCAGTAGGCCCGAAGGAAGTCGGCCCCCAGGAGCGGTTGCGCCACTGACGCAAGGGTGAAGGTCCATGTAAAGTGGTTGTGGCCGAAATGAAGGGAGAATTGTGTGGGTCCCAAAAGTTCAAATGTAGGAGCTGTTGGCTGCCCTCAGTGTTGGGCCCTGCTTACTGTTGCTGGTGTTGAGGCCTGCAGTGGGTAGGACACTTATCTTGGCACCATTGTCAACCAGGAAATGCCTGCCTGACAGTGAGTCCCAAATGTGGAGGAGGCTATCATGTGGGCCAACTTCTGCATCCATCAACAACAGTTAGCTAGGGCATTTCCCGAAAACCCACAGGGTGGGCCGCATTGACAGGCCTCTTCACCCCATCGCTGGTGGTAGTAGCATAGCTGTCCCAGTGTGTTCACTTGCTTCTCTGTCCTTGGTCTTGCCGTGAGTTGTTCGTGGGGCTTGCTGATGTGGTCTTTGATGGTGCTAGAGTCCTTCTTCGCTGTCCAGAGCATGTCTGCTGAGGCTGTGACCCTCCGAGGGTTACTGAAGTCCTCATCTGTGAGCAAGAGTCGTACATCCTTGAGCACCTGCTCCAGAAAGAGCTGCTCAAAGAGCAAGCAAGGCTTGTGGCCCTCGGTTAGAGAGAGCGCATCTCACTCATTAGGGTGGACAGGGCCCTGTCCTTTAATCCATCCATATGGAGCAATCGGATGGTGTGCTTGCACCGGGAAAGCCCAGAAGTGCAGGTTAGTAGCTCTTTGAGGGCTGCGTACTTGCCTTGCTCCGGAGGCTGCTGGAAATCTTTGACCCTTGCCACTGTGTCCTGATCGAGGCTGCTCACGACATAGTAATAGCAGGTGTGGTTGGCAGTGATGTGGTGAAGCTGGAACTGAGCCTCGTCCTGCCTGAACCACGTGTGAGGCTGCGACACCCAGAATGACAGAAGCCTAAGAGAGACGGCATGGATGGTCGCTTGATCCGTCATCTTTGGGTCCAACTGCCATTTGAACCTGTCAGGGTCACCAATGTAGCGTATGCACTAGGCGAGCATGGGGAAGAACGACGCGCACACCAAAGCCTTGGTAAACGACTGATTTCGTTATGCTTATATGGGCCCCTGCCATTGACATCAGGATCCTACTTCATCGGAGCACTGGTCTCAGATTGGCTGGCATTCTCGCCAATGTTCCCCATCTTCCTGCCTTACGTAGGTCACCTGGGACAACAGCCAGTGTCACCCCCGGGTCTGCGCAGTGGCTGCGGTCGTCGGCCATTTTGTGGCCCAGTCCATGTCTCCACGTGAGGGCTGCTACAATACATTTTTTAAAAAGCAGTGATTAGGTTTTTTGACATCCAGAAGAATGAATAATTGAAGAAGATCCATAGCTTTGAGGTCAAGGTTTTGAAAATTATTTGTTTTAATCCAATTTGGTCCATGGCAGGTGGTTTTATATTGCTAAACTGAAGCTGAAAGGAGTATGTAAGATGGTGGGAAAACAGTAAGAATCAGGAGGGTGTCAGTGGCTCAGGCAGCATCCATGGATAACAGTAGTAATTCACTATTTTGGGGATTAGGAATATGCTGAATTCATAGTCAGACAGCAGTAAAATGAGCTTTTTCGCTCACCCAAATACCTATCTATGCTTGTGGACTATTTCCAATATTTTCTGGTCCTATCTTGATCTCGGGAGAACTGTCCACTCACATTTACTATAAATAATGATCCAGACCACATCCCTTTCCAAATCCTTAGAAAGTAAAGGGTCCTTCACTGGCAGCCTTCTGTGACATAGGACTTGAAGTACTCAACTAAATACATAAATGTCATGAGAGAACCTGGAGACTAATGTCCTCCTTTTCCTCAGTACTTCCAAAGTCCTATAATGCATTGTGCTTATTCTAGCCTTATGAGGCAATCAAAATGCATCACCTGACATTTTTCAGGATTAAATTCCATCTTTCACTGCTCTGCGAATTTCTCAACTCCTCAATATTAATGTAGCTGAGGACTACACACCTATCAACATTCAAGCATGATCTGACGGCTTGGTAATCCTGCTTCCTTTATTTGCGTCCAGTTGGTAATGTACATAACAAAAGCAAAGAACCTGACACTGACCCCAGTTCTTAGGTTTGCATTTGCTAAAATAACCCTTGCAGTTGATCAATCATCTTCTGTCTCCTATCTCAAAGCCAGTTTTGGATCCCCAATTGCCTTGAATCCATTTTGTATGTCAACCATCCAAAAGGTGCACTTGGCATGCTGGTGGTAATAGGAAAACCTGGCATAGCTGCAAAAGTATTATTTTGTACTGAATCTTGTCTCGATTCAAAGTTTTTGTATCTTTGCAATTGAAGGAATAGAACATGGATATAAAACATGTAAACGCTAGTAAGGAATTCTTTGCTTTTATTTTAATTGAAATGTGAGATTCTTTTGTAAATTCTTTCTTCCCTGAATAACTGCAGGAGATGAAAGCTCATGAAGGATCACGACCCATGAGAGCAGTGTTCTTGACAAGTGGTAACGTCTTCACCACTGGATTCAGTCGTATGAGTGAGCGGCAGCTTGCACTGTGGAATGTGGTGAGTGTTGGTATTTGACTTTTGGAATATAAGTGAAGGAAAATAAAATTCTCCTGTGTTTTTGGAGTAAAATGATATATGGATGCATAGTAACTTGTAAGTTGTCATGTTGTGTTGATTATCAAATATTTCCTTCATTTCGAGGCTCTTTAATAACAATGGAGCCTGTGAAATATTTGTAATGTGACACTTGAATGATATATTCTGGTGCCTGCAGGAATATACTGTTGGGACCTTTAATAATTGGGGTTTGGAACTGCAGGCTTTCTGCCTTCACTTTTGGCAATCCCTCATGGGTTAAGGATGACTTCATAAATTCTTAGCAGGCCCTTCCATCCTACAATCCTGCACTGCCCAATATGCCGATAAGATCAATTAATCTATTAACCCCATACATCTTTGGAACTTGTTTCCCCTCCAGATCAGAGGTAGCTGATATGGCCAATGTGGGGCCTGGATGTTCTCCACAGTTGAGGCAAGTGGTTGAGTTGGAGTTGTTTGGAAAGTAATGTACTTTTTCTGCTTCTGTGATGCTGTGGAACAGTCTTAAAGTTCTCAATTCCTTCCAGAATGCTTCATAGTGGTCATGGGGTTCAGGACTTTTTTTTAAAAAAAATGAAGTTGTAAGAGCATTCTTTGCTACTCATCATCTGCCATGCCAGAACCTAGAGAAGAAAGACTGTTTTGGTCAAGCGTGTAAAAGGAAGGGAATTGACTCCAACAGAGCTCTCCTGGGTAAAATAAAATGCTGGAAACACCGTCTTGATAAAACCAAGATGTAATGTCAGCAGACCTGATCCAAGCTCTGGTACCGACAAGACTGTCATTCTGAGAGATTACAGGGATGACTGCTATGTCTGGTTAGCATAGCGGTTAGCGCAACACTGCTACAACAGCAGTGACCCGGATTCAAATCCAGTGCTGTCTGTAAGGAGTTTGTACATTCTCCCTATGACTGCCTGGGTATCCTCCAACACTCTGTTTTTCTCCCCCACCCTGTTCAAAAATGTACAGGGGTTGTAGGTTAATTGGGGTATTTGAACAGCAAAGGCTCATCGGCCAGAGGGGCCTGTTATTGTGCTGTATGAAGATAGCCTCTCTTAGCCATTCTAACCACCCTTCCAACCATAAGGAACTCTGTGTGCAGCTGCAGGACTCTGAAGTCCCCATAATGCCAATAAAAGTTCTCTTAAGTTGTCTTCTTTCAATTACTGAAGATTTTTTTAAAATTAGTGGAAGTGTTTCTAATTGTACTGAAGAATATGATGTTGCTTTTGTATAAAATCATCAATATAACTTTAAATTCATGCTTTGGACCACATCTTTAGCTGCTTTGGTAATGATGGTGACTAAAGTTGCAGCTGCTTTATTACTTGATGCTTGGGGTGGGAGGAGGAAATGATATTAATTTTTTTACTTGTTTACACTGGTTTTACTGATTCTGAATTTTCTTCCAGAAAAGCTGTGAAAGAATTGCCCAACTTGAAATGGACACCAGCAATGGTGTGTTTCTACCTTTCTATGATGCAGATACAAATCTTATTTACTTGTGTGGAAAGGTAAGCGATTATGACCTCATTATTCCAATAATTGAAGCAAAATGAAGGTCGAAATATGGTATCCAGGATCTAGCTAGCTGCTAAAATAAAGCAGTTGAACTATTCAGAAAAGGCCATGTGATCAAGTGCTGCTGAAATGTTATCTATGATTTTTGATACTGGGTTTGAAGATGTGACAGTTCACTTGAATAATGCAAATGAATCAAATTAACCCTAACTCTGTTTAAATATCAAGGATCTTGCTTTGTTTTTCAAGATGGTCGTCTTATTCTTGTGCTGGAGTTAGTTGAGTCACAGACCTTGGCAGTACTATTGTTTGGTAAACAATGTGACATACAAATGGCCCTTTACCTCCACAGATCTGTTGAGTTCCTCCAGCAGTTTTTTTTCCCCCTCAAATGTAAAATGGTGAACTATATGAGAGGGTTCTTCTCAAAAGCCTTATAACAAACCGTTAGCCTTTGTTCCTTGTGCATCACATCTTGCCTTGGACTTGACTGGATGAAAGAACGCAAGTTTTCCACTTCTCTCTTCTCTCTTCAGGAATTTGGAGGAGGGAGAGGTTCATTTGAGTTTTGTATAAACTGTATAGAATGGATTCTTGTCATGATCACAAGTTTTCCCACTGACTGGTCTCATAGCGTTCGTTTCACCCGTTGGACTTCATGCCCCTGCTTTCAGGGACTACCAACAAGCACATACACTCTCTGCATCCCTGTCTTCAGAGTCTACCAAAAAGTGATTATACTCCATGTTCCCATTTTCCAGGACTTGTTTTATACCCAACCATCAGTTGGATCATACTGGTGTTTGTTCTGCAGTTTACCTATGGATCTTGACCAGAGTATATATTATACTGGAATCCAAAGGGTTAATACCCCTTTGTTTAGGAGCACAATGGAGATCCAGTTAGTGTAGCTGCTGAGCAACTTTGTCTTGATGAGTATTGTCACTGTCAATGGCAGGGGGTAGGAATTGTTCAAGTAATTGCTTTGACTCCTTTGTCTACACATTTGTGGTTTATCAGTATGCATTGCATGCCTGGGTTAACTTGGAAATGTGATACTTGAACAAGATTTCAGTCAATCTCATTTAAAAATAGACAGTGATTTGGTCCATAATCATTACCAGCTTTAAACAAAAGTGTGTCAAGAAGGAGTTTGATATTGGTGAGATTAAGTTTAAAGTTACAAATCACATGCTTGCCTTTTACCCTTTGCCTAATCCTTCAGCTTCTGCAACTCAGTCCTAAATTGATTAGCTTATGCACAAACATTTATCTGAGCTTAAATCCATTGATTACCATATTTGATGGCATTTAAGGCCACTGGCACAAATGACCCATCCTTCATTTTTAGCATGAGATTTAGTTTATTTACCTCGTTCAATTTGGTTGGGAGTCTCGTTGCCCCAGCCTCCGTCGCGCGGCCCCCTCCCCTAAGAACAGGGTTAATGGTCGGATACTTAACAGCCTGGAGGAACAGAGGAACCTTTGGGTCCAAATCCATACATCTATCAAGGTCTGCAGTTTTATAGGACAGTTAAGAAGACCTATAGGGGATTGAGTTTGAGTCAAGAGGTCATGTTGCAGTTCTACAAATCTCTGGTGAGACTACACTTAGAGCATTGTGTTCAGTTCAAGTCACCTCATTATTAGAAGGATGTGGAAGCTGTGGAAAGGGTGTAGAAGAGATATACCAGGATATTGCCTGGATTGGGAAATAAGGTTAGCAGAGCTGTGACTTTTCTCTTTGGAGCACAGAAGAATGAGAGAAGATATATCAGAGGTCTACAAGATTCTGAGGCATAAATAAGATGGACAGCCAGGGGGCATCTCAACAAAGTGAAGGGAGGAAAGTTTAGAGGAGACATCAGGGGTGATTTTTTTTTAACATAGTTGTGGGTACCTGGAATGCCTTGCTGGGGCTGGTGGTGGAGGCTGAAACATTAGGGGCATTTACAAGACTTTTAGACAGGCATATGGATGAAAGAAAAATAGAGGGTTATTAGGTAGGCAGAGCTGAGTTGCCTGTACTGTGCTGTAATGTTCTATGTATTTAGTTATACCAAGTCCATGTTAATCAGCAGATTGGCAACTAAAATCAGTGTCATGTATAGAAAGCAGGGTAATTGCATCGATGTTCAAGTGCATGTTTCAATTGGTCATGACTGTGGGATTATTTTATGAAGTTTGTGGTCATTGTGCATGTAGTCTGAAATTGAGTGCTTGGGTTGAGGAAACAGTACCACAATTAGTTCTGGGCAAATTCCAGACTGTCTTCCTCATTCTTTATAAACTTCCATTTTCAGTGTTATTATTCATAATGCTTCTGTGGAGGATTTTTCTTTACAAACGTTTTTTTCCCCAATGTAGCTTGTTTTGGTAAAGTTTTCTGATCAAGTGGCTCAACTATGGCTAATACAGTGGGGAAAACAGCACATGAGATTTGAAAGAAACCGTGGGAATTTAAGTGAGGTTCATACCTTCATTACCCCACAATGTCAGAAATATTATTTTCCTATCCATTCTTCACCTGTTCTCTTTGCACTGTAAAATTGTTTTGAATGATGCATCTTTGAGCTAAATTTTAATTGTTTCTTTTCTATAGGTGTTGCCTCGACTGCTGAGTGCTCCGAGAATGTAGTTTTTAATTACTTTGACCCAAATGATCTTGTTAACACTTTGCAAATACAGTAACATGTAAAAAAAAATTTGTATAATAACATGTTTTTGTCACACTAGGGAATTGGAGACAGAACTATGTTCATAAAAGGCCATATGATTTATTTACAAATCAGTTTCTATTTGAATACAAATGCAATTTAGTAACATAGTAAAAGTAAGAACACTCTCTGTAGTGGATTTATTTTGGGCATATTTAATATAAAATTAAATGCCTCTTCATTTAAAGTCACATTATACTTAAAAAACGGTATATCGACAACACCTTTCATATTGTCTGAATGGCAAAACATTTTACGATCAAGGGAATTACATAGAAATAACCAGTGAATAGCTTGCATTCCGTGATGGTGGTCTTGTGACTTGTCATTTCTCCTTTTGAAAAATACAACAGGATACTTCACTCTTAACTTTTGATTAAAACAGGGTGACTGCAGCATTCACTACTTTGAGATCACCGACGAAGCGCCATATGTCCACTTTCTGAGCATATTCACCACCAAGGAGCCACAGCGAGGGATGGGGTTCATGCCAAAAAGGGGCATTGATGTTACCAAATGTGAGATTGCCAGGTAGGCTTTTCTGTAGTCCTAATAAGGACCAGAAATAGGCGATTCACTCCATTGAGTCTGCTTCACTTTTTAATCATGAGCTGATGCATATTCTCCACTGCCAGGCCTCCTCCCCATAACCTTGGATGTCCTGGCTAATCAAGAACTTATCAATCTGGGCCTTAAATACATCCAATGACCCTGGCCTCCACAACTACCTGTGGCAACAAATTCCAGATTTACTACCTTCTGGCTGAAGAAATTCCTATGCATCTCTGTTCTAAGCGGACACCCTTCAATCCTGAAGTTGTGCCCTCTTGATCTAGACCTGTTGTTCAAACTGCCCCCCTAAACTCAGATTCCACCTTAAGCAATTCTTATTCCATAAATGCTCTGTGATTAGTAAGGGATTGCTTAAGATGGTATGTGAGTGTAAGGGAAAAAGGTTGAGAACCACTGCTGTAGACCAAATTGTTACTGAAATATCTTGCTTGAGAAAAATTGTCATTGACCCATTTCCTTTGGAGTTATGAAACTGTGCAATTAGGTATGATTAAAACAGTGGTTTTCAAACTTTTTCTTTCCACTCACGTACCACCTTAAGCTATCCCTTACTAATCACAGATCACTTATGGTTTGGGGATTGCTTATGGTGGAATGTGAGTTTAGGGGGACAGTTTGAAAACCACTGATCTAGACTCCCACTATGGGAAACAAACTTTCTTCATCTATTCTGTTCATACCCTTCAACATTCAAAATGTTTCAATAAGATCCTTCCAATGAGTACAAGCCAAGAGTGTCAAATGTTCCTTATAACCCTTTCATTCCCAGGATCATCCTTGTGAACCTTCTCTGAACCTTCTCCATAATAGGACATCCTTTCTTAAATGAGGAACCCAAAACTGCTCACAATACTCCAAGTGAGGTCTCACCAGTGTCTTACAAAGCCTCAACATCACATCCTTACTCTCGTCTTCTATTCCTCTCGAAATGAATGCCAGCATTGCATTTGTCTTTTTCACCACCAACTTAACATGCAAGTTTACCTTCAGGCTCTCCTGCATGAGGACTCCCAGGTCCCTTGGCATCTGGGTATTTTTAATTTTCTCACCATTTTTTAAAAAAAGTCTGCCTTTTTTTTCTCCCTAAGTATATGACTACATTTTCAAACATTATATTTCAATTGCCATTTCTCTGCCCATTCTTCTCATCTGTCTTTGTCCTTCTGCATCCTCCCTGTTTCCTCAGCACGACCTGCTCTTCCACCTACCTAAGTCTGCTCATTTAGCCACAAAGTTTGCAGATTATAAAATCCAAAATATTACTATACAACATAAAATGTTTTCCCACACAGACCCCTGTGGAGCACCACTAACAACTAGAAGCCAACCAGAATATGATCCCTGCATTCAGAGTCTCTGCTTCCTGCCAATCAACCAATGCTACACCCATGCTCTTATGATACCTGTTATACCATGGGTTCTTAGCTTGTCAAGTAGCCTCCTGTGTGACACCTTGTCATAAGCCTTCTGAAAATCCAAATACACAACTTCCACTGCATCTGCCTTATCAAGGCTGCTTGTCACTCTTTCAGAGAATTCCAGTAGGTTTATCAAGCAAGATTTCCCCATAAGGAAAACATGCTGGCTTTGGCCTATCTTGTCATATGCCTCCAAGTACTCTGTAACCTAATCCTTGAAAATTGACTTCAACATTCCCAACCACTGACGACCAGCTAATTTCCTTTCTGCTTCCTCCCTCCATTGAATAGAGGGGTGACATTTGCAATTTTGAAGTCCTCTGGGACCATTCTAGAATCCATTACATCCTGAAAGATCATTACCAATACATCCACAATCTGTACCATTATTTCTTTCAGAATCCAAGAGTGCAATCCATGTGTTCTGGAAGACTTATCTACCCTTGGGTCATTCAGCTTTCTGAGCACCTACTCCCTTGAAATAGTAACTGCACTCACTTCCCTTCTCTGATACCCTTTGACATCTGGCACACTGGTAATGTCTTCTACAGTGAAAACTGATATTAAAAAAAAAAACTCATTTAGTTCCTCTTCATTTCATTTTCACATTATTTCTCCAGCGTCATTTTCTGGTGGTCCTCTTTCTACTCTTACCTCTTGAACAAGCTTTTTGAATTCTCTTTAATATTTGCTGGCTTCCTTCCATCTTCATCTTTTCCCTCATTATGAGTGCTTTAGCTACCTTCTGCATTTAAAAAAAACTTCTAACCCTCTCAACTAATTTTTGCTTCCTTTATGATCTCTCTTGCTTTTCTGTTGGCTTTGACTTCCCTTGTCAGCCACAGTCATGACATTTTTCCATTTGAATATTTCCTCTTTTTGGTCTGTATTTATCCTGCAATTTATTTTTTTTGCAGAAACTCCACCCATTGCTGCTCTGCCATTTTCCCTACTAGTGCCCCTTCCATTCTACTTTGACCAGTTCCTCTCTCATGTCAATGTAATTCTCTTTTCTCCACTGAAATACAGACACATTTGACAAGTTTCTCCTTGTCAAATCTCAAATTGAACTCAATCTCCCCTCTGGTGTACTTGTTCCTGAGGGGAATGGCCACAGGGGTACCCACTCTGCTGACCTGCCTGTCCTTTCACTACACTACATATCTTTGGAGATTCAGCTCCCAATGGCATTCATCGTTCAGCCACAATTTTGTGATAGTCCCACTGCATCATACCTGTCAATCTTTAGCTGTACTTCAAGGTCATCCAAGTTTTTCTTTTGCTGCATGCATTTAAATACACAGCCTTTGTTACTTTAGACTGTGCCCCTGTTGCATTGCAACTCATTCCATTGACTGCAATTTTTTTCCTATTTACCTGTCCTTCCACACAAACTCCACACCTGCTGTCCCTACTTGTGCACCAACCACCTCTTACTCTTCACTTTGGTTCCCACCCCCACCCCTCAGCAAAATCAAGTTTAAGTCTCCACCAACAGCATTAGCAAACCTTCCTGCCAGGATATTCGTTCCCCTCAACTTCAGCTACAACCCGTCCCACTTGTACAGGTCACTTTTTCCTCAGAAAAGGTTGAAACCTTGTCCCCTGCACCATTTCTTCAGCCACACATTTGTTTGCACTATCTTCTTGTTCTGATCTTCCCTAACTCATGGCACCAAGAGTAATCCAGAGATTACTGCCTTGGATGTCATGCTCTTCAGCCTTTTTTCTAACTTCCTTAACTTATTTTGCAGAACCTCTGCTTCACTGCCTATGTCAGTTCTACCAATATCTACAATGACCTGATTGCTCACCCTTCCCCTTAAGAATATTCTGCTCAGAAACATCCTGTACCCGGGCACCTAGGAGGTAGCATGCTATTCTGGAGTCTCTTTTATAGCTGCAGAATTTTCCTTTCTGTTCCCCTGACTATCGTGTCCCCTATAATTAACGCTCTACCTGCCTTCACCCTTCCCTTCTGAGGCTCAGAACTGACCACGATGCCATGGTCTGACTGCTGCCTAGCCCAGTTGGATCATCCCCCTCAGCAATATCCAAATGGGTATATTGTTGCTGAGGGAAATGGCTGCATTGCCTGTCTGTTCCTTTTCCCTCTTCTGACTCATTAGGTATGATTGAATTCCTGCCACTCCTGTCTATCAACCCCCCTCAGCTTCCCAAATAATTGGAAGT
Source organism: Narcine bancroftii (assembly GCF_036971445.1). Taxonomy (NCBI): domain Eukaryota; kingdom Metazoa; phylum Chordata; class Chondrichthyes; order Torpediniformes; family Narcinidae; genus Narcine; species Narcine bancroftii. The sequence continues at coordinate 126,169,049 of NC_091472.1, forward strand.
TCATCCAATTCCAGCTCCAATCCCAGCCGTGGCCTGGAGTTTCTATGCAATTGTTTGGTGTAATTCACCTCCTAACTGATGTGAAAGGTTGTGTAATATTAAATACACCTTAATGTTTATCACAGCTTGTTTACACAATATATTGGCTTATAAAATAACGTAGCTTCAGCTCACTCTTGACACTGGCTGTACTTGAGGTGAGTTAACTCTATTTTATGCATTCTCTTTAGGCCAAAAAGAAAAATTCAAATTGAGCTCAATAGTGGCTTGAAGTTTCACTATAACAATAGGAAATAGTTACGTATGCATTTCAGTTTTCTAGGGGTTTGTCTGGAGTACCACAATTTAATTTACAGATGGTTAAAAACACTCTCAGCTATTAAGTTAGTTCAGGCAGATGTTGTATAATGCTCCAAGGGAAAGTGCCTACTTGGAATAGATTTATGTTTAGCTGTGTTTTCACATTGATTAATTCAACATTGCTTTTGCTTTTTGATCTGGAATTGTCAGCGAATGATCATACCCAAATCATACTCGAAAATGTAGGTTGCCTTTGAAGCATCCTGCTTATCCAGTCTGTAATCAGTTTGAGAAATGGAAAAATATTCGTGTTGTCAACATCCTCTATATTATGATCATTACAGACCAAATTGGCTGCTACTATTCCAACATTATGACCATACTTCAAAATTACTTTGTTCACAATAAAATACTGAGATATTCTCAGCTTGTTGAACGCATTGAAGTCTGTTAATACATCTTGAAAATTGTTATCGTTAGGAGATGAGCATCAAGTAATCGGCAACGCTTTCAAGGCTAAGACTAAAGTGTTGCAAATACATCTCTGCTTTAGTCATGAATAATGCTGATATAGCAGTTAAGGTTACTGTCCAGGATCACCATACACTTAACAAGGTTACATTTACAATTTCTTTTCGCTGACAACTTGATGGCTTCAGGTATCAAACTTGCAGCACTCTTATGAGAAATTATTTGGTAAATTTGCTGTAATCTTTAAAGATACTCGTATTTATTTGGAAAGTATGTAGCGTGTTATTTATGCACTTTCATGATCTTAGTCTAACAATTTTGCATCTGTACTGCCTGTAATGATATCTGTTCCTCCATCTTTGATCTATGATTTGAATCGTTAGACCGTCGGAAATTGTTTTTTTCCCTCCCAAGGTGTTAGCCTAAAATATTTCTTGGCCTCATCTTGATGGTTTTTAAAAAGTAAAAATTATGCATAGTTTCATGAAGTGAAAGCCTGTGTTTCACCAAGATTCTTGTATGAATGGTGCACTTTGAAGAAACCAATATGGACTGGCAATTGCACTACCTAATGTACTTCACTTTCTACTTGCAGGTTTTTTAAGCTTCATGAAAGGAAGTGTGAGCCAATCATTATGACTGTGCCAAGGAAGGTGAGTCACATTTTCAGCATCCATGTATCAGGGCGTAGATGTATCTATACACATTAGCAATTCAATATTGGTTCCACTGAGACGAAGCAAATTGAAGGTCATGCTGTGGTAGCAAAGTGATGAAACTACTGAAAGGCATAAACAGAGGAAAGGTCTAAATATAGAAGTGTCATGGTGAAGAGAAGAATCTTGAATTAACATTGCGATTGTAATATCATAGTAAACTGAAATAATTCCTCAGTACTGATGTTCTTTTGCTTTAAGCAGTCAGGTGGGGCCTGGAAATATTCAGAGAAGGAAGGAATCAGTGGCCACTTGAAGAAGGGAGACCCAAAATTATTGGTTATATATCTTTACCTCGGCGCTGCGTGGCCTGCTAAATTCTTTCAGAACTTTTTGTTTTTATTTAAATCAGTGGTCACATTATTCTTGCTCTCCTGCAGCTGGATGGTGCTTTATTACTCAAGAGTTTTGTGCGCCAGTTTGTTGCTTTTGCCGCAACACAAACGTTGTAACTGCTGAGGTGTTGAGAGTCGGGATGAGAGTTGAAGATGTATTCTAAACAAATGGACCTTGGAGTGATAAATACATTAATATTCAGATAATATTCTATCCCTTCCTTTAATCGACAAACAAAAATGGTAATGCATGGTTAATGAAACAGTCGAAGTCCATGATCATTGACTGAGGCATCAAACTTGGAGACTACAAAGTCCCAGCCCAGTTGACCTTGCATAGTATTCTTCACAAGCATCTGTGGTCTGGTGGTTAAAGAGCAAAAGGTTATCCCACAGTCTAGTCAAGCAACTAACTGCCTTACATGAGTGTGATCAAAATCAATTTTTCAGACAATATTCCAGACTCCCCCCATCACAATTCCTGGATGCACCTTGTCCCACCTGTCGGATATACTCACCAGAAGTGGCAGTATGATGGGTGGGAAGAAGCAGCCTTTAAAGTCCTCAACAATGACTCCTGATCCTACTAAATCTTAAGACATTAGATTTGAAAAAAGTGACCACCCCACAATCCTTTCAGAAACAAAGTCCCTCCCTTGAGCTGTGTGCTCAATTCGAACAGATCTGACAGCTTAATTGGGCATCGTGTGACACGGTGAACGGTCAACAGGAGCAGAAATGTCTTCTACTGGATCTCTGGGCTCAATATATCCCTCACACTACCATTGCTTTCAATTCAAGGAATCAACTGTGCCTCAATGAGGAATGAAAAGAACATGCTGGGAGCAGCACCAGATATATTTTAAAAATGATGGATGAGATTGATCCTTCTAAAGTTTCAATACAAAATTATTTGCAGCTAAATCAAATGCAATAGACAACACTTGGTAATCGAATGGTCAATGGATCAGATCCATACTCTGGAATCCTACCACATTGAGTTGAAAATGGTGGATAATTGAACAGTGATTGGAAGAAGGAGCTGCCAAGATCCTCCTCTAAGGTTGGGATAAGCATGTCGTGTTGATGATATGGTTGAAACATTTTCAAGGATATTCCACCATAAGTGCCAAATATCTGATTCATCTTGGCTTCCTCCTGACATCCCCACCATCTCCAGTCTCCAGCCAATTCTATTCACTCCACATGGTATTAAGAAAAAATTGTGATCATTCATTGTATGCAGCAAGACCAGAGAGCATCCCAGCTGCAGTACTGAGACTTCCCCTTTGTAGTACCAAGACTTTCTTACCCTCCCATATGAGTGGTGCCTCTAGCAAATCTATTCCTGTACATTGGCAACATTAACATCTATTCAACAAAGTATAAAATATGCCTGAGTTTCTCCTATTCCCAAAAGTGAAGAGAAATTCAATTATTGCCCAATCACTCTACACTTAATCGTCAGTGATGGAAGCTGTTGTTGTCAGTCCTATCAAGCAACATTTGCTCACTGGTGTGTATAAAAGCACTACAGGGCTCCAGATTTCACTGCCAAGGTCCAAATATAGATGAAAGAATTAAATTCTGGTCATGAAATTAGAGGAATTGCTTTTGACATCAAGGGGCCCTGGTAAAACTGGTAATCCCATGATTGGTGTTATACCAATGACAGTGAAGATGATGGTGGTGTTAGAAGTCGATCATCCCAGCCCCAGAACTTCACTGCTGGAGTTCCCAGGGATAAAGTTTTAGCCTTACTATCTTTCAGCTGCTTCATTAGTGATGAGCCTTCCATTCTAATGCTGCAAGTGTGGATGTTTACCGATGATTGCAATTGAAAATGTTCATTTGCAATTCATCAGCAAATGAGCCAATCCATGCCTCCATCTCACAATACTTAGCCAGCATACAGAAGTTGGCTGATAAAGTGGTAAGAAACTCCCAACTCTGTTCCCCAGTTCCTTTCCCTTTCTCACTGTATTGTCCCCCCCATCTGGCACCTAACCTTCCCTCCCGTGGTTCTAACAGTCTCCTTCCTTTAGCAGCTTTTTCCATCTTCATCCTTTCCTGCCCCTGGCTCCTCGTGGTTCCATTTGCCCCTCTCCTTTTTCATCCTTTACTTCTACTTATCACTGTCTCCCAACTGCACCCCACCTGACTCCTTATGTTGGTCATTCTTCATTCCTCCTCTGTCCACATGTTAGCTGCTCTACCCTTTAATACTGTCTGTCTTCCTTTGTCAGTCCTGAAGCAAGGTTTTGACCTGACATGTTGACTGTCCAATTCCTTTCATGGATTCTCTTGTTCCTGCAGGAGATATTTTGCTTCATATTCCACTATATGCATTCTCTGTGAAATTCACTTATGCTGTTTGATTCCTTTGTGTTACTTCCCATTTTTTCATGGATGTACATGCATAACATTGAGGTGGTTGATATTCCTCACCTTCTAAGAATAAACCAAGAATTTGGGGCTTATTGTATCTCACATTCACTCCTTGAATAGCAGGAATTCAAGTTGTCACAAGTTGTTAGGGGCTAAAAAGACTTTGTTAGCACAAAGGAACAGCAATGGCAAAAATTCAGCAGATAATGGTAAATTCAAAATAATTTTATTAAACTATAATAACATGACATTTCTTATCTCTAACTTAAACTCTAAATTTAAACCCCCACCATGTGCAAATATAAATATGTGTGTTTGGTCCCAACCTCTGAAAAGTTGCTTTTAAATTTTTTGCATCATTTTGGTCTTGCTTGAAAGTCTTAAATTTTCAGCTCAGAAATAATTCTAAAGTGCTTTTAAACATCATATATTCAGGCCCTTTTAAACTCACAATTCTTTCAAATGGTTGACCTTCAGAGAGATTTTCCTTCGTATGAGTGATTTCACAAACTTCCTCTTGCCTAAGAGTTCTGGAGAAGGCTTCTGCAATCTGTGTTCCAAACATTGAAACTACCTTATATTACTTATTTCAAAGCCACTGATGTGCAAAAAGCATCTAATAATTAACTTTGGTTGATGGTTCTTTCTTGATTACAGGCTGTCTGGAATTTACCAACAAAATGGCTTCCTTTATACTCAATTCAACACTCCATTGACCCACTTATCTGAAGAACCATCATAAAAATTTCTTCACCTTTCAAACTGGCTTCTGTGGTCAGCAGTGTTTAAAATGCAAATGCATTTGTTGAGGCTGAAGCCAGCTAACTGTGTGTGTTCATTTGTGGAATGTAAGTGAGCCCTGTCCACCCAAAACTAACTTATTAAAACATAGCTAGATAAAATATAGTTTTAATATTAAACAAAGGATTAATATCAACACAGATCCATTACAAAGTGAATTCACACTCTCCACCTTGGTCAATAATAGACAATAAATCTTGGCTATGCTGGAGTCCAGGGATTTTAAAAAAAACGTAACACTAACTATAAAATTGAAACACAAAAGTCTGAACATATTGTGATTGTAGAAAAACACAAAATGTTTGTTGTACATCTTTACCTCTTATGGGTGATGCGTGACCTGCTGAGTTCCTCCAGCATTTTTGTGTTTTTATTTTCTTGACATTAATTATAACTCAACCACCATTTTTGCTTTATTTTACTTTGCTTTCTTGTGAAGTAACTTGTGCTTCATTTTTTTTCCAGTCTGATCTTTATCAGGATGATTTGTATCCAGATACAATTGGACCAGAACCAGCAATGGAAGCAGAGGAGTGGTTTGAAGGGAAGAACAAAGACCCTATTCTCATCTCTCTGAAGGATGGTTATGTCCCTGTCAAAAGCAGGGAGTTTAAAGCTCAAAGAACCTATTTAGACAAGCCACAAAAGAAAAGCGAAAGTGGCAATGCCCCCATGAAGGGAACTTTTCCCAATGTAGTGAGTACATTACCAGCCCTTCTTTGTTTTCTGTTCCCACTTTGTCCAAACCCCAAATTTCAGATTCCTGAAATCTAGTTCTTTCATTAGCTGAAATATAGTTTCCTTTCCTAATTCATTCTTTGTGGATCACAGAAATGTTGAGTACAATGTACCTTCAGCTCTTAAATCTGCTTTGGCTCCCAACTCATGAGCAGATTTTTCATCTAGATTTGTCAATTGGAAAGAAGCAAAAGTACAGATTTTGAAGGCGACAGAACAAGATGTCAAAGCAATGTCTTAAAGGAAAGAGCAGGTGTTTAACAGTTCATAATGGCGGAGCACAAAGCAGGAAAATTGTGGAAAAGAAAACTTTAATAAAACACAAGATGGGTCTCAGTGAGAATGTTGTCTGATTTGGGCAGCAAACCTAGTCAGCAAAACTGGAACTCAAAACCATAAATGAACTTTCATACTCATTTAGTGCCTTGTTTAATTTCAAAGTGCAGTTAATTATCTTAAAACTGCAGATATCTCCTAAGAATCTATATCCCCTCTTAACTACCAACCACTGATGAGAAAGTTATAAGTGCTGGGTACCATACAAAATGTCTAGCTTTACAATAAGTAGATTCCTGCCCTTGTCCCATTTATTGCATTATTTAGTCATTTTTAAATTTGCTACCTCCTTACAATCTGTGCAGCTGCCCTAAAGAGTTGACATTTTATGAATTTTCATGCAGTAAGTGTTAGATGGGTAAATTTAGCAGTCATTTTGTATGGGCAGGATCTGCCAAAATGTATCTTGGTGTTAAAGTTGTTGAGGCAGGCTGACCTCACTAAGGAGGATTGTTGGGGAAACTGCCAGCTGAAACTGCATCCATACTGGGAACAATGAGCCTGGGCTCATTTTGAATGGAAATGGATGGTTTTGATGTAAAATGGTAAGTATAAGATTTGTTTTTAGTGGTTAGTGCTGGTAAGTGCATTTACCAAAACTTTGTTAGTTTTGATACCCTAAGATTTATTTTGAGTTGTAATTTTGGACTTAATTCCTGCACTGATATCTGTACAAGGTGAGGAGGAGGCGTTTAAGAGGAAAGTTTAAGGGAGACTTTATTTTCTTAACACAAAGTCGTGGGTGCTTGGATTGCATTGCCAGGGGTGGTGGTGGAAGCTGGTACCATCTGGCACCATCTTTCAAGAAAGATGGTGGGTTATGGGCATAAGGAAGTTTAGTTTGTGGAGTAGGTTACTATTGGTCGGCACAACATCGTGGGCTGAAGAGCCTGCACTGTGCTGCAATTTTCTATGCTTTTAATTATAAATTTTACTGTCATTATGTGTTTAACAGTTCATTACTAATGTATTTGCTTTCATGTTTTTCCTACCATTTTTCTCAAGATATTCTGTTAGGTTATCTTGTGTGCTGTTGATTTCAACAATGTGCAGAAATACAGGTGATAAATTATGTTCTCTTTTTCAGAATTCCGAATCCAAGTTGGAGGAGTTGCTGCAGGAAATTAAAACTCTAAAGGCCACTGTTGCCAGCCAAGATGAGCGGATTGCCAACCTTGAGGATCAGATGGCCAAGATAGCTATCTGAAGTCTGTATTATGCTTAATTATGGGGGTATAATTGTCTGGTGTGGATTATCAGATTCTTCAAAACCAAACTCTGACCCTCATTACCCTACCACTGGTCAACGCAACTTCAGCTTTCCAATATCAAATCACCCTTTTTTTTTCCTTTTTCTGTGGACTAACTTTGTTACAAGTTGGAAACAATACACTTTTTTTAATAGAATTTTTCTGATTTTTAATGCCAAGAGGGATCTTTTTTCTCTACACTTTCCACATCAAAAAAGTATTAATTGTTTTTATTCCTAACTCGAGTCCTATGCATATTATCAAATTTGTGCTCTACTCTAATACTAGAGTGATTCCAGGTTAAATGGGCTTGTCTGTCTCTTGTCTGTCAGGTATCTGTTTTTAAGTGACTACATTCCATGTATAAGTGTACAACACCATTGAGGAACACTTGATAGGTTCAGCTCTTATAGAGCAAAAAAAATGGTGAACTGTCATTCAATATACTTCCAGTTACAAAGATAAAACATTGATTATAAAATTACTCTGGTGTTTGCTTTTTATTGCAACTTTTTAAAAACATAGGAGCAAGAAGTTGTTTCAGATATGTTCCTCAATAAAATCAAATCGTTAGCAAAGGCTGAGGAAAAATTGTGTGAATCTGAAATCGTTCTTGTGCCTCGCATTATCCAGCATTAACAAACAGGAAATGTGGCTAATATTCCTTCTTGTAACATCATTGCTATTTCTTTGTGTTCTTGCCCACTGAGGTCAACTAACTCAACAATGACCACCGGTTGCCTCTGTCAGTGGAGTTGTGAGCCAAATAAAACCTGGGCAATAACCATTTTTCCCTGGAGTCGATTCAAGAACGTTGAGAATAAATTATTCTTCCTAGAATCGAAGGCTTCTAACCACCACTAGAAATCAAATTATTATTTTTTTCTTTACAAGGGCTATTAGAAATCTTATCACTATTCAGAGGTTTTAAAACACCAGTGGTAAATGGGGGCTGTACTAAATTGTAATAATCTGAATGAATCCATTTATTCAAGTACTATTGGGCCATGATAATTTGTTTCAATTGAGTCATTCAGTAGGAATTCAGTGACCTGCAAGATACTGAGTGTTTAAGATTATAATTCTCCTGAGATGATCATGGGAGTAGACGATGTGAAGGGATTAAACAAAGATGTATTTGAAGATGTGCACCAAAATGTTAGACTGGTATGTCTTGTAGAATTTGATTTGGGTTATCAAAATGAGGAAGTCTCCATTTAGGGACAAGATGCTCAAGATACCAATCAGTTGCACAGCATGGAAATGGGCCCGTTGGCCTATTGTATCTGTGCCAGCCATTAAGAACCTATCAATATTAACCCCATTACCCAGCACTTGGCCTGTAGCTATCAGATGTAGAGACATTGGTTTTGAATGTGATCCCAATAGGCAATGGTCTGGAGGCAGTAATAGCTCATTTCAGATTGTTTTTTTTTGTTTATCAAGCAAAGGTCCTATAACTGTGCAGTAGGTGATTGTTGAAAAAAGGTTGATTATTAGCGAACAGACTGATGAGGTCTGTCCCAACCACATTCTGTTATCCAATAACAGTCTCCCATTCTATTGACGGCTATCAAAATCCTAAATAAGCAACTTTGTATATTTAACCCCAAGACAAATTTCAGACCACAGGACTTTGTTACTAAATCTGAAAAATTTCCTTTTTTTTTGCCTTCTGTTTCTCAGGTCATCTACAAAAACCCTCGTGTTTCTGCCCACTTTACGGTGGTGCTCTTCAACATCCCTCATTCTATCTTCAATGAGGTAATAAAAACTGTAAAGGTAATTTCCTTTGTTCTAACTCAGGGTTTCCCAACCAGGGGTGCTTGCACCCCTGGAGATGCGAGATAGCATTCCAAGGAGTACGCGATAACATTTCAGTTTTTTTTTATATAAATCCCTACTCCCTCAATTTGGATAATATGTCAGATGATGAAGAGCTGAAGGAAGATCTTGTTGAACTGCGCACAAATCATGTTCTTGAAATGCAATTTGAAAGCAAAACTTTGGAACGATATTGGTGTTCGGCAATGGACATGTTTCCAAGACTTTGTGAAAAAGCACTAACCGTGCTCATCCCATTCGCGACAACATACTTCTGCGAGTCTGGATTTAGGGCCCTTTTGTCAATCAAGACAAAATCTAGAAATCGCTTGGGTGCACAGACAGACGTGCGGATTCCTACCATCAACAAAGTGCTGATAAACAGGAACAAAAGAGTCATTAAATTTAAATTGGCTTATGAGCATTTAAACATTAGTTCTTTAATTTTTTTTAAAGAAATTTCATGCATGGATGAAAATTTAATTTTTTTGTAGGGTTTATGCAACTTTTAATTTGTTGTAATATTTTTTCTTTTCCATATGTTTCATTTTTGTTTATATATTATTAAAAATTGATTATACAAATTTGTTTTGGTCACCTTCACCTTTATTCTTAAATAATTTATTACTTTAAGGGATGCGAGAACATATTAAAAATTTTTAGGGGTGTGGGGCATAAAAAAAGTTGAGTTCTAACTCATTCTCATTTGACCTACGTTTAAAGGAAGTTCATTTTTAAATTTAAAATCCCTCCATGACTTGAGATGTTCTTGTCAATGATCATCATTCCTGTATCCTGTCAATATCTCCCTTCTCTCCAGCTATCCATACCTTGACAATTATGGTATTTTCAACGTTTCAGAACTGAATTACTGGTTGTCTTTCGCTGTCAAGGTCCAAAACTCTGGAATTCTTTCCCCAAAGCCCTCAACCTCTTCCGGCATTCTTTAAAGCTTGCGTCTGACCAAGCTTTTTATCTGCCTCGTTACCACTTGGTTGCAGGCAATGCTCTCGGGTACCATGGAGCACTGAAGGGATCAGAGGTATCAAAGGCCATAACAGATGATAAGGTTAATGAGAAGCATAAATATTCCAATGAGAGGTCAGTCAGAGGCGAAGGGACAGATTTATGTGGTTGGTAAAGGATATTGATGGGGCAAGTCGCGGAAGCTGGTGAGTATTTGAAGTAATTGACAGGCGGTGTGAAATATTCTTGGGGGGTCAATATAAAGTTGTCAACCTGTGGTTGAGTGAGTGCTGAAATTTGAGGTAAAGTGAGAATGAAGACTTGCAAAACAAATATAATGAAAATATGGAAAAAAAAGGAAGAGGTTGACATAATGGTGGCCAATTTCCTTGCCCACTTCTGTCTTCTCAGGAAGTGCAGTTGCTGTTGTGCCTTCCTGACCAGTGAGGAAATGCAGAGTGTCCACGATAGGTCACTAATTAAGGGAACTCCAAGAAACCTGGTGCTCTCCACTACAGAGTTGTTTGTGTAGTGGAGAGTGATCATTCCTGGTCCTCCTGAAATCCATGATTGAGACTCGGGTTATTACCTTCACATCATATCACTGTCACTGCTTGAGTGAAGTTAATTGAGAAACATTTGACTATTGGGAAGAAGTGTCATGAGGCAAATACCAGTATTTTGCTCAGCATCTCTGATTAACCACAAGGATTAATCAGATGAGATTTTTGAAATGCTGAATGTATAGATCACGAGTGGAATCTATTTGTGACTGAACATGTGTTAAGCCTCCAGAAGCAAATAAGTTTCATTTTTTTCACTGAGAAGTGCTCAAGTGCCAGGCACAGCTAGGGTATAGATTCATGATTGCTGTTCCTTATTGAGTAAACCAGTGGTTCTCAACCATTTTCGTTCCACTCCCATACCACTTTAAGTAATCCAAGACTAACCACAGAGCATCTATGCATGTGATGGCATGTGAGTGGAACAAAAACAGTTGAGAACCACTAGGCTAAATCTTTTTGGGCACACTTAAAGCCTGAACAGAAGAGTGAAAAGAATGAGTGAAAATTGGAAGAGCAAACTCAAGTGAAATATGCAAATGTTACTGGAAGGCCAAAGCCTCTATTTTGATCGAAGCCTTGGATATAATGCAGTACAGCTGAGTTGTGGCTGAAAGCTGGGGTTGTTGAGTCTGTGAACTGATGGAAAAATTGTTAAAGCTGATTACAGTCAGAGAATAAAAGTAGTTCCCCACACTGTCAGATTAGAAGTTGAGTTCATGCTGGTGATGCAACCCTTACTGTTCATTATTTTACTTGACATTTGAACATGTAAACTAAGCCTTGGGATAAAATGCAAATACAAATCTAGCCAGCTTGGCACTTTGTGGAGAAGCAGGAGGTATGAAGAGAGAAAGTGAATGTCTGATTGGATGGAGATTGGACAGCACTTGTCTTGCTGGCTGGGAGATCTAAAAAGAATAAGATGTTCAATGAGTTGCAGAAGAGCATACAGGGAACAGCACCAAGCATGCCATAAAATGTTAACGTGTTCTGCAGTCTGACCAATCTGGATATGAATGGTGCTGGATAGTTAAACAGCTAAAAGGAGGAGGTTCCAAGAACACATCCATACTCAATGTGCCAGGAGGATTAATTACCTGAGTTTCCATCTAAAATCCCTACCATCACAGAAACCAATCACAACCCAATTCATTTCACTTTTTGTGATATCAAGGTTGAAAGCTCTGGTTCCTGCAAAGACAATAGGAGTAGACCAAATCCTGGCTGTAATATTGAGGACCAATGTTTGGAATTAACTCCACCTCCAGTCAAGTTGTTCTCGTACAGTTATTGCACTGGCATCTATTTGAAAATGTTCCCAGGTATGTCCTATTTACTAAATAAAAACATTCAATCTGGCTGACTACTGCCGATCAGTCTGCTGTCAACCAGCAACACTGCGATGGCTACTAGCAACAATGTAATTGAGCAGAATCAGTCACCAATGACCCAATTGGGTTCTGCCAGCAATGCTTGGTTCCCAATCTCAAAGCCTTGGCTCAAACGTACATCAATGAGCCAAATTCGAGGAGTGAAGTGAAAGTGAATGCTCTTGTCATTGAGATGGTGTTTGAATTTTAAATGTAAATTTATTTAAATTTAAGTATGCAGCATAGCTACAGGCCCTTTCGGCCCATGCCACCCAATTAACCCACAACCCCCAGTAATATTTTGAAGGGTGGGAGGAAACTGAAGCCCCTGGGGAATCCCCATGTAGACTCAGGGAGAACATACGAACTCCTTACAGTCTGCATGGGATTGGAACCCCCCCCCCCCTCAGTCCTGACACTGGCGCTGTAGCAGGGTTGAACTGACCATGATGGCAACTATGCTTGAATGTGGCTCAAAATGCCCAGGTACAAGAAGTGAGAATCCATGAAGATTGGAGTCATGTGTCACAAGGGAAGATGGGTGATATCATCATCCTAGTCCTTGGAGTTCTCCAGGGAGGTGTCTGAGGCCCAACTATTCAGCAGTTTCTTTAATTATCTTTTTTCCACCTAAAAGTCAGAAATGAGATGCTCACTGATGAGGGCACAATATTCTATTCCACTCCCAACTCCTCAACCAATAAACGATCCATGTCTGCTGAGAGCAAGACCATGGACAAAAGTGGCAAGTAACAGGATGGCACGATTGGCAATAGTAGTGCAACACCTTCACAGCACCAGCGATTGAGACTGGACTGGGGTTTGAATCCTGAACTCTCTGTAATGAGTTTGTATGTTCTCCCCATGTCTGGGGCTCCAGTTTCTTCCCACTGTTCGAAACATATTAGGGTTAATGCGGTGTAAATTGGGCAACATGGACTCATGGCCAGAAATGGACAGTTACCGTGATGTGTGTCTCTTTTTTTAAAATTTGTGTTACAGAAGGCCTAGTCAATAGTCATAGAATCATGGAGCGATTCAGCATGGAAATGGGCCCCTTCGACCCAACTCATCCATACTGACCAAGTTTCCCATCTGAACTTTTGAAGATTACCAGTGGTGCATTTATGGAACAAGCTGCCAGAGGAAGTAGTAGGGGTGGCTTCAGTTAAGACACTTAAAAGAGATTGTATAAGTATGTTGATAGAAAAGGGTAGCAGGAATATTGGCAATATTCCTGTCCAAATATCTTTTAAGTGTCATAACTTTACCTGTCTCTGTCACTTCCTCTGGCAGCTCATTCAAAAAATGTTGAAAATGTTGCCCTTTGGGTCCCATTTAAATCTCCCCCCCCCCCACCCCTTCACCATAACCAAATGCTCTCTAGTTTTAGACTCTCTGACCCTGGAGAAAAGATTTGACTGTTCACCTTATCTATGTCCCCCCCCATGAATTTGTGTACCTCTGTACCCCATAGGCTCTAAAGGTTGTCATAGCCAAAGGATGGTAGTGGGGATGATCTCCAACTGCTACACAAATGCTCTTCAGGGCATGTGTTTCAAACAACCGCTGGCCATCACATGTGGCATAGCTCTTATTCCTGGCGGAGCTGTTCTCACTAACAGGAGAAGGGGCAAAGGCGGGCCACTGGCACCTTGAAACCAGTTGCTCCAGCAAGATGAGGTAACTCATCTAAGAGGAAAAACTCCGATTTCAAACCTCCGCTGCCTTGTGGCTATACCCATTCATGGGAAAGTCTTTGGGAGTAAACCCCAAGGAAAAATCTGGAGTCAAAAGTCCTGATGCAGTACCTGGCACAGAAACTCGTAGGACATTCCTGGCACTGAACTGTATTGACTTTCATCATTCCTTTGGACCTATCATTAGCATGGAGGGGTGGGGGGGGGGGGGTACCACTGCATGGACAACTCTGCCCTGGCTTGCACCCTGGAGAGGCCACTCCAGCTTCTACCAGAACCGCAGTACCCATGGTTGACCACGACTGATGGAGGCCAAAAAAGGACCCCACAGCCTCCTCTGCTCCAGGGTAAAGTGTCGTAATTGAAACCTATCCGGCCTCTCCATGTAATCCATGCCTTCAGTCCTGGTAGCATCCTTGTGAACTAAAGCACAAAAGTCTGCCAGCAGAAGCTGGAATTGAAGTAAAAACAATGCTTGAAAAACTTAACAGGTCAAAGTATTTTATATGGCAAAGATCAAGATGCATTGCCAATGTTTCAGGTTTGAGCCCTTCATCAAGGTATGAGCAAAATGTAGACAGGTGCCTGAATAAAGTGGTGGGGGGAGGTGCATGGGACCACAGGCAATAGGTGGATAAGGGAGAAAGGGCACAACAGCAAATGGGAGGAGAGGGGAAGGTAGGTCTGGTGGTGGGATCATGTTGTAGGTGACAGAAATTGCAAAGAATAATGTGATGGATGCAGAGGCTGGTGGGGTGGTAGATGAGGACAAGGGGAGAGGGAGCCAGGGCAGATGAGTGGGAAATGGAGGGAATGCTGGTAAGGGCTGAGTTTATGGTGGTAGAGAGGAAGTCACATTTTTGAAAGAGGACATCTCAAATGATCCAGACTGGAAGGCTTTGTCCTGGATACAGATGGGACGGAGACGGATGAATTGGGAGAAAGGAATAGAATCCTTAAAAGGGACTGTGTGTGAAGAAGTGTCGTCAAGGTAGTTTTGTTTTTTAAAAAAAGTCTGCAGAAAGTTTACCTCTCAAGATGGAGTCAGAGAGATCAAGAAAGGGGAGATGGACCAAGTGAATTTGAGGTCAGCGTGAAAGTTAGCAGCAAAGTGAATAAAGTTGACAAGCTCAAGGTGCACGAGGCAGTACCAATGTCGTCATCCAAGTAGCAGAAGAACAGTTTGTTGGCTTGCAGCATGGATTGCTCCATAAAGCCAGTAAATGGCAGGCATAGCTGGGACCCTACTTTGACAAAGAAGGTGGGATGAATCAAAGGAGAAAAAAAGTAAATCACGAAAATCTGTGGGACACCATGGTTGAAGTAGAAACACAAAATTCTTGAGAAAATCAGCTGGTTAAACTTTTTTTGGAACAAGATGGCGCTGGAGGCAAGTGGCAAGGAAGGCAACGTGGCTGTGGAATAGAGTCTGGGTGAGTACATAGTCATGGAACTTGAGAGTAGTTGGGGCTTGAAGTGCCAGTTGATGAAGTAGACAAAGTTGATGTGGTCAAACAATAATCATGGCTTTTATTAGCAGAAACTCATGGTACAATAATGAAAGACAATAGATGCATATACAGTTATATCCAAGGGGAGTGTCCTTAACGGTAGAGATAATGCCCAGCCAATGTTAGTACAGCAAGGCTTGCCAGAGGGGAGACAGGCAGCTTGGCAGACATTCACCACAGTCTGCCCCCAGCAGAAGAAGGGTTAAAATCAAAAGGACAGCTGCTAGGAAAGATTGAAGCAAGCGATACATGGATACCATGCTTGGCCTTGAGATACTCTAACAGCCAAAATATGCCAGTATTTAGCAAGCAATCGAAATATAATGAGATGTTTTATGAATATGTCAGCCTATCAGGTTGTTTATGAATTCAGGTGCTTTGTGTCAAAACAGGTGGCTCCTTTGCAACCTTGGGAACTGGTACAGGTCCTGGGTCTGTAGTGTGGGAAGGACTGACTTTTGGACCCACTCCAGAATCGCCAGCATGAGACAGTGGAGCCTCAGCATGGCCTTCTGAAAGCTTACTAGGGGTCACAGGCTGGGGGGATGAGTCCAACCTCTCAGGCTCACTCTGAGTAGGGGTGCAAGGAAGGGGTGAACCAGGTGAGGCCAGATCTCTTAGGGGTAGTATGGGAATTTAACATGAGCGTAGTTGGGGTTAGTATGCAGAAGCTGAACTGGTTGGACTAGGGGGTCTGTTTTACGTGCCTGAGCATGGCTCCTCAGCAGCACGGTTCCAGGCTCAGATAAACATGCTGGCCAGTCCATCACAGTTCCTGATTTCCCAGGAAAGGCAAACATACGTTCATGAGGTGTTTGATTTGTTGCAGTGCACAATAAAGACCGAATAGAAAGTAGCTCCTCCTGCCACCGGGTTACAGGGTAACTATGTGTTTTTAAAGCAAGATTAACAGTCTTTCAGACTAGCATTAGCCCTTTCAACCTGCCCTGCGGGTTGTATCTTGTGGTACGGTTGGTGGCAATCCCCTTTCATAGTAGGGCTCGCCGCAGTTCGGCACTCATGAATGCTGACCCTCTTTCGGTATGAATGTAATTGGGAAACCAAAAATGATGAAAATTCTGTCAAGTGACTTAATGACAGACGCTGACGAGGCTTCAGGGCAGGGTATCACAAAGAGAAACCTGGAATATTCGTCAATTACAGTAAGGAAACATACATTTTTGTTGTTGGAAGGTAACAGCCCTTTAAAATCTAAGCTAATCCTCTCAAAAGGTCGGGTTGCCTTGATGAGAGTGGCCTCCAAAGCTTTGGAGTATTGCAGTTTGCATTCTGCGCAAACAGGACAGCTTTTAGTCAGTTTCCTGATTTCTTCCCAGAGAGTAAGGAAGGTTGTTAGCCCTTATGTAATGGAAGAATCTCGTGACTCCTGGGTGGCACAGTCTGCTATGGATCTCTTTTAGCCCCTCCAGCTGAGCACCAGCAGCAGATCGTGACAATGCGTCAAAGGGATCATTTAACCTGCCCGGTCTGTACTGGATCTCATAATTATAAGTTGAGAGTTCTATTCACCAGCGTGCCATCTTATCATTCTTAATTTTACTTTTGTGTTTAGTACTGAACATGTCGGCTACAGATTTCTGATCAGTGACAAGAGTAAATTTTCTGCTGGCTAGAAAGCGTCTCCAGTAGTGAACAGCTTCAATAATAGCCTGGGATTTTTCAATGACAGGATGTTTAAGTTCAGGTCCGTGTAACGTGTGGGAGAAGAATGCCACAGGTCTGCCATTTTGATTAAGGGTTCCTGCCAAGGCACAATCTGAGGCATCATTTTCCACTTGAAATGGGACATCCTCGTCAATGGACGAGAGTGCAGCTTTGGCAATATCAGCTTTAATTCTCTTGAAAACCTTCAAGGTCATTGGAGAGAGCAGAAAAGATTTAGAGTCAAACAGAGGGCATGCCTTCGTGGTGTAGTCCCGAACCCATTTGCAGTAGTAGGAAAAGAATCTCATACATCTTTTAAGGGCTTCTGCTGAGTCTGGGGGTGGTAACTTCTTAAGGAGGGCCATTCTCTCCGGGTCAGGGCGGATTTCGCCCTTGCGGACAATGTAGCCCAGAATGGGTAACTCTGTCACATTGATCACACATTTGCCCTCATTAAATGTAAGATTGAATTTTTTAGGTGTTGCTAAAAATTTCTTTAAGTTATTGTCATGTACAACAGGCTTTAATCCACAAAGACTTCCACAGAGCCAGGCTGGCTGTAGCTGCAGTAACTCTGAGAGACTTTGGAGGACGATGCAGGCTTGTATCCCAGAGGGTGATTGACACCCGACCAGGTGGGACTTGATTCATTCAGGTTGACTGATTGACAGCCGGCCAGGTGTAGTTCTGTCCCCTTTACTCTCTTGCAGGTACAGAGGTTGCGCCCTGCAGTGGGCCGGTGGTGTATCACCACAACACTTGACAAAAAAAAAACATTTTTTTCACTACAAAAAAGGGTATAATGCTTGTAATTATGTATCTTTAAAAATTAACTTTTTAAAAGAAAAGCATCCAATGAATTTCTTTGTGACAAGATTACCTGTACGAAGTGTGGTCACTTGTTGCCACTGTGCATCTCTCTCTCAACACACACACACACACACACACACACACACACACACACACACACACACACACACACACACACACACACACACACAGATGAGCTTGTCAACTTTGCTGCTAACTTTCATCCAGACCATAAATTCACTTCATCCACCTGCAGTAATTTTCTCCCCTTTCTCGGTCTCTCTGTTCATTTCAGGAGGCAAATTATCTACAGCACCCATTCTCAATGGGGTCTATAAAGGTCCCCCAGGGGGCTACACCACATTTAAAGAGGGGGGAAAGTTGCCACAGACTGAAATCCTTAATAAGGCCCAAAGTGTTTAAGAGGCATTGAAAGTGAACAGATTAAATATTTTTTGGAAGATGGAAAGGACTTTGCTGCACTGTTGTCAAGCAACAAGATTTTTTTCAAGGTTGGAGGCATTTGGAGACAACCTAGAACAGTGGTTCTCAACCTTTTTTTTTCACTCGCATACCATGTGAAGTAATCCCTTACTAACCACAGAGCACCTACAGATTAACTGCCTTCCGCGTCGCTTTCCTCCTTTGTTTGATTGCCTTCAAATTCCAGGAAATGCGTGTTAGACCAAAAAGTTTTGCTCCATTTTTTTTGTGTCTGCAAGTTCTCTCATTCTGCTTCATGTTTTCACAACAGGTTGTGAATTTGTGTCGCCTTCTGCTAACTTTTATTGAAGAAGGTATGTATTGTTCATTTATTTCCATAAGCAGATTTTTGAGCTAACACTTGTTAGAAATGCTTTTGTTTTGTAAGAGGTCATTTTTGTTATTTTCAGTTTTAATGAGTTCCTCAGCCACAATGAAGCATCAGCAGTAGCCAATGGGATACTGGTATGGTTTCATGACGCCACTGCAACATTCTTTGTTGCCTCTGTGTTTGATTTGTTTCGATTCCTTTTCAAATGAAGGCATAAACCTAAGCAAGCTGAAACAGCATACATAAAGAGAAGAAAGATTAAACCCTCGGATTATTTCAAAACCCTGAGATAATTTCAAGAGAAGGCCAATACTCAAACAGATGATAACTGAAACATTGCAGAAATTAGAGAAGGGTCTTCTTGGATCGGACAAATTGATTGTTGAAAGGGGAAACGGTCATAACGTCGCTGAGTCGCTTATTTTGCCTTCAGAATCCATACAGAATCTGACGTCATGAACTTAAAGCTGTCCAAAGGAAATTGTTTTGTGATTATTTCTTTCTCAGAGTGAGCATGGTGAAAAACATGTTTTTATCTGGCAGATATTTTGGGCAAACTCAATTTATTGAACAAGACCTTGCAAGGTGAACACAACAAGCTAAGTGATAGTAAAGAAGCCGCAGTTTCTTTCCTTCAAAAGCTCAGAGTCTATTGGAGCAATGTCAGATGTGGGGGATTTTTACAATTCCCAAATCTGAACGCAAAAGCAGCAGCACTGAAGGATGATGATGTGTTCATGTGAAACACCTAAAGCCAATACACAGAGATCTGCAGCAAACTTCATTATCACATGTTGGATCTGAGAGATTTTGGAGGAACAACCCATTAATGTGAATGTAGAAATTCAAGAGAGGTTGATAGATCTTCAGAGTGATTTAATTGCACACTGGAAGTTCAATCAATTGAATTAAAAAAGAGTTCTGGGTTAAGAGTAGATTTCCAAAACTATGGGAAAGGCCAAAATATTGTTCATTGTTGTTTACTCAACATAGCTGATGTGGTCTCAGCAAGGAAGTTGACAAAACCCAGAAACAGACTTGATGTCATGACAAGAGGTGACCCTTGACCTCACTATCCAATTGGGAGGCAAACCTCACAAAACTTGCACAAGAACCCCAAGCTCAAGGATCTCTCTAAATGTTTTAATTGTATAAGATTTACTTTAAAGTTCTTTTTAAGTATTCACATTCTCGAGTTTATGCTTAAGATTCCCTCATAACTTACTGTGAACAAACTATTGTGCTTTAAGATTGTTATATGTTTGTAATAGGTATGTTCATGTTTTCGTCTTTCCTACATGATTAATAAGAATAATTTCCTATTTGCCTGTTTGTTCTGGAATCACAAGCCACAGCTGTTACACTCAGAGTAAAAGCTTTGTTCTCCTTCACCTCACATAATACAATTTTTTTTTTGGTTTTATGTAGTCGCTAGGAGAAAAGAACCCAACTAAACAACTGCTTCATATGGAAGGGGGCCCATAGACTTTGAGTAGAGTCCTAAGGGGGCCATGGTCAAAAAAAAGTTTTGAATAGCTGATCGTCAGACAAAAACCCACTGACTCTCACAGTTACCTTGACTACACCTCTTCCCATACTGTGTCCTGTAAGGATTCAATTCCTTTCTCACAATTCCTCTGTCTCTCTGAATTTGCTCCCAAGATGAGATGTTCCATTTCAGGACGTTGAAGATATCCTCCTCTTTCAGAAAATGTGGCCTCCCATCTATTGCCATCAGCTTAGTACTGCATCTTCTTTACTTCCCATACATCTGTCCCTCCCATGGACACAAGAACAGGGTTTCCTTTGTCTGCCCCACCAGACTCCACATCTTCTGCCATCTACAACAGAATCCCACTAGCAGATGCATCTTCCCCTCACCTCTCCATAGCCATCGCTATCTCAGCTATTCACTCATCGACTCATCTCTTCCCACCAATTGCCAACTCCCTCCTGCCCTGGCATCTGCGCTTGTGATCATAAGAAGTGCTGCACTTGCACCTCTTCCCTTACCACTATTCACCTTCCTTCCAAGTGAAGCAACACTATGAATTCACCTGAGTCATTTGCTCCACCTGGTGCTCCTGATGCAGCCTCCTCTACCTCTACTTCTGGGAGACTGGATGCAGACTGGGGAATCGTTTCATTGAGCACCTTCGCTCTGTTCACTGCAGCAGCAAGGACCTCCCAGTGTCCAACCGCTTCAATTCCACACCCTATTGTTGCACTGACGTGTTCTGTCCATGGCCTCATGCACTGTCAAGTTGAGGCCAACTGTAAATTAGAGGAGCTACACCTTGTGATCCATCTCAGCAGTCTTGAACCAGTGACCTCCAATTTCTGCTCACCCTTCCCCCAGTCTCACCCTTTCCCTATCTCTCGATCTCCCTTCCTCCAGCCCTTTCCCTTCCTTCACCTGTCAGAGTAATGTTTCTTTGCCCTGTCACCATCACGTCACCTTCTTTCCCCTCACACCTGTATTCACCTATTACCTGCCAGCCTGTACTTCTTTCCCTCCCCCCTCCCACATTTTTATTTGGCCATCTGCCTGATTTTTGGCACTCCTGAGGAAGGGCTGAGGCCACAAACCTCAACTGCCTTTTATTTTCTATGATGTTGCATAGCCTGATGAGTTTCTCCAGCATTTTTGTGGACTGCACTAAACCCAAGATCTCCAGAATGCTGGAATTGCTCAGTTAATCAATGAGCTGTGGCGAATAAAGAAGAGTTGATAACTTATTTGATGAGCCCTATGGCACCTTCCCGTGCAATCACAGGAGCTGCAACATCTGATCTTTCCCCTTCACCTACCCTGCCACCTCCAACAATCCAGGGTTTCCTTCAATGTTTACTGCGACACCTTTAGCATCAAAGGCTTAGATGGGTCACAATTTGTTAAGTGAATCCAGGAGGGTTTCCTGAGCAACTCGATGGCAGTCCAACCAGGGAAGGGAACCAAACTAGACATTGTACTGGGAAATTAGCCTGGCCAGGTGGCCAATGGGAGAACATTTTGGGAATACTAATAACACTTAATCTTAAAGTTTCAAGATAGCTGTAAAGGAGGATAATCTTGGAACGCATGGTGTGGGGTGGGGGGTGGTGCAGATTATGACATTATTAGACAGGAGTCAAAGGGAGTTATTTGGCGCATTTGTTATTGGGCAAGTTATTGGGAATTGCTTTAAGAAGCCAACTAATTAGGGTCCAGTGCAGAGAAGAACGGGATGACAAGGGAAAAGGGGGGGGGGGGGGGGGAAGGGTTGGGAATTTAGTCAAAAAGAAAAATGAATCTGATGTAAAATTTGGTAAGCTAAAATGGGATAGGATCCTGAATGAATATAAAGATTGCAGGAAAGAGTTTTTGTCGGAGATTAGGAAGCTTAAAGGGAGCCATGAAATGTCCTTGGTAAGCAGGATTGAAGAGAATACCAAGGCATTTTATACTTGCATTAAAAACAAGAAGATGACTAGAGCGAGGATAAGTCCACACAAGGACAAAGGAGAGTATTTATGCTTGGAGTCAGAGAACGTTGCATTGGTGTTCACCAAGGAGAAGGACATGAGGATAGTGGTGGGGAGCATGGTGTGGAGAATGCTGATTTGGGCATTTTGAGATCAAGAAAGATGAGGTGGTGCATATTTTTAAGATCCTTAATATAAGTGCCTGGGGCCTGCTGGAATAGAGTCCAGGTCACTGAAAGGGGCAAGTGAGGAGATTGATGATAATCTTTGTATCCTCACGAGCCAAAGGAGAGGATCTGGAGAACTGGAGCTCAGTGAATGTTGTACTTTAGTTCGAGAAGGGAAACGGGGATAATCCAGAAGATTATAGATGAGGAGCCTCACATTAGTGGTAGGGAACCAATTAGAGGAGATACTTATAGAGTATTAGCATATTTGGAAAGGCGTGGTCAGAGTAAGGACAGTCAGCGTAGCTTTGTAAAGGGCAGGTTTGAGGAGGTGACAAAGATGGTTTATGAATGTAGGTCAGTGGATTTGGTCCACAATGATTCTTGTACAGCATTTGTCAAGTCTCTCATAGTAGGTTGATTCTGAAGATACAGATGCAAGAGATCTATGGTGAATTAATAGTTTGAATATGGAATTAGCTGACCCATAGAAGACAGAGGAGAGTGGTGGAAGGATGGACAGTAATTCTGGCTGGAGACTTGTGACCAGTGAACTTGTGCGGGGATAAATGTTGGGAACCTGTTCTTTGTGATTATATATGAATGACTTGGATCAAAAAGTACAGTTAATGGCAGGACTCTTAAAAGCATTTTTTTGTGCAGAGGGAACTAGGGTTCAGGTACCATAGCTCACTGAAAGTAGCATAGGGTGGGAAAGAAGGTGCCTTCATAGGGTGGGGCATTGAATATCAAAGGAAGTTATGTTGCAACACCATCATTAGGCAAATCTCAGGCCTGTGTGCTTAATCTGCTCCTGTTCACACTGCTGACCCATGACTGCGTCACCAGATCCAGCTCCAAGAAAATCAAGTTTGCAGATGACATGACAGTAGTTGGCCTCATCAGCCACCTAGAGTTGGAAAATCTTGTGAAATGGTACACGAATAACAACCAGAATCGCAACATGGATAAGAAAAGTTGATTGTGGACTTCAGGAAGACCAGGGATGACCACCCTCCACTTTAATAGTTCAGTAGTGGGGAGGGTAGAGAGTACCAGGTTCCTCAGAGTACACCTTAAAAGTACCCGATCCTGGACACACAACATCTGCTCACTTGTAAGGAAGGTGCAAAAGCAACTGCACTTCCTTAGAAGGCTAAGGTGGACAAGGCTACTGGCCACCATTCTATCAACTTTCTATCAAGAACATCCTGGCCAGCTGCATCAAAGTGTTCTACAGTTGCTGGAGAGAATTGGATCAGAGGTTAATTCACAAGACTATAAAAGGAGCAGAGAGGACAGAGTGTCCATTCCATGCCACCCCCATCAATGTAATTTACTGGGATGCTGGGATTATTGTTTACGGAGAGCGCGCAAAATCTGTGAGGACCCCGGCCCCCCCCCCCCACCCCCCAGAGCATCTTCCAGCTTCTCCTTTGGGAAAGAGCTCTAAGCACCAGGCTGAGGAAAAGGTTCTTCCCACAGGCAGTGAGATTGCAGATGAACTGCTAAAGCAGCTCTTCAAGACGTCATTATTTATTGATAATATTTACTTTAAATAATATGCAAACACACTGTACTTGTCTGTATATGTGTTATTGTGTATGTGTGTTTGCCCTATTTTGCACTGTAGACCAAAGGAGGCTGTTTCGTCAGATTGTACTGGTACAATGGGATGAGAAATAAACTTGAATTAAAACTTTGGTTGGGCTGCATGGAGTCTTGCAAGAAAGATGTGGATGTTTGGGAAGGGCATGGAAGAAATTACCAGGATTTTGCCTGAATTAAAGGGTATGAGCTATAAGTAGAGGTTGCACAAATTTAGGTTTAAATTTTGACATACAGCACGGTAACAGGCCCTTTCAGCCCATGAACCCATGCTGCCCAATTACACCCAGTTGACCTCCAACCCAAGTACATTTTGAAGAATGGGAGGAAACCAGAGCACCCTAATGAAACTCATAAAAGGGTTGTTTTCTCTCAACCATCAGAGGCCGAGGGGAGAAGTTTATCAAATTATGAAAGGTGTAGGTGGAGTGAACATTCAGGACTTTTCTCGCAGAAGAGAATATGTGTTTAAAGTGGGTTGGGAGAAAATTTGAAGGAGATGTAGGGGGAGCAAAATGTTTTTACAGAGAATGGTGAGTTTCAGGTGCAGGCTGTCAGCAGTGGTGGTCGAAGCTGATGAGATCATTGTGTTTAAGAGGCATCCAGAGACAAATGAATATGCAGGGAACAGAGGAGTACGTTTCATTCACACACAGCAAAGGTTTAGTTCAATTTGATCATCACATTTGGCGCAGACACAGGGCTGAAGGGTCTGCTTATGTGCTATGAAGGACAATTCATTTTTATTGATTTTCATTCAATGCTTGTTGTGATGAAACCAAAGGCAGATTGGGTGATGTTTTGCACAATATAGACACTCAGTAAAGTGTGAGTACATACCTTGAGTATACAGATGCTTGTCACTTAATTTCTCCCTCAATTTTATTCTGTTTTTTGACCGCCTAAACCATTCCAACAAAATCCTGTGGCTGTCTCATCTGCATTTTATAAAAAGTGAGGAAATCAAGCGTTTGTGTGGCATTGTCTCAAATGACTCATGAAACCTCAACTTCTCTTCCAGGCTCATTCTGACACATTTCCTGATCTTCTGTCAAACTGGTTATTTTGAAAGTAAATGGCGCATGAAGCTTTGTTGTAGCTTTCTGTGGACTTCAAGTGCCTTCAACCAGAACAACTTATTTTTAATAACCTATTAGAAACCTTATCAGCTGATAGCATCGCAAACCAAAGACTGGATTGCATGAGCTGCTATTGCTCTTTTGCGATTGCCAAGAGGATTTTTTTTCATCATCTTCACAACGCCGTAAGTTTTTCTTTATTCGTAATTGTGCTCTTCAATGTTTGAATTCAATTTGAACATTTTGTAAGAAACTCCAGGTGTAATACAATTTAAGCTTTCAAATACGATATAGATTGATTCTTTAGGCAAACCACTTAACATCATAGCTGAAAACAAATAAATTAAACTTCAACTGCTTTGTGTCAAATAGCCTAAAATTCAGTGTTCTGAAAGACCTTGCACATTGGAAGCTCTCAAAATGGATGCAAGATTTTTACTTTTTTATTTTACTTGGTGTTTTACTGCTTCTCCTTCTTTCTAACCTCAGGCGTGGTACAGGTCGATTAACTCTGTGTTAGCTGGAGCTAAAGATCTAACAGATGGTTGGACGTAATTGTCCTGCAATCAGCCAGTACAAAGTTTTGTTGAAATGTTTCATCCAAATTGAGTGAAATCCCAGTATCACATCCTACATTCTAGTGCAGAAAATTTTACGCGCTGTAGCTTCCCACATGCATAAAACATGGTATCGACAATTTGATTTATGTAGCACAAGAGGGGAAAAAAGGAATATTATAAAAGGAAGATAAATAAATAAACACTAAAAATCCATAATTTTCTGGTACAATAGTGCAAAAAAGTGCTTTGTCAGTCGTGTAGACAGATCTTTGATGGGGAGGATAATCTATTTGGTGGGGGTATCCTGTCGGAGCTGAGGGAAATTGAAAAATGGAATCTACTCAACAAGAAGTGGGTGGGGGGTGGGGGGTGGTCTCTGATCTTGCTCTGCCCAACAGGAGAGGGAGTGAGAGAAGAGGTGTGTGGGAAATAGATGAGATGTGATCATGCTGAAAGGATGGGAATAAGATGTTTCGCTTGGTGGGTGAATCCAGAACAAGAGGGCACAGTCTTATAGCGGAGATGAGGGGAAATTTCTTTAGCCTGAGGGTCGTGGGTTTGTGGAATGCTGCTGTGGAGGCCCGATCATTGGGGGAGTTTAAGGAAGAGATTGATAGGTATCTATTTAGGGTATCAAGGGATATGGGGAAAAGGCCGGAAATTGGAACAAGATGTGAGAACTGTTTAGCTCAGGGTGGATTTGCAAAGCAGACTTGATGGGCCACATGGCCTACTTCTGTTCCTTTATCTTGTGATCTTGGGGCTCTGCCCACTGTGGCAGAGTACAATCGGGGTTAAGGAAAAAGTTAAGCACTTCAGAGGAGTCTGTGTGGAAACTTTAATCAGTGTAACAGACATGGAGGTATAAGGAGAATGGAATGGAGTCCTTAAAGAAGGCATGAAGAAGTGGGGTCACAACTGCAGTAATCTGTAGGATTGATACTGGATATTTGCAGATAGGTGGAAATGGCAATGCAGAGATCAAGAAAAGGAAGGAGAGCATCAGAGAAGGATGTGGGAAGACAAAGATGGGGTGGAGATGGGGTCAATTTTTTGAGCTCCATATGTATGCTTATCAGGGAGAAATGTTCAATGAAGAAGCCATGGGCTCCCAAACCTCGATATGGAATGGAGGTTCTGAGAGAATGTGTGCCCACCATGCAGAGGTACTGGTTGCAACCAAGAAATTGAGGAAGTCCATCAGAAATATTACTGATGTAAATGGGAAGGGAGTGGACCAGGTGAGAAGAAACAAGTTTGGTGGAGCAGGCCAAATCAATGAGCCTTGACAGACATCTCTACTGGTAGATTATAGACACAAAATAAAAGCAAACTGTGAGGCAGGGGCAGCGTGAGGCTTGAAACTGTGAAGGGAAGATCTTCCAAGAAAATGTGACGTGGGAGTGTATTGGAGACTGAGCTATGATTCGATGGTAAGGTCATGGTTTAGAGGGAGCTATGAGAATGTGGCTGAGAGCCGACGCTCGGCATCTGTGACACAGAGACCAGTTCACCAGAAGACAATGGCATTGCCCTTGTCAGCAGCAGGAATATCAGAATTGGCCCTGACTGAATGGAGTGCAGCTGAGTCCATGAGGGAGTAGAATAGAGCGGGTGAACCTTCAGGGAGGACAAAATCCTGTTGAACAGATCTAGTGTGGGAAGGATTTCTGGTGATTTGGAAACTTAGCAGATGGAGAAAAGGGGTGAGTATTCCTTGACAAAGATGTATGCAGATGGCAGGTGATTGGCTCATCATCATGTCAGACTTGGAATTCGTTAAAGTTTTTACTCATTGTGGAAAAGTTAGAGCGATAAGGATCATACAGCATGGAACAGACCTTTTGGCCCTACTCTTCCATGCTGTCCAAGTTGACATTCTGGGCTGGTCTCTGTGGTAAACCACTGTATGTATATCTGGGCACACCCATTGGCTGACTGTACCCGTGGTTCCTCCCAAAGGGTCCAGAATAAAGCCCCTCCCCAGTGCAGAACAGTCAGGCAGCATGGATGTGCCTTTGTTTTAAAGCTAATCAGTTTTCAAACTTATCAGTTTGTTCAACTTCAGCCTTTTGGAGTCATTGATGGTGCATCAGTCCCATTTGCCTGCATTTGGTCCATAGCCTTCGAAAGCTTCCTATCCAAACATGTGATTTGAACCAACTACTTGTTGCTTCTTCTGGCAGCTTGTTCCAAATAAGGGCGACTGTCTCTGTGGGGAAGAAAGTTGCCCCTTGGGTTCTTATTAAATCGCTCTTCTCTCAAGCCTGTGACATTTTGTTCTAGAATTATCTACCCTGGAGAAAGGACAGTGAGCATTCACTCTATCTATGCCCTCCTTGATTTTATGGATCAGGAAGTCACCCCTTAGCTTGCCTCATTCTGGGCCTACATTTTGTTTCCCAGTCATTCAAATATGTAAACGTTTCTCCTTGATGCAGTGGGAACCTTGTGGTAGATGATCACAGTCAGCTGATCTGACAGCACTTCATTGTCAAATGTATTTCTGCACAGTCCCATTTCCTGTCCAGTTAGCCAATCAGTGCTAAAGAAAATTAACCTCTTGTCTCTGATTAGGGAAAACTACATGATAAATGTTCATTGTGATCTCGCTGCTATATTTATGAGACCCAATACTTTAATAAATAACTTCTCAGACTGTGATTAGTGGTGGTGCCTCAGGGATCAGTGTTGGGACCATTGTTTGTCCATATCAATGATCTGGATGATAATGTA